>NW_027206512.1:2947500-3675000 GCF_024711535.1 Dipodomys merriami
CTGTCTGTCTGTCTATCTGTCTGATTATCTCTATCATCTATCATTTCCCTTTTATGCACCACTCCCTTGGTTACTAAAGTGTCTTTATGCTTTTTTATTGACAATGTCTACTGTTTATAATCTGTACAACACTTGTGCTGACTAGCAGCAATCTGGCCTGACTTCCTTAATTCTAAGTTATTCTTAAGTATATTGTTTGCTTTAAGTTGCTAAATTGACAACTGTTTTCACCTAGATAATGTACACAAATACAAAAACTCACATATTTATATATATATGTAAGCACATAAATGATTTTAATGGTTTCTGAAGTCCTACTTTAACCATCTCAATGTCAAAAAATCTTCAGATTTTTATATTTTATGCTTATAATTCTCTATTACAAATTATTACCAAAGTGACATGTGTTTTTCTAAAAATGCTTATTCTGTTGCCTGGACATATCAAATTCTACATTCATCATCTGCTTCTACAAGACTACTTTATAGTTCTAATACTATTCCCATCATCCTTGGCAGGAATTTGGTGTCAGCTTGGAATTATCTATCCACATTAATGCCATGAACAGCTCTGAAAATTTACATTTTCATAATCATCCTCTTTTACCTATTTTCACAGCCATTATCCTCTCTATGACTATTTTTTATTTTTGAAATGTTTGGTGAGACTTTTAAATAAATTCCACTTGTAATCTTGCCTACCAGAATTATTTTCATAAAACTATTAATGTACTGAATATCTGAAGGGATCAGTATTAATTTCTTAGCTAATATTTTTGAGAGATATTCATTATGAAATCGGTGGATAAAATCGGTGGATAAAATTGGTGGAATAGAGGAGGTAAAACTTGATAGTGGTAAGACCTTAAAGATTAATAAAAGGCTTGCAATGAATGACTTGTTACTTTCTGCAATGACATAGTCTTACATAACTGTTTTGTATTAAGATTTAAAGTATGAGTATGTTTTATTGCATATTCTCTTCACGGATTATTAGGCATAGATTGCTTCTAGAGTAGAACTGCATGTTTGATGTATGATGGCATTTTTTTAAAATTTGGCAGGAGACACTTCATAAAGGAGTAATCAACTGAGAAATTAGTATTCAAAAATTGTAAGTGTTGAGAAAAATGAGTACTTCAAGTTCTAAATATCTATTGGATCAATAGGTCACCCACTACAATTAAAATTAAGATAATATCCAAAATACTTTCAGTATCATGAATCCCTTTGTAATGATATTCAATTCATCCTAAGTATCATCTTAAACTTAACTGAATGCACAACTAAACTTTTTCTATTTTAAGACACTAAATTCAATTTTTAATATTTTAGCAACAATTAAAATCTTTTAGCTATTTGTATCAGTCAATAAATTCTTATTAAATATCTATTACCTTTTCAATGTAAGAATAAAAATATATTTCTCTTTTTAAGTTATTTTATACATCTAGAATGTGACAGTTGTTTTCATATTGGAGAATGATTATACTTGTTTAGAATATATATTATAATGTAAGAAACTGACCATAATTTCCTGCACATAATTTCCTGAATGAATATCTGTGAATAATCGAATGTTGAAAGAATAATTGAATTGTAATAATTCAGTAGTTCCAAGAAAAATAACTCGAAAAACCTTTCAGGTAGGCAAAAACTTTCTTCCAAAAATGTCCAACTCAACCCCTGAAATATGTTAATATGTGATAGTATATGGCAAAAGGAGCACTGAAACTGTAGTGATGATTAAGAACTATTAACAGAGAGATTGCCCAGCCATTTTGTACATGGAGCTAATCTTCTCATCATAAGAATTATTAAATTATAAAGTCTTCTCCCATGGAGGTTAGAGAGTGCAATAGAAGACCAATCATAGAGTAATCAGAGAGATGTGAAGGAGAAGAATATATTGGCCATATTGACACTCAAATGTAGGAGCACACCTGCAAGGGCTAAAGGGCCTTAAGAGTTGAGCATGGCAACAGCAAGGGAATGGACTCAGTCCAACAATAAAAAGTACTAAGTGGCGAGCAGTATAATGAGCTTACAAGGTTTTTTTTTTCTAATTTTTTTGCTATCTTTAAGTAATTGTTAAAAGGATTTATCATTCATAAAAACAGATTATGAATACAGCACATCTTGATTAATGTCATTCCTTACAACATACTCACCCATCCCTCCCATTCCAAATTTTAGGCTATGTGTTGAATTTTTTGCCATTGCACAAAGTAGTTTGTATGTACAATGCATCTTGATCTGTGTCATCACTTCAGTATCTTCATGCACCTTCAAATATATATATATATATATATATATATATATATATATATATATACATGTATACATATATATTTAAGAATTGAGAAATACAAGGGAATGAGTAGGTTATATGTATATATTATATATATATATATATTTATATTCTTAAATATAAAATACTCTTGCAAATACTCATTTCCTCTACTTATTTTGTTGGGCTTTGACTTAGTCCACTCTGGAAAACAGTAATTGACATTTGAGTACCAGTACTGACATGATACTCTTGTGTTTGAATTTTTTTTTGCTGGTCCTGGGGCTTGAACTCAGGGTTTGAGCCTCTTTGTGCTCAAGGCTAGTGCTCTACCACTTGAGCCACAGTGACACTTCCAGGTTTTCTGAGTAGATTATTGAAGATAAATCTCACTGACTTTTATGCCTGGGCTGGGTTCAAACCATGATCCTCAGATCTCAACCTCTTATGTATTTAGGATAGCAGGCATGAGCCACAGGCATCTGGCTCTCATGGTACTCTTGAATACATTGAAGTGAAGATATGTTATGGCATTAACTGGGAAAAAAGGATTTTCAACAATTTCTATAGGGAGAAAAGGATCTATTCATGCAAACTTAGCAAAACTAAAGGATGTAATAAAAGTGACATCATCACTTTAATATTTCAAACTTGAGAAATTGTACTTTATTTGCCTATAAAAAGTTGCAACTGATTAAGTGCCAATTCTTTGCATGGATAATTTGATATTAATATACAGCATAAAACTGAAACTTACTATGTTGGGAGACTAATTTTGTATTCAAGTTACACAACTGGTAATAAACCATACTGTAGTACAGTGTACAAAGGTTTAAATAACTTTGTCTTTAAGCAGAAATCATGAAGGCTTGTATACAAATACAAATGAATTTGTGCACAAAGAAGTAATAGTAGACTCTATGGTATGAAGAAAGCTCAGAATTTAATACCTATATATTTTATAATTGATTTCCATTTGTAGACTCTTATCAATATCATAGAAAAATAAAATCACAAAGATAGTAAATTTTTAAGTTTCACAAATTTTTTCCAAACTATTACTAAAAAATATGCTCAATTTAGTTCTGTCTTTAAAGTACAGTATTTCAGAAGTAATTATGTATTAAATAAAATGGTGATCATCACTATTAATGTTACAAAGTGATCATTTTAATCTTCCCATCTATCTTTATGCTCTGTTTCTCTCTTATTCTGGCAGGAGCTACCCACCAACAATAGAGACCCCCTGAGATACTGAAATACAAAAGAATATCCCAGATTTCTTCTAATGTGAATCTAATTAATATGGTGGAATTTGGAAATATGAAACATACAAGTTTGGTAGAGTTGTTCACGTACTAAGAGGTTTACTATTTTTCTCCTCACTATAGTAACCCAGAAGTAAAGTAGAGCAAGAGTTCCACAGACTACTGTGATTTCATTGTGCCTCCATTTGCCACTATCCACAATGATCACTGCATTGAAATTAGATAAATATTATATACACACAAAATCTATATATTGACTGGATAGGCTTGGGCTGGAGTGACTGTGTTATACACAAGTATAAAATCTTGGGAGAAACAATAAAAAAATACTTAAAGTCGTTTAAGAAGCCTTCTTTTCATATAAAAATTCTTTTACAAATGTTCAGGAGCCTGAAATCTGAAGATATGGTTTGAAGCTATCTGGGATAGAAATCTATATGAGATTCCTTTATCCAACTAACCATCAAAGCTGAAGAAGTGTTGTGGCTTAACTTGCAGAGTGCTAGACTAGATTCATAAAACCTAAGAGATAGAGCTCAGGCCCTGAGTTCAAGCCCCAATACTGCAATATATGCACACACACATAAGTAAACATTGCACAAATGTTTTCAAAGTGGAACCAAACACCTAGGCCAGAGGCACCAGTCTGGAAGTTCAAACATGTTAGGTCCAATCACTCACTCCCAATACTTCAATTAAAGAGTCACAAGTACTTATGAAGTTCAAAGAAAGACATTTTTAAGTAAGGCAAGGACCATGCATAGGAGGAGAGCAGAAAGCATTTCAAACTATATTTGGAGTACATGAACTTTTATCTTAAATAGAGGAAATGTTGGGGCACAGGTAAACAACCCCAGCAATGTGTGTCCTCATATAAGTTATTTAAATTTTATTCTGCAGAACCAGAAGTGAGTCCTCCTGCTACAGAATGTGTCCTTACTTACCCTTATGAAAGGCACCCACTGGGATGGTATGATATCATATAAGGATGGCACGATTGTGGAAAATGGATTATTACTTCTAGGTAGTTTTGGTCTATTGTCATAAAAATATTATGAGTCAGTCCTTCCTGGAATCCAGAGACTCACAATGAAGAAGTAAGATGCAGAATGGAAGCAAGGATAGTAAGCTTTAATCCTGCTTTTAATTAACTTGGGGGCTCAATGAACACTCATTTTCCTTTTCAACAAAGACAGTTTCAAATGATTTGTTATGAAGAAATCTTTCAATGCATGATTTTACTCTCTATGATGATGTAAGTATCAAGTAAGATTTTATCCCTGTCTACTGTGCAAACAAGAAGAAAGACATCTTCAAATAACATCACATCCACTGTTTGTTTGCTCAGAAAAAGGGAACATATTGATGAGAGATGCAGCAGAATCTTTTCTTGATCTATATTTCCATATTTTAGTCACTGTTCACCTGGTATTCAAGAAAAAGATGGAATGCCTACTATGTATTGACATTTTTCTCAAAAATCTTTAAAAATAAATTATTATAGGTATTATATTGGCTAAGTAAGATACTTATAAATATATATGTACAATGGTAATATATTGACATAGTCAACCAGAGTTTCATAAGAATGTATCAGTGATAGTGAAAAGATTAGTTAGTGATGTCTCAGACTGAAGAATGTACTTGATAAAAGTTTTAAACCCAGGGGCAGGGCGCTGGTGGCTCACGCCTGTAATCCTAGCTACTCAGGAGGCTGAGATCTGAGGATCGAGGTTCAAAGCCAGCCCCGGCCATAGACTGTGAAACTTTTATCTCCAATAAACCACTTAGAAAACAGGAAGTGGTGCTGTAGCTCAAGTGGTAGAGTGCTCAGCTTGAGCTGAAGAGCTGAGGGACAGAGCTCAGGCCAAGATTTCAAGCCCCACAACAGACAAAAAAAAAGTTTTAAACCCAGAACCTAGAATATCTGCAAGGTCACTTGGAAGGTTCTTTTTACAACCCAACTGCTTAGTTCAAATGACTATATATAATGAAGCATATCAACATAAACTCTAATATATGGAAAAAAGAAGTTATTATTAGACCCCGTGTGTAGTTTGTTCTTTTTTTCTATTGTTTTATTTTTTCTACATTTCTCTTAGTTTTTTTGTACTTCATATTTTGCATATAAGATAATGTAATATGTGGAAGGGAACGAGAATCACAGAAACAGCAAGACAATGGATGAACATAAACAACATGGATACTGACTCTACACTGTATTGTTTATGCATATTACAACCTGTGGGGAGGGGAATAAAAAAGGGTAAGTGGGAGATATGAAGGCTGGGGTAACAATGATTAAAAACAAATGTAACTTATTGCCTTACTTATGTAACTGTAACCACCCTGCTAATTATCTTTTTAACTAAAAAAAAACTATAAAAAATTTCCAGACCCAGGAAAGCACACAAACAAATGTACATTGGGTGATTATTTAAACCCAAATGGACCCCTACAGTTTGTACATTGTTAGGTAGTAGCTGGAAGAAGCCAAAGAGGAAAAAGAGGGAAAAGAGAGGTAATATAGAATTTTTTCTTCCTCTCAAAAACATCTCTCAGCAACAAATGCAGAGTATTTTGTTTAAATCTAGAATTGTAAAATGCTGCTCTATTTTTCATCTTCATGACTTGATAAGTATATCATTTTCCTGCCCTAATAACACTATCTATAGCTGCATAATACATGGCCATTTGTTATAATTTTATACCAGTTATTAGTATTTCCAAACTCCTACAAAAAGAAGCTGAAATTAATGGATTCATATAGATAATGATAAACTGGTCAGTTACTTAAAAATATAATACAAATTCATATCACATTATTCACTGATTTTCTTATATCATCAGGGATTACGTAGACCCTTTAAAAATCAAATGAAATCCTCATTATATTAAAAATATTTATAACACTGTAAGAACAACCTATTATTGCCAGTGCTTACACAGTTTATGGTTCACTATTTTTAGAGTCACAATTTTTCATGACATGTTCTGAATTAAAACATCACTGAATCTTAAAAGAAATAACTTCGAATTACTGTTTCAGACACTCGGAAGCACGAGAAAGCTGTATCCCTTCTGAATCAATTGTAAACTTCAAGTTAGCATAACTGAAGAAGGTGTTAGGGCAGTTCTACCTCAATTGAGAAGGAAAGGAAGGTACATACTTTTTGTATATTCATTTCAATCTACCTGTTTTAGGAAGATTTTTATTTGTTTAAACAGCCCTTCATTTTTTTTTTTTGTCGGTTGTGGGGTTTGAACTCTGGGCCTGGGCGCTGTCCCTCAGGTCTTCAGTTCAAGGCGAGCGCTCTACCACGTGAGCCACAGCACCACTTCTGGTTTTCTAGTGGTTTATTGAAGATGAGTCTCACAGACTTTCCTGCCCGGGCTAGCTTTGAACCATAATCCTCAGATCTCAGCCTCCTGAGTAGCTAGGATTACAGGTGTGAACTCCTGGCTTAAAATTTTAAATTTACTCTCTAAAGGCTCTGAATGTCCTTTGATATAAATATTGAAATGTAAACATTAACCAGGCCACATACGGACAGAGAGCTGTTAACAGTGGCAGTGGGGCCAATCTCTATATTCTGAATTAGGAAATGTACTTCACAGCTTTTCCATAAGGCATTTTTTCTCCCTGGTTGACACTGATGTGTATTCATTACTGTATTTACCCTACTGCCTGAAATTAATTCTTAGAGGTAAGTTTTTTAACCTAATATTTTGTTTTCTAAACATTAACTTAAAATAATTAGCTCTTTTCAAATCTTTAAAGACAGCATCTGGAAATTAAACTCAGATTCACTCAGGATGAGGATAGTAGAAGAATTTGATCTCAAGATAAAAATAAGATATATAGGATATCACTATTTGAATAATCAGGCAAGTATAATCTCGGTCACCGCTGACATTCTGCACATCTGTATCACATGGCAGTCTAAATTTGGGCAGATGTGTGAATGCTATATCACTGTTCAAACTGCTGTTATGTCTATAAATCAATATTACTTTGTAGACATACTTATTCTAAATGGCTTGAATCACAGCCCACTGTTTAAATATGCATAGTCTAAATTTAATTATCTGGTTTCATAACTCAACCTCAGCATTGGTTAATTGTATATCAATATCCTAATCCCATATTTGACCAATATTTTTAAAAAGAGCTTCTACATATACATAGATTGCTGGGATTGAAAGTATCGACTCTGAGCTTTCAACCCTGTTCTAATAATCAAACTTGAATCAGAACTGTCTGTTAATAACTTTTCATACACAAAGTCATATCTCCATTTCTTGTTATAATTAGGCAAATTATATAAAGTACTTGACTGTAGACTCTGCCCACCAGACAGTAGGATGAAAAATGAAGTAATTTGAGATAAAAATGATTTTATTCTACTATCAAAATATTTTAGGCAAAAAATGCTTCCAATCCATACAGTTCCATAGAGAATACCTTCAAAGTGAATTGATATATTACTACTATCTAGCTCAGGGAATTTATAGGTAGAATATTAATATTTTATTTGGTTTTGTAGGATTCATGCAACATTGTAATTTATTGGCTTATAGTAAGAAAAGAATATTATATTTTGGGTTAGAGAAGTTTAACTATAGCTATATGCTACACACATTAATAAAGTGTTCACCTACAGTGTGCTCTAATCATTCCTAAAATGTATGTCCAGTGTTTTCATATTACTATAGCTATGATCACAAAGTGCAGAAAAACAAATGCCTCATTTACATTTCCCATATTAATACATATTTAGGTTAGTTTTTAAATGAGTGCACCTTGACTTTGGAGATTTTGGAGCAAGTCATCTAATAATGTATAGCTCAATATCGAGTTTACCTCTTGACTTTTCATTAAAGTTTAAATACAGTCATTTCCAGAGCTTTTTAAGATTTGTCTGATCTTCTTCAGACTCAAGTTTATTTTCCATATTTTTCAGTTTGGTGATTCAAATACTTTAGTTACTTCTTTCCTCTTAAATTATTAAAACTTTTTGAATAGTTCTTGCTATGCTAAAATTTAAGCTCAGTTATCTCAAGGTTTTGAATATATGTTTTTCTGCTAGCTCCCACCTTAAATTGTTGAATTGTTAACTCTTGATCAGCATTAAAATTTTGCATTTGATCTGTAATGTGGAAAGGCAGGAAACTAAGATAATGGGTTCAGAAAATATGTGATCAAATATAATAAATGCTATTCTTCTTCTTTTTTTTTTTTTTTGGTCGATCGTGGGGCTTGATCAAAGGACCAAGGCTGACACAAAGTGAAAGTTAAGCAAAGTTGGTTTTTTTTTGTACTTTTTCTTATTGTAAAACTGTTGTACAGAGGGGTTACAGTTATATGAGCAAGATAATGAGTACATTTCCTATTGAGCATTGTTGCCTCCTCCTTGTTTTCTCCCTATCATCCCTTCCCTCCCTGCTCCACAATCCCTCTCCCCCCCAACAAGTTGTAAAGTTCATTTTTTACATAGTGTTTTGTACATCTCATTGTTACAATGGGTCAACCTGTATCCTTATTTAAGCATTTTGTTTTTTATTTTCCCTTCCCCTCCCCAAATTAGAGAAGTTTATATATAAGATGCAGGGGACTGGGCGCCAGTGGCTCATGGCTGTAATCTTCATTACTCAGGAGGCTAAGATCTGAGGATCATGGTTTAAAGCCAGCCGGGCAAAAAAGTCCGTGAGACTCTTATCTCCAATTAACCACTCCAATTAAGCACTCGCCTTGAGCTGAAGAGCACAGGGACAGAACCCAGGCCCAGAATTCAAGCCCAGCCACCGACAAAAAACAATGTAGAGGCATTGCGCCCTGCCAGGGGTCTGGAGTTTTTGGCTGCAGCTGTTACTGCTGCAGCCACAGCTGCTGCCCCAGACTGGCTGGGCTATTCCTGTGGGCCAGTGCATAGAGGCACTGGGCCCGTATTTTAGGGTGGTTCACCACAGCTGTTGCTGCTGCTCCAGATTGGGCTAGGCTGTTTATGCCAGATGGGCAAAGGTGCTGCTGCCAGGTGCTGCTGCTCTTGGCTGGGTTGGGCTGCATATGCCCACCAGGCAGAGGCACCACACCGGGGAGGGGGGGATCTTCATGTGGGTTCTGTGTTCTGAGTTTTGTGTTAGCATTTTCTGGGTTGGCACCAGCTCTTGGGAGTCTTCCTGGAGCCTTGAGACACTTGTGGCATCCTCGGTGGGTCCAGAGCTGGGCTGCTTGAGTAGTTTGGCACGGAGCCCCCAAGCACGATGGCATGGAGCATCGCTGCCAGCAAGGGTTGGAGGAAGGGTTTTCCCACTGCACCATCTTTGTATAGGTTCTAAAGTTTTTCCCTTTTCTTTTTTTCACTTCCTGTATCTCTCTGAATAATTTCCTTTTTATTGTTGCCGGTCTCTTGGAGAAAGGGAGCACTGAAACCTGAACTATTTGGCTGGAGAGAGCTGTGGTGTTTCCCTACATGTTCTGTCCCTATCTTGGCCATCCACTGGCAATAGTATCTTAAGAAGAAAGCTACTTTACATTTGTTTCTACCATAACTTTTCCAAACATAGTTTAAGATTAACCTGAAACACTTGGATCTTTCATGAGATGGAAATATGTTTATTCTCGTATATAGGAAATGACATATGCCTTTCATATGACATATGTCTTTCATGCTCAATACGTGGCACATCTTGGAACAGAAATTCTCTTTTGAAAGAATTATAAGAAATGGAAACATGAGATTTTTCAAAATATAACATTTATTGCTTAGATGGTTTGATGCAGAACAGTTTTCTTTTCATTCTGAATTTGGAAGTTCAAGAAGAACAAAAAGTACCAAAACCATACTTGTGATTCTCTGTTCATGTAGCATAAACCAGTTTGGTACATAACATGTAGCAGCAATGTTTAAGTTCCCATTAGAAAAATAGCATGAATTCTACACAATTATTATTGTTTCCTGTTTAATGCTTTGGCTGAAATCACTAGATCACTTTCCTTCTTGAGAAAGAGAGGACAGGCAGACAATGTTGCAGGATGAATCTGACATTGTTTGGAAAACTGCCCTTTCTGGGGAAGGGGTTGTTTAGTTTTCACAGCTAGGTTTTTCATGTAGTGCTTGATCTCAGCACTGTGTCCGTTAATCAAAGAAGAATAAACAAAATCAAAAGAGAAAATAAAAACTTGCACCTCAAAAAAACCTCAGAAGTTCCATATATATGCATATATATATATATATATATATATATATATATTCTGCATGTATATACACACATATACATACATGCATACATATACATTTTTTTTCTTGTAACAGCCCTGAGAAAAGGAGGAAGAGAATCAAACAAAATGTATAGAAACAAATTAGCAGCTGGACATGAAATCTAAGCTATGATTAACCCAGCGTTTCAACAAATCACAAATTTCACAGTTTAATATTGAGGAGGCAGGCAAAACAACAAACAAATCATACATTTCTCAACCTCACTAATAAAATGTGGCAAGATCTTATTCACTACAAGGGTACAGATCAAGTCTAAATAAAGCTTTAAATCAATAGTGGGGGCCAATCCCTGCTACATCACCACAACGGAGAGTGGCTTTTTTCCACAATACTGCAAGTTTAGTGTGGAGAGTTGCAAAGAAAAACAAAACACAAAAATAACTCCAAATAACAACAAGAAAAAGAACAGAACAATGCACAAATGTCTGCCTGGATGGTGCAAGACAGGGAAGGGGAGTGAGAGGAAAGGGAAGGGGAGTGAAACTGGGGCAGAAGGCCACTGCCCTTAGGAAAGGCAAGAGCCCCCAGAGGGACACAACAAGCAGAGGCCTGAGTATCTCAGGTCTCAGGTGAAGGAAAGGGGTCTGGACCCACATCAGCTACAATGGGGGACAACTATTGCTTTCATAGAATAACCCTGGGTCAGTTAAGGAATAATGATAGTGTCAAGCCCCGACCCATCACTCTTATCTTTCATCTTTGGATGTGTCGTTTTATTACCAGATGTGATAGTATGTGGTAGTATTTCCTTGCTTTTCAAATGACAGTAGCACAGCTGACTGGTGTGGGGGGGGGTTGCGGAAGGGAAGGGAGGGGGGATGGTGGTGTAAGGCTTTGAAATGGGCTTAGCAGGAAGAAGGGTGACAGGCATGCTACACAATCTAGAGCAAGATATCCCAAGAGATTTATTTTTATAGTACTGTTTGTGTTTCTTTTTCTGATTTTTTAAAAAATCTTTTATCACTGTCTTTATTTTCTGTGCCCTTTGTCTTGGGGATGGGAAGGGGAAACACAGAAATGGTGGGACAAGGGCTGGGAAGGTGGCTCAGTGGTAGAGCACTTGCCTTGCATGCCTGAGTCCGTGGGTTCGATTCCTCAGCACCACATAAGCAAAAAGTAAAAAGCCGGAAGTGGCACTGTGGCTCAAGTGGTAGAGTGCTAGCCTTGAGCTGAAGAGCTGAGGAACAGCACTCAGATCCAGAGTTCAGGCCCCATGACTGGACCCCCCCAAAAAAAAAGAAAAAAGAAAGAAATGGTGGGACAAAGGGTAAACTAATTCATTAGTGATACTCACTAGATTGTACTTTGGAAATAAACTCTACAACTTGTGTGAAGAGTGAAGTAAGAAGGGTAATAACTAGGAGAAAATGGGGGGACATAAAACTGTTGAAAAAGAAATGTACTCATTACCTGATTTATGTAACTGTAATCTCTCTGTACATCACCTTTACAATATTTTTTTAAATTTTATTTTATTTGTGAACATACTGTACAGAGGGGTTACAATTACATGGGCAAGATAATGCATACATTTCTTACCAAGCATTGCAGCCTCCTCCTTTGTTTACCCTTCACCTCCCTCCCAGCCTCCCCCCCCCACAATAATTTTTTTAATTGAGAAAAAGTAAATAACTGTTTTAGTTAGTCTTTGATAAAGTGATACTTTTTTGTAGTATGCTTATTTTAAAAAATAATTTTGGTCAAGTTACTAAACATAAAAAGAATATTGTTCATCTACCTTTAGTTGTAGCAGTACCAAAAATAAAATTTCACATTAACAATCTCTATAAAACATTGACTGCTGTGACCAGAGCTATGAGATCTATGTGGTGCAATATGTAAGAAATGGTCTATTTGCCTTTTAAAAGCTATTTGTTGATTGTATAGATGCAAAGACTTGGATGTTGTGTGTAAATCATTGATAGATAAGGCTTTATTAAAAAAACAATGATTATACCCAACTACCATATGCTCATGCCTGTAATTTAGCCACTCACAAAGCTAAGATCTAAGGATCCCAGTTAGAAGCCAGTGAAGCACAAAAGAAGGAGCTACCCTTTTTTTTTTGTATTATTTATTGTGAAAATACGGTACAGAGGGGTTACAATTACATGGGCAAGATAACGAGTACATTTCTTATCAAGCATTGTAGCCTCCTCCTTTGTTTCCCCTTCCGATACTCCCCCCCCCAATCCTCCTCACTCCCCCCACACTCAAATGTTTTTTTTCTTTCATGCGATTGTTTCTAACACATTTATAAGATTATTTCTTTGTTGCTTTGTATGTCCCTCCCCCACAGAATGAGATACTCTTATCTCCTGTGAACTACTAAAAAGCTGTAAGTAGATCTGTGGATTAGAGGATAAAGTGCTAAAGTGAGAGAAGAAAAAAACAAACAAACCCTCAGGGACAACACCCAGGCCTCAGGACTAGCACAAAAAAGAAAGAGAAAGGAAAAAAAGAAGGAAGGAAGGAAGGAAGGAAGGAAGGAAGGAAGGAAGGAAGGAAGGAAGGAAGGAAGGAAGGAAGGAAGGAAGGAAGGAAGGAAGGAAGGAAGGAAGAAAAGGAGGCTGGTTGCCCATACATGTAATCTTAGCTGAGATCTGAGGCTGAGATCTGATGATCAAGGTTTGAAGCCAACCTAGGCAGGAAAATTCATGAGACTCTTTATTTTAAAATATATAGAGAGGCTGGGAAGGTGGTTCAGTGGTAGAGTGCTTGCCTTGCATGCATGAGGCCCTGGACTCGATTCCTCAGCACCACATAAACAGAAAAAAAAAAGCCAGAAGTGGTGCTATGGCTCAAGTGGTAGAGTGCTAGCTTTGAGCTGAAGAGCTGAGGGACAGCTCCCAGGCCCAGAGTTCAGGCCCCATGACTGGACTCAAATGAATAAATACATACATACATACATACATACATATTGTAAAGGTGATGTACAGAGGGGTTACAGTTTAAAAAGTCAGGTATTGAGTAAACTTTTTTTGAACAGTGTAATTGTAATATCCAATTAACCATAAGAAAAAACTGGAAGTAGAACTGTGACTCAAAGTGGTAGAGCTTTGAGTAGAAAAGTTCAGGGACAGTGCCCAGATCCTCTGTTCTAGCCCAACAAGTCGAAAAAAAATAAAAAGAAAGAAGGAAAGGAAGGAAGGAAGGAAGGAAGGAAGGAAGGAAGGAAGGAAGGAAGGAAGGAAGGAAGGAAGGAAGGAAGGAGAGAGAAAGGAAGGAAGGAAAGAAAGAAAAGAGAGAGAAGAAGGAAGGGAAGGAGGGATGGAGGAAAGGTAAGAAAAAAGGAAGGAAGAAAGGAAGATAGGCAGACAGGCAGGAAGGAAGGAAGGAAGGAAGGAAGCAAACAAGCAACCAAGCAAGCAAGCAAACAATGACTACTTAAGAAAAGCCAAATCACAACCTGCTTAAGAGCTTCTACAGGATATAAAGGGCATGTTTTATTTTTAGATGACGTCCAGTTTACTCTAAAGCTAATGATATAAAAGACTTAAATTCACTGAATATTAAAATAATGCATTGGATAAGTTATGATATCTCATATTAAAAGCTAAAATTGCATGGGATAAAATACATTTATATTTTCCATTTAGGTTCTGAAGAATTGCAGACTACACATTCTGCTGTGCTCTATTATTTTGTAGTTCTGTTTTCTTTGAGTATGATCTTCATATGTAGTTTTTGTTTTTGTGTGAGGATGGTGGGAAAAGCGAATGAAAGGAAGGAACCTCTAAGATGTAATCTTGTTCCAAAGCGTGTCACAATTGATGAATGGAACAGAAACCCTCCAATTTATTTATTTATTACATTAAGAACTATGTGACCTGGATAATAGAACACATTTATTGAAATTCTAATGAATAATCGTCTCTGCCAAACTGGAAAATTAAACATAATTTGTTATTGCTTGGATGGTTTGAAGAGAGTTGTTAATAGCAATGTTCCTAATAATTAAACATTTTTAGCAAATTGTATCAAAATGTTAGAGGATATGTTATTAATTCATAACACTTCTCTTTTTTTCCAGGAAGATTAACTCTTAAACATTAATTAGGAAGCATGTCCATCAAATGCATTGTATTTTAAGTAATTTCCCTTTAACAAACAAGCAGTGCTTAGACGGATATTAAATTTTTGGTAAAAATTTAGTATGTATAAACATAGAAATTGCTGGCATAGGATGCATACCTGCAATCCTACCTACTCTGGAGGTGAAGGTGGGAATGTTAAAGTCGAACCCAGTTTGAGAAAAGTAAGCAACAGACTGAGGAACTAACAAGAAAGAACTGGAGGAGTGGCTCCATGTACAGTGCTTAAGGCTCAGAGTTCCATCTCCAGTTCAACAATAAATAAGTAAATAAAATAAATAAATAAATGACCAAAGGAAAATGTGAACTAAGTAAAATCTTTGTAAAATATAATCACTTAAGAATTGCCCTAGGAGGCAAATTGGCTATATCTTATAATATTAATATAAAAGTTTATTATGTGATCCAGTGACCATGTATCTTAAGGATTTACTCAGAAGTATTGAAAACTTATGGCCATACACTAAAGCCATAAGCCTATGTACACAAAACAACACATAAATGCTGAAGATAAATACAAGATACTCTTTAATAGATGAAAAGATGAAATTACAGAACCTCTTTGATGTTTTTATTAGTTGTCACTTAACAAAAATCACAGCAGGGTGCCAGTGGTTCAAGTCTATAATCCTAGCTACTCAGGAGGCTGAGATCTGAGGACCAAGGTTCAAAACCAGCCTGGGCAGGAAAGTCCATGAGACTCTTATCTCCAATAGAACTACCAGAAAAGTGGGAGTGGCGCTGTGGCTCAAGTGGTAGAGCACTAACCTTAAGTTGTAATTAACAGTGCTCAGGACCAGTGTTCAAGACCCATGACCAACAACAATAACAACAACAAATTTACTATCAAACCATGAGGTCATGCTGGAAATTTAAATTCAAAATGCCAAGCAGTGTGCCAGGGGCTTATACATGTAATCTAAGTTACTCAGTAGGCTGAGATCTGAAAGTCATGGTTCAAAGCCATCTTGGACAGAAAAGTCTGTGAGACTCTTATTTCCAATTAAACACCCACACCCACACCCACCCACCCACACCCACCCCCCCCCCAGACACACCATTTGAAGTTTTCATTTGTGTTTCTTCCTAGGAATCAAAATTGCTATAGTTCTGGATTTGATTACCTCTCTCTTGACAGTGTGTTTGTTTTATTATAAAAAAACATATTCATATTATTACTTCTAGTGAGAACAGAATAATGCAAAACTAACTTAATTATACATTTTGTTGTAAGAAAAGAACTTCTTGACAGGATTGCCAAACACTTAAATTCCTGAATAAAAGTAGTCATTTCACTGTCTTTCAGCTCTCTAGAATAGATTGTCTCCATCTTGTCTTGAAAGAGAGTGAAACTTCTAATGCATTTATTCAACACTTCTCTTCTTCTGAGACATGTATTAAAACATCTTTAGAAATCTTTAATGTTATATGTGCTGTCAAAATCTAATTGCCAAAATGTACCACAATTATAAAGCTAAAAATATGTTCTAAAAGCTTCTCAGGTAGTATAGCCCCTTATGTTTCATTTGAAAATCACATTATTTGAAAAAATAAAAAGTCTTTATAAAATAAATAAGTGGGGCTGGGAAGTTGGCTTAGTGGTAGAGTACTTTCCATGCATGCATGAAGCCCTGGGTTTAATTCAACAACACATAAACAGAAAAAAGCTGGAAGTGGCACTGTGGGTCAAGTGGTAGGGTACTAGCCTTGAGCTGAAGAGCTGAGGGACAGTGCCCAAGCCCAGAGTTCAGGCCTCACAACTGACAATAATAATATTAATAATAATAATAATATAAGTGAAAATATCAAAGGCACTATATAATTTTTGTTGTTAAACTGTAGGTTGTTATAGATTTATTGAGAGATATTAAGTCAAACACCTAATTTCATTAAATATGATCTTCCTCTTATTTTTCTGGTTATTACTTAGGAGATATTGAAAATGTGTAGTATATGGTTACTTCAGTAAGACTATATTTTATTGAATGTTGGTTTGGAGATGAGTGTAATGCTGGCTTCATAGAATGAGTTTGGTAGTGATTCCTCCCTTTCAAACTCATAGAAAGATTTTGAGGCATATTAGTATTAGTTCTTTAAATATGCCAGAAAATTCCATTGTGCATCCATCCAGACTTAAGACATTGTGGGCTGACATTTTTTTTGTTGCCATTTCAATCTCATTACTTTTTACAGATGTTTTAAGTGTATTATATCCTCTTGGGTTAATTTTGATACATTATTGTCATCTAGGAATGTAGTCATTTCTACTACATGTTCTAGTTTGTTGACATAATGCCTTGAGATATTTTCCCCTATAAAATTTTAGAGGTTACTTGTGTCTGTTGTGATATCTCTTTTCAAGTATATTAAATGAAGCAAATCAGACTGATAGCCAAAAGAGTCACATTTTTCTCCTATGTGAAAAACCTAAATTATAAATATATGTTTAAATGTATACAAGGTAATATGAATATATACATAAACATATTTTCTAAAGTATACTGTAAGCTAAGAAGGATTCCAAGGGGCTAACTCCTTTCAATAATTTTGTTAACTTGCAATATGATAAAACGAATATTAGGAAACTAGAATACATGTTTTTGGAGAAGGGTTAGGCCAAAGAGTTAGGCCAAAGGGTTAGGATAAGGGAGACCAATGGAGAGAGGGAAAGATGAGTGGATGCAATCATAACATTCAATGCATATATAAAAAATGAAACCAGGTAAATGGATTAGATTGGTGGATTCAGAGAGATGTGGCAGTGGGATGCAAGATTTGATACTGGTCAGCTTGACCAATATCACTGTATTCATAAAGTGACATGTTAGATTCAAACTCTGCACAAATACTTAATGATAATAATTGAAAAGACTATAATTGTAGCTTGGTTATGAAATATTCAAAGATAAAATTGAAACAAAAATGTAAATTTGTCATGTTGTACTCTCAGTGTGCTTAAAGAGAGAAAAATAAATGTCAGGATAATAGGAAAGACTTTTTGGTAAATACAAACATAAACTTAGTGATACTAAGCTTACTGAAATACAGATAGATTGATACCAAAAAATAGAAGAGATAGGGTCTTTAAAACAAATAAAAAAAATTTTAAATGTATTTTGCTTTTAAAATATGATAAATATGTTATTACATTTGTAAGAAATGAGTTTTCTATCTACTTTTGGAGATTTCTTATTCCTTGTTTTTATAAAAGTTGTAAAGTATGTAGCATTCAAAATTAAAATTATGTACCTTATATTGTCTATATAATAGCAGCTTCTAAATATTAATAAAATATTTTTCAGCAAAGTTTTTTTTGAAAATAACTTAGTTTTTTTTTAATTGCAGGAGAAAACTGCAAGACCACAGAATACAGCAAGATGAAAAGCATGCTTCTGGATTTACAAAACCAGAAGAGCATCATAAATGATAATAAAAATCCTAAGAGTGATAATGTATCACAGAAGAAGATTTTGGTGGATCAAATGTTTAAATATTTTGATGCAGATAGTAATGGATTTATAGATAGCAATGAACTAACTCAGGTATGATTAATGATTAAGACAATGATTAATCAAGTAAGTTAATAATTAATGATAAAATCAACAAGCTTATTACTTATAGGTAGTATACATAATACATTTTTGTGTGTCAGAATTTATTATATAAAAATCTTATATATAACCTGTTATTAAAAATGTATGAATACAACTTGAAGAGTAAAAACTGGTGATTTTAGAAAGGCACAATGGTGCAGTTTGTTAATTCCAGCAAGGTGGAGAGAGATTCAGGAGGATGTGGAGATATAAACTAATGCCATATCTCAAAATGTTAGGTGCTAGGGTAATAGCACAGTATAGAATTCTAGTATAGTAGCTGGGCGCCGGTGGCTCATGCCTGTAATCCTAGCTACTCAGGAGGCTGAGATCTGAGGATCGAGGTTCAAAGCCAGGAACAACTGTGAAACTCTTATCTCCAATAAACCACCAAAAAACCGGAAGTGGTGCTGTAGCTCAAGTGGTAGAGAGCTAGCCTTGAGCTGAAGAGCTGAGGGAACTCATTCAGGCCCAGAGTTCAAGCACCAAGACCGACAAAAAAAATAAAAAAAAGAATTCTAGTATACTATCTCCAAGGCTCTGAGTTTTGGTCTCCAACAGCACAACAGAATATCTATCTCTGTGTGTGTGTGTGTGTGTGTGTGTGTGTGTGTGTGTGTGTGTGTGTGTGTGTGTGTGTGTGTGTGTGTGTGTGTGTGTGTTTGTGTGTGTGTGTTGATCCTGAGGCTTAAACTTGCTGCCTGTGTGCTTTCCCTGAGCTTTTGTGTTCAAGGATAGCACTCTACCATATGAGCCAATGCTCCACTTTTTGCTCTTAGGTACTTAATTGTAGATATGAGTTCACAGACTTTTCTGCCCTGGCTGGTTTCATTACAAAGTAAAATTTAAATCTTTTAGAAATGTAGTATTTTAGGGAACTGATTAATGTTAAACAATAGATAGATTTTTTTCATTGACATTTGAATGTCTAGGTGACTTATAAATGTAGTAACTGAAAAAGGAAATCAAAACAGATTAAGACTAAGAAAATGTAACTAAAAAAAGGAAATGAGATTTACCTTGAAAAATCTCAAAATTAAATTTCCCTATTGGAAAAGAAATAAATAATTGCAGAGGGATGCATTCTTAAGGTTTTTTCAATCACCTATTTTATGATCATAGCATAATGGCTAAGAATTTTGATTAGGGAGACTGTAACTTATGACAAGTGAGTCAAAATCTCTATCTCTGAATTAGCAATGACCATAGAACTATTACTTCAATTTGATGTGATCCTTTTATAATTTAGAACTAGAATCTTCGAATACACGAGGACATGATAGAGAGCTATAATAATGCTTCCCAAACCTGACCTTCAGATTTTGGATGGTGGAGGTAAAGTGGTAACTCATGTGTGAGTTAGCCAGTGATGACTGAGTGAAATTTCCAGCTTATTTTACTTTGGAGTTTAATGCTTACAATTGAATCTCAAATGAGAACAAATAAAATACTGTAGACATTTATGTAAATAACTATAACCATACAAAATGGTTTAATCATGAATATATAGCTTGCATGAAAAGAGAAATAATTTTGGCTATTTCAGGAAAATAAGAAAAGCATGTTTTATTTTCTTCTACTCATCAGAGATGCTCAACTTTCTATCTGAAATAACTAGCATCAAGGTTAATAAATCCTGGTTCTGTCTTGAAGCAAGTAAATATAGTCACTCTGCCATCACTAAGATATTGAGCATTTGTTTTAACTACCTAGTAGTGTTTATGACATTATAGGTATAATATTTAATTTTTTAGAACTTAAATATTACTTGGTTTTTATTTTGAGAAGCTGATCTATATTAACGTATCACAAAATAAAGTTAAGTGTTCAATAGCTAGATTTGTGCAATTTCCTTTCCCAACCGTTAAGCAACAATGAAAAATTGCATTAAACAACCCAACATTTTATGTAACCATGAATTTATATTGATTACAGTTTGTAAGTTTATATTTTAAGCAATAGAACACAAGCTTTTTACTAAATCATGCATTTAAATTGATATTTTAGTTAATATCAATGTTAATATATATTCATGTATTATAGTTAATAAATTAAAAGTTTAGATTATATATAGTTTATATAGTTATATATAAGTTTTATATTATAGTTTATATATTATAGTTTGAAATATTCTAAACTATAATCCATTTAAATATGTATATATTCATGAACACATGTATATATACATGAATATATATCACGCATTTAAATAATCAAAACTAATAATTTAAATGCGTGATATATATGTATATATGTTACATATATACATATATGTATATGTACATATCCTGTCATCCCAGGATGTTAGATAAGTGGAGTATCTATTTTTCACAGTAATATAACAGGACTATTTCTTCTCATATATGTGTCTTAAATTCTGCATGGCAGAGGTAATGTTTAAGTCACATGTAAAATATTTTTCCTTGTGCTTATTCACTTTCATTGCCTATTATTTATTGGAAATGGATGGGTAGACCTAATGTTTATTTAATCCCTCAGTCATTTTTTCAATTGGTACTTTACCCAGTGGCTCATATACAGAATGAGGATGGAGAACTTTGAATGTTCTTCCTATTGTTTAGCACTGAATTATATGCCCTGAGGAAAAAGGTGAAAGTGGTTACTGTCCACCCAACCCCATCATACCCCTACCTTTTCTGATAGCCAAACATTTATCTTTCTCCTCCCCAGAACTAATCATCTGGATTTCACCTTCTCTTAAATTGTCTTGTCCAGCATTGAAGTTTCAGAATTGGTAGTATATTGTTAAATCTGAAACTTCACTAACTTAATTAAGTCACTAATTCAGGTATCTTATTATCCCCTCTAAATTTACACACACACACACACACACACACACACACACACACACACACACACACACACACACACACACACACACACACACACACACACACACAAATGTATTATGTATACTATCTTAAGTAATATGCTTTTTTACTTTATTTACTCTAAGCACTCCTGGGTGGGGTGAAGCAAGATGATACGATCTTTCATAACATTACGCAAAATATTTTAAAATTTAAGACATAAATTAGTTACAGAATTTTTGACACAATTTTCTGTGAATAACTGAAACTACAGGAAGCAACATAACAGACATGAAAGTTATAATATATTTCTTCCTTTGGGTAAGACAAAGTGATACCAAGTAGACTACACTTGGTATAATGACAGCCTTGACTGTGTTATTAACAAACACTAACTTCTGGGAATTTGAAAAATCTTTTTCCTCTGGCTCTTATTTCAAAGAATAATATCGTATATCCTGTAGAATGTGTGTAAGCTCAGAAACAGCTTACAGAAGTCCCGTGTGATTCTGAGTTCAAACAAGCAACATTATTGAATATATTGGTTTAGGTTTTTCTCCATTTAGAATCTGTCATTTTAATAAGGTGACTCATATTAGAAATACATATTCGAATGAGATGTTGTCCTAATGGACATACGTACCAACTCTATTAAAATAATAGAAAAAAAGTACTTGTTCACAGGGTTTAGATTATGTTATATAAATTTGACTTACAATGCCATTTGCTCACTGACTCCCCAAGTGACTACATTTACAAAATTAAATTAAAAGCATGAATAAATGAGAATTATTTTTAAGCTAATGGGTGGTTATGGCATTGATGTTTTTGTAGTATTTGAATATATAAAATATTAGCCTTGAAATTTTTTGCATAGGGAAAGAGCCAGTTAATCTATATTTTGAATTGATAAAGCCTATTAGGTTTGTTAAGTATTTTTTCATTTTTGGATCTAGTCAGCATATTTATTTACTGTGAGATTAGTTAGAATTATTCTGTCTTTAGATAAAAATTGGTTCATAAAGAACAAACTGCATACAAACAAACAACCCTTGAGTGGTTGGAGAATTGAGATAAGTATGAGTTCCCACAGAACACCATGCTAATTAATCTCATTAACACTCGGAATAAGCAGAAAAATGGTGATTTCTCTGTCCTTTAGAAGAAAATTTTAACTATTCTTGCATTGCAAAGCCCATAATCCTATCATATGGTTGGTAGAAGCTAAGTGTGTGTGTGGTAGAGTTGAATTGTCTAGTCAGCGGGTATGGTACCATCTTATTGGAAATTTGCTTTCTCTTCTTAAGGGTCTCAGAGTAATGATAACACTAACAAGGGGCCCTGAACAGGAAGGATGAGAATGTCAGTAGTTTAGTGTTGCCTTGTTTGTGGTCTACTAGATAAGCGCCCAGGAGTGGAATTGATAGGTCATGGGAAGCTCTATGTCTATTCTTTTGAGGAACTTCCATACTGCTTTCCAAAGTGGTTGAACAAATTTACATTCCCACCAATAGTATATTAGCATTCAATTTTGGCCATATCCTCACCAGCATCTGCTATTGTTACTTTTCTAAATAATAGCCATTCTTCAAATTAATTCTTATTTATGTGGTACTGAGGAGTCGAACCCAGGGCCTCATGCATAGTAGGAAAGCACTCTACCATTGAGCCACTTTCCCAGCCTAAATGGCCATTTTATCTGTGAAGAAGTGGAATCCTAATGTTGTTTTTATTTGATTTCTTTTATTACCAGAGATGTTTAACCTGTGTCTGTTGGCCATTCTCACTTCTTTTGAGAAATCTCTAAGTCTTTAGCTTATTTATTAACTGGGTTGTTTTTTTTTTGGAGTGTTAATTTTGGGGCTTCATTTTTTAAACTCTAAGTATATTTTAGATGTGAAGCCCTGTTTGGTGCAGATAATAAAAAATCTTCTTACCAGGGAGCAAGTGGCTCAGGACTCTAACCCTAAATACTGATATCTGTGAACTGGAGTTTGAAGCAAGCTTAGCCAGAAAAGACGATGAGGCTCTTGTCTCCAATTAACCAAAAAAAAAAAAAAAAAAGCTGGAAATGCTGATACAGTACAAGTGAGAGAGAAGCAGTCTTGAGCATGAAAGTTAAATGAGACCCTAATTTCAAGCCACAGTACCAGTATACACACACACACACACACACACACACACACACACACACACACACACACACACACACACACACACACACATACACGAAAATATACATTCATTTAAAAATGTGTTCAGAGAATTGTCTAGTCATGTTAGGCGTCTTAAAAATAAGACTTTTTCTATCAGTACAAAGTAACTAATAAACGTGGCAGTCTAGGTGGTCTTTTAAATAATTGAGATTGGCTATACTAAATTTTACAAGTTAACCACATTAGAAAACATAAAAGAAAACAGACTAAATTATTTCCATTTATTCCTTTATTTAAAAAAAAATACATTTCTCATGTGGTAGCAGTAGCTCTTTATGTTTAAAACAGTAATATAACATGATTTATTCTTTCTTTTCAGATTACATTCAGAGAAATGCTGACAATTATAATACTATCTTTTCTTATATTTTTCACACTCTTACTAATTTTTCTTAGAGCAGACTCCACATAGTCCTCACACTGTGCCATTTTGTACTGCTAGTGCACCTCCCACACCTACTACCCCTCTCAGCACATGATAACTGATGAAAGGAATAGAAGAAGAAAGGAGGGAGAAAATGAGACAAAAAGTTGTTCAGACTATGTTCTACATAATCTCATTCATCTTAGGAGAAACACAGATCTATAAGAAAGGGATCTTTATGTACTGTTCTTTAAGTTTTAGTGCGGTCTACACATTTGATGACAAGTGACTACATCTAGCTGTCTTCAAATTCACAATGATACTATGGACTTTCTTTGAAATGAACTCTTTGAAGTGAACTCTTAATTGTTCCAAGACCATTACTGTCTTAACGTGATTATGTTTTGTTTGGAAAAGAGTTTGGAAAGGAAAGACCAGAATTCACAGAGCTTGGACATATGAGGAATTTAACTCCCCAGGGATCCATTCTTTCTCTCTTATCCCCACCAACAACAGCAAAGTAAAACAAAGAACTAGAAGATTCTGTTCTACTCTCCATACTCATACACAGACTTCCCAACATTATAAAATCAAGAAATGTCTTCTATATCTTTTATGAGTCAATATAAAAAGTGGAATTTCCAAATAACTTAATACTCTTGTATGTATTTCTATAGTAGAAGAGGCAATATTTTTATATACAGACCAAATTGCATTTATTTTATCAGCTTTCTCCTCTTCCTGTCACTTGTTATCTGAAATAATGTATATATTTATTCTATGAGAGCAAATATGTGTGCATCAGCACACATAACTAAATAAATATGTATGCATGTATAATACAAATACACATGCACACGTATGTGTATATATATATGTGTGAGTGTGTGTGTGTGTGTGCTCTGACCTCAGTAAATAGCATTTTTCATGGGAGCAACTTTTCAAATATTTCATTTCTTTTTTGTGAATTATGGTGCCTGAACTCAGGGCCTGGGGACAGTCCCTCAGCTCTTCAGCTCAAGGCTAGCGCTCTACCACTTGAGCCACAACACTATTCCCAGCTTTTTCTGCTTATGTGGGGCTGAGGAATCAAATCCAGGCCTCATGCATGCAAGGCAAGCACTTTACCACTGAGACACCTTCTCAGCCCCAAACATTTCATTTTTTTTAGACTTTTTTATTTATTTTTTTACATTTATTTTTATTTTTTTTTACATTTCATTTTTTACACTATTAATACTTTACATATTTGCAGACGATGGATAATGTTTCAATACATGATTACATTGTATTATATTCAATATTAACTTTGTGTTATTTTTATTTATTTATTTTTACTGAGTCTTTCTATTTTCCTTATGATCAGTGATAATAAGATTCTTGCAGGCCCATTGGCCATTTTCAGGGTTTCTTTTAGAAATGTTGTTGTAGGTTTACTGGCCATTTTCAGAATTTTCCTGATGACTTGTGAAAGTTCATTGTGTAATTCGAACATTAAATCTTTATCAGATGTATATTTTGTAAACACTTCTTTTGGTGTGCTAATGATTTCTTTTTCTGTGCAGAAACTATTTGCATTGGGAAGTCTAAGTTGTCTCCATTTGTTTGAGCTTTCTGTGTTTTCAGGGTCTAAACAACAGTCCTTGACAATTGGAATATCATGAAGTATTTTGTTCTGTACTTTCATCATTTTAAATTCATAATCTCACTTGAGATTATTTTTGAAATGGGAGAGACAGTTCTGATTTCATTCCTCCATGTATAAATAACAAATATTCCTGGCAATCTTTACTGAAGAGATTGTCATTTCTCCTACACATGTTCTGAGAAAATTTTCATAGATCACTTGACTAGAGATACATGGGTTTTCCAGTAGGCTGTTTATTCTGTTCCATTGGTTTTTTGTGTCTGCCTACTATACCATGATGTTTTGATTTATACAGCTTTGCAGTATATCTTTAAAACACGTATTTATCTTAAAGTAATTTGCTGCTTTGTTCTTATGTTAGATTGTTTTGGCCTGCTTGTGTGTGTGTGTGTGTGTGTGTGTGTGTGTATGTATATGTGTATGTATATATGTGATTTGTTTCCACATGAACTGTGGGATTGTTTTTATACTTTTGTGAATAAGGTCATTGTATTTTGATAGAGATCGCTTTGAAACTATAGATCATTTTTAGATATAGGAACACTAAAAAATTGGAAACTCTTAATCCTTAGACATTGATCATTTATTTTTCATTTTTTTTTAAATGTATTTTATTTTATTTGAGAACATACTGTACAGAGGGGCTACAATTACATGGGCAAGATAATGCATACATTTCTTACCAAGCATTGCAGCCTCCTCCTTTGTTTACCCTTCACTTCCCTTCCCCGCCTCCCCCCTCCCCCCACCCAATTTTACCCCCCTCCCCCCCCCCACACCGACATTGTAAAGCTGGTTTTGACATGACATTTTGTACTTATTTTTCATTTTTAAAGTGAAATTTAATGGGTCTCTCTCTCTCTCTCTCTCTCTCTCTCTCTCTCTCTCTCTCTCTCTCTCTCTCTCTCTCTCTTTCTCTCTCTCTCTCTCTCTCTCTCTCACACTCTCTCTCATACTAAGGACTAAACTTAGGGCCTCATGCTTTCTCCACCAGAATGCTACTTTCTGAGCTATGCCTCTAAGCCTCTGTGTGTGTGTGTGTGTGTGTGTGTGTGTGTGTGTGTGTGTGTGTGTGTGTGTGTATGTGTGTGTGTGTGTGTGTGTGTGTGTGTGTGTGTGTGTGTGTGTGTTTTAGTCAGTCATGGGACTTGTACTCAGAGCCTGGGCACTGTCCCTGAGCTTTTTTGATGAAAGCTACCACTCTACCAGTTTGAGCCACAGTTCTACTACTTTTTTAATTAATTGGACATAAGAGTCTCACAGAAACTTTTCTTCAGGTTGGCTTTATCTCTGTAAGTAGTGTAGATTATTGCAGTACAGCACCACATCCAGTCACGTTTTCATTTATTAAATTTTATAGATTTTATTGTAAAGAAGTTTTTCACCCTTCAGTTGAATTTTTTTAAGCACTGTTATTGGTGACAATAAAAATATGATTACTTCTTTGTTTGCTTTTTCATATAATTTGTTATTGGTATATTGATGCATTGTATTTCTTTTTCATAAATTTACTTTATATTATGGAACTTTACTCAATTTACCTGTAATTCTTTTTTTGTTTAATGTTTTGGGATTCTCTTTATGTGGAAGTGTACTGTCTTTATACAGGGATGATTTATGCCATTCTTTCCAGTGTGATGCCTCTGAGTTTATTCGTTTTTGCCTGATTATTCTTGCTTGAATTTACAATACTCTATTTTTAAAAAGTTATTAAAAAAGCATTTTTCATACTCAAGATATAAGAAAACTGTATTATTATGATTAATAATTTTTAGGGTATTAAAATTATATTAGCAAAACTGATAATTGCCACCTTAGCAAATAACATGCCAAGAGCCAGCAAAGGGAAAATTTTACAAGCTCATTCTCTTGGACTAATACACAATTTTGACTGAAGTAAATTAAAAAATAAAGGATGAGACTTGGCCAAATTCTCCTTTATTGCTATTTACAAATTACTATGAGAATAGGAGTCACTAAATATTACCAACATACATGACCAAATTCTGGTATCAAAATTCTAATTACTCAATTCCAGAAATTCAAATCTTTAGGAAACACACAGTTGGGTTAGATAATACAACATCTAGAAAAACCACTTTGTGTATTCAATCCAGTTATAGATGGGAAAAGACTGAGAGTAAACTTGCTTTTTAAATAGAGAAGCAAGATTTTGCTTCCCCACAGGCTCTTAGAGAAATGGCTCCAGAATTTTGATACTTCTGTTAATCTCTCCAGCTGGATTTTATGAACTAAGTTGCAATACTCCCCAGCCACAAAGTATGATTATAAGAAGTATATAGATCACATAAATTTTGATTTCCCTACCTCAAGGTAGCAAATATAAATTTAGCCAGTAAAATGTGAATACTCTACACAAGAATAGCGAAATCACTCCGTTATATGGGTTCTTTTAATCGGCGTACCTACTCTTATTTTATGTTGTGGCTGAGGTATCTAGAGAGGCACCAGAATAACCAATTACCAGGGGTCCATGCACAGAGCTCCATCTTCAGATATCCCCACCGTTCATGGATGAACAATGTAGCACAACTTGGAATATTCACATGAGTGAATAAAAATGCACTATAGAATGGAAATATTATATTTTAAAAAATATAAGTCAAGCCCAGAGAGACAAAGTTTTCCCTCATATGTAGAATGTAGAATTAATCTCTAAACCTACAAGTAAACATGCTAGGTGGTATTCAAGTGATTACAATATGGTAAATACTCAAATAGTGTAATTCTTAGGTAAATTCAAAGCTTAGCAAATAAGAATCAGGAAACAGGTACTTAGAAGAGATAGGGTAGGATCAAAGGGGAAGGTATAGATGAAGAGGAGGAGGAGAAGATCACAGTCAAGAATTCAATTTATATGCTTCAAAAATAAGAAAAATAAGGGAAGGGGTGGGTCTGGCTGGATGGATGAAAATGTTGAAAGGAGTGACTGTGATGATGTATTGTATTCACTGCTTTGTTAAATGGCAACTTCTTTATACAACTACTAAAGATAATAATCTAAAAGCTCATTACAATTTCACTTCAAAAGTGTCCAAAGAGACTTAGAAAATGGTATCAGCAATTTAATTGATATAATCATTGATATAATGATGTGATGATATAATGATGTGATTTACTCAAATGACAGACTGCTGTGAACACACACAGCTTACATAGGCTGCAGTGAATTATCTCAAGAGACATAGTCTAAGAAGAATAACGTTTGTATTTTACATTGTGTTTTAAAAGTATACAAATGTGTTGAATGTTACACTTAACTGTATAAGATACCTCTGGCTAACTTCAGAGACTATGCTATATCACTTATGTGATATGCTCTATCACTTCTGTGTGTGTGTATGTGTGCCTATACTAGAGCTTGAATTCAGGACCTCATACTCCTTCTTGGGTTTAATTTTTTTTTTTGCTCAAGGCAGAGAGGTTCTACTACTTGCGACACAGCCCCATTTCCTGATTTTTGGTGGTTAATTGAGAATAAGAATCTTCAGTTTGTATACCTGGATTACCATTGAACATCAATCCACAGAGCTTAGTCTTTAGAGTAGGTAAGATTACATTTGGGAACCACTGATGCTTGGCACCCCACCATTTTGAAAACAAAACAAAGCAATAAACTGTGCTGTCCAGTTTCAAACAATATGAATGACTTCCTCTGAATGTTGGAAAATGTGAAAAAGACTGAATGCTGTTGGGCACAGTTATTCAACTAGTCAAATAAATCGACAGGATTGTCTGAAAAAATTGTGGGGAGCTGTTTTATTACAGAAAAAAATCAATAGACTGTCAAAAAACTATAGCCACAGTCCATGGACTGAGCAGCCAATAAAAAAGAAATTTGATTATTTCCTCACCCATGCTTGGGTAGATTTTCATCATCAATTGATGAATCAATTATATCTGGATCTTAGAAACAATCATTTGCTTAATAGCCCTTTTGTGACAATGAAAGTACGCATAATCCCAAATGACTGAAATTTCAGCTGGGGAGGAGGTAGAGGCAGAACAATTCTAACTTCAATTTTTCCAAGTAGTATGAAGAAAAAGCACTGTTTTATCTTGACACAGGTCATTGAGACACATGGTATGATTTTCCTGTAGAAATATTTACTTGAGTAATGGAGTAATGTAGGAGAGTGAAATACAAATGTTCAGTACCAGTGTCAGACTTTCGTATTACAAGGTTTAGATGAAATTCTAAGTAAGTTCATACATAAATTAATGTTGTCATTGAAATGGTTACAAATAATTGTTCTGTAAATAAAAACCTGGACTTTCACTAGGTTGATTCTTTTTTTCTTTGTTGAAGTACATATTTATTTTGTTTTTTTTTCATTCATTCAGTTTTTAAATTTTATTATTTATTTATTTATTTATTTTATCTTTTTATCTGGCTATTCCAGAGAACCCAGGTCCTTTGGTATGCAGACCCTCTACCATTTTGACCATGCCTTCGGTCCACTCATATTTAAAACCAATTTTTATGTCATTGTTATATATAATTAATTTTATTAGACCAGTATTTGTGATACAAATATTAAAGTCTGGTAAAATTTTTCTTGTCAGGTGATAAAGCAGGAAGAAATAGGCAAGGATCTTTCTGAATGCACCCTGTATGATCTACTGAAGTATGATGATTTCAATACTGACAAGCACCTGGCACTTGAAGAATTTTACAGAGCATTCCGTGAGTATATGATTCAATGTCTAATTTTTTTCATGTTGCCTTATCAATATGATATGTTATAATGAGCTTAAAACTACAAGGTATTTCTGGCTATAAGTGATCAAATTGGTAGAAATAACATTTTGGTGACCCCAGAAGTATGTATAGTCAAAGATAGCTAGTAGCCCTAAAACAAACAATCACTGATACATTCATGACTTTGTTATGCATGGATCTCACTGAGTCCTGAGGAAGAAATGGCAATGGTTTCACAGGGCTACTTTCAAAGTTACCTACGAAGAAGTGGGAGCAACACTTGACCCATGTCACCATGCATGATAAATAATTTATTTTTGTAGTGACTTTGTAAGATTACTGAGAAAGTAAAATGAATTAACAAGTAGAGGTTGTGAATATTTCAAGCTATTAGTCTTTGCATTTGCTCTTGCATTCATTAAAATGAATAATGTTATTGACATGAAAGTACTTTGAAATAATTTATGTATGTTTGAGTTGCTTAATGTATCTAGATATTGCCTAATTATACTTGAAAGAGCAAAGTTTTGACAATGATTGGCTAACATACATTTTCTGTCAAGTTATTTATTAAGAATAATTCAAGCCGGGCGCCTGTGGCTCATGCCTGTAATCCTAGCTACTCAGGAGGCTGAGATCTGAGGATCACGGTTCAAAGCCAGCTGGGGCAGGAGAGTCCGTGAAACTCTTATCTCCAATAAACCAGCAGAAAACTGGAAGTGGCACTGTAGCTCAAGTGGTAGAGTGCTAGCCTTGAACTGAAGAGTGCAGGGACAGCGCTCAGGCCCAGAGTTCAAGCCCCACGACCGACAAAAAAAAAAAAAAAAAGAAGAAGAATTCAAGAGAAAGATCACAAACCACAAAATGAAAAGTGAAGAATTAGGAACTCTGTTCAAGAGAGAGGCAGAAAAATATAAATTAACTAGTTGATATTTGAAAGTAATCAAAAAAGCCAGTGTTTTATAATACTAGCTACTTAGATTGAGTTCAGAGGCCACCCCAGGCCGTGTGTGTGTGTGTGTGTGTGTGTGTGTGTGTGTGTTTGTGTGTGTGTGTGAAAATAAAATATGTTCTTGTATTAAAAAGTTTCTATAGAGGCCTTTGGCAACTTGTAATCTATCATTTGACTAAAACTGGAAAGTCATTTAAATCTACTATTTTTATAATATTTATAGAAATATAATTTTCTTACATAGGTTTTTGTTAAACTTGGTTTATACACTATTGGATACAAACTAATAGATGAGAAATTGGTAAGTTTGTACACTTTTTTTTTTGGTCGGTCATGGGACTTGAACTCTGGGCCTGGGTGCTGTTGCTGTGCTCTTCAGCTCAAGGCAAGCACTCTACCATTTGAGCCACAGAGCCAATTCCGGTTTCCTAGTAATTTATTGGAGATAAGAGTCTCACGAACTTTCCTGCCTGGGCTGGCTTTGAACCATGATCCTCAGATCTCAGCCTCCTGAGTAGCTAGGATTAAAGGTGTGAGCCACCAGCACCTGGCCAATTTGTACACTTTTTAGTTGAAGGAAATTGCAGACAGTTAATATTTAATAAAATTTCATTTTCACTCAATCCTGGAATGAAAAGCTCATAACAAGAAATAATTAATCCTTTAACTAATATACAAGACTATTATTTTAAAATTAGGAAAATGAAGCAGCTTTATTATTCTATGTTCAGATGAAGAAACTAAAGTGTAGATAAATGAGAAAATATATCATGAGTTTATAGTTAACATCATTTCAAGTAATTGTCAATGTCCACTTGTTTACCATCAAACTTTTCTTGGAGTAGCAAGGAGTCTTTTGTTGATCAGATAAGCAGATAGACTGAGAGACAGATCTTCATTTTGTGAGAAAAACATACACCCACGTACACATATACATATATCTATATACATAACAGTGTATTTTAGTATATTTTGTATGGCACTATAGTATATTTTATTTAGTAAAAACATGCAAGATAGAAGACATAGATGTTATTGGAAATGTATTTAAAATGCTGAGTTGAGAAAGTAAGGTAGTAGCAATTGAATCAGTCTTCAGAATGAGTAGATTTGAAGTCTGTGTGATGATCAAAGGTAAATAAAAGAAGGAACATAGATGAGGAGGACATTTCACATTCTGGAGTTGAAACTTTCTTAAAATAGACTTTTTATTACTATTATTTCCTTTGTTTCTTGCATACTTTATTTTATAATTTTGTTTTTTAATATTTAAATTACCTTTAAGTAGTTGTACAAAGGAGTTGCTATTTTACAATGCAGTTTAGAAATATAACATACGTTGATTAATGTCACCCCTTTCAAAATTTTCAACCATCTCCCCCTACTCATCTGTACCCTTCTCCTTAATTTTATAGAAAATACATTGGATTCTGGTCTGCATTTTACCCTTCTTCTCCTCTTTATTCTCCCACCTCATTCTACTTCACCCCTCCCCGCATCCCTTTTGAGCACCCACTTCCTGATGCTTTATCTTGCTAAATTTTGATTTTGGCTTTCTAAGGACTTACAATGTTTGAGATCTCCCTTGAATCTACCATATTTCAGTTAATATATCTGCATACACTTGCATATAGCCTAATGTACTTAAGTTGGTTTCAGCTAAATCTAGCTTCTAAATAATAGAGAAAATACCAGTCTTTTGACTCTCTGGGCCTGACTTGCTTCACTTGACATAATGTTTTAACAAATCTTTTTATTTCTTTATAAATCCCACAGTATCATTCTTTCTGATGAATAAGAAATATTCTATTGGGTAAATAGACCACATTTTCTTGATCCATGCATCTATTGAGGGGAATCTGGGCTGATTCCACACTTGACAACAATAAATAGTGGAGTAATCAACATAGTTGTGCTGGTGTTTTTAGTGTATCTTGGTTTGTAATCTTTTGGGTTCATGCTCAGGAGTGGAATAGCTGGATTATAAAGTAGTTTTGAGGAACCTCCACACTCCTTCCCAGAGTAGCTGACCAAGCTTACATCCCCATTAACAGTGTATAAAAGTTCCTTTTGGCTGATCAACACCAACATCTGTTATCATTTGTTTTATTGAAAATGGTCATTGTAACTGTGGTGAGGTGAAATTTCAATGTTTTGATTTGAATTTCCTTTTGTTTTTTGTCGGTCATGGGGCTTAAACTGTGGGCCTAGGCACTGTCCCTCAGCTCTTCAGCTCAAGGTGAGCTCTCTACCACTTGAGCCACAGCACCACTTTGGGTTTTCTGGTAGTTAATTGGAGATAAGAAAGTCATAGACTTTCCTGCCCAGACTGGCCTTGAACCACGATCCTCAGATCTCAGCCTCCTGAGTAGCTAGGATTACAGGTGTGAGCCACTGACACCCAGATTGTATTTCCTTTATAGCCTGACATGTTGAATGTTTATTCATGTGTCTATAGCTATTTTTACTCCTTCTGAGAAGACTCTCTTTAACTCATTAGCACATTTATTAATCAGGTTGTTTTCTTTTGAGACTTTAATTTTAAGTTTTCTGTATATTCTAGATATTAAGCCATTGTCTGATCTGTTGTTGGCAAAGCTTTCTCCCATTCTGTAGGCTGTCTTTTGTGTTTGGAACATTCCTCAATATAATGAAGATTGTGTATGTAAAGCCTACAGCCAAATTTACTCTTGATAGTGAAAAACTAAAATTGGGAATGAGGCAGGTTGTCCACTCTTTCCACTCCTCTTCAATATAGTACCCGAATTCCTAGCAAGAATAAAACATAAAGGGGATCCACATAGGGAAATATGAATAAAACTATCCCTTTCTGCAAATGACATGATCCTGTATTAAAAATCCCCTATAGACTCATTTGTTAAGCTATTCAAGGTAATTCAAAATGTTGGTAAAGTTACAGAGTATAAAATCAACCCAAAATAAACACCAGTAAATTATTTTGTATGCCAGCAAAGATTGAAATCAGGTGACCAACTCTATTTGCAATGACATCAACAAAAATAAAATACTTGTGAATTAAGCAAAAATGTAAAAGATTTCTACAGTGAAAACTGAAGAAGTCTTAAGGAAATGGAAAAACCTTCCATGCTTCTTATTGTTAATTATTGGAATAATTAAAATCATGGAAATGGCAATACTGTCCACAGCAATTTATACATTTAATGCAATGCCATCAAAATCCCAATAACATTATTCAACAAGATAGAGAAAGCAATGTAAAAAAACTTCATATGGGAGAGCAAAAGACCCTGAATAGCAAAAGCAATCCTTAACAGGCAGAATAGTGCTGGAAGAATAACAATAATAAATTTCATACTCTACTACAGAGCCAGATTAATGAAAACAGCTTGTTACCGGCATTAAGACAGGATTGAAGACGAATGGAACAGAATAGAAGGCCCAGAAATAAATTCACAGACCTACCACCACTAAATATTTGATAAGGGACCCCAGAATATAAGCTGGACAAAAGATAGCCTCTTCAAAAATTGGTGCTGGCAAGACTAGATATCCACATGCAGAATCACCAACATCAATTCAAAATGGATTAAAGACATCAAGGTAAGACTGGAAAGCCTAAAACTATTTTGGGAAGAATAGGGAAAACATTAGGGCTCCTGGGCACAGGTGGAAATTTTCTGAGTAAAAATTCAGAAACAGCAAATCAAAGAAAGACTTCATAAATGAGGCTGTATCAAATAAGTTTCTGCAAAGCAAAGGACACTATGTTTTTTCTTCCTAGTACTGGAGTTTGAACCCATGGCTTCATGCTAAATAAGATGACACCCGACTAATTATGTCATTATGATAGCCCCTTTATCATGTTAATTATTTTTGAAATAGGGTATTGCTGTATTCATGAAGCTGGTTTGGACTTTGATCTTCTTATTGTGCTTTCTGACCTCACTGGGATGTCAAGTGACACTACACCCAGGCATTGTGATTCCTCTGTAGCCTAAGATGACTTGTGTGTTCCATCATGCCTAGTTATTGTTGTGTTATTACCTTTTATGTTCAGGCTGGCTTTAAAGCACCACACTCCTTCAATCTTTATCTCTCAAAAAGTTATGATTATATGCTGGAGATACTGGGCCTGGCACGTTTTTTTGGTCGGTCAGAAGGCTTGAACTCTGGGCCTGAACATTGTCCCTGGGCTCTTCAGCTCAAAGCTAGCACTCTACCACTTGAGCCACAGTGCCACTTATGGTTTTCTGGTGGTTTATTGAAGATAAGAGTCTCATGAGCTTTCTTGCATGAGCAGGCTCTGAACTGTGATCCTCAGATCTCAGCTTCCTGAGTAGCTAGGATTACAGCCATGAGCCACCAACACCCAGCTACTTGGAACATTTTTAAACTCAAAAATATAATTTCCTGTCTTCTGAAACCCACCTCTTCACCCTAGAATAATTCAATTACCTACGTATATAAAAGCAGTTTAAATCTGTAACAATGGCTTAATAATCTTAGGCGTAGAAAAATTCCAAAGAAGACAATGTTTTTACACTAATTGTCTAAGATCCCTATGACTCTTATATTCTAAGTAAGAGATAACTAAGATTCTAAAATTTAAAAAAGTTATTTAAAGTCACAGAGCTTAATGATTATATTTGAAATGTCATTGTTCTTCATATAAAACAGTTCTTAATGGAGTATAGATTTGATAATTACATTTATATGGAAAAAATTCATTTTTCTAGGAAATCACAATTGTTATTCTAAATTATTACTTATTGGGACCATTTATTAACAGCAGAAATAAGAAAAGAATATTACATTAACCTTTATAGATATTAGATCACTAATGTATAAAAAATCTTTGAGAAAAATAGCAGGATTTGTGTTTTTTTGTCAGTTGTGGGGCTGAACTCTGGGCTTGGGTGCTTTCCCTCAGCTCTTCAGCTCAAGGGTATTGCTCTACCACTTGAGCCACAGTGCTACTTCTGGCTTTTTCCTGCTTATGTGCTGCTGAGGAATTGAACCCAGGGCCTCATGCATGTGAGGTTAAATACTCTACTTCTAAGCCAACTTCCCAACCCCAATAGCAGGATTTAGAGATAAGAATTAATAATATTTCCATCAAAGGTTAAAAGTGATGGTACAGATGGTAAGTATCAGTACTTAAAGAACCAGAGAGAAGTAAGTTAGCTTAAGTTGGTTGGGGTTTCTTCATTAGCTCCTGTTCCTTGGCTTCACTATGCAAGACTCCACCTAAATTTTTGCTGGAGCAAGTATCTTCAGGCTACAGTTACTGAAGATTGGTACCAAATTGTTACCATATTTCATTTTATTCTGAAAATTGTAATTGTAGACATGTTTGCAGTGTGCAAGATCAAATTGCAATGTTTATCTCCACTTAAATATGTGCTTACAAATTTTATCACATTTATTTTAATTAATAGATATTCATTTGCATAATTCAATGTGATATTTGAGTACATGTATGTGCTATTCCCTAAACAAATCAGGATGATTGAAGTTTCTATATTCTATCACTACTCTATGTACACAATCACCTACTCTTCTTTAGTTATTCATTATGTAATATGTGCCATAGCACAGAAGAGTCTGTTACTTAGTAACTTCTTTCCTTGACACCTTTCTTGGGCTCCAAAATCACTAAAATATATTCCAAAAGCCCTTAGAAGTAAAGATCTCTATGTTAAGTGATTGAATTCAGGCATACCACATTCTCTCTTTAACTTAAATTTAAAATATGATACATTTGCAAATGTTCTTTTTACTAATGAGATTAAATTTTGATCATTTTTTAACACTTTAAAGACAAGTTGAATAGAGCATGTAATAATTCAATTATTAATTGCTTTATATTTCTCTAAAATTTAGTCTGGAAGAATTTATTAAACATATTTTTAGATGAAAATCACTTCATTAGAGTCTGCTCTATTTATTAATATCACAGGGGGAAAGATATCCACCAAATAAATTACCTATAAAATGTTATTATAAATAGAAAATTAACTAAATTTTAAACATATAAGATCACACATCTTTTCTTGGTTTTGTTTTGTTTGTATTATCTTGTTTTTGGTGTGTGTGTGTGTGTGTGTGTGTGTGTGTGTGTGTGTGTGTGTGTATACATGTGCTAGTGTGCACAGGCTTGAACTTAGGACCTGTCCTTAAGCATTTTTGAAAAGAACTGGCTCTCTACAATTGAGCGACAGCTCCACCATCAACTCTTTTAGGAAGTTGTTCCAGAAAAGAGTCTTACAGACATCCCAGGGTGACTTAAAATCATGATTTCAGCTTCCTGAGTAACTAGAATGACATGCAAGAACCACCTGTACTTGGACAGGTATGCTTTTAAGCAAAAATATTTCATTTGAATCTTCCAAATTACAAAGAAGTATTTTAGAGTGGTTGACCCTCAGTGGAGCTCTCATCGTGATCGTGCACGTTTAATCAATAAATGTTTATATGTTTGAACAAATTAAACTTGAAGATAATACTTAGAAAATTTTTGCTGAAATTTCAATTTTTATCTATTATTTCTTTCATATTAGTAACTAGTAGTGTGATCTCTCAGTTAAAGGGATCTCTATCTTTACCATATTCATAGTAAAATTACATGTTTATAGTCAGGTACAATACGAAATTGAAATTTCACATAGGAATTAGAAGATGCGAGTGTTTAATAAAAATGAGAGATGGGCTTATAAATTTTCAAACTTCTTAATCAAATTACAAATTAAAATTTTAATAAAGCATTATATGCTTTATTGATGATCAAAATTTCATAACTTTTTAAAGTGTGTTTTTTTTGTTGCTCTACTTAAAGGAGAAAATTAAATGGCTTAAAAATCAAATAGAGAATTAGCTTTTATTCTCAACTGAATTCTAGCCACTTTACAGTAGTGTGTGTCCAATAAAATTATTTTTAGATATACATGTACATAAATACACATATATGTAGAACATAGCTTGAATATCTCTCTAACTCCCTTTCTCTCTCTCTTGCTCTCTTTCTGTATATATAGATAGATATATAGACTATTTACTCAAGATATCTTTTAATTGACTTTAATCAATCAAATATTGGGATATATTATTAATAAATATACCGAAATACCATTCTTTTGGTGGTTATCATTATTTGATATGACAATTTTGTCTTATTTTTAAAATAACATGCAATTACTCAGTGTATTATAATTACTTGGCTATCATTATTTCCTTAAAAACATCTATTTGAAAGATTATTCAAGGAAAAATGTTATTCATATATATTACTTATTTATTTTAAAATCTTTTTATATTTAGATATTTTTATTACTTTTATTTGAAAATGCTAAGATCAGAGGGATTATACAGTTACATAAGACAGACAAAAAGTATATTTACTTATGGATTATGTCACCCCTTCTCTCACTTCCAGTTTTTTCCTCCCTATCCCATACATTTTGGAAAGCAGTATGGAGGTTCCTCAAAAGACTCCACATAGAGCTCCCCTATGACCCAGCAATCCCACTTTCAGGCATTTACCCAAATGTTTACAAACAAGACCACACTAAAGCTACAAGTACAACTATGTTTATTGCAGCATTATTTACCATAGCTAAGATCTGGAACCAACCCAGATGCCCCTCAGTAGATGAATGGATCAAGAAAATGTGGTATATATACACAATGGAATTCTATGCCTCCATCAGAAAGAATGACATTGCCCCATTTGTTAGGAAATGGAAAGCCTTGGAAAAAATTATATTAAGTGAAGTAAGACAGGCCCAAAGAAACATAGGTCCCATGGTTTCCCTTATTTGCATTAACCAGTATATGTCTGAGTCAAGCAGAAAAGGTCAGATAAGTTGATGTTAGGGAAATGAACCCCAAGAAAAGTATTCAAATGTTTTTTTTCTTTCATGCAATTATTTCTAACATATTTATAAGATGATTTCCTTGTTGCTTTGTATGTCCCTCCCCCAAGGTATAACCCCTGCTTTCACTGTATTTGATGTTGCTATAATTTGTGGAGGGGAAGGGAAAAACAAGTCATTTAAATAGGGATACAGGTGGACCCATTTCTATAATGAGATATACAAGTTGTTATGTCGAAAAACGAACTTTACAACTTTGGTGGGGGGGGGGGCGAGTATGGAAAAGGATGTGAAGGGGAAACAAAGGAGGAGACAACAATGCTTGATCAGAAATGTACTCGTTATCTTGCCCATGTAATTGTAACCCCTCTGTACGGTATTTTCACAATAATAAAAAAAGATTGAAAAAAAGCCAAAAAAAAAAAAAAAGAAATGAGAGGTTTAAAAGCTACAATACAGCACATATCTAGCATTCACAATGACTTGGGTTATATTTTTAGCAACAGTCACACACATACATGCACACAAATATTTACACAGACACGCACATATACCAATACAAAAGAATTCAATACAATATGTGTAAGGCCAGCATATACTAGGGTCTCTCACAAGTCTTGTCAGTGATAATTTGAATCATCATTTCCAACTATAACTATGTTTCAAAATATTTTTCTCATTTTAATTAGTTGTATTAATAAAATTAATTATTTCCCTTGCTTTTATGAAAAATAAAAATGCAAGTCATAGACATGTTACAGTGTGAAACTCTTCATTTTAAGAGTGACAATTTCACTCTAAGTATTTCTGCTCAACAATTGTCACTGAAATGATGTTTAGGGAACTTGTACCATTTATTCTACATGGGTTAAGGCTTCATATTCAGTTTGTTAAATAATAAAAAAATCTTTTAAGGCTCTTAGGGAATTAATATACTACAATACAGATTTCCTAAGAATAATCTAGTGCTTAAGAAAGTAATGGGATATTTCTTGATTCCTTGGGTATCCTCAGTGAGCTGAAATGCAGAAACACAGGCAGGTGCTTATGGTTAACAAGATGGACATGATACACATACACTATCCTTATAGTGATTGAAGGCATGACGTTTTCATTGAAATTTCTCTAATAGATATTTCAAGAGTAGTAAAAAATTATTTCAAGAAGTAGCATAGTAAATTGTTAATCCCTTATCAGTCTGTATGTGGTTATTTTCAGTAAGGAATAAAAAATATAGTTTAATTATTAAATTAACTTTGTGTATCTGACATTATTTTACTACTAATTAATTAGGTTGTGTATTACTCAACATTGAGAGTGACAAAATTTCTTATTGTATCCTTTAATTTATTATTTATGTGTATCAATGTAATGCTACTGCATAAGTAAATTTTTATCATAATCTACCATTAGAATCACCCTTAATAAATTTTGAAACAATGGTCGCCTATAATGTGTAAGAAAATTAAATTCATCTTAAATTTCTAATAAATATTTTATATGAATATATAAAATTTTATATGAATATATTCTAATGAAATTTTAAAATGTTAAAATTAATAAAGATATTATTAAAAATGAGGCAAGTCTTCTGCATCAAGTGCTGCCTGAACAAAGTTCACGGGCATTCAGTGATACACACCATCTGCAAATGTTCATAGTTAAGTGTGCCATGTGGGGTCCTGATGCCTCAAGTCTGTAATCCTAGATACTCAAGTGGTTGAGATTTTAGGATCATCCTTGGAAGCCAGCTGGTATAGGAAAGTCTTTAATACACTTATCTCCAATAAATTACTCAAAAGAGAAAAAAAAAAAAAACCAGAAGTGGAGCTCTGGCTAAAGGTGTAGATTGCTAGACTAGAAGAAAAGGAGCTCAGGCACAGCATTCAGGCCCTAAGTTCAAACAGAGGCCTGGTAAAATAAAAACAAAACAAATAGAAAACAAATATCAGAAATGAACCTGTGATGATGTCTAATTTGTTGAGTAAGAATATATGAATTTGAGGACTATTCAGGAGAATTTTTTTTAACTAACTTGGTAAAGTATAAAGCTGACAATTTTTAGAACAGTATGTACACTTGAGATTTAAAAAATCCTAAATTTGTATTAATAATAATGTTATCACTAAGTTGTTTGTACTTGAGACATCTAAGTAAAGTGTCAATAATATTTACTTTGTCAAAATTTAAAGGAAACAAATTCTATAACTATACTTTTAGAAATCATATGTGTAATACAATTGATTTTGAACAGCAGAAACAATATCTGATCAATATGAAAATTTAAAGTATTACCTTTAAAAAGTTCTTTTAAATAATGAAAATAAATAGACTGAAACAATTTCAAACTGATTTAAACTACAGACTTTGACCTCTTCTACTTGTCCTAAACATATACTAGTTATTGCAGATGAGGGAAACCATGGGACCTATGTTTCTTTGAGTCTGGCTTACTTCACTTAATATAATTTTTCCATGTCTTTCCATTTCCTGACAAATGGAGTAATGCCATTCTTTCTGATAGAGGCATAGAATTCCAAGGTATAAATATACCACATTTTCTTGATCTATTCATCTACTGAGGGGCATCTGGGTTGGTTCCATAACTTAGCTATGGTGATAATGCTGCTATAAACATATTTGTGCTGGTAGCTTTAGTATGGTCTTGTTGGTGATCATTTGGATAAATGCCCAAAAGTGGGATTGCTGGGTCATAGAGGAGCTCTATGTGGAGTGTTTTGAGGAACCTCCATACTACTTTCCAGAATGGTTGAGCAAGTTTACAATAACGCAGTAGGGTTCCCCCCTCCAGCACTTGTTATTAGAGTTCTTGATTATAGGCATTCTAACTGGGGTGAGAGGGAATCTCAATTTTTTTAATTAATAAGTTTTTCTCTATTGTGAAAATACCGTAAAGAGGGGTTACAATTACATGAGCAAGGTAATGGGTACATTTCTTATCAAGCATTGTTGCCTCCTCTTTTGTTCACCCTTATCATCCCTGCCCTCCCATATCCTCCCCCCTCACCTGACTTAACGTTAATGTTGTTTTGATTTATATTACTTTTTTTGGGGGGGGGTCCAGTCGTGGGCCTGAACTCTGGGCCTGGGCACTGTCCCTCAGCTCTTCAGTTCAAGGCTAGTGCTCTACCACTTGAGCCACAGCACCACTTTTGGCTTTTTTTTCTTTTTGCTTATGTGGTGCTGAGGAATCGATCCCAGGGCCTCATGGATGCAAGGCAAGCGTTCTACCACTGAGCTACCTTCCCAGCCCGATTTATATTTCTTTTATAGCTTGAGTTGTTGAAAGTTTTTTCACGGGTCTATTGACCATTCTTATTTCCTCTTCAGAGACGTTTCTCTCCAAGTCCTTAGCCCCTTAATAATTCAGTAGTTATTTCTTTGAGGATTTGTGTTTGTGGGAGTTAATTTTTTTGAGTACTAAGTGTATTTTAGATATGAGGGCCCTAGTCCGTTGTATAGCTAGTGAAGAACTCCCAATCTGTGAGCTTTCTATTTATCTTGCTATGCAGAAGCTCTGAAGTTTCATGCAATCCCATTTGTCCATACTTTCTTTGATTTGTTGTGTTTCTGGGTCTTTATTATGAAAATTTTGTCCTGTTCCAAGGAGGTCGAGATTTTCTCCTATTCCTTCTTGTAATGCTTTCAGGTTGTCTGCTTTGACTTCGAGGTCTTTGATCCGTTTGGACTTGATTCAGGTGAAGGGTGATATATTCAGGTCTAGCTTTAGTTTTCTACAGGTATTATTTGCCAACACGATTTACTGAAAAGGTTGTCCTTTAGCTCCCTTATCTAAGATTAGATGGCAATAGGTCTGTGGGTTCATTTCTCGGTCTTCGATTCTATATCATTGGTCCTCAGTTCTGTTTTTATGCCAGTACCAAGCTCTTTTGATTACTATGGCTTTGTAGTAGAGTTTGAAGTTTGGTAATGGTATTCCTCTAGCCCATTTCTTTCTGCTAAGGATAATTTTTGCCATTCGTTTCTTTTATTGTTCCATGTAAATTTTTGGATTCCTTCTTCTATTTCCTTGAAGAATGGGTTGGGATAATGATAGGTATCATATCGAATTTGAAGATAGCCTTTAGCAATATTGCCATTTTCATGATGCTAATCCTCCCAATCCAGGATCATGGGAGGTTATTTCACTTCCTAAATTCTGCTTTAATTTCCTTCTTTTTAGGATTTTAAAGTTTTCCTCATAGAGGTCCTTCACTTCTTAACACCTAGGTATTTAATTTTTTGTGGGGCTATTACAAAAGGAATTGCTTCTCATTATTGGCATACAGGAAAGGTATTGATTTCTGAGGGTTAATTTTGTATCCTGCTACTTTGCCAAAGTTTTGAATCATCTCGAGTAACTTGGGAGTGGAGTCCATGGGGTTCTTTAAATACAAGATCATGTCATCTACAAAAAGGGAAAGTTTTACTTCATCTTCCCCTATTTGGATCACTTTATGTTTGCATATTGTCTTATTGCTCTTGCTAGGCATTCTAATACTAAATTGAAGAGAAGTGGAGAGAGTGAACATACTTCTTTCATTCCGGAATTTGGATGAAATAGCTTCAGCTTTTCCCAATTACGTACAATGCTGGCTGTAGGTTTGTCATACACAGCCTTTATTATATTGAGGGATGTTCAATGTATTCCTAGTTTTTCTGGAGTTCTCATCATAAAAGGGTATTTAATCGTGTAGAATGCTTTTTATGCATCTATTAAGATAATCATGTGATTATTATCCTTGCTGTTGTTGATGCGATCAATTATATTAATTGATTTGCATATATTGAATCAGCTTTGCATCCCTTAAATGAATCCTGTTTGATCATAGTGTATGATTTTTTGATGAATTGTTGAAGTTGATTGGCCAAAATTTTGTTGAGAAGTTTTGCATCCATGTTCATCAAAGAAATGAATCTATACTTCTCTTTCATTGATGAGTCGCTGCCTGTCTTGGGATTAGGATTATAATGGCTTCATAGAAGGACTTTAGTAGTGAACTTTCACTTTCAATTTTATTGAAGAGTTGGAGGAGTACTGCTTTGAAGGACTTGTAGTATTCAGCAGTAAATCCGTCTAGTCCTGGGCTTTTCTTGGGTTAGAAATCTCTTATTGCTGTTTCTATTTTGATGCTTCACATGGGTCTGTAAAGTTGGTTTAACTCTTCTTGGTTTAGTTTGGGCATATCAATAGTTGCTAGGAATTCATCCATTTCTTACAGATTCTCAACTTATTAGCATAAAGATTTGGGAAGTATTCCATTATAACGTTCTGAATCTTGGTTGTTTCTGTGGTGATATTATCATTCTCATCTCTAACTTTGTTTATATGGGTGTGTTCTCTTCTTTTTTAAATAAGGTCTGTCAATTTTGTTATTTTTTTCAAAGAGCCAACTCTTTGTTTTGTTGATTTTTTTCTATTTTTCTGGATTCTAATTCATTTAATTATGCTTTAATTTTATTATTTGTTTCCATCTACTGGATTAGGGTTTAGCTTTTTGCTCACTTTCAAGGAGTTTCAGAGACTTTGTTAAATTGGTGGTTTCAGATCTCTCCAGTTTGTTGATCTAGGAACTCAGAATTATAAACTTGCCTCTGAGTACTGCCTTTGCTGTGTCACAGAGGAGCTGGTGATTTGTGTGTTCATTATTGTTAAATATCATGAATATTTGAATTTCCTTTCTAATCTCTCCTATGATCTCCTGTGGTTCAACAGTGTGTTGTTCCACCTCCATGTGTAACAGGATTTTCTTTGTTGGTTTTTGGTGTTGAATTTTAATTTTATTCCCTTGTAGTCTGAGAAAATGCAAGGTATAATTTCAATGTTTCTGAATTTGGACAAATTTGCTTTGTGACCTAAAATGTGGTCTATTTTGGAGAATGTTCCATGTGCTGCTGAGAAGAACGTGTAATCTGATGCTGCTGGGTGAAATATTTGGTAGATGTCTGTTAAGTCTAGTTGATCTATGCAGTTGTTTAGGTCTGAGTTTTCGCTGTTGAGTTTTTGCTGGGTTGAGCTATACAGTTGGGAAAGTGGTGTGTTAAAGTTCCCAACAATTATGTGTGATTTGTGGGTAAGTAGTGTTTCTTGGATAAATTTGGGTTCTCCATGACTTGATGAATAGATATTTGGAATTGTAATATCCTCCTGAAGCAGAGATACCTTCATAAGTATATAATTACCTTCTTTATCTCTTTTATCTGATTTTAATTTGAAGTCTATTTTATCTGATATTAGGATTGCAACTCTTGCCTATTTATGGGGGCAGTTTGCTTGGCAAATGTTATTCCAACCTTTCACTTTCATATGTTTATTTTGTGGGAAGATATGTCTTTTGCTGGCAGCAGATAAACAGATCTTGCTTTTTGATCCAACTAGACAGTGTATGTAACTCAATGGAGATTTAATTCTTAACACATTTCTTAGTAAGTAAAAAGTATTATTTGGTGAACTTCCATTAAGAATTACGATTCTTTGAGGAAACTTCATGGTCCTTTCTACAGTGGTTGAATAAAGTTTACATTCCCATAAAGTGTATTATGGTTCTCTTTTAGCCACGTACTCTCCAGCATCTGTTACTGTTTCTTTTCTTGGTAATATCCATTCTATTTGGGGTGAGGTAGAATCTCAGTGTTGTTTTCATTTGTATTCCATTTATTGCCATAGATGTTGAGCATTTCTTCCTGTGTCTATTGGCCATTTTTACTTCATCTTTTGAGAAGTCTCTCTTTAGCTCATTAGCCCATTAATTAACTGGGTTGTTGAGGGTTCATTTTAAGCTCTCTGTATATTGTGGATATTAACTGATTGATGTATAGCTGGCAAAATTTTTCTCCCATTATGTAGACTGTCTTTTTAGCTTGTTGGCTAAGTCCTTGGCCAGGCAGAAATTTTTGGTTTGATATAGTGACATTTATCACGTCTTTCTTTGACTCTCTATTCTTCTAGATATTTACCCAAAAAGTTTTACCTGTGATAAGAAGGCCTAATATTTCTCCTACTCATTTCTGAGATAATATCATGGCATCAGGTTTTATATTTAAGTAGTCCATCCATTTGTATTGATGCTGGTGCCAAGTGATAGACAAGAATCCAGTTTCAGTTTTCTGCATGTGAATATACAGATTCCCAGGACCATTTGTTGAAGATGCTGTCTTTCTTCCAGGCTTTTTAGCCTATGCTATAGAAGTACCCTATAATACAAGAGTACTACCCTGTGCATTTATGCAAAAGATTACAAACCAGGATACTGTAAAGCTACCAACACAAATAAGTTCATTGAAGCACTATTTACCATAGTTAAGAAGTAGAATCAGCACAGATGCCCCTGATTGGATGAATGGATCAAGAAACTGTAATTTTTCTAATCTTTTAGAAATAATATTGTAGCAATTGTAATGAAATGTAAACACCTGGAGACAATTATATTAAGTGAATGTGGCTCACAAAGGCAAAGGTTGCATGTTTCTTTTCACATGCAGAAGCTAGTATTAACTTATAAACTTATATTTTGTAGTATGCAAATGTATGCAAACATATAACTGAAATATAGTAGATTTAAGGGAGAATTCAAATGTTGTAATTCCTTACAAATGCAAAGTCAAAGTTTAGCAAAATAAACACCAGGAAATAGGTAATTGAAAGGATTATAGTATGGTCAAGAGGAAAGAGAAGAAAAATGAAGAGGAGAATACAATAAAAAAAATCTATTTATAGCCTACAAATTAAGAAAAGTGAGGGAAAGTGTAAGGTATGAGAGATAGGTGAGAATGTCAAAAGGGGTAATATTTATTAAGATGCCTTGTAATAAAAAAATTGTGTTGTTAAATGACAACTCCTTTAACAAATTGAGCAAAACATATTCTTTTCCTGTCCTTCATAGACAGTTTGGCAAACAATTGAAAAACACAATTAAATATTTTAACATTTTTAACTGTATTTAAGCAACAGGTGCAAGTACTCTACCTCTATCTGTAAATATTCGCAGATATTACCATTCCATATAGAAATTAAACAATTTGATCTTAACATAATACTTGAAAATTATTTTATATTACCATTGTGTTTCTGGGACTTCTAACTAAAAAAAAAAAGAAAGAAAGAAAGAAAGAAAGAAAGCACCTGTACAACCAAACAAACAGTTCTAGGAAAATTTTTCGTGTGATGTCCCTTTAGTCTGTGGTTTCCCAATCTTTTACATCATGTAAACAATTTTTAAATCAAAACGAGATTTCAAATTATATTTACATATATTGTTTTAACATATCATTTTCAATATTTTATTTGATTTACATATTATGGTTTTTAAAACATTTCAGTGGTCTATGTAGACAGTGTGACTTAGTTTGGTGTAAGTTATACAGATAATGCAACTTACTAATTTTAATTGAAATCACTCTTCAAAAGCAGCAAAATTGTAAGTTTTTGCCCTATAATAAAGTAATTCTTGTTATAATAAAAAATGCTTATTTCTTCTTCCAGAAACAATACACCCTTAATGCTAGAGACAGAAATTGAAGTTGAGATTTTTTTAATTCCTAAAATTTATTTTATACTTTTCAGTCTTGAGTCCTCTTACCCTATCTCAATATAAAGGCAACTACTCTAAATCTGTTAACTCTGTATCCCATTAAAGTTTAATTCTAAAACTGTGACTGTCACAGAATAATCTAGGAAAATGTTTTTATATTTGAAAAGAAATATGTTAGTGGCCTGAAACACAAGAGTTAATGAGTAAATATATGTTTTTCTAATAATAATTTTATTTTCTAATAACATTTTTCTAACAATAGTAAAAATGATTAGGTTTTTGTCAGTGACTATCAGAGACTCAAATAGATAAAAATGAATAAAATTATTTTCACCTTTGAATACAAATAACTATTATATTGAATAATATTATATTATATTAGAATAATATTGCTCTATATTAAAGATTTGATCTAAAACTTGCTATTCTCTTTCATCACACTTTCTTACAGAGGTAGATGTAAAATTGTTGCTAGGTCATTTATGTTATTTGGGTAAGGTATGAAACATGTGCAGCACAAATATATGCAAAGTAATATATTCATACATTATGAATCCCTCACTATTCATATTTAATCATGCTACTTATAATGTACATAAAGCATCTTTCAATTAAATACATTAATTTTTTTAAAAACCCTCAAAAACATGTGTTTTTCATGGCCTTATAGTAGTAGTGGAATTTAAAATTAGAGAATAAGAGATTAAATAATCTAAGCCTGTCAGTAATCAAAACAAGAACATTCACAAATTGGATTCTACTAGAAGGGAACAAGGAGGTGAGTTTTATTATCTGTCTGCTATACTCTTTCAATTCCATGGTAAAGAAATGAAATTACAGAATTCTTGTGGAAAACTTATGATGTTTTTATAGTTACGTTATTTGAGTGTAATCTGTGTATATAAAATTTTGCGACAGTATGTGATTTTTTTTTATTTGTCAGAGTTTCTCAAATTGTTTTAGATCTAAAATATATGTAGTAGTACAGTTAAAACATAAATATTACCACATACAGCCTCTCTCTCTCTAAATATATATATATATATATATATATAAATGGAACACAGACTTTAGTTTAATGAACTGTATTTTCTTTTTTGTATATATATGTACATATGTATATCAAAAGTGCTATATATTCAGAACAGATTTTAGTTTAATGAACAGTATATCCTTTCTTTGTATATGTATCTATATAGATATAGTGTTTTTTGCAACAATTAAAGTGAAAACATACTAAAAGTACATGTGGAATTTCAAGGAACTGTGAGTAGCCAAAAGAATCTCGAAAATGATAAAAAAAAAAAAAAGATAAGGTTCTTGCTTTATTTTCATGTATATTGAGACTACAGTAATCAAAACAGATGTACAAAGACATATATGTAGACTAATGGGATGAAGCAGACATCTGAAAAATAATCCTCATATTCATGGTTTAAGGACTTTCAACAAAAGTGCTTAAGTAATTCAATGAAGAAAGGACAGTTTTTCAACAACAGGATAAATATATATATATATATATATATATATATACATATGTGTGTATATGATTCCTATTAATATAAGTAATTAGTAAATGCTGAGACAGACACCACAATTGTGGATATCAGACACTGGGAGAGGGGAAATTGGGGTGCTTGCATACAATAATTTCAGAGTTTCACAGTGGAAGATGAAGAAGTTATGGAAGTGGTTAAGTCTGGAGGTGATTAGAACATAAATACAATGTGAATATACACAGCTCAACTGAAGGATGTGTTTAAATAGAACTGTAAGTTATACAAACACACACATATTATCATAATTTAAACAACTGCAAATTTTTAAAAAATCAAAGGGTTTACTTATTTAATTACCAATGGTACAAAGCAAAGCAAGTTACTAAACCAAAATAGATAAATAAGTGATATGTCAGAGAAACATATTTTGTTTTAGTTCTAACATAAAAAATAACCTAAATTTGTTTTTCAAATTAATAGTTGTTTAATAGTTTTGAATTATCACATAATTTTCCAAGTAGGTACAATATTATTATTTTAGTTTGATCAATAGAAAATACTTTTTTTTTTTTTGCCTTTCAACTAGTTCATTACAGTTTTATTTACTTTGATAACCTCTGGCATCATCTAGCCTATAAATTAACCACAGTTTATTAAAATGATCAATATTCATCTTGGATAATATTTAATGTCATAATTTCTGAGTTTTTATTTTGTTTATTTTTCCTTCTTTCTTTCTTTTTTTTTTGTCAGTTCTGAGGCTTGAACTCAGGGCCTGAGTGCTGTCCCTAAGACTCTTTGTGCTCCAGATTATCACTTTACTACTTGAGCTACAGCACTACTTCTGGATTTTTCTGAGTAGTTTTTTTGATAAAAGAGTCTCATGGGCTTTTCTGCCCAGGATTGGCTTTGAACCACTATCCTCAGATCTCAGCCTCCTGAGTAGCTAAGATTACAGGCATAAGCCTCTAATGCCTGGCTTATTTTGTTTATTTTTACATTTTGTTTTTCAGAGGCCTTTTTTGTACATGATGTCTAGCAGTGTAAATGAGCATGTTCCTCACATAACAATTTTGAACGCTTCTCATTTTTCATGGGGAACAATCATTACTAAGTGTATAATGGCCTATTAGTTCACACTTCCTGTGCCCAATAAATTACTAGGTTTCCAAAGGCCAGATTATAAAAAGATACATTATTAGGATTATTTCTATGTTAATGGCTACTTATGAGGACATAATTTAGCTTACTGATCAGTATGTTTTTTTTTAATTTAATTTTATTGTAAAGGTGATTTACAGAGGAGTTACAGTTACATATGTAAGGTAATTAGTAGCTTTTCTGTATGCCAACAATGAGAATAAAGGGGCTGAAATCATGAAAGCAACTTTTTATAATAGCCTAAAAAAATATACCTAGAGCTAGGTGGCCAATGGCTCAAGCTTGTAATCCTAGCTATTCAGGAGGCTGAGATCTGAGGATCGCTATTCCAAGTCAGCCTGGGCAGGAGTCCAGGAGACTCTTATCTCCAGTTAACCTCCAGATAACTGTAAGTGGCACTGTGGCTCAAGTGGTAGAGTGCTTGCCTTGAGCTGAGGAGCTCAGGGATAGTGCCTAGGCCCAGAGATCAAGTCTCACGACTGAACTCCCCTCCCCTCCCCCAAAAAACCCTAGGAATTAAATTTAACCTAGGATGGGAAGAAACTTTATGATGAAAACTTTAAAAACCTGAAAAAGGGAACTAAAGCAGATTTAAGGAAATGGAAAAACCTCCTAGCTCCTAGATTAGGAGGATTAACATCAAGAAAATGGCAATATTGCCAAAAGCTAAATACAAACTCAGTGCAATACCCATCAACATCCCAACATTCTTTAATAGATAAAGCAATCCAAAAATTCACATAGAATACTAGAGGACCTGAATAGTAAAAACAAACCTTCTTTGTTCTTATATGACTCTGAAGCAAGTTTTGTCCAAGAAAATGTAATTAATATGTTAAAAAAGAATACACATTCTGGTTCAGAAAAATAAGATAAAATGTAACATAATTATTAAAAAAAATAATGACCATCCCCTTGAAAATATTCCTGCAACCATCTAGAGAACCATCCTAAAGGATTTTCCTCATTTTTAAATCATAAGCTGTATATGTTTTCTTGTTCTGTAGTAGCCCATTGCCTAAACCATTCAGCCACTTCATTCTCATCTTGTTCTTTAACTTCCTTGAAATCCTACAAAGTGTTGGACATAAAGGATTTGTTTCTGAATTTATTTAGAAAAATTCTATTAAGTGAAGTAAGCCAAGCCCAAAGAAACATAGGTCCCATGGTTTCCCTTATTTGCAATATCTAGTATATGTCTGAGTCAAACAGAAAAGATCAGATAAGTTGATGTTAGGGAAATGAACCCTAAGATATGTATTCAATTTTTTTTCTTTCATGCGATTGTTTCTAACACATTTATAAGATTATTTCTTTGTTGCTTTGTCCCTCTCCCACGGTATAGGCCCTGCTTTCACTGTATTTGATGTCAGTATAATTTGAGGAGGGGAAGGGGAAAGACAAATTGTTTCAATAGGGATACAGGTGGACCTATTGCAACAATGAGATGTACCAGTCGTTATGTCGAAAACGAACTGTACAACTTTGGTGGGGGGGGGGCGGAGAGGATTGGGTGGGAGGGCAGGGGGAGGATGGGAAGGGTTGGGAAGGGGAAACAAAGGAGGAGGCTACAATGCTTGATAAAAAACGTACTCATTATCTTGCCCATGTAATTGTAACCCCTCTGTACAGTATTTTCACAATAAAAAAAGAAAAAAAAAGAGAAAGTTCAATTTTGTGTTTTTAATTTTACATGAAATATATCAGCAAGAGTATTTAGGAGTTGTTTTTGCTTATAAGTACCCCAAAAGATAATGAATTGAAATTATTTGCCTAAAAGTCAACTACATAATTACAGAAAAGTGTAGAAAAATGTCTAATGGGATATTTATCCTGACCTTCCTCCTATTTCTGCATGGTCTTCAATCATGTTCCTTCTCAGTCCATCACCAGGACTGTGTCCTACTGAATATGCTATCACCAGGCCATTGCAGGACTGGTTTTATTTCATTTTCATTTTTTGTTCTCTTACTTTTCATAAAGCCAATATACATGCTTTATAGTGATTTCAGATATTAACAAAAGGTTAGGTTTGCTAAAGAAAACTACATAAAAAATAAAAAGCAAATCACCTAAATCAAAGTCAAATCACACAGAATCTAAACTAAATTGGATTGTCCTTCCTTACTCTTCTTGTTTCAGTTTTTAATTTCAAGAGGAAATTCATTTCTTCTAATACCCATATTGCTCAGGTTAGAAATTCCAAATTCCCCAGGATTATCCAGTGTGACTAGGAGTGGTGAATTAGGTTTGGATATCGCTCCTAATGCTTTGCATTTTCTAGAAATCAGAGTTTAATTATGTTCTGTCCAAATCTAAAATATCTTCCCTAGACACACACCATAGTAACATACATTGATACACATGCTAACATATACACACATGCACATAATATGTAGCATACATTCTTGCACACACTTAGCATACTGTAATCTTCTGACACACTCTTCTACTATCCTCCATACATATTCACACATGCACACTATCTCACACACAGAGAAACATCTGCCAAACACTATATAACTGTATAATTGAATCTATCCCTAATTGCCTCTGACTTGCAGAAAATATTTCTGGCAATCTCTTTGGATTATGTACGCTCTCCAATAGTTCTGTGCAAATAGGAAAAGGCTCCTGTAATGACTATTTATTGAGTACACTAAGGAAAATGTGAACATTGGTTTGTAGGATCATTCTCATTTACTTATCTACTAGAGGACAATAGGGGGATCACTTTTTGATCACACAATACTAAGCTATTATTTACCAATTTTAGAAAGAGATAGATTTATATGTTTTATACCCAAACCAATATACTATATAGGTTTCATAAAGTCTTCCTTAAATGAAAGATTCACTCCATTAAATAGCTGTTTGGAGAGCTTCTTTTAGCCACAGGAAATGTATGCAATAAAATGCTGCTGATGCTAATAGCTGAGTCCAACGAACTAGGTAACCTTCTAAAGAGTAGATCACTTTGACTTCACTCTAAGCTGTGAAGCTGTGTCTAGGAGTATCTTTCTTGTTGGTAGGAGTCCAGAGTGACATATAATACCATATGGCAAGATCCAAGAAGCAAGTTTGTATGTCTGCTGGTCTTTCACTTTCTTATGAAGATACCAGGATTATGTTGTTTCCACCCTAGTGAACTTATTGAATCCCAATTGCCTCCTGTAGATATCATATCAAATTGTCACAGGTTAAATTTCTACCACTTTAATCTCCCACAATAGAATTAAATTTGACAGGTAAAACCCGGGTGGGTTGGTATTAAACTATATCCAAACCATAGCAACTGCCTTATACTAATTATTAGCAACTTTTGCAACTAACTGAACTGCATCAACACGTTTAATCTGTAAGAATAACAGCTGGTTAAACAACAAAATATTGTCTTCTTGTAAATGCACAGAATATTTATCTAAAGTGCAATGAAGCAGTCACATTGATTTGAAGTAATTGGATTATGGCTTTTATGTAAAATCCACTTGGAAAAGCTTAATGATTTTATTCATAAACTGCTAAGTTTATCAAGACTCACAGAAAATTTAAAGCAATAATTCATGTCACCTTTATATAAACAATAAAAAATACAAATTCAAAGCCTGAATATAAGCACTAAATTATCTATGATTTCTAAGTTTACCAATTCCCCACAATTATCAGACCCACAGCTGACACTTTATTTTTAAGTCTCCAAGTGGCATATTGGCTATAGCACCTATTATAAATAATAAAAGCAAGATCACCTTTGAAAGTGTCTTATTTTCTTTGTAGAAGCATTATTTTGTATAACATATTAGGGTCTAAATTTCACTTCTGTTGATTAGAATCTCATTAATGTTCATATCTATAAAATAAATGTATGTAACAATATATGGAAAATAATTTCCTATTAAAATACATTTTTATTTATATCAATATTATTTAACAATTAGTCACTCATATTTCCATCATATCTATAATGGAATATAGAGTATAGGTAGAAATTTTATTTCAGAAATAATGCTCATTTTATTGCAAAGAATGGAGAAAGTCAAGAAGGTTGAAAATCACATTTCTCTGTTGTATATAAGCAAATTGGAAATAACAATCTAATCTTTAAATATAAAGCTTAATTTCAATAACTCCAATAGGTCTCTACATTTATAAAATAAACACTAATTTTATATATAAGAGAAAATATACCAAAATGCTTGAATAAGTTTTAATTTTAAAATTAAAAAAACATGGAAGACAAGTATTTCCTTGTGAAAGATGTAGATTAGAAATGAAGTATAGCTGTCCTTGTTCAAAATAAAATTATTATCCAAATGAATTGACCAAAGAAACCAGAAGTCACTGAAACTGAAAAGTTTTGAAAGACACAGTTAATCCCCAACTTATTAAATTTCTACAAACTAGCAATTATCCATTGAAAATAGAAAAAACACTAAAACTAGCATAAAAATTTTAACAGTAATGGAAGTATGAGATATAGTAGGATGAATCTGTGACATGGAGTGCTACTGTGTGAAATGGAAATGGAAATCTTTTTCTTTATTGAGATTGTGGTTACATAAATTTCACAAATTTCACAGTATTGTTGGATAGTGATACTTAGCAAAAGTCACCAACACATTTTAACCTTCACAAGGCACGTTGTCATTATCATGGCCTATAAAGCTTATGAACTCTACAGACTTTTACACTAAAACTATCTTTTTCCAAATAGGGTGATATATACATTTCTTGCCTTTTGCTTAGTGCAAGCTGTTTCCTATTTCTCTTTCATCCCCTCCAACTCATCACTGCCTTTGAGTTGTTTAGTTTACTTTCATCAATGTCCAGTTCACTGGATATGCTTCTCTGTTGTATTTTTTCACCTGCTTCCCTCTGATTCTGTGCCCTTCTCCTTGCTTCCCTCAGATGTGCACATGTATATATATCACAGGTGAGGTCAATAACATGGAGTCATCTAAAAATGATGTGACAAATTAAGAAGAGGTCCTGTGTTTCTTGGATCCCATTTACATTGTCATATTGCCTTGAATTTTGAATTTAACATCCGCTTATCTGGGAGGCCATGTCTCATTTATCTCTCTGATCTTGGTTTGTTTGGCTCAACATGATTTATTCTAGTTCCATCTGGGAATGGAAATTTTAAGAGAGGAATTGGAACGGGACTAAATAATGAGCAGTAGATGTCATTCATGAGGCAGATGTCTTGATGCTGGCAATAAGTTCATTCTACCAGAACTGCTCTGTGGACAAATACAAAGCAAAACAAGCTCAAGAAGGGTTATAACAGCTTGGTTATAAAACTATGCTGAAATAAAGAGTATATAGAATATCTATAGCTTTCTTTAAAATATCTATACCTTTTTTTAAAAGAAAATGTCTATGGAATTTATTCCTATTTCTAGACCTTTTTTTCTTTTTTTGAGAAAAAATATAAATGGCACCAAATGACACTGCATGTAACATGAAGGAAAGAATTAACCAACAATAAACTTTGTTCCTAATTAACATCACAGACTAAAATTAATTCAGTTTGAATTGTATACATGAATATAAGAATAAAAACATACCAATCTCCGCAAAAAGAGAAAAAAATAAACTCTTATCTCACTTATGGATTGGCAAACCTGTCTGAATTATACTTAGGAATTATTGATTAAGACCCAAATACTTTTGGGTCATTTACATAATCCTAGCTTCTCAAGAATTATTGGAGAATTACAGTTCAAACTCAGATCAAAAGAAAGGTTTGTAAGATTGAATTTCTAATAACAAGCAAAATGCTGGTTTAGAAGCATGGCTCAAGTGGTAGCCTAATGGAAAGAAAGATAAAGGAATTTGAGGTACTGAATCACAATCACAATAAAGGCATATACACACAATCATGGAAGAAAAATCTAATCTTCATTGAAATTAACTTTTATTCATTTAAACCAAAGTTTACAAAGGAAGAGTCAGTGCAGCACCAGTGGTTCATGCCTGTAATCTTAGCTACTCAGAAGGCTGAGATCTAGAGATCACAGTTCAAAGTCAGGCTGGGCAGGAAAATCTGTGAGACTCTTATGTCCAGAAATAGCTGAAAGTGGCAATATGGCTCAGGAGGAAAAAGACTAGGCTTGAGGACCTTGCCCAAGCCCTGAGTTCAAGCCATAGGATGAGCACCTAAAAGAAAAAATAGAAAAAAGACAAAAACAGTTTATAAATTTATCTCTTTCACTAGAGTACTAGTAACATGTTTTTGTGTTGATTTGGAAGAATAGATATTCATCTTCCCTTAAAATCTCTACTTCTTTTCATCTTGGTAAAGCTTATCATTGTTTTCATAAACTATTTTTCTATAAACAAGCATAAGATCCTGGTAATTTAATGTTTGTGTATAAACCCAGGTCCACTGGAAAATCTGAGGCTGGAGCTGGGAAGGTGGCTCAGTGGTAGAGTGCTTGCATTGCATGCATGAGACCCTGGCTTCGATTCCTCCCCACCACATAGCAGAAAAAGGCACAAGTTGGGAATGGTACTGTGACTCACGTGGTAAAGTGCTAGCTTTGAGCTTAAGAGCTCAGGGACAGTGCCTAGGCCCAGAGTTCAAGCCTCATAACCGACAATTTTTTTAAAGGAAAAAAAGGGGGAAAAAAGAAAAAACAGAAGTGGAGCTGTGGTTCAAGTGGTAGAGCACTAGCTTTTAGCTGAAGAGCTCAGGGTCAGCACCCAGGCCCAGAGTTCAGGCCTACAACCACCACCACAATCAACTACAATAAAAATTGAGGCTTCTACATTTAACTGTAAGAAAGTATAAGTTAATGTTGTATCAAAATGTATGGTCAGTAGAACCAGCACTGGCTAATGTAACAAGGCTTTATTCTGGAAAGGATGAACTTTTTGAAGACTTAGCTAACACAAAAAATGGAAAATTACATTTGAAGACAGATTCTGATAGCTATAAACTAGTTTATAAATGTCCAAATAAACATACAGGGTTGCATGCAAGTGCAAATAAATGTATTAATCAAAGCATGATATTTGAAGATAAAAATTCAGATGATGTAATTCCTTAGAAAAACTAAATCACATTCCCACAAAATAAATACCAGGAAAATGGTACTTTAAAATTGAGAGTAGTGTTGAGGGAAAGGGGGCAGAGAAATCAAGATAATACCCTTAAAGGAAACTTGGTATGTTCAAGATTTTTTATTTTATTTTATTATTGTGCAAATACCATACAGAGGTTACAATGAGTGCATTTCTTATCAAGCTTTGTAGCCTCCTCCTCCTTTGTTTCCCTTTACCATCCTTTCCCATCTTCTCCCCCCCCCACCCCCTCCACTAAAGTTGTAAAGTTCATTTTCGACATAACATCTTGTACATCTCATTGTTGCAATAAGGAGAAATGCTTTATTAAGAGTAGACTGGAAAACTCAGACAAGATGGTGATGCTCTCACAGGTGGTCCCACTGTGTGTCTTTAACCAAACTAAGATCCAGGGTCACAGCACCCACTTTACCTCAAGAGACCACCCCAATCAAACTCTAAATATCTAAAGTCTTTTCCTACTAGAAGAGGAATATCTTAACAGGACAACAAGGACAGCAAAAAATTACAGTGAGTGGGACCCCTGCTGAGGAGCAGTACAACATGGCTCTGCACCTTGCTAAGAATTTCTGCAGATTATAAGCAGAGAAGCACTCAAAAACTGAAGAAAGCACTCAACACCAGACCCATGGAAAGTCAGGAGGGAAACCTATGAAGACTCTGGAGTTGGGAAACAAACCCTGGATCCAACTCACCTGCTGGGCAGCTATGGAGGAAGAGTTGACTCAGCAAACACTGCCATTGCCAACTGCCAGAAATCGGCACCACCGGATAAGCGCCCCAAAGTCGCAGGTGGAGTCAATACAAGGTCTCATGCCAGCAGCACAAGTGGGATACCTGTGGACCCCTGACACATCATCACACGGCCTCCTGGGCACCACAACCCCAGCCAATCCCTCCCACCATTGGCTGACTGCCTTGCTGACTGGGCACTAAGCTAGGACTGCTCCCTCCCTGCTGCCACTGGGAGCCAACCCATGGCTCCCACATTCACCATGGCATCACTCTGTGGCCTCCACTGAACCTGCACAAACCAGGCCTGCACCTTCATTGACACTACCAGCACAGTCCAGAGCTGCTGTAGACAGCACCACGGGCAAACTATGTGGCCCTGCCATGCTACCTCTGACACGGCCCACAGCTGCCAACAGCCACGCCATCCATCACCACTACTACAGCCCAGCATTGCTGCCACCCACCACAGCCCGCTTTCCAAGCTCTACTTGGTCCTCCCAGTGCCCGGACTCCCCACTCCACAGGGAGATACTCTTCAGCTGCTGCAGATGCCAAGCCCCTCACCTGGTCTTGCCAACACACAGACCCTACCACTGAGAAACCACCAACATCATCCTGCCTGCCACAACACATGCTCTGTGGTCCAGTGAACCACCAGTTACAGATCTTGTGAGTAACCTAATTGGCTCCACTCCCTGAGGGTGGCAATTCTCTGTAAGCTCCCCTCTGACCCAAGCCCCTGCCCAATAAGGAGGGATCACATCAGAAGTGAGCACAGATCTAAGCTCTGTTCCTAAACTCCTGTGGATACCTGGGAAAGCTTGGGAACACAGCTCCAAACCTGTGATAACAGACTATGTATCACAATATCCCCCAACTCCCCGCCATCAAGCCTCAGAAGGGGATTCTAAGTAACAGTCACTTTTCCTTGTCAAAAGGCCATCTGGATCCAACCAAGCCACAAGGAAAGCCGACTATTGCAAGATATACAGGATTTTATGAGAAATTTGCCTAGAGGAATACTTGAAGACTCAGGCTCCTCCAAACAAGCTGAAAAACTCACTCTTTAGGTTTTTTTTTTTCTTTGCGTGTTGTTTGTTTTTTGTTTCTTTGTGTTTTTTGTGGTGTTTTAAGGATTTGAAATTTTTCTTAAATCTTCCATTTTTCACTAGTTTTTAGTTCTTTCTTCTACATTTCAATTTCCTAATTTTAATTGGTTTTCTTTTTCCTCTCACTCCTTCCCTTGTTTCTCTCTACTGCTACTCTGTTAGAGCTAAACTGTTTAGTTCTATGTACAAAGTAAGGCCTTCTATGTATGTAGACATAATAATTACAGGGATTATCTTAGATTAAACAACTTTCCGATACTCTTTCAATAAAACTTTTTCTAAAACAGTAATTCTCCCAAATATACATATACATACTTTTTAGCTTAATCTAGATTTCTAAGTTATTCCTTACATAATATACATATACATACTTTTTATCTTAATCTAGATTTCTAAGTTATTCCTTACATAATCTTTCTTCAAATTCTTTTCTACTTCTTACACTCTGAAACAAGCTACTACACATACCTTTCCTCTAATCTGTTCTGACCCATTTATTATCATTACACCCAATTTTTCTTCTTACCTTAAACCTATATCTCTCCAATCCTAACCATTCTCTTCTCCATTTTCTTCAATCCATTGATCCCTAATGGTTTATATCTCACACAACTTGCAGTTAGTTCCATTTTGACTGAGTATAAGGGGCCCATCTTGTTATCCTTAAGGTGCAGCCTACTTATCAGCCAAACCCAGATTGTCTCACAAGTTACAACTATACATAATCTCTACTCCAAAACCACAATATCCCTCCATGCAAAGAAAAAGAGCTAAATAGGGAAACATGTACACATAATTTTGAAACCTTATGTTCTATGCTTCTACAAAACACTGGGATGTCTCCTGCCCTAAAGACTGTTCTATTGTCATGTACGAGTGACTCTTGTCTCTAAAAGAGTAGAACTAACTGCAGAAGTGGAAGAAACAAGGCCAGTCAACTAATCCCCAACTCCATCTCCACATAAACAAGCTATGGAGTAGTCACAGAATGACCTAGAGGATAATGCTCAAGATATTTTAAAAGCAAGGCTGGAAAATCTATTGAATGAAAATTTGGACACCTTGCATTGGGCTGTAAGAGACTATGACAAGGCCAAACAGAAACTAATAGATTACTTCATGGCCTCCAAAAATAAAAAGATAAAGGAACCCCAACAGAAGGAGAAAGAGTCCAATGAAAAGATAGAAACCCAGATAAAGGAATGGAAACACAAGTCCTAAAACCAAGTCCAGGAGGTAAGGCAATGTGTTCAAGATTAAAAGAAAACATCAATAAAGGGCTTGCCACCATTAAGAAAGACCAGTAAGAAAGAAGGGAGATAAATAACAAAGTGAAAAGCTTTGAAAGCAGAATGGAGGAAGCAGAAGACAATCTCTGAGGCAGAAGACAGTTTAGACTCCATAGAGGAAAAGCACACAGATATTCATAACAAAACCAAGACCCATGACAGATCACTGCTGGAGATACAAGATGCAATCAGAAAGCCTGATTTGAGATTAATAGGTATAGAGGAGGGCCTATAGAGGTAAGCCAACACATTAGGAAATTTATTCAGCAGAATCCTAGCAGAGAACTTACAAAATATACAAGATAACAGGCCCATCCAGATACAAGAAGCTTTTGGAACCTCAAATAGACCAGACCAGAACAGGACATCTCACCGCCACATTATAGTTCATCCAGGATCAATAGAAACTACAGAAAGAATTTTTGAAGCTGCCAGGGAGAAAAGAACAATCATCTATAAAGGTAAGCCAATCAGAACAACCTCAGACTTCTTAGCAGAGACCATGAAAGCAAGGATGGCCTGGAATGAGTTATGCCTACCCTGAATAGTAAAAACAATCCTTAACAGAAAAAACAGTGCTGGAGAACTATCAATTCCAAACTTCAAACTCTACTACAAAGCTATAGTAATCAAACCAGCTTGGTAATGGCATAAGAACAGAACTGAAGACAGATGGAATAGAACTGAAGACCCAGCAATGAACCAGGAGACCTATAGCCACTTCGATAAGGGAGCCAAAAAAATAAAATAAAATGGAAGAAAAACAGCCTTTTCAGTAAATGGTGCTGGCAAAATTGGTTAAACACCTGTAGAAAACTAAAGCTAGATCCGTATATATCATCCTGCACCAGAATCAACTCCAAATTGCTCAAAGACCTCAAAGTAAAAGCAAACACCTTGAAAACACTACAGGAAGGAATAGGAGAAACTCTAGGGCTCCTTGGCACAGGCTGAAACTTTCTTAATAGAGACCTAGAAACACAACAAATCAAAGAAAGGTTGGACAAATGGTATTGCATGAAGCTTCAGAGCTTCTGCATGGCAAAGGACATAGCTATCAAGATCAATAGAAGGTCCATGGATTGGGAGAAGATCTTCACTATTCATTCAATGGACCAAGGGTCTCATATCTTAAATATACTTAGAACTCAAAAAATGAACTCCCCAACAACAAATCCTCAAAGAAACACCTGTCAGGTTAATAAATGCACCAAAGACTTAAAGAGAAACTTATCTGAAGAGGAAATAAGAATGGCCAATAGACACTTGAAGAAATGCTCAACTTCTCTAGCCATAAAATAAATGCAAATCAAAACAACACTGAGATTCCACCTCACCCAAGTTAGAACAGCTATAATCAATAAAGCTAACAACAGATGCTGTAGGAGATGTGGCCATAAGGGAACCCTACTGTATTCTTGGTGGAAGTGAAAACTTCTTCAACCACTTTGGAAAGCAGTATGGAGTTTCCTCAAAACCTTCACCTAGAGCTCCCCTATGACCCAGCAATTTAGGCATTTACCCAAACGATCACAAACAAGGCCATATTAAAGCTATCAATACAACCATGTTTATCATAGCATTATTCTCCATAACTATGATGTGGAACCAACCCAGATGCCCTTCAGTAGATGAATGGATCAAGAAAATGTGGAGTATACATATGTATGTACACTTCTATGCCTCAATAAGGATAATGCCACCGCCCCATTTGTTAAGAAATGGAAAGACTTGGAAAAAATTATACTAAATGAATTAGGCCAGACCCAAAGAAACATAGGTCCCATGGTTTCCCTTATTTGCAATTACTAGTATACATCTAGGATAACCTTAGCAGCAAAGTAAAAAAGGTCAAAAGTATGCACATATGACCATATAAGATGGTGCTAAGTGAATTGAACCCTAAGATCAAGACACAGGGTATTTATCTTTGTTGCTGTTTTTTTTTTAATGTGCTTGTAATTTACTATGTGATTTCTTTTGTTTCTTTTTTTTTTTTTTTGGTCGGTCGTGGGGCTTGAACTCTGGGCCTGGGCGCTGTCCCTCAGTTCTTCAGCTCAAGAGAGCGCTCTACCACTTGAACTACAGCGCCACTTCTGGTTTTCTGGTGGTTTATTGGAGATAGGAATCTCACGGTGTTTCCTGCCCGGGCTGGCTTTGAACCGCGATCCTCAGATCTCAGCCTCCTGAGTAGCTAGGATTACAGGTGTGAGCCACCAGCGCCCGGCTCTTTTGTTTCTTTTGTATGTTCATCCCCCATGGTACAACCCCTGTTTTCACTGTATTTGATTCTGGTACCCTGCATCTTTTGTATACATTTTTCTAATTTGGGGGTGGGACGAAGAGAAATAAAACGCTGAAACAAGGATACAGGCTCACCCATTGTAACAATGAGATGTACATGACCCTATGTTAAAAACAAACTTTACAACTTCAGGGGGTGGAAGGAATTGGGGAGGTTGGGAGGAAAATGATGGCTGGGGAAAATCAAAGGAGGGGGTAACAATGCTCAAGAGTAATTGTACCTTACTCGTGTAACTGCAACCACTCTGTACAGTATCTTTAGAATAGAAAATGCAAAAAAAAAAATCACATTACACAACTGAAATTAAGAGTAGACCATTGAAAATTGTTGTATGGTTCACAAGGTATCTTTTCTAAGTTCTCCCACTTCACCTAATAGTTTATCCTTCCTACCTTTTATTTTGTCATTTTTGTTGGTTTTGGTTTTCTTTTATATTATTGCTTTCTTAAGTTAGTTGTACAAAATAATTTCTGTCCAACAAATAAGCTTATATTTATAATTCACATTGATCAATTCACCAATTTGGTTATTCTCCCTATTTCTCCAAACCAAAGCCATCCCCTCAAATATATTTTTTAGTTTCATAAGACACACTTTGATTATTATGACTGCATTCTCCCAATCTGCTCTCTTGATTTCCCTACCCCCTTTCACTTGAAACCCTTCCCAACTTTCAAGTGTCATTTTGGTGATATTTATTTTGTTGGATTGTAATTTAGTTTTTCTAAGGAATTAAATCATTTGAATTCTTCTCTCCAAATACCATGCTTTGAGGAATACATTTATATGCACTTGCACACAACCCTGCATATATTTATTTGGATATTTATAAACTAGTTCTAGCTTCTATATATGAGAATGAACATGCATCATTTTTCTCATTGGGCTTCACTTACGTCACTTGAAATAATTTCTGGAGGTCCATCCATTTCTTTGCAAATGATACAAGATCAATCATTCAATATGTCTTAAGAACCTTTAAATGTATTTCAAATAAATAGTAAATTAATGTAAACAGTAAACTGTATCATAAGTTGATAATACACATACAAATAAATAAATACAAGGAAGACAAAACTATTCTTCCTGTTAAAATAACCCTAGATTAAGATACTTAGTAAAATTCCTATTAAAATTTTATTGCAAGTGAATACATGTGAAAATTGTTTTAAATAGTTCATATTTATAATTCAACATTATATTATAGATCCTAAAATTATAATGTAATAAATGCTTTATATTTCTCAAACATTAGTTTCATGCAAAGCTCCTCTGAGATGATTGAATATGTACAAACACATACACAAAGAGAAACTGAAACTCAAAACATAGTAACTTGAACATGAATAAGGCTGACCTAAATAAGCGTTCATCTTGAATTAAAATGTGCTAGGACGTGCTATTTGGGACGTTATAGGCTGCAGTTATCCTTAAAGTCTTTTTAGAATTAAGCACATAAAGGATGACACTGCAATTATGCTTAAAGTCCTTTTAGAATTAAGTATGTAAAGGGAGAGTTTCCTACAGCTTTGCACCTATAGGTGATTAGATAATGGTGGCACTATTTGCAGTGTAACACACTACTAATGTCCTTCTCCAGTTCTTTCACCTTCCATTCAGGGGGACCCTCAATTTTCTCATATGTCTGTTCCTCAAACACCTTAGAGTTTTATTTTAATCTTCTGTAGTTCAACTTCATCACAAAAACATCAAAAGTGTATGATTTTTGTCTGTATTTATTATTTTGTCTGTATTTTATGAAAGCTGTTGAAAAGTAGTGTCTTCCATGTTTTTTAAAAGATTTTCATATTTGAGAATTTCCTTAGCCATCTCTGGTCTTACTTTTAAGTCTTTAAAACCCTGAAAGAAGATAAAAAAAGAAAATTCCTATAGGCACATGATGAAGTGGTAATTATCACACAACTGTTGGCCCTGACATATCAGGCAAAAGGGCTGAGCTGTATAGCAATGGTTTTTAAAACCCATGAATCTTAAACTTTGACATGGTTAGTGCCATCATGACTTCTGGCTCACACACTCCAAACATTTTCCTTACAGAATGAATGATATGAAGATCCGGATAGCAAAACACTTATTTTATGAGAGTTCATGGAGGGGAGGATATATATAAATAGAGGAGTGATCTTACAATCGGTAATAAAATATTTTTTATTTTATTTTTTACTTTTTAATTTTTCTGGGCTGAGGACCAAACCCAGGGCTTTGTGCGCACCCGGCGGGCGCCCTTCCGCTGGGCTAAACCCCTGGCCCATAAAATATCTTTTAATTTGAAATTTTTAAATTATTTTGTTTGTGTGTTACCTAATGGTTTCTCTGGGTTGGGATGAAGGAACTAGGATCTGTACGCTTTAAACAGGAACAGAAGAAAGCCAGAAGGGCTACGTATTTGCTACTTAGTAAGTGAAGACCTGGGTTGTGTATGAAGGGCATGTTCAGGTGGCCTATTGTTATCTTTTGATGGTGCTCCTTAAGTGATCAAAGGGTTCGGTGATCCTGTGACTGATTTCTGGGACCTTTGAGGATGTTTCAGATTGCCAGTTGGGAAGCTGAATAAAGGAGTTATGCAGTAATTATGCAGTATGCAGCTGGCTAGGTAGAGCTATTCTAAAACCTATTGATTTGAAATTGTTATTAGACAATCTAAAACAACATTATAAAATATTATACACCTGAAATCTTTTCCAAGTCTTTATCATAAGCTTCATTTTGAGTACACCTGAATTTTTAACTGTTTCCACAGTATTTATGGAAAATTACTTATCTAATAAGCATTTATGAGATATGTATATAAGGTGATTAAAATTTAGGTTTCTTTCCTTTGTCTTCTGAAATTGAGTTCAAACTCGTGTATGTATTTACCTACAGTTATAGAAATTGTTCTCCAACTTCCCTTGATTGGTCCTAAAAATATTTTAAATAGAAATTAGCCAACATTACTATCACTCTACTAGGAGGTCATGATTCCCTTATATCCTCCATAAGGTAAAAAAATTTCTAGGCCCAAATTTTCACTTGTCCTTATTTTCTTTCCCACCTCACCTCTTTCTTCCACAGATATTTAATCATCAACCATTTAAATGGTAGTAAAATTCTATTTAACCAAATATCCTTAAAAAACACCCATTTCTATTCAGCCTAGATTAATGTAATATCTACTAAGTAATGCTTCACTCTCAGGAATTCCCACATTAATTTCTGTTCCCTAAGCTGCCAACACTGTTATTGCTAAGTTTACAAATGATTTCACGATTTTGCTAGAAGCATATCAGTGGACCCCTTTAACTTTGGGAATGTAGCTCAGATACTTCCAACTCCTATCTATAGCACTTCCTATTTGCACAGATTTTTATCTCAAGGCATTTGAAATTTTCCTCCTTTTGTTTTAATTCATGATTTTAATTTTTTTATCATCATGGTGATGTATAGAGGGGTGACAGTTACATAAGTAAGGTAATAAGTACTTTTTTTTTTTGCCAGTCGTGGGGCCTAAATTCTGGGCCTGAGTGCTGTCCCTCAGCATTTCAGCTCAAGGCTAGCTCTCTACCACTTAAGCCACAATGCCACTTCTATCTTTTTCAGCTTATGTGGTGCTGAGGAAACGAACCTAGGGCCTCATGCATGCAAGGCAAGCACTCTATCAATGAGCCACCTTCCCAGCCCCATACATTTCTTGTCAAACTTGTTACCCCTTCCCTCATTTTCCTCCTACTTTCCCACCCCTCCTACCCCCAAGTTTTACAGATCATTTCCAACATATCTTGTGTATATTGTTGTTGTGTTGGTTTACCCCTTGTCCTTTGTCATACCATTCTATTGTTCCCCTTCCCTTCCCTAATTCAAATAAACATATATAAATTACCAGGATACCAAAATCAAATACAGTGACAACAGGGGATATACCATAGGGGGAAAACATATAAAGGAAACAAAAATATCACATAGTATATTAAAAACAATAGGACCACTCTTTCGGTCCTTTCTCTAGTTTTTCTTCTTTTTAAAAAAACCTTCTCTTGGGCTGGGAAGGTGGCTCAGTGGTAGAGTACTAGCCTTGAGGTGAAGAGTTGCGGGACAATGCCCAGGCCAGAGTTCAGGCCCACGACGGGACCACCCCCCCAAAAAAAAGCCTTCTCTTGTAGTTTTAATTTGTTGCTATTTTTCTACTTTCTCTTTCTGGTGTGTGGTTTGAGTACAGAGCCTCATGTTGTCTTGCTTGTCCATGGATGGTTCTCTACCACTTTAATCATTCATCTACCCTCCCATCTTACTGTTTAAAAATGAAGATGGAGTCTGACAGACTTTTCTGCTTGGGCTGGCTTTGAACAGTAATCTTCCAGGACTCATCTTCCTGATTACTGAGGATTACAGGCCACGTGATCACATACTGTTGCATTTTTAAGAGCATGAAGCTGGTACTCAGGTGGATGATGCTGGGATATTAATAGTAAAGGCATATGTTCTCAACACACCAAAAATCATACCCAATTTTATGTACAACATACAGGATCAGGGGCATGTATCAAAGTTGCTCAGGAAAAATTTAAGAGATTTACTGAACAGATTGATAGGTGGATCCCTCAGTGAAATGACATGTTGGTCAGATTTCCTCTACTTGATCAGTTACCCCTTTCCAAAATGACTGAAGCAGAGTCCACTTGTGTTTACCTGAATTCTTGTTGAATCTAAATTAGTAATAGTCGTGCTAACACATAATCTCTCCTTTCTTCCTCTTACTTTTTCTCTATCTCATTGTTTTCTGACTAGAGACTAAATTATCTTGTAGTACATTCAAATAAAAAATAACCAAAGTCAACTACTATCTCAACATATTGCAGTTGTGTTATAAACAGAGAACCACCTGTCTAAAAAACTTTCATAAGTTCAACCAACAACAGGATTTCACCACCTGGATAAAACTGTAACAACTCAATAGTCACATTACACAAAATACAAAAGCATTATATTTCTGTCTAAGTTCAGGATTAAAGTTGACAACAATGCCTCTGGCCACCACAGTATCTCTTTGAAATATTTTCATTTCTGGAAAATTTGAAGTGGAACTTGTTTATATAATGAATCAATCTGGAATTGTATTGTTACGATTTTATCATCCATATGCAATAAAAAATTATTTAAGATGTTGCTGTGTATTGATATCTGGTTAGAACACTGACTTAGTAGGATGAAATACCTTGATTGTAATAACTTCCTTCTTTTTTGTGTAATAACTTCCTTCTATGGGTAGTGACTTCCATATGAATTATTATATAGGACTAAACTGATTCTCTGATTATGTTCCAGAAATGCATTTTAATATTCATGATGATGAGATTGACTACATATTTCCATCTTTATTAAAATTGGTATTTTAATTAATAGCCCTAAGTGATGCTAGTAGAGTTAAATTTTCTATTAAATATCCAGTATCCCCTATTTTTGTATGAATTATGTACATATAGGTTTATGGGGGGTTCAAAAGGAGGTTCAGATGACTTATTTAGTATTACATTTATTCAGTTATCATCACATCATCATTTTCCATATCATTAAATAATCTGCTTAGATTTAATCATTTATAGAAGCACACTAGTTTAGTGCTAGTTCACCAGCCTGTTAGAGCCTGTTTATTACATTGTAATTCTGCTCCTCACTAGCTTTTGTCTTGAGTGAACTACTTAGCTGATTTGTGTTCCCCTTGTCCTAGTTGTGAATAGATTGTAATAGCAGGTACCTCACATGGAAGTAATAGGAATTCAATGAGTTAAAGCATAAAGTACCTTGGACACTACCCAGTGGTCAGAAACCATGACACTAATCCCATGACTTAGGGTCCATCCTCCTGTAAGACCCAGATAACTCCAAAGTGGAAAGTATTAACTAGTGAAACCTTTTTATTCAAATAGTGAACTTTGTTTTTCTACAAATCCACTGAATCTCACTACACCAAATGCTTGCTGTTACTAAATACTTTTCATAACCTTTCTTGACATATTAAATGTACATATTTCTAGGATGAAGTGTGGTATTTCTATATGTGAACACAATATGAATAACAAATTTTATAAAAACGTAAGTTTAAAATGTTTATATGTTAATTATGCATTCTGTTAAATTTCCATAAATTTCTATATAGTGTTTCTTTCTTTTTCAAGTCAATTTTAATATAATTTTATTTTCATATAAAAAGAACTATTGCTAAATTTTTATAATAGTCAAAGAATCAATTATAATGGAATATTTTCTTTTTAATTATTTAAAAATATTAATAACAATATGAACAATGTTCTAAATCAGTAATGGTGAAAATATGTAGACTCTATAGTGTAGAATTAAATATGTAGACTCTATAGTGTAGAACTTTTGCCCATTTTAGGTCTTTCTAAATCTTACCTTTGTTCCCAGTAAAGGTAATCAAGAAACTAAATTTCCAGGGCTGGGAAGGTGGCTCAGTGGTAGAGCGTTGCTTTGCATGCCTGAGGCCCTGGGTTCGATTCCTCAGCACCACATAAGCAAAAAGAAAAAAGCCAGAAGTGGCGCTGTGGCTCAAGTGGTAGAGCGCTAGTCTTGAGCTGAAGAGCTGAGGGACAGCGCCCAGGCCCAGAGTTCAGGCCCCACGACTGGACCAATAAAAGAAAAAGAAAAAGAAACTAAATTTCCAGAGTTATTCTGAATATGCATAAACAATTAAGAAATGTGAATGTATGAGATGTATTGTAAGAATTATTTTTCCATCAATCATATTTTGGAAATGTTTCAAATAAATTCAGAGATTTTTATCTTGTTTTAAAAATTTCTGATGTTTTTGTCCAAATGAATGAGAATTTAATTTTAGTTCATTTCAGTTTTCTATAATATAAAAACATTTTACAGATGTTGCATATGCTTGGTATCTTTTCTGAATTATTATAATTGTGTGAAAGTCTTTTGATTCCTCTTAGGTATAAAAACTGAAGCAAACAAATATACAGAAAAATAATCATGCATTATACATATAATCTTTACATCATGCAATGATTTTTTGAAATTTTGTTTTCCAGAAGCAATGTTTAAACTGATTGGTTAGCTACCTTCTCATCTTATTATGCATATTCATACCCAGGTGCATATCATAAATGTGTACTTGTATTCATGCATACATACATAATATGTGTGCCATATTTTTCTCTGTGATTTTTCATTAACATTCTCATTCATTGTAATTGGACCCTGATGAGTTTTCTGATGAATTTATATGGGTATTTTTGCTATTAATACTTAATAATTGCTGATTGTATCTGGCTGTTCTAGTATCTAAAAAGAAACAAGCAATACTAAATGATTCCTTTCTGACTCGGTCACCTGTCTTTATTTGCACTAAGTATCTAATGCAATTTCCTCAAGATTTTCCCCATTTTCTCTATGTTTACTCATTTGATTTTTGCATTATTTTCTGCTCTTTTGATTTTAAACAGCATTTTTAATTCTACTAATTATACTTTGTAGGAATTCTTTCTTTCTAAACCCTGTTCTCTAAACAGGGTTAGAGAATGGTTCCATCTAATGGTGGAATCGTTTCATCATTTTATGCTTTATGAAGTATCTCTTTAAAAAAATCTTTAGCTTCCCCTTCACTGGTTAAGGACTATTTGCAGCTTACTCAGCATTCCAAGCAGTAATTTAGGTTTTTCCTTACAATTCCTTCCAGATGTATTTCTGTTCTTCTGGATATCATATCCTGCTTCATAAGTCTTCTGCATATCCTTCTTTCCATCTTTCCTTCCTTCTTTCCTTCCTTCCTTCCTGTCTCTTTCTTTCTTTCTTTCTCTCTCTTTCATGTTGATTTCTCTCTTTTGAGCTACCAGTCCTTATTCTTAAGGCCTTCACTTGCTAAGCAGGTACTCTAATAGTAAGTTACACTCTAGCCCTTTTGTTTTGGTTTGTGCCCATCTAGAAAATGATATTCTTAGTTATGACTTTTCAGATTAATACTTAATATAGGGAATCACATTATCTTTATATGACCTGGCCAAGAACTTTAATCCTCCTGATAGATATATCACCTATGCATGAGGAACTAGATCTGGATCAATTTACTCATCAATGAATATTTCTCACTATCTATTCGTACTATTCAATATACATCGTTTTCCTTTCTATTTCAAATACATAGATGTACTGATATTTACAGTTCTTAGCCCACTCGTATGTCTTTAGATAGTAGTCTGCATCTTAAATTTTTTTATCCAAGTGGCAGAAAAATAATATACTGCTCTTTAGATTCTCAATTATCTGCTCACCTTCCTCCTTCCGCCTTTCTTTTTTCCTTCCTTTCTTCTTGCTACCTCTATCTCCCTCCCTCTTCTCTCTCTTCTTTTCTTCTCCTCCTCCCTTCCCTCCCTTACTCTCTCTTTCCTTTCCTTTCTTTTTGCCTTCCTTCCTCTTTGCTTCCTTTTACCTTCCTTTCTGTTCCTTTCCCCTCCTCTTTGTCTTGTCTTTTTCTTTGCTTTGTTTTCCTTTTTTTTTTCTCTCCCACTCTTCTTTTCTGTGCAATGTTTGGGATGGAACACTGTGTCTCCTGAATGAAAAACAATTACCTTGCCACTAAGCTATATTCCCAATTTAGTTTTTTAATATACACCATATAAAAGTATATTTTGGAGAAAAGGGGATAAAGTTATCATTGTTAGGTTTTTAAAGAAGAGGCTGTCGAGTAAGAGCAATACCACACATGTGGTACTCAGGTAAAGGATAGGTTTATTCATCATTCCAGCTGGCACCAGGCCAGTTGGCACTCCACACTGCTGGGAAACAGGGGATCGGGCTCTGGGTTAGGCCTTATCTAGGGTAGGGGCAGGGATAGGTGTGGTCATATAGAATCCTGATGTGACCTCAGTGGATGAAGATGTGACCTCTTACAGTCATGCCAGTTGTCTAGGCAATGCAGGTACTGGGCTGAGACCTGGCTTCAAGGAGAGCAGAGTCTGTTTACCATCCAGGAACAGACCTTATAGCCTTTTCTTCTTCTTTTTATTTTTATTGTGAAAATACCATAGAGAAGGCTTACAATTACAGGGGCAAGATAATTAGTACATTTCTGATCCAGCATTATTGCCTCCTCCTTTGTTTCCACTTCCCATTCCTTCCCATCTTCCCTCCTCCCCCCCACCCCCTCCCACTCCCCCACCAAAGTTGTAAAGTTTATTTTTTGACATAAAGACTTGTACATCTCATTGTTGCAATGGGTCCACCTGTATCCCTATTTAAATAATTTGTTTTTTCCCTTCCTCTCCACAAATTATACCAACATCAAATACAGTGAAAGCACGGGTTATACCATGGGGGAGGGACATACAAAGCAACAAAGAAATCATCTTATAAATATGTTAGAAACAATTGTATGAAAGCAAAAACATTTGAATACTTATGTTGAGGTTCATTTCACCTAACATCAACTTATCTAACGTTTTCTGCTTGTCTCAGACATATACTAGTTATTGCAAATAAGGGAAACCATGGGACCTATGTTTCTTTGCCTGGCTTTTCCAAGCCTTTCCATTTCCTAACAAATGAGGAAATGTCATTCTTTCTGATGGAGGCATAGAATTCCATTGTGTACATATACCACCTTTTCTTGATCCATTCATCTACTGAGGGACATTTGGGCTGGTTCCATAACTTAGCTATGGTAAATAATGCTGCAATAAACATAGTTGTGCTGGTAGCTATAGTATGGTCTTATTTGTGATCATTTGGGTAAATGCCCAAAAGTGGGATTGCTGGGTCATAGGGGAGCTCCAAATGGATCAAAGACCTCGGAGTCAAAGCAGACACTCAGAAAACATTACAGGATGGAATATAAGAAACCTTATGTCTCCTTGGTGCAGGCCAAAATTTTCTTAATAGAGACCCAGAAACAACAAATCAAAGAAAGGTTGGACAAATGGGATTGCATGAAATTGCAGAGCTTCTGCATGGCAAAAGACATAGCTAGCAAGATTAATAGAAAACCCACAGATTGGGAGAAGATCTTCACTAGCCTTACAATGGACAAGGGTCTCATATCTAAAATATACCTGGAACTCAAAAAATTAAATCCCCCAGCAACAAATCCTCAAAGAAACAATAGCCCAATAAATAAGTGGGCTAAATACTTCAAGAGAAACTTCTCTGAAGAAGAAAGAAGGATGGCCAATAGACACATGAAGAAATGCTCAACCTCTCTAGCCATAAAAGAAATGCAAATCAAAACAACATTGAGATACCACCTCACCCCAGTTAGAATGTCTATAATCAAGAACTCTAATAACAACAGATGCTGGAGGGGATGTGGACAGAAGGGAACCTTACGCATTGTTGGTGGGAGTGTAAACTTGTTCAACCACTTTGGAAAGTAGTATGGAGGTTCCTCAAAAGTCTCCACATAGAGCTCCCCCATGACCCATTCCAGCCTTTTCATAATCATAAAATAGGGCACAGATTCCTCTGGCTACTTCTTCCTAACAAGGGTTGTCAAAATCAGGGGTTAAAAGCCAGAATGTGGACCCCTCCCCGAGAAGGCAGCAAACAGTGTTGTACCTTGGTAGGCATGAGTCCTTAGATGAAGTCTGGAGGAGGTATGTCTCTTAGATGAAGTCTGGGAAAAGTCTCATGAGGCATTGAGGGGCTGGAAAAAATACTAGAGAGCAATTAAGTGGCAAGAAGAAGTACTTGGGGCTGAAAAATAAAAATCGGATGACTTGGCTAGAATGGCTAGTTCTTATTATTCCAGGCCATCCTGGAGTTGTTAGAAATGTCCCTAGCTACTTCGGACATCTGGTCACTAGGTAGAGGAAAATGTCAGGTAACAAAGTCAAGAATGTAAATTCCTATCCAGTTAAAAGATAGACAGTTATGGACATTGGATTGTCAAGCTTCTTACTTCTATTGACCTCCTGGCTCTCGTTACTTTTGAAAGGGAAGGCACAAAGTGGCTGATGTGACATCGTCTCCTCTTACTCCTGTCCATGGTCCCTTGTTCCCAAAACTGGATGAGTCTAGGTGATCGTTACTGGGATAGCTTGTCCCAGTTGGTATTCATGGAGGTTTGAGCTCAAGGCCTGGACACTGTCCCTGAGCACTTCTGCTCAAGGCTAGCACTCTACCACTTTGAGCTATAGTACCACTTCCAGTGTTTGCCGGTCAATTAGAGATAAGAGTCTTGAGCCAGGCTTCCATCCTGGCTCTTTGCTGGTTAGGAGATGGTGTATCGGGGATTTTTTGGCCCAGGCTGGCTTTAAACTGCAATCTTTGCCATTAAAAAAAAACCTTTATTATTTCCTAAAGCAACAAGGAGATCAAATAGCATAAGTAGAGTTTACCTGCTCCTTATCAAGAATTGACCAACAAATATTCTGCAATGACAAAACTCATTAGATGTAATGAGATTTGTAGCACAGATATGCCCAATATTTCAAAACCATGTACTCAGTAGTAGAATAAAGGACACTAAACAAAAAAGGCAAAACTCAAAACCTAAATTTTTTTACAACAATGTTTAGTATCTTTGTTAACAAAGCACATCAGATAGTTGGGCCTCAGTTACCAGGCTCTGTTAAAAGAGCAACTAGTTAGCAAGGCACATTAGAATAGATGTATGGAGGACTAGTAAGCTTGATATAAGGGTATGGATCAGATGGGACCAAACCCTTTACCCACCAAGATGGCAAGTTCAAGATGGTGAATTTCTGAAAAAGTACAAAGAAAACCTGAACAAGTAGAAACTAACAATTTTCAAACCTAGTGTGGCTAGCCTTTGAGAGGAAACCTAGAGATGGGTCCCCAGGACCCAGTCCAAGTGGCACTCTTCAGGGAACAAGCCAAAAATTTGTAGAAAAAGGAGAGATAGGGAAAGTTGGACATGATTGGCAGAGAGAGCAAAGAGAGCCTGAAAGTAAGTAGACTTCTGATCATTTACCATTGTAGTATCAAAAATTTTATAACTCTGAGAATGGGATAAAAAACTAGGTGCTCTGTCTTTCCATGGATCACAGGAATGATTTCAGAGGGGTTTCATGACTAGGGAGTGACACACACACCCCATTAAAGGCTTAGGAGAGAAAAAAAAATTAGTGAGTTTAGTGAGTGAAGGAAGGCTTATCGATGGAAGTGGTGTCCTGACTTATCTCCATGCCCTCTAGGGAGGAATGGCCAACCAACCAGAGTCAAGCATCCTAGGCTCCAGAGGTGACAGGCCTTTCAGTTAAAGGCCTAGCAGGTTTTATGGCATAGTACCACGTCTGGAAAGAGGCTGAGTGGCACAGAACCCTTGGTGAGTAGTTTACTCACCAAATTGTAGAAGCATGGAGGTGGATGCAGAGGCCAGCTCTGTGTCTGCAGCAGACTGGTTCGAAAAAAGGGCATCAAAACTGGGAGTATACCTCAGAGGAAAAAAGAAAAAAAGGAAAAAAACAAAAATGGAGAGGAATCCCGTCTATGGTGACTTTAAACCGTTTCTGAGTTCACGGCACCATTTATGTTAGGTTTTTAAAGAAGAGGCTGCTGAGTAAGAATAACACCACATACGTGGTAATCAGGTAAGGGATAGACTTATTCAACATTTTGGCTGGCATCAGGCCAGGTTGGCACTCCACGCAGCTGGGAAAGAGGGGCTCTGGTTCTGGGCTAGGCCTTATCTAGGGTAGGGGCGGGGGGGGGGGGAAGGTGTGGTCACATGGAATCCAGATGTGACCTCAGTGGATAAAGATGTGACCTCTTCCAGGTGTGCCAGTTGTCTAGGCAAAGCAGGTACTGGCCAGAGACTTGGCTGTGAGAAGGGTGGAGTCTGCTTGTCATCCAGGAGAGGACCTTACAATAATGATCAAAATTCATAAAGGCATGTCTGGTTAGGTGCCAACCAGAGAGCAGGAAGCTGGGTCTGAATAAATTGCCTGTACTTAAAAAAGCAGTTGAAAATTAATTTTGTTGCTCTTTGGATCAAAATGCTTTGTAGCCTTAGAAAATCTATCTGTATTCTATCAAGATATTGATCATTTACTCACAAATTTAGGCAGGCAAAAATATGCTTTAAACATATCTATTTTTATTTCAGTTATGTTCTTTTTGGCTGGCCCATGAGCTGACTTGGTCTTGTAGGTTTCTGTTCTTACATGATTTTTTTGATCTCCAAAAAAAGAATGTCAGTGGCCCCTATAAATGTGAAGGTAATATTCTGAAAAGCCACTAATGTCTCTTAAAATGTATTTTAATAAAGATCTAGTTTAACAATTGCTGTTCAAGGCCCAGAAATTTCCATGGCATTCAAGAGTCCCAAAAGTATTAGGCTACATCCATGAGTCTCTTCCTGTGACATTTAGCATATTTTGTTTTGAAAGCAAATCAATCATGCCTTTTCAAAATGCCATTTCAAAATAGTTTGGACAAGAATATAATTCAATATATTTAAGGGAATGAAAGCTGTGACAGTGATTAAAATGAAAATTGCCTCGATGGGGGAAGTAATTAGTCAAGGGCCACAGGGTGAGTTTTGCATATAGTTAGATTAGGAATCCCATTTTTAGGAAATACATCATTGCAATTTACACGCATCAGAATATTTAACGTTCTAGAGTTACACTAGCAGAAAGAATCACCTAAAATAATTGAACTAAAAGGAGACAAAGAGAATGTGAGCTGAACATCAATGAGGCTCATCTAAGGAGTAGTAAAGAAAGTTATTGGAGACTGAGTAATTTTACAACCTAGGAACCAACAATGCGCAGAGAGTATCTCACATTCCGTTTTGAATTGAATCCATGTGGTGAATTAATGTTGAATAAAATTCATCCTTAAATATTATAACACTTTCTTCCAAAAGCAGAAATAATTATGCTAAGGAAAGTGTTTGCATTTGAATTTAATTTCCCAGCTGCATTTAAGCACCATTGAGAGAAAGAAAATAAAGTAATATTAAAATTTCTGGGAACCAATCCCAGACACATAATCCTAGAGGCCAGGAAATAAAAGGTAGGCATAACATTAGAAAGAAAGATGAAAGAAAAATACATTAGAAATGCCTTTTCATTCTCATTGGCATCTATATTATACATATGAAGATATTATCTCTCCCTAACTATAATGGAATTTTCTAGCTAGCCTTTGCATCTTTTAAAAGAATGAATTACTTTGACCTCTAACTCCAATCCCTGGTCATGTTCTTTCTACTAAGTCATTTCAAACTATTGCAAAATTCACTCACCTTTTCTTCTATCTTAACTAAAGAAATCATTTTCATTAAACTTAGTAGCTTTTTTTTAAGTTAGTTGAAATGTAATGATGGTTTTCATTTTGTCCTCACTTCATTTTTCTGATGAAAAAAATCTTGGGTCATAGTCCCCAAGGTGAAAAATTTTAAAGTGTGTCCCCTGGAAATTGCATTACAGGTTGACTCAGTTTGCCATAGGGACTGAGACCTGGCTCAGACTTCACTTCCTCTTTCCAATAGAGATTTTTTTTTTACATTTTACATTTTTACTTTTACATTTTAAATCAATGACTTGAAAAAGAATAATTAGCTTCTAAGAAACTATTCTTTAGTTCAATTTAGTTACCTTGATGGCACTGGGGTTTGAAATTAAGATCTTATACTTGGTAGGCAAGTACTTTGCCACTTGAGCCATACCATCAGTGATTTTTCTTTCTTTAATTTTAGTTTACTTTTCAGATAATTTCTCCTGCTTTCGCCCAGTCCTAGCCTTGGACTGAGATCCAACCATTCTTATCTCTTGCCAATTTGAGATTGCAGACATGCGCTACAAGCTTGTTTATTAAGATAGGATCTCACTAACCTTTTTTTCAGGTCCAATTTCAAAGTATGGTCCTCCATCTTTGCTCCCATGTGGCTGAGATAACAAACCTAAGTCTTATCTAACCCCAGAAGGTATACATATTTTTTTTGTCTGTGCAACCTGGTGAATATGAAGATATGTGTAGCACCTTGGCAACATTTTTCATGGATGCATAATACATTATTGTAAATACTCAATATAAGAACTAATTTTTAACAAGTACATGTGGAAAATAATGTTCTTATCAACAGATTCTATGGCATGCAATCTTACCTTTTGACCAATGTATTTTCATTTCCACCTCCCTTAACTGTGAATCACTTCAACTTCTGCTTCTATGAGTTTGCCTAGTTTAGTTTCTTCTTTCAGATTCAGTGGGATAATATAAATACTTGTTCTTCTGAGTCTTGTTTTATTTAGTAAAATGCTCTCCAGGTTTACCTACATTGCTAATATTTTTCAAGTCTGAAAAATATTGCAAAACCACATTGGAAAATCTACATAAATATACACATATACATTTCCACATTAGATTTTATACATTCATCTGTTCATCAGTTGATGGGATTTTAAGTAGCTTCCATTTCTTGACTAATGTGTATAGTGTTTCTGTAAGCAGAAAATACCTCCTGAAAGGGAAAATATCTTCTAAGATACAGATTTCAAGTCATTTTGATAGATACTCAGCAGTTTTACTCATCACTTTTTGAAGTAATTCCTTACTGATTTTCTTAGTAGCTTCATCAATTTTTATATCTCCACCAAAAATGAACACGTGTACTTCTTTCTGTACATACTTGCTAATACTATCTTGTGTGCTAGTACTAGGTCTTGAACTCATGGCTTCACAATCTCACTTGGCTTTTTTGATCAAGGCTGGTGCTCAATAACTTGAGACACACATCTACTTCATGACTTTTCGTGGTTAATTGAATATCAGGCTATGATGGACTTTCCTTGCTGGTCTGGGTTGGTACCTTGATGCTCAGATCTCAGCCCTCTCAGAAGCTAGGATTGGAAGTGTGAACCATCAGTTCCCTGCTACACTACATTAACTTTATGACAGTGGACATACTCAAATGTGTGACATCAACGTATAGTTAAAATTTCCATTTTTCAGATGATTAGTGATCTTGAGGGTAGTGGTGTTTATATATCTTCTCCTAAGTTTATCCATTCATATTTTTTGTGCTGCTGACTTGTAGGAGTTCTTTACATGTATTGAATGCTAACATTTAAAAAGAACTATCCCCTTTTCTTCATTCTTTAAGCTGTCTCATTATTTTTGTTGAATTAATTTGTATTTTTCATAGCTTTTTAATTGAAAGTAACCCCACTAGCATATTTTTACTTTGTTATTACTTTTGTTCTCATGTCCCACCAATCTTTGTCCGGGACAATGTTGAAAGAGTTTCCCCTTTTAACAGGAGTTGTAAGATGCCAGACTTTAAGTCTTCATAACGTTTTGAGTAGATCTTGTGTTTGTTTTTAGATAAGGTCCTCAAGATTTAACTCAGAGAATACAAAATCAACATTCTCTGTTTTAGATTTCTTTTGTTCAAGACTCTTACTCTTCTACTTGAGCCACAACTCCACTTACAAAATCATTTTAATTTTATGCTAAATTAGAACAAAAAGCATCAAAAACCTCATTTATGATATCAAGATTATGCTTAGTATCCATATCTAGTATGGACTCTGACATGAATTCAGGGCCTAGGTAATATATTTTAGGGTTTTCCCTGAAAGCTCACTACCACTTGAACCACACTTCCATCTCTGGATTTTTTTTTTTTTGGTTAATTGGATCCAAAATTCTCCTTGACTTTCCTGTGTGATCTGGCTTCAAACAGCATTCCTCAGACCTCAGCTTCCTGAGTAGTTAGGATTATAGGCATAAACCATCAGTGCTCATCCATTTATTTACTTTTTAATAGGACTCTTCTGGCTGCCATATAAAAAATAGCCTATGAAATAAGGCAACAACAAGAATATATGGGAGAGAACAAAAGTGGACTGACCCAGTCCAGTATAGAGATTATTCACATATGTATTTCAAAGGTAGAATAAGATTCTGACCTGAAGACAATTCATATACTGTTAAAAAGTCAGGAAGATGAAAAGCACCCAGAAGAAAAAAAATCATTGAGAACTAGTGATTAGTGAAAGTAGAAACAAAACTACAAGGTTTTGTCATTGAAGAGTTCAAATGGAGAGTAGAGTCACACACTTCATTATATCTTTGACAAATTACAAATAGCATGTGTGGCAGTGGTCTCCTAAGAGATTACTGAAAAAGACTGAAATGTTTCTGTAGAGCTGAAAAGTTCCTGTCACTCCCTAAATTTAGATACTTTTTGACATACAGGTATTTACCACTTGGTTACAATTGCATGGTGGAATCAGTACATTAACCTGGCCTTTTTCCATACAGCACAAATCACAACACAAATTGTTCTGTGACATATTGAAGAATGTGTCCCTATCCTTTTCTAAAGAAAGAACAATTGTTTTCAAAGCCTCAGATAATATGCTTTGATCTCTGATTGCTGTCAAAATGCCCTTTTTGTAAATGTCATCTGTATGTATGGTTTGTTTTCATGCCTTTCTGCCATTTGTAGTCCACTTTTAAAGGCAGGAGAAACTTCTGCATGTGAGTAATGTTTCCCAATTACATTCTCATTGCAGATTTTCCTTCTCCACTCTCCTTCTTAAGCATTTTTTCTCATTGTGAGAATTCTGGCTGTACTGTAAATACTTTAAAGTGTGTGTGTGTGTGTGTGTGTGTGTGTGTTTGTGTGTGTGTGTGTGTGTGTGTGTGTGTGTGTGTGTGTGTGTGTGTGTGTGTGTGATTGTACTGGGGACCTAGGAGCTGTCTCTCAGCTCTATTACTCAAGGCTGGAACTCTACAACTCGAGCCACAGCCCTATTTCCAGCTTTTTGGTGGTTAATTTGAAATGAGTCCTATGGACTTTTTTTTCTAGATTGGTTTTGAATCCTCAGATTTCAGCCTTCTTTCAGCAGCTAGGCCACTAGGGACTCGCCTCTTTAACTATTCTAAGTAATTTGTTTAAAATATTGTTTTAAATATGAGGTTTACTGAACTACAGAATTATGAGGCTTTAAAATTTGTGAAACCTGACGAGCCAAAGTAACTTCAATTTGAGATTAACCCCACCATCTTGTGCTGAACTGCACTCATAATAACCCCGAAAAGAGAAAAAAAACAGTTCTCGGGAAAACCGCAGGTTGCCACCAACCCTGCCCACCCTTGAGAAACATAGCAATTGCCCAAGTGTTCCAGGATCAGAAAAAAGACAGTGCCGTCAGAGTTGACTCAAACTCAGTATATGCAATTTTTAACCAACCATGTATTTGTTTTGTTTTTGTGGAAATCCCCAAAACTTACTGCTTGTGTGGAAATCCTCTGAACTTCTTTGTTCAATACTATAAAATCTGTGCTCATTTTATGCTCAAGGCCTCTCAGCGTTATCAGTTGCTGCCTTGTATCCCTGGGAGGACCAAGCTTGAGCTTGCAATAAAGACTCCTTTGCTTTTATATTGGTGATGGTCTCTGGTGGTCTTTTAGGTAAGGGTTTCTAAACTTGAGCATTACATTTGGTGCATTGGCCGGGAATCCTCCCCAGCCCACCCAGACGCCTTAACCAAGGAGTCATGAGAAACCCGGCCGGTAAATTTGAAGCATTGCCATTTGTTTTTGTTTGAATTTGAAAACCTGTAGGTGTTGGTTGGCAAAGGGTTTTGGTGGACACACTATAAGGCCACCAACAGGAGTCTGTGTGAGATGTCTCCATCCCTCATTTGAGTGTATTGTTGTCTGCTGGAGGTTTTCTCCAGAATTTGCCTGACTTTCCACATCAGGCAGCACTTTCATTTCATGTCTTTTGTGTCTGTCGTAATTATGTTTTTTCCTTGTCCTGAGGCCTTTGTCCATTCTTTCTTTATTCTACTTTTTTTTTAATTTATTTTATTTTATTTGTGAACATACTGTACAGAGGGGTTACAATTACATGGGCAGGATGATGCATACATTTCTTACCAAGCATTGCAGCCTCCTCCTTTGTTTATCCTTCACATCCCTTCCCAGCCTCTGACTCTCCACAGGAATATAACTGCCACTGACCACCTACAAGTGGCTCCAGCAAGATCTTAGCCATGGGCCTTGGCCCAAGGAGTCCGAGTGTGGGGATAACCTTTCAGTCTGAGGGGTTGGCCACTAGGGACTTTTTTCCCTTGCCCCAAGATGACTGGGAATTCTCTTCCACCTTGGAAGGCCCCTGGGTCAACGTTTGCAGGAATCTACCTGATTTTTGTCTTTGTAGCCACTGGTCTGTCTTGTTTACTTTGATGTATTTTTTTGTTCTATGTTTTCTTGAGGTAGGGAAATTCTGGGTGAGCATGGCAGGCTCACCCAGCAGACTCTGTATTCAGCTTACTGAGTGGGAGCAGCACAGAGTTTTGGTAGGGATGAGCTGGGGCCCCATTGGTCCCCAACTCACCTTCGGTTCTTGTCTTGTTTTGTCCTGTTTTAGAATTGGTACCAGTTTAAATGTGGTTTCTTGGTTTTTGTATTTGTGCTTTTGTTATTTATTTAAACATTTCTAGGGGAATAAAGTTCAGCCTCTGGCTAGGCTAGGTCACAGACCTGCTATGCCCCCCTCCTTGTGAGGCATGGGAAGTTGCTGGACTAGTTTGGTTCCCTTCAAGCCTCAGGTTGCATTTTCTTCTTGTGGAGGCTGCTGGAGGGGAGGGGAGGGTGTAAAAGGTTGTGTGCCTGGTTTTGAATTTTCAGCTAGTCCTGACAAAAAAAAAATCAGGCCAGTTTGGTTTCAGGTGACCCCCCCCCCCAGCCTTCCTCCAACAGAAGGGATTCAAAAGACTGATTGGTGAAATGCCTGGTAAACAAGCAAGCCCTGCGAAAATGAAGCTCAACAAAGGTACTTCCTAAAATAAAAAAAGGAAACAAAGGGGAAAATCTTTTCTTAAATATTTGTTATTTAAAAACTTTAAAAAAATGTACGTACAACTGATTTTGATTTTTGCACGCTTTAGTATTTGTGTGTATTTTTTATGTGTTTGTAGACATGTTTAAGATAAAAATTGGTAGCATGCTGTAACAATTGGGTGAGTTTAACATTCAAAAGATTATGAAGTTTGGATATTACCAAAAAATTTGAAGAATCTTCACATTGTTTTAAAAGGCTTTTTAAGTATTCTTTAACTTGAAAATTAAAAAATCTGGTATTTTAAAATCTAATATTTTAAAAGGCATAAGGCGATTTACACTGTAATCAAGTTATCTGACTTAACAAAAATGCATTGGCAGTTTGGGATTTAGTTCCCTTGGCTAAAATTTGGGGATAAATATTACAAAGTTAAATGTAAAAGTTTGTTTACCACTGTCAAAGACTTTACCGGTTTTGTCTGTCTAAAACTATGTATCTCATTCAAGAACCAAGAGATAAGAAAAGGAAAAAAATAACTTAGAAGCCAACAGAAGACTTATCTTTAGGTTGAGGGGTAAACAGGCAGAAGTGCAGAACAGCTGGTCATGCATTGTGGGATAAGCCCTGGGGGGGAGTCCATGCATGGTGAAAGAGGCAAACGCAGTTCATCTAACCCTAGAGAGACAGATTGGGTGCGTGCCTATTCCATAGGAGGGGCTAAATGGCCCATCTTTGTTCTGTCCCTTTTCCCTGCAAGTAGACACTGGAAACATGATGGTTAAAATGAGTGATGTGATAATCTAATTTGTATTGCTAAAATTGTTCTTTGGATTTGTTAAAATTAAAATTAAAAAGGCCTTTAAAAAGGGTTAAAAAGTTATTTGTATAATGTGACTTGCTTTTGATGATGTTCTACAATTAGGATGTTTTTAAAAGTTATAAAGGTGTTAAGTCTAGCTTTTTGGTACAGTGATGGTGATTGTAATTCTTGCATTAAGGAAAAGTTTTCATTTGAGTTTAAAATTTTTGATGTGTACCTGTTTTAAAACAAGCAGCCAAAAGACAATTCGTTATACTTGTCTCTCAGCTGCTTTTGCTCAAGGTTACCACTCTATCACTTAAAATACAGCTCTAGCTCCAGCTTTTTAGGTGGCTAACAGAGATACCAGTCTCATAGGCTTTCCTGCCTGGGCAGGCTTTAAATCATGATCCTCAGATCTCAGGCTCCGGAGTAGCTAGGATTATAGATATCAGCCACCAATACGTGACTCAAACTTACTCTTTAATTTTTTTAATTCCAACCTTGGAGAAATAATGTATATTAATGCTACAGTTGAAGTCATTATGTTTATTTATTTTTTCTTATTTATATTGTAAAGGTGATGTATAGAGAGAATACAGTTACACAGGTCAGGTAACGTTTACATTTCTTTTTTTTTTTTTTTTTTTTTGGGTCCGGTCGTGGGGCCTGAACTCTGGGCCTGGGCGCTGTGCCTCAGCTCTTCAGCTCAAGGCTAGCGCTCTACCACTTGAGCCACAGTGCCACTTCCGGCTTGTTTTCTTTTTGCTTATGTGGTGCTGAGGAATCGAACCCAGGGCCTCAGGCATGCAAGGCAAGCGCTCTACCACTGAGCCACCTCCCCAGCCCACGTTTACATTTCTTTTTGAACAGTGTCACCTCTTCCCTTATTTTCTCCCACTTTTTTCCCTGCCCAGTCCCTCTCCCCTAAAAGTTATATAGTTCATTTTCAACATAGTGTCTAGTGAATATCACTGCTGGATTAGTTTGTCCCACCATTTCTGTGCTCCCTTTTACCCTCCCTGCAAACAAATTTACACACGAGACAAAAATACAGAAATCAAAAACAGTGATAAAGGGAAAAACAATCAAAATGTTTTTATACCTAGTACATTTATCATAGAGATAATAACTAGGTTTTTATGGCAAGAAAAAAAGGAAAGAAAAATTCCAATTCGTTTACTAAAAGTTGCTGATACAAAGCTACAAACTTAAGTTATATTTCTTTGGAGACAGAATTTGCTAAAACAAGTAATTTCCTTCTTTCTAGAAGAGAGCAGTTAGTAAGGTGAAATTGAGATAAGCAAGGGATAGCTTCAGATTGAAAGTAGAGAGTAAGAATCTGACTCAGCAATTCATTACATGGCAAACACTCATTACAGGACTCAGGTGGTCAGATTAGAAGATTTGCTAAAGGATTAAGAGATTTGAGTCTGATTATTTTTCTTCTTTTTGATTCCTCACAGTTGCCCTAATTCTGTATATTGTTTCTAAAGTGTTCTACTTGTGGATAGTAAAAAGGAAATAGATGCATAATTAAGATGGAGTTCACTTTTAAGATAAAAATCAAACAGGACTAAGAACTCACTATTCTTGTTCATATCCTGATTCTGAGTTAATTGACTAAAAGCTTCCTTTTTTAATGTGAAAAAACATGTTCAGACATGACCTTTGATCTTCATACATACAGTTTCCCATGCCAATGGGAAACACTGGAAACAGTTCTTCTCAAAGAGAAGACCGTATAGAGAGCTCAAAAAGGCTCTTCAGTTTAAAGTAAATAAAGAATATTTGAGTATTAAAATTATTTTGAATAATAGAATTTACTTTTTATATTAACACAGTGGCGATATAGTTTTCCCCAAGGTTATAGGTAAAGACGGTTGCTGAAAGTGTACAGGATCTCTTTTGGGGGAAAAATCACGGTTACTGTTAAAATGTTACAACACAAAGCTTTGAATAATGATCCGAAAGCTATGTGGAGAAAATGTAAAAATATAAACTTCATCCATAGGTGATGGGGTCAATAGAAGTTATACAAACTTAGAAAGATGCCATAAATTAAAAGTAACTCACTATGAAAATATAAAAATAGCCCTACTTTGTAATTTTAAGAGAAAAATAAATTATGCCATAAACTCTTGTAATTAGTAGAAAAGTCTGTTGCACTCTGAAAATAATTTCAGTATGTTGGTTGAGTGGAAATTTTGTCATCACATGTTCTACATAATTACCTTTAAAAAATTATAGTAATACACACGTTGCAGTGTAAAGTGAAACCTAAACTGCTTTTATCTAACATTTCCTGTACTACTTCTCCAGGCGATCCAGCCTTATACTCTGCTCCCAGTGAGTGAGCTTGGAAATACTTTTAGAAACATGCACACCCTAATTCTGTAGGGCCCAACAGGTTTCTAGACATTATTAGTTAACAACATGTAGTGTGAAATTCTATTCACTATTTTCTCTTTCCATTTTGTTTATAATTTAATGAATGGTTATTTTTCATTGTCATCAAGTTGAAAAGGGGCAATCTTGGAAATCACAAAGTAGTTTAGGAGAAACTCCAAGTTAGTACCTGGATGCATATTATTTGCAATATAATTCTAAACATTGTTCTGTATGTGTATTGAACTATTTAACTAAAAAGTAATAGTGTTTAAATACCAGTAGAGGTAATCATTTACCATTGATAAGCTAATTTTAGTTTTCATACTCTATAGTTTTGCTCTACTCCTGTGGCTAAGACCTTTATTATTTTCAACGGAAGAAATTATTTGACCTAGCTGAATTTCAGAATACTTACTAGATTTTACATTTTTCTGCCTAACTCCTGGTTTATACCCCTAACTTTGTTATTGTAGGTACTTTTCTTGATATAATTCACAAGAACTGGCCAAATTCACTGGCCAAACTTCACTCATTACAGGCACAAGTGAAAGTAAACTCACTGGAAAGACTATGAAGTCTATGAAGAAAAGAGCAGCTTTAGGACATACTGCTCAGATTGGGCTACTAGAGAAAGCATCAATGCAGTCATAGTCCAAGGGGGCCCAACAATTAATTAATGCTAGAGCTGGTGTCAGAGCTTGGAGTCCTCCATGTGATGCTGTTATTTCAAGAATGAAAAACACAGGAGTGTGTGAGAAAATAAGAATTATGCACAGATTTCAAAGGACAGACTTGGAAGCTAGGAAATGTGAGGCAGGAACAGAATCATTGGGCAGTACCTAAAATGTTGAAGAATGATCAATAAGAACAAAACATAAGCTAGAATAGCCACCCCAGGAAGTTGGAGAGGCCAGGAATATAAAATATCTGCAGAAAAAGATGCAGGCAATGAGTAGAGACAGTCCAAGTTAGAGGCAGATGGGCTGTGAACTGATAGGCCATTAGGGAGGAGCTACCTTAATCATTGTAGCTTCTATCATGATGCTTTTACTTTACACATGGAACTATGGTATATATGGCTTGTTTGATTGGCTGGGCTTCAGTTTTACTTTGTTTTGATCATTGCTTGCTATTCTTTTACCACTTATAGGGACACTTAATTTCTTTTATTTTAAATGATACAGGAACTCACCACGAGTCTGCCTTGAGTCTCAATAGAAACTGGAGTTATATTTTTGAACAATGTTAGCACTCCAAAGACGATGAGGACTCATGTAGTTATACTCAATATATATTTGCATTATTAGATGGACATGGGCCTGTTGGGAGCCAGGGGTGGTATATTATTGTTAAAGAAATGCATTTGTGTGTCAGGTTTACAGGACTGATTTATGAAAGTTAATCTCAATTGCCAACTTAATTGTCCAAGGACATAAGTAAAACACACCTTTGAATGTGTCTGTGTCTGTGTGTCTGTGTCTGTGTGTGTGTTTGTAGGTATTTCTAGAGAACATTAAATATGGCAAATAATCCACCCTGAATATACACAAACTAGGCCTCGTTGGAACAAAATTTGAAAAAAAATGGTCTTGGTAGATTGGAGTGTAGGTGCTCCTCCCCATCTCACCTGCTTAAATATGAGTAGCTTTCTCCTTCACCTACTCTCATCATCCTGTTGTTCAGTCTCCTCTCAGGTCCTTTAATATCTTTAACATAATGGATTTAGATAACCAGAGACTATGTAACAATTAGCTACAATAAGGAATTCATCCCCTTATAATTTCCCCTCAAGTATTTTTGTCACAGATATCTGGTATAGCTATTTATACCCTCATAATTGAGTGTGCAGTTTTAACCAGAGCTCACTGAATTCTGTCCAATGCTTTCTATGCATGTGTTTACAGGTTAATTCCTATTTGTTCTTCAATATATTATTATGGTCATATTAATTGATTTTCAGGATATAGTAAGACTTATTTTATGGTAAATATAAATATTGAACCATGAAGAGATTTTGCGATCTTAAAAATAGTATGTATTCTGCTATTAATTTGCAGAGTGTTCTACAAGTGTTCAGTATGCTTATTATGTTATTCAATTTCTTCTAATTTTCATTTTTAACCTCTGCATAGTTGTTCTATCCTTTTCTTTTTTTCTTTCTTTATTTTATGCTTTTATTGTAAACGTGATGTACAGAGGGATTGCAGTTACATAGATCAATTAGAGAGTACGTTTCCTTGTTTTCTCCCAGTTTGTACCTTTCTGACCCCTATCCCACAAGTTGTATAATTCATTTTCAGCATGGTGTCTAGGGAGTATCATTGCTAAATTAGTTCTCGCTTTGTCCCACCATTTCTGTGTTTCCTCTTATCTTCCCAAAAGAGATAAACTTATATAGAAAACAATAAGTACAGAAATCAAAAACAGTAGCAAATGGAAAAAATATAGCAAATAAACAAAAAAAAGAAAATTAAAAATCTTCTTTCCATTTCTTCGAGTTAAGTTCAATAGACATCATTTTATATCATCATATCACATAGCTATTGAGCCTTTTGATCATCTCCTAAAAGTTTCTCCTTGATTTCAGGACTTGCACAAAAGCCTCAGCTTTGCAGGAGCAGAAGGAGGTGGCAGATGAGGGTGAGGCAATCCATATGAGGTTGCAGGAAGACATCTGCCATGTGTGTGTAGAAGGCTATGCCCATGTAGCTATGGTTGTGTTGCCAGTGTGTGTAAGTGTTTCTGCATTTATGCTTTGATAACTACCCTGTGCCAGTGTTGTGTGTTCATGTCCACGGGCTTGCTAACATAAATGGAAGGTGCTAGTATAAATTTTGAAAGTGGTTAAAAAAAGTTTTCTCCTTTGGTCTCACTGTGTGACTATTTATAGTTCAGCTTAACTAATCATATTCAAGTGCAATTTTTTGTCTTTTACTATCCATTGGGTTTACATGTAGATTTATAGGTACATTCTAATTACTGAAAACGAGTGAAACTCCAGGTGCCAGTGGCTCACAACTGTAATCCTAGCTACTCAGGAGGCTGAGACCTGAGGGTCGTGGTTCAAAGTCAGCCCTGGCAGGAAAGTCCACGAAACTCTAATCTCCAATAAACCACCAGAAAACCAGAAGGGGCACTGTAGCTCAATTGGTAGAGCACTAGCCTTGAGCTGAAGAGCTGCAGGACAGCACACAAGCCTAGAGTTCAAGCCCCATAACAGAAAAAAATAAAAAAATAAAAATAAAATAAATAAATAAGTAAGTAAGTAAATGAATAAATAAATAAATAAATAAAACAAAACGGAGGGAAACTATGCAACCTATGATTCTCTGCGTCTGGCTTACTTCACTTCCTAGTCTTTCCATTTCCTTATGAGTCAAGCAATATCATTCTTTTTGATGGAAGCACAGAATTCTAGTGTGTGTGTGTGTGTGTGTGTGTGTGTGTGTGTGTGTGTGTGTGTGTGTGTGTGTGTGTGTGTGATTTGTCCACAAAGGGGCATTTGGGTTTGCTTCTACATGTTGGCTATGGTAAACAATTCTACAATGAACATGGTTGTGCTGGTGATTTTATTGCAACCTGATTTGTGGTCATTTGGATAATACCCAGGAGTGGGATTGCTGGGGTCAGAGGAAAGCTCTGTAGTTAGTCTTTTGAGGAACCTCCATAATGCTTTCCAGAGTGATTGAACAAGGGTACATTACCACCAACAGTGTAGTACTGTTCCTTTTTGGCCACATCCCCAGCAGCTTCGATTATTGTTAGTTTTTGTGATACATTTATTCATATGTCTACAGCCATTCTTATTTTTTCTTTGGAGAAGTCTCTCTTTAAGTCTTTAGCCCACTTATTAATTTGGGTTTGGGGAAGTTAATATTTTGAACCCTAAGTATATTTTAGATATGTGGCCCTTGTCTGATGCATAGTTAGTGAAGATCTTCTCCCATTTTGTGGGCTTCCTGTTTATCTTGATAGCTCTTTCATTTGCCATTTAGAAACTCTGCAGTTTGATACATTTGATACATTCTTGATTTGCTGTGATTCTGGATCTTTACTTAGGAAGTTTCAACCCATGTCAAGGATCTATGGTGTTTCCCCTGCCCTTTCTGTAATATTTTCAGGGTATCAGCTCTAACACTGAGATCTAAATTCGGTTTCCTGCACATGTGCAACCAATTCTGCCAGCACTATTTACTGAAGCAGCTGCCTTTCTTCTATCCTGTGTTTTTGTCTCCTTTATCAATTAGGTCTTTGGGTTCATTTCTGGGTCTTCTATTCTATTCCCTTGGTACTCAGGTCTATTGTTGTGCCAATATCAAGCTATTTTTATTACAATGGCTTTGTAATAGAGTTCAAAGTTTGGTATTGATATTCCTCCAGCACTGTTCTTCCTGTGAAAGATTGTTTTCCTATTCTGGGTCTTCTTTATTCCATATGAATTTTTGGATTGCTTCGTCTTTATCATTGAAGAATGTTGTTGGGCTTTTGATGGGTATTGCATTGAACTTGTAGCTAGGTTTGAGCAGTATTGCAATTTTTACTATGTTAATCCTTCCAGTCCAGGACCATAAAAGGGTTATTCCATTTCCTTAAATCTGCTTTAATTTCCTTTTATAGGCATTTGAAGTTGTCATCATAGAAATCCTTCACTTCTCTGGTTTACTTAATTCTTAGTTTTGGGGTTTTTTATTGAGACAATTACAAATGAAGTTGCTTTTCTGATTTCAGTCTCAATCTTCTCATTGTTGGCATACAGAAAAGCTACTGATTTTTGTCATTTAATTTTATACCCTGCTAGTTTGCCAAATTTCAGAATTTAAGTGGCTTGGGAGACAAATCTGTAGGGCTCTTTAAATGCAAATCGTGTATCTCTAAACAGCAATAGTTTTATTTCTTCTTTCCCTATGTGGAACCCCTTTATGTTTTTCTCTTGTCTTATTGCACTTGGTAGGAATTCTGGAACTCTACTGAAGAGAAATGGAGTGATTAGACATCCTTGTTTAGAAGAAGTGGTTTAAACTTTTCACCATTAATTATAATGTTGGCTCTAGGTTTGCCATACACAGCCTTTTTTATATTGAGGAGTGCTGAAGGATTCCAAGCGTCTCCAGAGGTTTTTTTTTTTTTTTTTTTTTTTAAATCATAATGAGGTATTGAATCTTGTCAAATGCCTTTTCTATATCTATTGAGGTGAGATGATCATGTGTTCTTGCCTTTGTGTCTGTTGAATTGTGTTGAATTACATAAGATATCTCTTTTTAATGTTTATTTTTATGACTCTGTCTCTTTTTCTTTTGTTTTCTTTGTTTTCCAGTCCTGGGGCTTGAAATCGGGGCCTAGGCACTGTCCCTGAGATGCTTCTGCTCAAGGCTAACATTCTACCACTTGAGCCACAGCACCACTTCTGGCTTTTTCTGTGTATGTGGTGCTGAGGAATTGAACCCAGGGCCTCACCTATGAGAGGCAAGCACTCTACCACTGAGCCACCTTCCCAGCCATGTCTTTTCTTTATGTATGGTGTATTTAAGTGTATATCTTCTGCAGGGTGTAGGGGGAGAGAGATTACAGAGTCTGAGTAGGAAAGGGTGAAAAAGTATAGCAATAGAGCTCACAAGACAGGGATGAAATTGCATTATACAACTTGTGGGTGGAGACCGGAGGGAAGGACTGAGGGTGAAGGAACAGAAGATACTGTACAAATGGAAATATACTCATTACCTGACTCATATAATTGTAATCCTTCTGTACCTCACATTTATAAAATAAGACAAAATAAAAATAAAAGAAATTTTATAGCAAATTTTTAAAAATGAACTCGATGTAATTCACAAACATTTTAAAAAGTAAAATTCAGTGAGGATTTTTCTTCCTCTCCTGTCCATGAACCATGATCCTTCACATCTTGGACTCCTGAATAGTTTCCAACAAAACTTAACAGCATATGAAATTAATATGGCTTAAAGGTATTTACTTGTCTTATTACTTTGAAATTAACATAGCATAATAAATCTAATAAAATGAGAGAGCTACAAAAATAAATTATTATAGTAGTAGTGACATTATTATAGTAGTAGTGACATAACTGCATACCTAGAAAGGCTGAAATCTCAATTTAATGCATTTTCAATATAATCTTATATTTAAACAATAACATTATTATATAAATGCATTGGTTTTAGGAGGACTAGACACATTATATTATTTATGAATTAACCATAAATATTAGAAAGCTATGAAAGAAAGATGCAATCACTGAATTAATTTAAACATTTGCTATTTACACTCATACAAGTTTATAAAGACAATGAAAAATATCAATAGAATTGCAAGTATGTAAGCATATATCTACAAATGAGAAACTTCAACTCAATTTAAAAGATTTGGTAAAATACATATGGCCATATCTTATGTGTCTTCTCTAGTGGTGTGCTCAATATCTCTTCCCACAAAATAAAGGCTGGCTCCATGACTGTCTTTGACCCATGAAATGGGTAAGAAATTATTCTGTAAAACTTCTGAAAGCAAACTATCAGAGAATGGTGATTTGATTTTTTTATTTCTTTGTGAGAATTTTATTTCTTGGAAGCTAACTGAGGAACAAATATGGTCTCTCATTTTTGAGAGACTATTATTCTATGAAGGCAACTGAAGTGAGGGAAATGGGCTTGTTTCAGAGTGCAGAGGTGGTTCATAGCATCCGTAGTATTTGAAGGAAGTCTTCATGTACTATCGATTCTCCTTGTGCATTCTCCACACAATGCATGTTAATAAAAGGTACTGAATAAAATGAGACTAAAATACACACCTACAGAGTCCTGAATGAATATAATTTTCCTTTTATCAATCCACTAAGTTAAAAGGTAGTTCAACTTGTGAATAATTATTAAAAATTCAAAATACATATTCCTTATAAATTGAATATAAAATTATTTAAAGTAAGGTATGAAGATAACAAAAATGTCAAAAAAAGAAAAAAATTAAAATGAATACAAAGAATGATTTAAATAACAATATATTCTAATATTAATCACAATTCGATTATTTTAGTTATTTGGAATTTTCCCTAAAAGAAAACTATTTTATTTGGCAAGAAACAATGTGTCTATGTGGCACACAAATTGTGACTTATTTGAAAAATTTGTAACAGATTGAAGTCACTGAAATATCTAAATGTATAAAGTTCATTTAATTAATTTATAGCTTTACATTTTTTAAGTATAGTATAGTACAATTATCAAAAATGAGCAAATATAATTAATGATATAAAATATGACAAGTATATTGATGAATGAAGTGATCAAATGCAGACAATTGCTAAGTGTTTTGTTTTATGTTTATGTACATACTTAAGGCATAAACTTGCATATTCATGCATATATTTAAGTGACTATATGGACACATTACACAGAGATTTAACAAAATTTAAAACCATCACACAATATGTACAGATATATTTCATAGAGTTATAGATGACGTTTTTTGTTTTATTTTCAGTGCCAGTAATGGGCTTGATATCAGTGCCTCCTACTCACCTCGGCTTTTTTGTTCAAGGTTGGCACTCTTCACATTTAAACCATACCTCTACTCCATTCCAGGCCTAGAAACAAGAGTCTCATGAAATTTCTGCCCAGGGTGGCTTTGAACTCAGACCTAAACTTCCAAATACCTAGGATTAGAAGTGTGTACTACTGATACCAGGATGGGATGATATTTTGTAGTGATTTTATTTTTGGTCAAATATTAAAACAACGGTATGCACAGTTGCTTAATTTATGAAATTATCAAAATGCTATGATGAAGTAGACATTATATTAACATTTCATATCCCACAGAAAACAAACTGAATTAATGTAAATACCATTAATCACATTAACATGCATAACATTTTAAGAAAATAATTTTCTTTAGCAAGACAATTTGTCTATATGCATAAGCCTCTTGAAGTATTTTATTTCTGACATTTATTTTCTCTTTTGCAATTAGAATATGATACAGAGGAAGTGATTTACACAAAGCTGATGCAAACTCACAATTATGGATCTTATTCTATTGTATGTATTAATCTAAAAATGCAATGTTTAAGGAAACTGTCTATTTTGTATAGTATGATATTTTTATTTTGTGTGATGACTAAGATTTGAATATCTGTGCTAATCATGGTTAACTGGACTCAAGAGTCAATAGGGACAGGTTTATCCAAATGTTATCTATCTCTTGTGCTGATTGGCCAGAGCCAATGGCCTACTGGTTGTCAATTTTGCTCAATGTATTCTTGGTTACAAAGATTAAAAATGTCATAAATTTGCAATAGTTCTTAGATCATAATTTGCACTTAGTTCTTAGATCAATGGCCAAAAAGAAAGAAAAATTTCCACAAGCTAATAATATTTTCATAATTTAAATCTCTACTTCTCAAATTTTGTTTGATGCAGTTTCATGGCAGTTGATGCAGGAAACAAATAAATGTAACAACAAACAACATTATTTCATTTTCAGTTCATCTTTATGTAGGAAAATTCATCCTAAAACAACTCACCCTTAATCTACAGATGCTGTTTTCTAACCAGTCTTCTTTAATTTCATTTTTGGATGTTCCTTCTCTGTGTTACTTTACATTCATCCAAATTACATCTCACCACCACTAAGAGACTTAAACCTTCCAGTGGCTGTTGTTTCCTTTGAAACTTATCTGCAGTTCTGATAAATATACACTCTTCTTAAAGTTGATGGAACATGATGATAGAGCTCCCTCAAAAATCCAGCTTGACTCACTCAATTGTAACCTCTTCTGTGTTTGCAATAATTTATTTGTGTAGCTTATATTATCAGTAGGAACTCTACTAATAATAATAAATGCAAAACCTGAATTAATGGATGCCGTACAGTCTACAGTTTGGCTATTATTTTATGCATTGCTCTGAACTCAAGCATGTATCTGATAAATGAAGACAAAGAATGTTGACAGCATTCTATTCTACTTGATGATGGAACTCTAATAAAATAGTTTTATAATCATTCCCTTGTCCTCAAACCTCATATTACAACTTTAATTTATTCGTAATTAATTTATAACTTAATGTTGTCTAAATATGTATTGTTTATAAATGTTTATTACCATGAATATTCAACAAACTATTAGTCCCTTTATGATATCATGCATTTAATTTTAGTATTGTTATTTTAATAAATTTATATTGATTAGTTTAAAGTTTATAAATAAAAATTATACAAACTTATTGTGTGCAATAATATTTGGAAATGTATATACATTATGGTACAGCCAAATGCAGGTAATTAGCATGAGTTATTACATAATTATTGCTGTGGTGATTTTGAAGAGATACTTATCAAATAAATGAATTCAAAATATGTATTGTATAATACAATGCAGTGACTGAAGTTCATGGCAAAGCACTACATATTTGAAAAGCAATAAGAGAGTAGATGCAGTCATGAAATAGCTGAAGTTTGTCAGGGAAAGTGAGGGCCATATCACTTCTGAATAGGAGCAATATAGACAGTGATATGTATTCAAATATTTGAAAATTTGTAGCTAAGTGATTTTATCTTGATGACCACCTAGTATTGAGAAGTTCCTAAAATATATGATATATGATAAGTACATGTTGGACATGATAATGTTTATTTTAAAATAAAGCAAAGCATTATGCTGTAATTTGGCAATTTAGAAAATATATATTCTCTGAGTCGGGCACTGTGGCTTATGCCTTTAATCCTAGCTACTCAGGAAGCTTAGACATGAAGATGACCAATCAAAGTCAGCCCAGACAGGAAAGTCTGTGAGACTCTTATCTCCAATAAACTACTCAGAAAAAGCCAGAAGTGGTGCTATGGCTCAAGTGGTAGAACACTAGCCTTTAGCACAAAGGTTCAGTGACAGTGTCCAGGTCTTGTTCAGCCCCAGGACCAGAAAAAAAATACATATTCTCTGTGATGCAATATTTCTTTGATTTTGCCTTTCATTTGTATTAAATTTCCTCTGTTTTTTGCCTTATTGCTTTTTTGAGTCTCCTCTCTCTGAAGTTTCTCTGTGTGTGTCTCTCTGTCTCTCCTCTTCCCTACCTCTCTACTATTGTTTCTTTTCTTGGCAATATTTGCATATAAAATGATACAAATATCCATTTTTCAAGGGCCTTCAATTTGTAGCTTCAAAAGAACATTTTCTGCTTATATGATCAAAACAGGGTGTTAATTTTATACTGGTCCTTTATACTGAGGCAGATTGTTTATTTCTAAGTTAATTTATTAATGAGGTTTTGTCAAGAGGAGGTAGAAAAATAAAGAGAGGAAAGGTATAGAAATGAAGCAATAATACTCAATGTATATATGTGAAAATGAAAGTAGAAAACGTGAGTAAATGAGGGGTTGCCAGAGATGGAGGAGAATGAGGAAAGGAGTCACATTTGTCAAGATCTTTTACTCACGCATTGACAAGTTGAATTGAAAACCCATTATACAATGACTTAATAAAGCAAAAAAGCAATCCAAAATAATACATGTGTATCAAGAGAAAAAAATAAATAAAATTCACATTTTATAAAGATAAGGAAAGAAAAATACTTCTATCTTAATCAACAAGTTAAAGTGTACATTTAAAATATTGTTGTCTTCAATATTTCATATTTGAGGTATTTTATGCAATTTTAAAAGTAGTTAAAGCAAAAAATTAAAAAATTGAGACACAGTTTTTCATTGGATAGCCTGAAATTTACCTTTAAAATTATAGTGACCCCTTGGCACCTGTGCCTTATACCTTTACTTTCAGCTACTGAGGAAGCTGAGATATGAGGATCAAGGTTTAAAGATAGCTGGGGCAGAAAAATCCATGGACCTTTTATCTCTAATTAACCTACAAAAAGCCAAAGCAAGGGTGAGACAATAGTGGTAGAGTACTAGCCTTGAGGGAAAGCTAAGAGATAGTTCCAAGTTTTAATTCAAGCCTCAGTACAAAAAGAGCCCCCAAAGCCCAATTTACAGTGATCTCAAAGAGAGCAAATATTTTCCTTATATTCTGCTGTGTGTGTGTGTGTGTGTGTATGTGTGTGTGTGTGTGTGTGTGTGTGTGTGTGTGTGTGTGTGTGTGTGTGTGTGTGTGTGTAGTGGGGCTGTGTCTGATTTTAAATATACATGAATTTTCTTACAAATTACTGTGGCTAATTCAAAGTTCATTTTCAGCAAATAATGTATAATTCCATAAGTTTGGAATGATTTGAGATGGTAAGGTTTGGCCATTTGTTTCATCTTAATAACTTCCATTTGTAATGTTTCTAATATTTTACAATAACTAGTCCTACTTGACCAAATGCTTATGATATAGCTGTTACACTCACCTCCATTTTACAGATGCAGAAACTAAGATTCTGTAGTTAGTCAAAATTAAAATTCACTACCTACATCAGCAGCCAGTTAGCACTTAATGAGATTTGCTTGCTACAGTCATAGTAACAACTTTAAAGATGCTTTATCAAGTACCATCCATTAGTATAAATTATATTATGATTCCACTTTATACTTCTCAAATACATTCTTATAAGCAAGTTTATATTTCTTAACAATGTATTAAAATCTGATTATTCAACATGCCTTCTGGGGAAAAGTTATAGTTTCTTGCCTAACTAGAATTTTAATATATTTCTTCCTAAGGAAGTTATTATATTCTAGGAGGTCTGTGATAATACAGTAAATCCTAATTTTTAAACTATCTGCTAATTCCAGAACTGTGGTTCTATGAATTTGATAGGAGCTAAGAATGTGAGTATTTCTGGGTTGTTCTTTAAGAAAATGGTGAACTTAATGTCTGAAATGTGTTGTATGTTGGAGGATTATGCCCATGATTCTAACTGTTCAGGAGGCTGAGATCTGAGGGTCACAGTTTGAAGCCAACTTTTACATTAAGGTTTGCGAGATTCTTATCTCCATTTAAGTGCACGCACGTGCGCACACACACGCACACACAAAATGAATAGAAAAGGAAGAAAGAAAAAGCTGCAAGAGAAGCTGTGGCTCAAGTGGTTGAGTACTAGCTTTGAGCAAAAAAGCTGAAGGAAAGAGCCTAGGCCCAGACCACACAAAAATTCTCTCTCTCTCCACATATATATGTCGATATTTACATGTACATATCGACATATATAGGTACATATACATAGATATATATATATACATATATGTAGAGAGAGACTATATGTATATATGTATATGTACCTATATATGTATATGTCTGTATATATGTATATATGTATGTATATATGTTTATTTGTATATACATATAAACATACAAATGATTGATAAAGAATACTGGAGAAGTATTATTTTGCATGTTCATTTGTATTATACTTTTCAAACTAAGTGCCAATTAAAATGTATTTGGAAAATGTGATGAAATATTTCTACAGCTTAATTTCAAAAAGTTATAATAAAATCTATTTGCAATAATCACGTTTTTCTAGACAACATAAATAAAATATAGCCTCACATAATTTTAGTAATGTATTATTATAAATGATATAATGTATTATTATAAATGTATTATTATGATGTATTATTATAAGTGAGAATAAAAGATGAAGTAATCTTTATCAATTGTTCTTTTAAAAATCTCTGCTCATCAAAGTGATTAGAAGCTTATGTACTTAGAATGGAACTTGATATTTTCTTGATTCATTCATCTACTAAGGGGCATCTGGATTGGTTCCATAACTTAGCTATGGTAAACAATGCTGCAATAAACATAGTTATGCTTGTAGCTTTAGTATGGTCTTGTTTGTGATCATTTATTTGGGTAAATACCCAAAAGTGGGATTGCTGGGTCGTAGGGGATCTATGTGGAGTTTTTTGAGGAACGTGCATACTGCTTTGGATCCAAAGTGGTTGAACAAGTTTACATTCCCACCAACAATGCAGTAGGGTTCCCTTCTGTCCATATCCCCTCCAGCATCTGTTGTTATTAGAGTTCTTGATTATAGCCATTCTAACTGGGGTGAGATGTACAAGATGTTATGTCGAAAATGAACTTTACAACTTTGGCATGGAGAGGTGGGGGGGGGGCGGAGATGGGAAGGAATTGTAAGGGGAAACAAAGGAGGAGGCAACAATGCTTGATAAGAAATGAACTCATTACCTTGCTCATGTAATTGTTACCGCTCTGTATGGTATTTTCACACACACACAAAAAAAGAATTCAAATTAATGTGTTTAAATGTTTTTTTTTTAATGTTCTACTCTGTAGTTGAATTCTCTTTACCTACAAGTCTATTTCCATGAAATCAGTACTGCAACTTCTCAACCGAGTCAGACAAAACTTCAAAACAGATGTCACATACTGAGTCCTAGGACCTCTGTTTGGGAGATGGAGTTTTCTTTCCTTTGGTCCCAGAAGTACGGCAAGTACCAGTAGTGGGAAGTAGTTAGAAAGTAGGGGGAAGAAATGAAGGGAAACCTCAAAGAAAGAATCTATGTGTATCCTTCTGTTAAAAACTGTATGACAGTACAGGTCCTAACTGAAAACTCTTCCATTTACCTCCTGCATATTTGTGCTCTCCACACGTTTAATGATAAACTGTTTAGCTACAGATCTTAGCACCCAACCTGGTCTGCCACTTGAATACTTGATAGCTAAATAACTAAACAAGACTCTTATGAGACACTTTCCACATCAGAATCTCATTTCATGAAGCATTGTCCTTCTCAGCCCAGCCTCCTCAGCAATCAGATCTGGTTAGTGCTGAGTATTTCTGTGATGGTTTCATCTAAGAGTTGTAAATAGAAAAGGGGAAGTAAATCATAATATCCCTGCATTCCCACTGATGGATGGGCAGAATGAAATGAAATGAATCCAATGAGTGGCATGAATGTCTACAAAGTGCTTTTCTTCATGTATTTTTATTCTGTGAATTCCTTACAATAAATCACCTACCAAAGCTTTTCATCTTTCTTCCTCATTTTCATTCTTTTCCACTAATGGTTTCTTCCCTCCAAATACTCTTTCTTTCAAGATCATTTCTGTAGAACCAAATTTCTGCTTATTACTGATATAGATAGGTAGATAGATAGATGGATGGATATATAGGTATAGATAGAGCTTATTACTGATATATATATATATATAATGTTTTATTAATGTAAAAGAAAAGTATAGGGTGATTTTCTTTCCCACAAACTCTTCAATTTCCTTTAATTATACCAGCTGAAATAAAATTATTCTTGTTAATAATTTTATATGAAGGATAGTATTTGATAATATCTTGAAATGAATGTAATTATACATGAAGCTGTTTATAAAGCTTAAAATATTTTTTTTGGAACTTTGTAATGTAATTCTATATAATTTATAAATGTTTTGTAAACTCTTTTCAATTTTAAATACTCAAAAAGTTTAAACAAAATAATTCTTAAAAATAATCACCTAAATATTAATAAGTGAAATTTGCTAAAATTAATTATGATTTATGTTACAAAATTCAAAGTTACATATTTGATACTGTTAACATTTGTTTATTTTATTTCTTACAGAAAATGAATACAAGTTTTTAAGGTATATTTCATTATATATGCATATGTATATTTTATTTATATATGCATTTCACCCATGTTTATCTACTTAATCAAAAAATAACATTTGTTTTTTGTACAAATAATTTAGACTTTTATTAAAGATTATTGAAAGTTTATGTATTTTATTTTGTAGCATTAAAAATATGTTTAATCTTTCTAGTAGGTACGTTTAAAAATAGTTCAAATGAGAAAAATACATTGATTGCTCAGAAAGTCTAAATTTACATAGAAGTCTAAGTACTTTGCCTGTGTTAAAAATGTTGTAAAGCACATTTTAAAATTTAGTTAGCAGGAAACCCTAGACTAATATAATCCATAAGAAACAGGAGATATCAACAGACATAATTATTTAAGTGATCATTTCTGTAACTGCAATTTTATTTCATATACTTTAAATCTAGATAATTATCTTTAGTAACAAATGAACAGAATAACTACTCCCACTATGTTAACTATATAACTGTTCACCTGTTTATTGGTTTTAATGATGAGGACAAATGTATTAAATGTATTAAACTTATGCAATATTTTCAAAGACCGATACTTTTTTTTCTTATTTAAACAACTTGTTTTTCCCCTTCCCCTCCACAAATTATACCTACATCAAATACAGTGAAAGCAGAGGTTATACTGTGGGGGGGGCATACAAAGTAACAAAGAAATAATCTTATAAATGCATTAGAAACAAATGCATGAAAGAAAAAAAACATTTGAATACATATCTTAGGGTTCATTTTCCTAACATCATAATTGTTTATCTAATCTTTTCTGCTTGACTTATACATATACTAGATATTGTAAATAAGGGAAACCAGGGGACCTATGTTTCTTTGGGTTGGCTTACTTCACTTAATATAATTTTTTCCAAGTCTTTCCATTTCTTAACAAATGGGGAAATACCATCCTTTCTGATGGAGGCATAGAATTCCATTGTGTATATATACCACATTTTCTTGATCCATTCATCTACTGAGGGGCATCTGGGTTGGTTCCATATCTTAGCTATAGTAAATAATGCTGCAATAAACATAGTTGTGCTGGTAGCTTTAGTGTGGTCTTGTTTGTGAACATTTGGGTAAATGCCCAAAAGTGGGATTGGTGGGTCATAGGGGAGCTCTATGTGGAGTCTTTTGAGGAACCTCCATACTACTTTCCAAAGTAGTTGAACAAGTTTACACTCCCACCAACAATAAAGTAAGGTTCACTTCTGTCCACATCCCCTCCAGCATCTGTTGTTATTAGAGTTCTTGATTATAGACATTCTAACTGGGGTGAGGTAGTATCTGAATGTTGTTTTGATTTGCATGTCTTTTATGGCTAGAGAGGTTGAGCATTTCTTCATTGTCTATTGGCCATCCTTCTTCCTTCTTCAGAGAAGTTTCTCTTTAAGTCATTAGCCCACTTATTTATTGGGCAGTTGTTTCTTTGAGAATTTGTTGTTGGGGGATTTAATTTTTGGAGTTCCAAGTATATTTTAGATATGAGACCCTTGTCCGTTGTATTGCTAGTGAAGATCTTCTTCCAATCCGTGGGCTTTCTATTGATCTTGCTAGCTATGTCCTTTGCCATGCAGAAGCTCTGCAACTTCATTCAATCCCATTTGTCCAACCTTTCTTTGATTTGTTATGTTTCCAGGTCTCTATTAAGAAAATTTCGGCCTGCACCAAGGAGACCTCGGGTTTCTCCTATTCCATTCTGTAATGTTTTCAGAGTGTCTGGTTGGATTCCGAGGTCTTTGATTCATTTGAAGTTGATTCTGGTGCAGGATGATATATAAGGATCTAGGTTTAGTTTTCTACAAGTAGTTAACCAATTTTGCCAGCACCATTTACTGAAGAGGCTGTCTTTCTTCCATTCTATTTTTTTAGCTCCTTTATCGAAGATTAGATGGCTATAGGCAAAGACCAATACTTTGAAGGCAGCAAAATTGCTTAAAATTATAACTAGAACAGCCTATGAGAAATATATATATATTAATGACAATCTTATACATATCCAGATAGGTGTTCCAAGTTCCACAATGTATGTGAAGTTATCTTTTCAATTCCAGACACTTCCAGCATTGCTAGGGTAAGCAAATAATGCTGTTGATTTTCTGTAACTTCCCACTTCTTTAAGTTTCAGTAAGAATCATGGAGTTAATAAAAAATCTGGCGATTTATTTTCAGAAAGGAATATGATCTCTGTGAAAGGAAATTGCATCAAACAAATGAAACCAGATTGAAAGACTATTTGTCTGGGCAGTTGCAATAGGGGTCAATGCTGTACTCATAGAAAAGGCTTTCATGTTATTACCACTAAAGTTAACAAGTGAAGAAATTTGAGGCCGGGGAGAGGGGGTCATTAGGGTGAGTTTCTCAGTGAGATTAGCTTTTTGTCTTTGCTAATTGGTGATTAGTGTAGTTGAACTCCAGTCCTCTAATGGATAAAAAATATAGGCATTATTTTCCATGATCATTACTAAAATAAAATAGGTTATGACAACTCTTTGAGAAAGATATCCTTGGGATATAAAATTGCTGAGATCAAGGTAGGTAGCTCCTGCATAAGCCTCTTGACTACAGTGCGTTAGGTTTGGGGATGAATTCCAACCATTGTCAAAACAAACAAATACAAGGGTGACATTGATCAAGACACATTGTACTCATAACCTAACTAACAGAATTATAACATCTTTATACAACTACTAAGTAACAGTATAAAATGCAGTCAAAAGGTGGAGCAAAAGTATGTATTTCAAAGGGACACAGAAAGCTTTTTTAGTGCAAATTTGCTAAATAAACACTTTTTGAAGTAAGAGGCCTACATTGAAAAATAAATGCATTTTGGGTTCTCTAAGAAGTGGTGGAAGAAAGTTGGCAAGGATTACTTGAAATAATTTATTTTAGATTTTCTTTTTTTCTTCTGGACAGGGTGCAGGGAGAATAGTGGGTTTTTGAAATCAAGACCTAGATCTTGTTAGGCAGTTGCTGTACCACTTGGACCATGTCCCCGTCATCTTTTCTTTCAGATTATCTTTCACATAGGGTCTGCTATTTTTTTCACAAGTAAAGTTCAGACTGTGTCTACCTGTGTCTACAAAATATACAGAATCACATCCATGAAAATACATGCCATGAATCTAGATCTTTACAGTTATTGTGAGAAGCCAAGTGTTTTAAAAAGAATTTCTATAAAACATTTGGGTTATGGTGTCCATTAAAAAGTAAGTACTCTCACAGAGAATCAAGAAACTCATAAATTAGTATTCTAAATAATTTACAGGGAAGTTTAAGATTACTTTCCTTCCCAATAAGAATGTAGCAGAAGCCAGGAGCTGATAATTCAAGCCTGCAATCCTAGATACTCAGGAGGCTGAGATCTGAGGCTAATGTTCAAAGCCAGCTCATGTAGGAAAGATCCTGAGACTCTTATCTCCATATAATTACCAGAAAACTGCAAGTGGTACTATGTCTCATAGTAGTAGAGTTCTAAGCCCAGAGCAAAAAATGTTCAGGGACAGCACTCAGGCCCTGAGTTCAAGGTCCATGACTGAAAAAAGGTGTAGCAGAGAGCCATTTATCTGATCATTCAAATCGAGCCTGAGAGACTGAGTTTAAATTCTATCAGCAGGTAAATAATTTGGAAAAGTGCAATAGGTTGTATTTACATAACAAAATACAGAATGAATGAACAGAGACAACATAACTTTTCACTAAATAGGTAGCTTGCTACAAAGGACCAGAAAGTAAGGTTTTCTAGCAAATAACTCAGAAATATGTACAGCTGAATACAGTGTTAGACAATAGAAAAATCAGTAATAATTGGGTGTGGCTATGATTGAACACAACTCTGTTCTCTTTTCTGTGACAGGTATTAAGCAGGTTTTGTTGATAGACCTATTTTTTCTAAAGTAAAAGCCTTTGGAATATTTGCTTATGAAACAGGAATTTGTGGAGGGGAAGGGAAAAAACAAATCGTTTAAATAGGGATACAGGTGGACCAATTGCAACAACGAGACATACAAGTTGTTATGTTGAAAATGAACTTTACAACTTTGGTGTGGAGGGGGAGGGTTAGATGGGGGATTGGGAGGAGGATGGGGTGGGAAGGGGAAACAAAGGAGGAAGCTACAATGCTTGATAAGAAATATACTCATTATATTGCCCATATAATTGTAACCCCTCTGTACAGTATTTTCACAATAAAAAAATAAAAATAGAACTCTATCATCTGCTCAAGTTAATATGTATCATGCCTACACACTGTGGTATGAGTAAAGTAAAAAAAGCAGCTAAAAACTATGAATTTGTCAATAAACTCGATAGTGACAAGGAAAAGAAAGGATCTTTAGAAAGAAATGTCTTTAGAGTTGAAAAGGGCAATTTATTAGCTGATTATACCTTGCCTGCCTTGAGAAAAGCTGACTCCCCTTTAGTAATTTTCCATTCATCAATCCTGTGAAGTGTTTGAACTATGCATTTGTTAAAAAGGAAATTCCCAGGCATATAGCTAAATCTGGTGACTAAATCTGTTGTTTTGCTTTGTTCAATCAGGAATTGGAATTCCATCATAACCAAAGGTATCCTGTGCCTTTGATTTGCTCAGTCAATCCTCAATAGCCTAATTAATTCTGGATGAATTGTTAGATTTATTTTTGAATTTGCATAGCTGAAACTCAGTCATGGGACCTCGTGAAGAGCTGCCAAAATGAACAGCCAACTCTCAACCCTTCATCTTGACATCTTTTGATTGTAAAATGTAGAGAGACATTTGCTCTGTAAAAATTCCCAGTTAAAGAAAAATGAAACAAGCAGTACATTATTAGGCAAATATTATTTGGGGTGGAATTCTTTATTGTATTGTATTATATTTTATTGTAAGAGTGAGGTAGGGAGAGTTCAGTTACATAAGTAAGGTAATGAGTACATTTCTTGTCAAACATTGTTACTCCCTCCCTCATATTCTCCCACTTTCCCTCTCCTTAACTCACCCTCCCCTCCAGTTGTAAAGTTCATTTCCAACATAATGTCTTGTGAGTATTGCATTGGTTCACCCTTAAAGGTCCTTTGTCTCATCATTTTGTTATTCTCCTTCCATTCCCGAAATCAGATAAACATATATACAAGATATGGAATACCAATTTTTTAAGTGACAAGGAATAAACCAAAGTGGAAAAAAATGAAAGGGAAAAATGAAAGAAAATAGAAATAACTTCATACAGTACATTGAAAACAAAAACAAAAACAAAAAACTCTTGTTTCCATATATTGGAGTTCATTTTTATTAATATAATTTTATATGGTCAGCTATTGTGATCCTCTGCTACAACTATCCTAGCTATATAATTATTATTACAAATGAGGGGAATCATGGACCTTATGTTTCTTTGGGTCTGGCTTACTTCACTTAATGTGATTTTTTTCACCCAAGACTTTACAGTTCCTTACAAAAGGGGCAATGTCATTACTTCTGATAGAAGCACAAAATTCCATTGAGTGTGTGTGTGTGTGTACGTGTGTGTGTGGGGGGGTGGGTGTATACAATTTTCTTGATCCATTCATCTACTGAGGGGCAACTGGTTTGGTTCCATATTTTAGCTATGGTAAATGATGCTGGAATGAATACAGTTGTTCTGGTAGCTTTAGTGTGGCTTTGTTTGTGTTCATTTGCATAAATGCCCTGGAATGGGATTGCTGAATCATAGGGGAGCTCCATGTTTAGTCTTTTGAGGAACCTACATACTGCTTTCCAAAGTGGTTGAACCAGTTAGCATTCCTACCAACAATGTAGTAGCATTCCCTTTTGGCATCATCCCCACCAGAGTCTACTATTATTTGTTTTCTCAATAATGGCTCTTCTAACTGCGGTGAGGTAGAATCGCAATGTGGTTTTGATTTGTATCATTTTTATGGCTAAAGATGTTGAACAATTGTTCATCTGTCTATTGGCTATTCTTTTCTCTCCAGAGAAGTCTCTTTTGAATTCTTTAGCCCACTTATTAATGGGGTGGTTGTTTGAGGATTTGTTGTTTGTGGATTTCATTTTTTGAGCTCTAGGAATATTTTCACATGAGGCCCTTGTCTGTTGTATAGGTACTGAAGATCTTCCAATCTGTAGGATTTCTATTGATCTTGCTAGCTATTTACTTTGCCGTGCAGAAACTCTGCAGTTTTATGCAGTCCCATATATCCAGTCTTTCTCTAATTTGTTGTATTTCTGAGTCTTTATTTAGGAAGTTTTGACCTGTTCCAAGAGGCCCTAGTGTATCTTCTATCTTTTCCTATAATATTTTCAGGATAGATGGTATTACCTTGAGGTGTTTGATTCATTTAGAGATGATTCTGGTGCAGGGTGATATATAAAACTTCAATTTTCTACACATGCTTAGCCAATTGTACCAGCACCATTTGTTGAAGAAACTGTCTTTCTTCCATGTGATAATTTTGGTTCCCTTATCAAAGACTAGGTGACAATAGGTCTGTGAGATCATTTCTGGATCTTTAATTCTGTGCCATTGGTCCTACAACCTGTTCATGTGCTAGTACAAAGCTCTTTTTTATAATTATATATAACTTTAAAATAGAGTTTGAAGCTTGGTACTGATATTCCTCTAGCACTAGTTTTCCTGCTATACAGGGTCTACTATTATCCCATATGAATTTTTGGATTGTTTCTTCTGTTTTATTAAAGAATGTTGTTGGAAGATTGATGGGTATTGCATTGAATTTGTAGATAGCATAGGGCAGTCTTGCCATTTTCATGATGTTATAATGGTCCCAAACCAGGAACATGGAAGGATTTTATACTTCTTAAAATCTGGTTTAACTTCCTTTTGCAGGTTTTTAAAGTTTTAATCAAGGAGTTCTTTTACTTGTGTAGTTAATTCCTAGGTATTGTATTTTGTTTGAGGTTATTATAGAAGGAGATGGTTTTCTGCTTTCAGCCTCTGTCTTCTCATTGTTGTCATACAGAAAAACTACTGATTTTTGTGGATTATTTTTATACCCTGAGACTTTGCCAAAGTTTCATATCAGCTAAAGTAACTTGGGAGAGAAGTCAATGAGGTTCTTTAAATACAGAATCATGTCATCTCCAATAGGGACAGTTTTACTGCTTTCCTTATTTGGATACCCTTTATGTTTGTCTCTTGCCTTACTGTTTTGGCTAGGAATTCTAGTACTATTGTGAAGAGGAGTAAAGAGCATGGACTTCCTTGTCTTAATTTTATAAGAAATGGTTTTAACTTTTCACTGTAGGTTTTTCATATACAGCCTTTATTGAGGAATGTTCCTTGGATTCCTAGTTTTGTCCTTGCTCCTATTGATGTGTTGAATTACGTTAATCAACTTGTGTATGTCAAACCAGTTTGCATCCCTGGAATGAATCCTGTTTGGTTATAGTGTATGAAGTTTTTGATTAGTTGTTGAAGTGATGAATATTTGAATTTCTTTTTGTTGCTGTTCAACGACCTGGTGATTCAACAATGTGTATTTCAGACTCCAAGAGTGACAGATTTTTCTATGGTGGTTTTGTTGTCCAGCTCTAATTTTTATTTTAATGAGGTCTGAGAGAATGCAGGAAAAATTTCAATATTTCTGAATTTGTTCAGATTTGCTTTCTGTCCCAAAATGTGGTCTATTTTCGAGATTGTTCCATGTGCTACCTAGAACATACATTGTGAGGCTGTTGGGCTAAATAGTCTGTTGATGTCTGTTAAGTATAGTTGGTCTATGAAATTGTTTAGTACTGAAGTTTCTCTCTTCAGTTGTTACTGGGTTGATATCTCCAGAGGCCACAGTGGTACTTGAAAGTCATGAACAATATTGGTGTTCAGATTAATGTGTGATTTCAGGGTAAATATTATTTGATGACATTGAGTGCTCCAGCATTTGGTGTATAGGTATTTAAAGTTGTTATAACTTCCTGTAGGAGAGGTTCCTTTATTAATATTTAATGGACTTCTTTACCTCTTGTCACTAATTGTAGTTTGAAGTCTATTTTATCTGATATTAGGACTGCAACTTTGGCCTGATTATGGGGACTGCTTGCCTGATAGATTTTATTCCAGTCTCTCATTTTTAGAATATGTTTGTTTTTGTGAGCCAGGTGTATATGTTGAATACAGCAGATAGATAGATTTTTTTTTATCCACTTAGTCAATCTATGTCATTTAATTGGAGAATTAGGTCCATTAATAGAGGGTTAGGGGTGAGTGGTGTTTGATCCTTCCTGCCCTGTTACTCACCTTCATAGAGGTTGTACCTTATCAATTCTTTTACTATGATTATCTGATTCTGTTTAGGAGACATTTCTCTGACTATTTCATGTTCTTCTTGGTTTTCCTTGTACAGAATGTCTTTAAGTATCTGATTTATAGAGATAGGTTTCAATTTTTCATTGTTGTGGAAGCTTTTTATTTATTTATGCTTTATTTATTTATAATTTATTTATGAAGGTGACCTTAGCCAGGTATGCTATTCTTAGTTGATAGTTGTTTGTGTTTAGAGTATGGCATACATCATTCTAGGCTCTTTTGCTTTCTTGGTCCTGCTGAGAAACATGTAGTAATTTGATTTTCTTTTATAGGTAATTGATCTTTTCTCCCTGATATTTTTTTTAATTTTTTTATTGTAAAGATACTATACAGAGGGTTACAGTTACATGAGTGAGGTAATGAGTACACTTCCTCTTGAACATTGTTACCCCCTCCATTGTTTTCCCCCTACCATCCCCTCCCTCCCTCCCTTCCCCAAGGTTCTTTTTTTTTTTTTTTTTTGATTGTGATTAAGTGATTACTTAATTTCCGGAAATTCACAGTATTGTGGAATAATGATGCTCATTTAAAGTCACAAGTTCATTCTAACTTTCCTGGAGCAAATTGTCTATCACATTCTGTAATATGTAATGGTGCTCACATGTTATATACCATATATGTGATCAGCAGCATGGGGATATTTGGTAGTGGTTCAACCAGATGAGTGGGAGTTCTTTGTTTCTTAAGTCCTGTTAGTTTTGTCATATCAGCTAACATTTTGGATTTATCATCCACTTATCAGGGAGACCAGGTACTGTTTGTCTCTTCATTCTTGGCTTACCTCGCTCAACATGATTCCTTCTAGCTCCATCCATTTCCCTGCAAATGCCATTATTTTGTCATTTCTAATGGCTGCATAATATTCCATTGTGTATAGATACCACAATTTTTGGATCCATTCATCTGTGGTGGGGCATATCCTAGCTATTGCGAACAGTGCTGCAATAAACATGGAGGTGCACGTGTCCTTGCATATTGGTTCCTGTTGTTCAGGGTAGATGCCTAGAAGTGGTATGACTGGGTCGTAAGGGAGGTCAATCTTTAGCTTTCTAAGGACCCTCCAGACTGCTTTCCAAAGTGGTTGTATGAGTGTACATTCCCACCAGCAGTGTAATAGCGTTCCTCGTTCTCCACATCCCCTCCAGCATTTGTCGTTGGCTGATTTGTGGATGTGGGACATTCCGACTGGGGTAAGGTGGTATCTCAGGGTTGTCTTTATTTGCATTTCCTTCACCACCAGGAATGATGAACATTTCCTCATGTGTTTCTTTGCCATTTTTATTTCTTCATTTGAGAAGTCCCTCTTTAGTTCCCTTGCCCATTTAGTAATTGGTTTGTTAGGTTTGGGAGGGATTAGTTTCTTGAGTTCCTTGTATATACAGGATGTTAACCCCTTGTCTGATATATTGCTGGTAAATATTTTTTCCCAATTAGTTGGTTGTCTTTCTAGCTTGGTTGCGATAGCTTTATCTGTGCAGAAGCTTTTTATTTTAAGGTAGTCCCATTTGTCGAGTCTCTCTCCAACTTGTTGTGACCCTGGGACTCTGTTCAGGAAGTTCCTTCCTGTGCCTATTAGTTCAAGTGTCTCTCCTACTCTGTCTTGCAGTAGTTTCAGAGATTCAGGTTTAATGTTAAGGTCTTTAATCCATTTTGAGTTGATGTTGGTGCATGGTGATAGGCTGGGGTCCACTTTTAGTTTTATGCATGCGGCTGCCCAGTTTTCCCAGCACCAGCGGTTGAAGAGGCTGTGTTTCTTCCATTGTATGTCTTTGGCTCCTTTGTCGAATATCAGCTGGCTGTAGGCCTGTGGATTTATTTCTGGATCTTCTATTCTGTTCCATTGGTCTTCGGGTCTGTTTTTGTGCCAGTCCCATGCTGTCTTTGTTATTATAGCTCTGTAGGAGAGTTTGAAGTTTGGCATGGATAGCCCTCCCATATTGTCTTTATCCCCTAGAATTGTATTGACTATTCTAGGTCTTTTGTTGTTCCATATGAATTTTTGAACTGTTTTCTGTATTTCAGTGATGTACTTCATTGGGATTTTAATAGGATTTGCGTTGAATTTGTATATTAGTTTTGGAAGTATTACCATATTTACTATATTAAGTTGGCCTATCCAAGAGCATGGGAGGTCTTTCCATTTCCTAGTGTCTTCTGCAATTTCTTTCTTTAACTTTTTATAGTTCTCATTAAATAGTTCTTTTACATCTTTGGTTAGGTTAATTCCTAAATATTTTATTTTTCGGGAGGTTATTGTGAATGGGGTTGCTCCCTTTATTTCCCTCTCTTCCTGTACATTATCAGTGTATAGGAAGGCAACTGATTTTTGTGGGTTTATTTTGTATCCTGCTATTTTGCCGAAGTGATTTATGATTTCTAAGAGTTTGGGGATGGAGTTTTTGGGATCGTGGAGGTATAGTATCATGTCGTCTGCAAAAAGGGATAGTTTAACTTCTTCTTTGCCTATGCGGATCCCTTTAATGTCTTTTTCTTGCCTTATTGCCCTGGCTAAGGGTTCTAGGACTATATTGAAGAGGAGTGGAGACAGTGGGCATCCTTGCCTTGTTCCTGATTTTAGGAGAATTGGTTGTAGCTTTTCCCCATTAAGTATAATATTGGCTATTGGTCTGTCATAAATGGCTTTTATTGTTTTTAGAAATGTTCCTTCTATTCCTATTTTCTCCAGAGCTTTTAGCATGAATGAATGTTGAATTTTGTCAAAGGCATTTTCTGCATCTGTGGCGATAATCATGTGATTCTTGACCTTGGCTCTGTTGATATGTTGGATTACATTTATTGACTTACGTATGTTAAACCATCCCTGTGTCTCTGGGATGAAGCCTACCTGGTCATAGTGAATTATTTTTTTTATGTGTTTCTGGATTCTGTTAGCTAGAATCTTGTTAAGGATCTTTGCATCTGTGTTCATCAAGGAGATTGGCCTGTAATTCTCCTTTTTGGTTGGGGCTTTGCCTGGTTTGGGGATGAGTGTGATATTGGCTTCGTAGAATGAGTTTGGGATAGCTCCCTCCTTCTCTGTTTCTCTGAAGAGCTTGAGGAGTATGAGTATTAGTTCTTGTTTAAAGGTCTTATAGAATTCTGCTGTGAATCCATCTGGTCCTGGCCTTTTTTTTGTTGGAAGACGTTTGATAGCTTCCTGTATCTCATTATAGGATATTGGCTTATTTAATTGGCTATCTTCTTCTTTGCTCAGTTTGGGCAACTTGTATTTCTCTAAAAATGCATCCACTTCTGCCCGATTTTCTTCCTTTAGAGAGTATAGATTTTGAAAGTAGTCTGTTAGAATTGTTTGGATATCTTGGGTACGTGTGGTGATGTTTCCCGTGGCATCCCTAATCCTATTAATATGGGTTTCCTCTCTTCTTTTTTTAATTAATCTAGCCAATGGGCCATCAATTTTGTTTATTTTTTCAAAGAACCAGCTTTTTGTTTGGTTTATTTTGGTTATGGTTTTCTGATTTTCTAATTGGTTAATCTCTGCTTTTAATTTGGTTATCTGGCTTCGTCTAGTAGCTTTAGGTCCCATTTTTTCTTGTTTTTCTAGCTGTTTTAATTTCAACATGAGATTATTTACTTGGTCTGTCTCCATTCTCTTGATGTGGGCACTGAGGGCAATAAATTTGCCCCTCCGGACTGCTTTTGCTGTGTCCCACAAGTTTCTTTGTGAGGTATTTTCATTTTCATTGAGTTGTAGGAAATGCTTTATTTCTTCTCTGATCTCTTTTGTTATCCAGGCATTGTTAAGGAGTGTGCTCTTCAATTTCTATGTTTTAGAGAAATTTCTGCGGTATGCTTTGTTATTGAGAGCTAGCTTGATTCCACTGTGGTCAGATAGGATACAGGGGATTATGTTGTTCCCTTTGTATTTGCTTAAGTTCCTTGCATGAACTATGATATGGTCTATTTTGGAGAAAGTTCCGTGAGCTGCTGAGAAGAATGTGTGCTGTGTTGTTTTAGGGTGAAATACTCTGTAGATGTCAGTTAATTCCGCTTGAAGTATGGCCTCTCTTAATTCGGTAGCTTCTTTGCCAATCCTCTGGTTGGTAGACCTGTCCTTTGGTGAGAGTGGTGTGTTAAAGTCTCCTAGTATTATCATATTGGGATCTATTTTATTCTGTATGTTTGAGAGCATTTGTTTGACATATCTGGGTACACCAATATTTGGGGCATATAAGTTGATGATGGTTATATCCTCCTCTTGGATTGTTCCCTTTATTAATATGTAGTGTCCGTCCTTGTCTTTCTGTACTGATTTTAATGAAAAGTTTATTTTGTCAGATATCAGGATGGCTACACCTGCTTTCTTACTGGGGGCGTTTGATTGGTAGATCCTTTTCCACCCCTTCACTCTGAGTTTGTTTGTATGTTTGGCTGAGAGGTGGGTCTCCTGAAGGCAACAGATGGATAGGTCTTGTTTTCTGATCCAGTCCTCAGTTTGTTTTCTTTTAATTGGCGAATTCAGCCCATTTATATTAAGAGAAAATATAGAGAGATGCATTGTTGTCCCTGCCATTCCGTTTTCCTAAGTTTTTCTTCTTTCCTTTCCTCCTGTGCTTGCTCAGTTAGACTTTGAGTAACGCCTCTTTGGGGCAGGCCCCAGTTCCTAGTTGCTTTCTTCAGGTTGTGTCCCCCCTCTTAGAATTCTTTGTAATGCTGGCTAAATGTTTATGTTTTCATTTAGTTTTTCTTTGCTATTAAAAGTTTTCAGTTCTCCATCGAATGTGAATGCTAGCTTTGCCGGGTATATCAGTCTGGGTTGGCAGTTATTGGCTCTCAGGGCTCGTATGGTGCTTTTCCAGGCTTTTCTTGCATTCATTGTTTATGTGGAGAGATCTGCAGTGATTCTTATTTTTTCCCGTTGGAGTATAGCTCCTTCTTCATTTTTGCTGCATGCAGGATTGTTTCCTTATTATTCAGATCTATCATTTTTACTATAATGTGTCTAGAAGTGTTTCTCCTGGGGTCTTGCTTGTTGGGTGTTCGATAAGCTTTTGTGATGTAGTTAAGATGTTCGTTTTTGAGGTAGGGAAAATTTTCATTGATTATATTTTTAAATAGGTGTTGCATTCCCTTGCTCTGGAATTCCTCACCTTCGTCCACTCCAATTATGTGAAGGTTAAATTTTTTAGCATTATCTGCTTGCTCTTGAATATCCCTTTGGTTTAATTTGAGTGATTTTTCCATATCTGTCACTTTTTGGTCCAGTTGGTGTATTCTGTCTTCTGTATCTGACACTCTACCTTCCATTTCATTCACTCTGTTGACAGTGGCTTCTATTGTGGTTTGCATGGAGGAAATGGATCCCTTTATGTATTCAATGTTGGTTCTCAGAGTACTGATCTCACCTCTCAATGAGGTATGCATTACCTCTAATTTGGCGTTTATCTCACTTCTTACTGAGGTTTGTGCAGCTTCTATTTTTGCATGCATCTCTTGTTTGATAACCTGTATCTCTTTGGATAGTTCATCCTTGTGCTCTTTCAATTTCTGATTAATTTCTTGCTTTATTTCTTGAGTCATTGCCTCCAGCAACCCTTGGATGTAGCTTTTGTCTTCCATTCCTGCTTTGCTCCCACTGGGCCTTTCCCCTGCGTGGCTGCTGGCTTTTGAGGTGAGCTTGCTGTCCTAGGTGGTGGTAAACCTTGTGATTTTTCTCTGTGATTTTCGCATGGAGGTTCAAGAGACTGCTCTTCAATTTTGTTTTGGTGTGTCTGTCTTTGCTTGGTTGCTGATTCTGTATTGGTAGAGAGAGTCTGTGCCTGATCTGGGTTCTGTTGGGAGCCTATTTCCAGCTGCTATTTTGACTTACTTAGGATTCTTAGCTCTCTGCTGTAGATTGCTGGCACTTCCCGCCTTTGGAAGGGTTGAGCAGCCTAGACTGCTTGTGTTAGCTCCTATGGGTGCTCTTGTGAAGAACAGATGCTCTGGATGCACTTTCCCAAATACTGGAGTCTGCTATGGGCTCCTGATGTGTTTTTGTTTGTTTGTTTTGGGCTGGTTGTGGGCTTGAACTCTAGGTTTGGGTGCTGTCCCTCAGCTTTTCAGCTCAAGGCTGGCACCCTACCATTTGAGCCACAGCTCCACTTCTGACCCTTTTTGCTTTTGTGATGCTGAGGAATCAGATCCAGGGCCTCAAACATCCAAGACTATCACTCTATTGCTGAGCCGCCTTAACAGTCTGAGCTCCTGCTTACTATCAGGTGCTGGCAGCCTGTGTTGCTCAATTCCCAGTGGAGTTTTGGTGGGGTTTGGGCTTCTCTTGTCCTGGGCCTTCAGGTCTTTTGTTGTCACAGGCTTGCTTCCCGGTGACTGTTGTTTCCTGGTTTTCTCCCCTCTGTTGAGGCGTATGCTCAGCTTTTTACTTCAGTTGGGAGGAGTTGGTTGTGTTGTTCAGGCGCCGGATCCCCGGGCCTGGTTCCGGCCCCAGCCTGGAGCGCGCTTGTTAGGCCTGTGCTGATGTGTATACCACCTAGGTTATGCAGCCTGGAGCGCACTCGTTAGGCCTGTGCTGATGTGTATACCACCTAGGTTATACAGCCTGGGGGACACAGTTCAAATTTCTTCTACTGTTGGTAGTCTTGACCCAGGGTTCCTGGCTTGGGCATTTAAGCTCCCTTCCAGGGGCACTCTTGCTGTAGCCTGGCCAGCTGAATGTGCTCCACGGGCTGGTGGAGCTCTCAAACAGTTCCCAGTTTTAGTGGGTCCTGTGGTCCGGGTGTTGGGGTAGGGAGTCTAGGTCAGGGTCTGGGGATTCCCTCAAGCTCTGGTCTCCCTTGAGGGATACACTTCCCCTGTGTGGTACTCACCCTGGAGCTGGTTGTTTCTGTGTGGTGTAGGTCGTCAGTTGTTGTTGCTATCCGAGTTCGGTTGGGGTGGTTGCGGGCTGGGTTGGGCGGTTGTGGCTCTGTGTGATTCTTTTCTGTCTCCGCCTCTGTCGAAGCTGTCGGGTCAAAAGTGTCCAAGCTCAGGCAGCTTCTTCACGGTGTCTCTGGGGCCCGAGCGGCCCCACCGGGTCGTTGCGATCGCGATCGGGTGGGTGGTCTCCCTGATATTATAAAGGATCATTGGTCTCCAATGATCATTCGTGGATTACAATATCACAGTGGGATGTACTGTTAAACTGGTCTGGTCTGTTTAGGCTTCTAAAGCCTTCCTGTATCTGAATAGGCCTATTCTTTTGGTTGTTCAGGAAATTCTCTGCTAGGATTCTGTTACATATATTTCCTATTCTTTTAAGTTTCTTCTCTAGGCTCTTCTCAATATCTAGTAGCCTCACCTTAGGCCTTCTGAGTATATCCTGTATTTCCTGTAAGAATGTATTTTTTTCTTGGATTTGTTTTGAATATTTGCTTGTTCTTTCTCTATAAAGTATAGACTATCTTCCAATCCAGAGATTCTACTTGCTGCATCTTTGTTTTTTGCTTACTTCATTTTACTTTACTTCCTTGTAATCAGCCAGTTTTGATGGCTCCATTTCCTTGTTGAAGCTTTGTTTTAGATCTTGTATGGACACTTCTTTATCTCCTTGATTCATTTTTCAGTGTTCTCTCTCAAATCTTTTAGCTGAGTGGCTTCAACATAACTGGTCTCCCTTGCCGTCTGTTGAAATTCACTCAGCTTTCTGTTTGTGGATTCCATCAATTCCTCAATTAATTATTGGGTAGTCTCATCACATTCACACATAGCCATATTCAGGCTTTCAATCTTTTCATTCAACATGTTTACCAGAAGTGCTTGTAGAACACTTTGAGAACTATCCACTAGATTTTTCATTGACTTCTCTGTTACCTGTTTATTTTAACTGGGAGTTGAGGTTCCTTGATTTTCCATTTTTCTTGTTTCTATGGCTTGTTCTGCCCCTTTGGAAATGAAAGCAAATCCAATACCACACCAGAACACAATTTTAACACATGAACTAACCCAGAGCCCTGTAGTTGCACAGAAGTTAGACATTCACAATCACAGATAGGTATTTGCACTCTAACTCTCCTGTTTGGATATGAAAGCAGATCCAATACCACAACAGAACTCAGTTATAAGACATAAACCAACCTGAGCCCTGCAATTGCACTGATTTTAGAGGTTCAAAATCATCTATATGTATTCCCCTTCCTATCTTATCTCTGCTTTTCTTTGTTAGGAGAAAAGTGTTGTGATTTAGAAGTAGGGATTATATATAGTTCTAATCAGTGAACAAATCTGTCATGATTTTTAAAGCAATCTGGATGAAGAAGACAATACAATGAGCCACTTTGACACATTCAAAATGAATACAGATACAGTCTAGCTCAACATCAAACACCTAGGGGATCAATGAACTAAAGAAAACCAAGAAGAAGTGAAAAGTCAGAAATAATGGAAAATGGTTTGAGGTGAAATTAGAAGAAAGATTAAGAGACAACATTACAAATAGGAGAAAATATGAGTAGAGGAATGTAGAAAAAGAAAGAACAGAAGGAAGGAAACTAAGACCTAAATTCAAGTAATGAAATAAAAATAACAAGAAAAGAAAATATGTGCAAAAAATTAAGAAACATATACAATTTTAAACATATATAATATTTATAAATTAATAATACTAAAATTTAAAGTAAGAAGTAATAGAGAATTGCAAAATCCAAAGTCTGAATTGTGTAAGCACACAATTAAGAAGGAAGCTTAGTATCACTGTAGTCTCTGTATCTCGGAATGAACAGAACAGCAATGAAGAGGGGAAAAATGTGAAAATAAGAAAAAATAACAACAATGCTTGATAAGAAATTTACTCATTACTTTGTTCATGCAACTGTAATTCCTTCTCTTTCCAGTACTCTCACAATAAAAAATAATTTTGAAAAAGGAAAAATAAAATAACAATAGTAAATAGAAAAATTATAATTCAAAAAATAATTATTCAATTTATTTGGGGATCTTGTGTCTTCTCTATGTCTGCTATCCAGTCTCTTGATGAAGGCGTTGATTTCCTTGTAGTGGTCAATTTTCCCTGTGGTTTATTTGGTTTCTCAAATTAGTTTGTTTGAGCAGTCAGGAAAAATTTCTGCCTTACAGACTTGAGGTCTTTGTGTTCCTTCTCTGAGACTAGTGGGAAAGCAATCTGCTTTGTGTGTAATCAAGAAGGAAGTAGCCGGTTTCTTTATTATTTTTTTTTTGTCGGTCGTGGGGCTTAAACTCTGGGAGTGGGTGCTATCCCTCAGCTCTTCGGCTCTAGGCGAGCACTCTACCGCTTGAGCCACAGCGCCACTTCTGGTTTTCTAGTGGTTTACTGGAGATAAGAGTCTCACAGACTTTCCTGCCTGGGATGGCTTTGAACCGCGACCCTCAGATCTCAGCCTCCTGACTAGCTAGGATTACAAGTGTGAGCCACCAGCGCCCAGTTGAGTACCTGGTTTCTTTAGCTTAGCATCCTTGGGAGTGAGCTTGAGCTGGGATAGAGTTGCATCATGTCTAGACTCAGTCTTTTTGTCCAGAGGGGCTAGCTCCTGAGACTCTCTTTTGGTCCTGCGTGGAGCCACTATTGGCTTTTACAGCCTACCCTTTTATTTTTTTTAAATTTTATTATTTATTTATTTATTTATTTTGTAAAGGTACTGTACAGAGGGGTTACAGTTACATGAGTACGGTAATGAGTACTTTTCCTATCGAGCATTGCTACACCATCCTTTGTTTCCCTTTCTTCCCCACCTCCCCAACTCCTCCCTCCACCCCTCAAAGTTGTAAAGTTAGTTTTCAACACAGTGTCTTATACATCTCATTGTTACAATGGGTTATCCTGTTTCCTTATTTCAGCATTTTGTTATTTCCTTTCCCCTTCCCAAATTATTTTTCTGGAGAGATTTTACAGACTTTTGGCTTTTTGATTCCCCTAGTTGGGCAAGCTGTAAGTTTAGCTGCTATTTGAATGGAATGTCTTTGTTTGCTGCAGAAGAGTGGGGCCACCTCTTAATGTGCCTACCTGGTAAAGAATGCTATCCCTCCCTAGGAAAAGTTTTCTCCTCTTTGGTGAGGCAACCTTCCTCTGGACAGAACTGACTGCCACTGGTCAGATTTCTTTACTCTGTTGAAAAACGTCACCACAGTTGCTGCTTCTCCTGCCTGAGTTTTCTGTTAGCCGTTTGAGTAGGCTCTATATAGTGTCAAAGACGGCATTCTTCTTGGTTGGGGACAGAAGAGCTACCTTCCAGAAGCTGTTCTGTGAGAAGGAGTGAGGTACTTATTCTTTCCCTTAGATTTTTGGGTCCATCGGTGGTCAGCAGGATGTGGATTTTCACTCCTAGTCATCCAGTTCTTGCTGTAGGTGAGTGACAAACCACACGCACTGTGTCTCAGCTGCCTTTGTCCATGCTCTGTCTGGCTGCTGCTGCTACCACCTGAGCCACCTCTGGCATGTACTCAAATGTGACTTAACAGGCTGCCTTAGTGTTTTGTTTTGTTTTGTTTTCCTCTCTGGTCAAAATCTCTGTCCTATTATGGCTCACTTGGTGTGACTTTCTAGCCATGGACTTTTCATTGTACTGCTAAAACTGGTTTCTGGTTTCTCAGTTACACCCTACCTCCACCTCCAACATCTTCCTCCTATAGTTAGATTTCTTTTAGTTGGACAAGTAATACTAAACTTTTTTCATAAGCTGATGGATTGAAATTCTGTTCTACCACATGCAGGAAATAGCCTGGTAATTCTGTTCTGACTGTTACGATCCCATTTGATATACTCTAACATTATTATCTTGGGGTTTCCTTGAGTAAATTGCAGCCATGAACATTGGAGAGTCTTCTTTCCTTTTTCTGGGGTAATTGTTAAACTACTTGGTCCCACTATTAATAATAGAAACTAGGTCTTGTAAGAATGCTGGCTTTACTCTAACAAATGGGTATTTTTAATAAATTCTCTTCCTACGCTACTAAATTATATATAGCCATCATAAATACAGTAAGGCTGACAATTTTGTTTTTGTTCTAAAATTTTAGGAATATGTTAGAAAATAACTTTACAATGTACTGTCAACTTTTTAAGATTAATAAATTTATGCAAGCAAATCATATTTACACAAGCAAATGCAGAAGAATGATTTTGGTTATTTCAATATTCAATTTTATTTTCAATGAATTTTTAAGTTGAAGAGTGAATTTGATAACATTAATGGTTTTCCTTATTTTGTGAGTAGATCTGTATTGACACATAGGGGCTTTAACTTAGGGATTCAAGTTCCCACTCAACTCTTGCTCATCGCTGGGATTCCACCAATTAAGCCATAGCTCCAACCCAAATTTTTTGCTTGTGGACTGAATCAGTCTCTTGGAACTTTCAGCCCTCTGTTAAATGATTTTCTACCTACCTACCTACCTACCTACATATATACATAAAGATATCTAAGCACAACTTAAAGGACATTTAATTTCTTTGTAAGATTAGAATCAAGACAAAACTTAAGCAATTTAGCCATGAAGCCAAATTTTTCTAATTTAATAGCTTTCAAAATGAAGTCAATATGATAAAATAATAAAAATAATATATTCCTTATGTAAAGCGGTAACCGTCTTAACCTAAAACATGTCAACAACTCTTCATTCATAATTACATTCTCAATATATGTATGTTACTAAGAAGCATGTTTGTTATACATCTTTTGGTAAATATTTACATTTACAATATCATAATTGAATCTTCATATCAATCTTTTCATTTGTTTTTCTTTTTTGTTGCTTTAATTTTAACAATACTGAAGTTGAAATTCATGGTCAAGATGATGAATTGCTAGACAAGTGCTTATCACCTGAGGCACACCTCAAATGTTTTGCTTTAGTTTGTTTTTTAAGATATAATATAGCACATTGTCTCAGGCCAGCTTCAAACTGCAGTCCTCCTAATGCTACATCCCAGATAGCTATGGTTACAATGTGAGCTACCACTCTGGGCTTCGATGTCAGTCTGAAGAGTTAGGAAACATATTTGTTTTAAAGTTGGGGGTAATTTACAAACTTCATAATTTAATTAAAATTCTCTTAAACACGGCTTACAGAAATCAAAGTAAGGGGGAGATCAGTGTGCTATTACATTTTAAAATTTTCTTCTTCCAGTTTTGAGAATTGAACTCAGAGCCTCATGCTTCCACTTGGCTTTTTACTGGTAGCTTGTGCTCTACCAATTGAACCACACTTTCACTTTTGCTTTTTTGCTGATTAATTGGAAATAAGTCTCACAAACTTATCTGCCCAGACCAACTTCAAACTCTGATCCTTAGATTTCAGGTTTTGAATAGCTAAGATTACAGGCGTGAGCTGCTGGTGCTGGCCCAAGGACAGTATTTCAAATCCAGATGTTGATAATATGGTTGTATACGTCATTCCACTTAATTTTTTTGTCCTCTATCCCTTATCCTTTCTCTATGATTTCTAAATTTATTAATTTCTTCTGCTTACTTTGGATTTCATTTGTTCTTGTCCAAATTTTATACAAAGATTAGATATAGTTTGAAGTGCTTTCCTAATATGTACATTCATTTTTATATCTCTTTCATGTATTTTATTTTATTTTAAATTATTTTATTTTACTTACAAACTATGCAGGAGACAAAATCTTCTCATTCATCATACTCATTGCTAATTAGACAGGGGGGTCCTTCTACTTTTGCAATTGCTATCCTTAATCTATCGTAGATAGATTAAGGATGTATATTGAAGCTCCATTTATAACTTCCATTCATTATAGAATCACAAATAGAAAAGGAATAAAATTAGAATCAGTGTCTACAGCATAATGGTAAAAATTAAATTAATCAAATATTTAGAACACTCCTGACTAGAACACTAGTACATACTCAGTTAATGCTTACAACTGCCTTCATTTACCAATATCTTCTCCTGTCACTTGTAAAGAGATTTTGAACTTGACAAAATGTACTGTGCAGTTCCAGTACTTTATTTTTTCAGGCTGTATAATGGCAATGTTAGAATTATTAAGCTGTCTGCACCTTAAACTTTCTATGCTCTGAAGTTAAAATTAATTTGAGTACTTTGACTACCGAATTTTCTCTGTGGGACACAATTTCTGTTAGGTGAGCTTTTATATGGAAACTGTTTTTGTGAATTTATTTTTTAAGTTGGTAGTGTCATATATATCATTGAATGAACACAATCATGCTTTAGTTATTTAGAATTTATTTTTATATAGTTCAATTCAAAGAAAGCAATTAATTGAAAATAAAAAGAAAATGTAAATACAAATTACAATGTATTTTAAAGAGTACTGAAAGGATTATCAAAATTACAGGTTAAAAATGAGATTTACTATTTTTACTAGTGAAATTATAGTAAAATTACCTGAAGAAATATTAAGGGATAGTCCTGTCTATATTGTATTGCACTTACTACAGAGCTACGAAGACAATAAAAATACAATTACAATCACTATTCATTCCTTTTAGTCTTATCAGTGTTATAGAATTACCTTTTCTTTAGCTGCTAAACATTTTCTGTTATATTTACCATCACAAGTTCTTTATAACACTTCTAAAACTTTTGACAGAGGTAATACCATTATCAATTACATCTTTTAGGATCTTCCTATTCACAATTCCATTTCTGAAGATAAATTTGAGATTCATTTATCCTTATCCTGAATACTTATCTTTTTCTGTCTCCTTCCCTCCTGTTCAATATATTAAAGACACCTTGAAAAGTTCACCACTTCTGCTCTCTATTTATTATACTTGAATGCTCTGAATATTCCATGTCCTAGCTCTTGACTCTTGAAAAACATAGCCACTCTGACCCTTGAAAATTGGGTTGCTTAGTCAGGTTTACCTAAATAAGACTTCATTTACTAAGTTTGTATATGAATTTTCACTCTTGTGTCAGGTATTTAGGAGCTTATATTTTTCCCTATGCTTCTCAACACTTCTTTTAACTTAATTTTATCTTTTTTCATCAGTCTGAAAGGTTTTGATTAAGACCTTTTTATCTCTCTGGATGTATAGATTTCACACTTCTGTACTAAACATATGGATAGCCAAGTTATGAACATTTGTACCAATTTTTGTCGATATTTCTGTTGGGATTTAAATAATTCATCTCCAAGGGATCTTCATTTATTCTGCATATGCTATATCTGTTAATTTTGTGGTTGGTAAAGGCTTTCCTGTTTTGTGACTTGTGTTTTTGGAAACAGTACCTAGATGAATAGATGTTGTACACTAAGCAATCATTTCTTTTATGATGAGATCTTTGGTGTTTTGTTTAAGAAATATTTCTGTAATCCTATATTATGAAAAAAACCAATATTAGGCATTCATAAATTATCAATATTTAGTAATTAAACTCTCATATTAATATAATTTTTTTGCTTTTCTTTCCCTCTTGTGCCTATGGATTATGCTGTAGGGTTGTTTCTTTTCTGCTTGAAGTACACTCTTTAGAAATATCCCTAAGATTTATTTTCTAGAGATGTTCTATTTTCTTTTCTTTCTCCTTTCCTCTCTCCCTCACTCTTTTCCTTCCTTTTTTCTTTTTTCTCACTTCCTTGTTCCTTCCTCTCCCTATCTTTCCCTTTTGTTTCTTTCTTTCATTATTCTTGAAAATATATTTTTACTTTAAATTTATATGTATACAATTTAATTCTAAAATCAAATTGATTTTGTGTCATGCCTTCAAAGAAATCATGCCAATCTCTCCTTGTTTCTATTTTTGGTGAAAATGTTGATGAAGTGTTAATTGTTTCACTCGCCTTCATATGTACATAATCTATGCTATTTACATGTAATTTTAACAATTTGGTTTTCATCAACTTCAAATTAACTGTATTTATATGGACTTGTTAATTTTTTATGTTAAAGAGTTTAACTTTCTAATTGTTCTCTTTTAAATTTATGGAAAACTCTTAACTACTATTTCTTTCATATATTTCTAAATCCTATATTCTTTGTTTACTCTTACTGGCAATCAACTTAAACTTAATCTTATTAGTATCTGTTTATCAAATCCTGGTTTTTATTTCCTTTTGATTATACTTTTTAAAAAATTTCTTCCATTACCTTATGTGTGTCTAATCTGATTTTACCCATATCAAGTCAATAATGATTTTGTAATTCCTGGTTTTTCTCTGAACTAATTCTATTGAAAATCAAAAATATCTTGCTATGTATTTAATTTTCTTTTTTATTTAAGTTGTTATTGTGAACATACTGTACAGTGGGGTTACAGTTACATGAGCAAGGTAATGAGTACATTTCTTATTCAGCATTGTTGCCTCCTCCTTTGTTTTTCACCTACCATTCCTTCCCTCTCATCTCCTCAGCTACAGCCCCCAGCCTCCTACCCCCCCACCACCTAAATTGTAACGTTGGATTTTCAAAATAGTGCCTTGTACATCTCATTGTTGCAATGGGTTAAACTATATCGCTATTTAAACATTTTGTTTTTTCCTTTCTCCTCCCCAAATTATACCAACATCAAATACAGTGAAAACAGAGGTTATACAATGGGGGAGGGACATACAAAGCAACAAAAGAAATCACATGGTACCTAACAAATACGTTAGAAACAGTAGCAAGGAAGAAAAATCCACTTGGGGTTCATTTCGCTTAATATCATCTTATCTGACCTTTTCTGCTTGTCCCAGACATGTACTAGTTATTGCAAATAAGGGAAACCATGGGATCTATGTTTCTTTGGGCCTGACTTACTTCACTTAATATAATTTTTTTCCAAATCTTTCCATTTCCTAACGAATGGGGAAATGCATTCTTTCTGATGGAGGCATAGAATTCCATTGTGTATATATACCACATTTTCTTGATCCATTCATCTACTGAGGGGCATCTGAGTTGGTTCCAGATCTTAACTACGGTAAATAATGCCACAATAAACATAGTTATGCTGGTAGCTTTAGTATGGTCTTGTATATGATCCGTCGGGTAAATGCCCAAAAGTAGGATTGCTGGGTCATAGGGGAGCTATATTATTTGCATTTGATCCACAACTGCTTATTTGTTAGTTCCCTTGTTTCTTGTATGTATGAAACACACTTAATCTTCTAGACAATATTTACCAAACAAAAGTAGTTTCTACATTGCTCTACTAACTTCTTACCGTTTACTTTAATATATTTTAGCATGCAATTTATAATAAAAACATATGATAATTTAAAGATTAGCATTTAATACATAAACTTTGTCTTTCTACTATAATAATGCATAATTTAGCCTGTCTAAATTAATTTTTATTTTTATTTTTATTTTTTTGTGTATTAGATCACATTAGTTATATAACGGGGGTACTGTTACCATTTTACATGTTTACACTAAATTTCAAACAATCTCAGTCCTTCTATAATTCTCCTCTGACCTTTCCCTTTCCCAAAACAATTTCGACAACTTTCATAGTTATTTTCTTCTTTAACGTCAAAGTGATTTACAGAGGGGTTACAGTTACATAAGTAAGGTAATAAGTACATTTCTTGTCGACCTTCCTTCAATTTTCTTCTACTTTCCCTCTCCCCCACTTCAGGTTGTACAGACCGTTTCCAACATATTGTCTTGTGTATATCACTATTGCATTGGTTTCCTCCCTCGCCCTATACTTTGTCTCACCATTCTGTTGTTCCCCTTCCTTTCCCTAATTCAAGTAAACATATATACACCAGGGTACCAAAATCAAAAACAGTATCAATAGAGGATATACCATAGGGGGTGAAAACATAAAAAAAGAAACCAAAAAATCACATAGTACATTAAAAACAGCAACAACAAAGAAAAACCTTTTGTATCAATGTCTTGGAGTTCATTTCACTTAGCAGCATCGTATATGGTCATATGTACATAGATATGGAGCTAGGTGGATACATTTTTCAAAGAATCAGGGTTATGTCTCATATTACCCTATGCGTTTTTACCTTTATCAAGTTAATATATGACTCTTTTGTTTTGTATTTTTGTTATTTTGAGACAATCTCATTATGTAGCTCAATCAGGCATTGAAATTGTCATATTTATTCAACCTCTGTTTGCAGATGTGCCCCACCACATCTGACCCAGATGACTCTTGACATCATGTTATCTATAATTTTACTTAAGTTACATCTTAGCAAAAATCACTAAAATATCATTAGAGTGAATATAACACTAGAATAACACTAGAATGATTGATGCTATTTGCCCATATAGAACTAGCATAATAGGATTGTGGTAGAATGCTCTAAGATGAAATATACCAGCATCAAGCAAAATTTTCATACAGAATTAATTTTCAAAGTCTTTCTTTAAAATTTGTTTCTGTACTCATAACTCAAAACACAATGACGTACCCATATTTGGAAAATGGCAAATTATCCTATGGTTATTGACAATAACTTCGTTGTTAATACAATCAGTGAGCATTGTCTGAAAACAAAAGAAAAGCCAGATCCAAATTTCAAATAATATATTCATGAGTAAGCATTATTATTGACTAAAATATGATGATATATGTTAGTTAAAAATATATTAATTACAATATTAACTACCAAACTCTATAAGAAATGGACATAATTGCTGTTAGGTTAGTGTAGTTCAGGGTAGTTTTCCCCCCCTACTCTTTCAACTTCCAAATCAAATCTTATTTCTCTTTCCTTCTTTTTTTCTTTCTTTCTCTCTCTCTCTTTCTTTCTTTCTTTCTTTCTTTCTTTCTTTCTTTCTTTCTTTCTTTCTTTCTTTCTTTCTTCCTTCCTTCCTTCCTTCCTTCCTTCCTTCCTTCCTTCCTTTTTGTCTGTAGTGGGGCTTGAACTCTGGGCTTAGGCACTGTCTGGGATTTTCAGCTCAAGGCGACCACTCTAACACTTGGGCCACAGCACCATTTCTAATTTTCTGGGGTTAATTGGAGATATGAGTATCACAGATTTTTTTTTCCTATCTGGGCTGGCTTTGAACTGTGATCCTCAGATATCAGCATCCTGGGTAGCTAGGATTACAACCATGAACCACCAGTAGCAGCTTCAAATCTTCCTTCTTTAGGGTCAATTTGCATTTCCCAGCATAAGGATGGATTTTCCCTTTTCAGCTTTACTATTGTTCTCTGAGCTACACAGTAATGATCCCATTTCATCCTCAGTATAAATCTCTCAGTGAACAAACACCACCATTTTATCTCAACATCAACGACAAATTATATATCTGCTTGGCTCTTAAAGAAATTGTCTCTCGGAGAGTTCCGGGAAGATGATGAAGGAAAAGCTGGAGGCTAAACAAGCTCTCACATAGAAAGCAGTTTTAGTGTTCCAGTGAACAGACCTAAGCCAGAGAATCACAACAAGTGTGCCATCACAGTACAGAGAGTTAGGCCAGAGAGGGAAAATCCAGGCAAGGAGACAGATGTGAGCATTTGCCAGCAGCCGGGGCTGCAGGTGTGGCAGCGGCAGCCATAACCGCTATACCTGCAACACAAAGAGTCCAGGACAAAGGCGCCAGACACAGCAGGTGAGTGGATTCTACTCAACACCAGCAAGAACTGACAATGAGCAGACATCTTCATTCTGCACATCACAGACCAGAGATGACCCAGAAACCAAGACTCTGGTATGAGTAGAAGCCTGACATACTCACTCCTTCACAGGGAGCAGAGGAGGGAAGGCCACCCCTCCCCACCCCACTACCGGAGCTCTCCATCTTTGATACTGACAAAGGCCTGGCTGAGCAGCTAGCTTCAACTCAGGCCTTGGAAGAAAACAAGAGTCATTTAGCAGGTCACAGGAACCTAACATGACCTTCCAGGCTCAGCTCCCCCTAGGGAAAAGTCACCCAGCTAGGCCGCCAGCCCCAGGAGGGGCTTTTTTCACTGGGTAAACAGAGCCAGAGGCTGCCCCTCCCCACAGCAGTCTTGACAATCAATTGAAATTCAGTAAATATAAACAGTGAGAAAGGCTCCAGGCTAGGTTCTGTGAGTTTCTCAGAAGCTAGCTCCTGGTTGGGGGCGGGGGGGGGGGGGGGGGGGGGGGAGAACTGCTGTTTGCTGAAAGGTCTCAACTCTACCCAGAACCTAGCACATCACAGCATCTCCAAACTAGAGGAAACAGCCATCTCCCTATTTTGTGATACTCAAAGCAGATTTCCCTCCCATTGAACTAGTTTGGGAGGAGGATCACAAAATCCTGGGTAAAGCAGAGTATTTTTCTGCCTGCTAAAACAAACTGACTTAAGAAACCATCCAAGCCACAGGAAAATCAAACAGCACGAGCAGACCAGAGACTCCAACAAGAGATTGGTTACGGACACAAGACAGATACAGGACCTTCCCATCTCCCTAAAAAAAAATCAAAGAACTCTTTTTTTGTACCTTTTATAAAACATTTTTTTCCAAAACTTTTTTTAATTTTTAATTTTTTAACGATAATATTTTTTGTTTTCTATTAACTTTTTTTATTCCTATTATAATTTTTATTTTAGGGGTATATGTGTGTATACTTTTTTTTTTCTTTTCTTTCTTTTTTTCTTTCAAATTTTTTTTCTTTAGCTCTACTGACCATTTGATCCTTTTCTCTTTCCTTCTCATTTTTTTCACTTTTTTTCTCTTTCATTCTTCATTGCGTGTCTTAATTGTTGTTCTGCTCATCCTCAGATATACCCGTAATCGATTATTAGATCTTAGCTCCCATGGTGTACACACTTAGTCCAGACATTTATTACTCAATTTAAAACCCTTTAGACTTAAATTCCTTAATAGCAGTACTACCTCTTTATACCTATATAATATTTTAAGCATTTTTATTTTTAAGTTTTTCACATCTCCTTTCAATCCCTCTCCTTTTCTTATTCTATCCACGTTCTTCTCTGAAAATTATGTTTTCAAATTTGCATAGTATTGCATTTTTTAATTTTTAATTTTTGTTTTACTATTTTTTCTTCTCTTTTATATTTCTCTTTCTTCTTTTTCTCTCTCTTTCTACTATCATCCTATCCAACGTATTTCCCTCTTTGAGATTAGGATTTAGTTAACTCTCCCACTGCCTTTCCACATCCCTCTATGCCTATTTTTACCCACATCTCTCCCTAAACCTAATAATTTCTGTTTGCCAAAATCTTCTTTGCAGTTTGTAGCCCATTAATACATAGTTGTTTGATGTTGAACTATATTGTATCTGCAGACTTTTGACTGTGCAACTACAAACTTTGGTTAATGCTTGCCTTAAGATAGTGTTCTAGCACAAAACTGGTGTTACTTTCATCCCAAATGGGCAGAGCAACCCGGAAAAACACAAGAAAAATTTCAAGTCCATGTAGTTCAACTCCCACTCATGATAATCAGGGGACAGAAAAGATAATGAATAATCCAGAGGAGAGTTCCCAAAAGCTCTACAAACACTACTGGTAAACATGGTAAATGAAAAGATTGAAAACGTGCAAAGGACTCTGTATGAGAATGATAGGGAGAGAGAGGACGCAAACCAAAGGTTAATATAGGAATATCATGAGTGTGAGGAAGCTGCTCACAGATTGATAGAGGAATTGTGTGAGCAGCTTGAGAACACTCAAAGAGAAATAAAGTAATGGCATAAGCAGGCTGAGATCAGTCAAAGAGAAAGTCAGAATGGCATGAGCAGGCTGAGAACACTGAAAGAAAACTAAAGGAAATGCGTGAACCTGAAGAAGCTAATCAAAGAGTAATACAGGAATTGAGAGAGCAGGATGAGAACACAGAAAGATCACTAAGGCATTCATGGAATCCATTAACAAAGAGCTGAAGGAACTCAGGGAGAACACAAAAGGAATGCTGAATGGAACCCAACAGGAGGATTGGGAGTCCAAGGAAACCATGACCAATCAACTAAGTGATTTGAGAATAAACACTGAACACCAAATTAAGGGAGTAAAGAAGTTCATACAAGATCTAAAACAAAGCTCCAACAAAAATTTGAAGCCAACAAAGAATTTGAAGCCAACAAAGCCAACAAAGAAGGAAAAGAAATAAAAAACAAAGTAGAAAGTATTGATAGTAGGTTAGACCATGCAGAAGATCGAATTTCTGGGATTGAAGACAGCCTAGATATTATAGAGAAAGAACATGCAACCATCCAAAACAAATCCACGAAATATGATAGATCTATTCAACACTTGTAAGACACCTTCAGAAGGCCTAATCTAAGGATAATAGGTGTAGAGGAGCACCTAGAAACAGAAGTTAATGATTTAGGAAATTTGTTTAACAAGATCCTAGCAGAGAACTTCCAAAACATGCAAAAAGATAGGACTATTCACATACAAGAAGCTTTTAGAAGTCCAAATAGACCAGAGCAGAATAGGACCTCCCACTGTCACATTATAATCCACACAGGATCAATTCAGACCAAGGAAAAGATCCTTAAAGCAGTCAAGGAGAAATCAAATAGAACCACCTCAGATTTCTCAGCGGAGACAATCAAAGCAAGAAGAGCCTGGAATAATGTATGCCATGCCCTAAAAACAAAAAACTATCAACCAAGAATTCTGTACCCAGCTAAACTCTCCTTCATAATCGAAGGTTAAATAAAAACCTTAAATAGTAAAGAAAAATTGGAACAATATATCTCAACCAACCGAGCAAAAGATTCTTAATGATGTCCTACACATAGAAAACCAACAAGACCACAATAAAGGCCAAGAAACTGCAACCAAACTGAGAATACAAGAACCATAGGAAGAACTCAGTTGCCACAGCCCCCAAGAAGGTGGATAAAATGGCAGGAACTCCCAAATACCTCTCAGTCCTTTCTCTCAACATTAACGGACTTAATTCTCCAATTAAGTGACATAGACTGTTAGTTGGATTAAAAAGAAAGATCCTTCTATCTGCTGCCTTCAGGAGTCACATCTTGCCCAAAGAAACAAACATATTTTCATTGTGAAAGGCTAGAACAGAATCTACCAAGCAAACGGCCCCCATAAACAGGTGGGAGTTGCAATCCTAATATCAGATAAAATAGACTTCAAATTAAAATTAGTGAGAAGAGATAAAGAAGGTCGCAACATAATAATTAAGGGATCTCTCCTTCAGGAGGATATTACAACTCTAAATATCTATTCGCCAAACAACGGAGCACCCAAATTTATCCAAGAAACACTACTTTCCCTCAAATCCCACATAGATCCAAAGACATTAATTGTTGGGGACTTTAATATACCACTTTCCCCACTAGATAGATCAACTTGGCAAAAACTCAACAAAGAAATGACAGATCTAAACAACTGCATAGATCAACTAGATTTAAGAGACATCTACCGAATATTTCACCCTGCAGCATCACAATACACGATTTTCTCAGCAGCACATGGAACATTTTCCAAAAATGACCACATATTAGGCCACAAAGCAAACTTGTCCAAATTCAGAAACATTGAAGTTATACCTTGCATTCCCTCAGACCACATGGGAATAAAATTAGAACTCAACACCAAAAGCCACCACATGGAGGCTGAACAACATACTGCTGAATCACGAGTGGGTCATGGAAGAGATTAGAATGGAAATTCAAATCTTCATGATTTTCAACAAAAATGAACACACAAATTACCAGCTCCTCTGGGACACAGCAAAGGCAACACTCAGGGCCTCTTTAGTAAATGGTGCTGGCAAAATTGGTTAACTACTTGTAGAAAACTAAAGCTAGATCATTATCTATCACCCTGCACACTAAGCAAGTCCAAATGGACCAAAGATCTTGGAGTCAAAGGAGACACTCTGAAAACATTACAGGATGGAATAGGAGAAAACCTAGGTCTTTTTGGCGCAGGCCAAAATTTTCTTAATAGAGACCCAGAAACACAACAAATCAAAGATAGGTTGGACAAATGGGATTGCATGAAGTTGCAGAGCTTCTGAATGGCAAAGGACATAGCTAGCAAGATCAATAGAAAGCCCACAGATTGGGAGAAGTTCTTCACTAGCCATACAACCAAAATGGGTCTCATATCTAAAATATACTTGGAACTCAAAAAATTAAATCCCCCAACAACAAATCTTCAAGAAACCTCTGCCCAATAAATAAGTGTGCTAAGACTGCAAGAGAAACTTCTCTGAAGAGGAAAGAAGGATGGCCAATGGACATATGAAGAAATGCTCAACGTCTCTAGCCATAAAAGAAATGCAAATCAAAACAACACTCAGATACCACCTCACCCCAGTTAGAATGGCAAAAATCAAGAACTCTAATAACAATAGATGCTGTAGGTGATGTGGACAGTAGGGAACCTTACTGCATTGTTGGTGGGAATGTAAACTTGTTCAACCACTTTGGAAAGTAGTATGGAGGTTCCTCAAAAGACTCCACATAGACCTCCCCTATGACCCAGTAATCCCACTCTTGGGCATTTACCCAAATGTTCACAAACAAGACCACACTAAAGCTACCAGCACAACTATGTTTATTGCAGCCTTATTTACTATAGCTAAGATATGGAACCAACCCAGATGCCAACCCAGATGGATGAAGAAAATGTGGTACATATACATAATGAAATTCTATGCCTCCATCAGGAAGAATGACATTGTCCCATTTGTTATGAAATGGAAAGGCTTGGAAAAACATATTGAGTGAAGTAAGCTAGGCACAAAGAAACATATGTTCCATGGTTTCCCTTATTTGCAATAACTAGGATTTGTCTGAGTTAAGCATCAATGGTCAGATAAGTTGATGTTAAGGAAATTAACCGTAAGATATGTATTCAAATGCTTTTTTTTTCTTTCATGAGATTGTATCTAGCACATTTATAAGATCATTTCTTTGTTGCTTTGTATGTCCCTCCCCCATGTTATAACCACTGCTTTCACTCTATTTGATGTTGTTATAATTTGTGGACGGGAAGGGAAAAAAACAAATCATTTAAATAGGGATACAGGTGGACCTATTGCAACAATGAGACTTACAAGTCGTTATGTCGAAAACGAACTTTACAATTTTGTTGTGGGGGGGCAGAGGAGGGTTGGATGGGGGGTTGGGGAATAGATGGGATGGGAAGGGGAAACAAAGTAGGAGGCTACAATGTTTGATAAGGAATGTACTCATTATCTTGCCCATGTAATTGTAACCACTCTGTACAGTATTTTCACAATTAAAATAAAAGAACAACAAAATAAAGAAATTGTCTCTCATTTGGGGGCAGTCTGCCGGGCCTTTGATACCATATCATTTTTAATAGTTTTTTATCTCCAGAGAATGCTCGTCTATAAATAAAACTGAGTTGTCATTGCAACATTTTATTCAAAACAACTCTTCATTACAATCTTTTCTATGTTCAAATTAAAATCCCAAATTACCGGTATTCAAGACCTTTTACTAATTAATATTACAAAACCACCTGCTCATCAATTTGCCACTGCTTTATCATTGCAGAGGTGATCCAGTTGATTCTGCCTGAAGATCAGAGATTAAGCATTACTGCCACTACTGTGGGACAGAGTGCTGTTCTTAGCTGTGCTATTCAAGGAGCGTTGAGACCTCCCATCATCTGGACGAGAAACAATATTATCCTAAATAATTTAGATTTGGAAGACATCAATGTGAGTACATAAAAAGAGACTTTATAATGTGTATAATTCATATGATGTACTGCAACTTTTGTGAAGTCTGGTTTTTGTAAACTTACTGAATATTAGATGTGGAGTATCCAAGAATTATATGTCTTGCCTGGGAAGTATGTAGATCATTTATAATTATCCAAATCATATGTATTGATATGATAAGCAGATTCTGTAGTAATCTAATCTTTCAACTTCCCAAGTAACTCTTAGAGAGTACATATATTGGTTAAAAAATGATAAAAAGTACATATTTAGCTCTATCATGCAAATACTTGTACACTAATATATCTATATTTAGGTATTATTCTTAATCATGTTAATCAAGTAGTTATTGATAACACTGTGAACTTCATAGTGTTGCAAGGATAAAGTATTATAGTTCTGTCTATTAGAAATGTGATAGTAAGAATCTGTATGTCAAAATTCATATATGCTAATATGGAATTAAAATGTTTATATCTATTGAACATTTTTACTTCTTGTTCTGAGAAGATGCTTGTTAGTTCATTAGCCCATTAAGTAATTGAGTTGTTGAATTTTGTAGGATTTATTATTTGTAATTAATTATTTAATTTCAGGTGGTTGTTTTTTTCTGGATATTAGGCCATTCTCTGATGAGTAGTTGGCAAAACTTTTCTCCCATGTGGGTAGTCTCTTAGCTTATTGGTTATATCCTTTGCTGTGCAGAGACTTTTTAGTTTGATGCAGTCCCATTCATCAGTTTTTATTTGATTTGCTGTGCTTCTGGATTTTTTATTCAGAAAGTTTCTACTTTGCTCAACATTCCTAATGTTTTCCCTTCTAATTCTTCTAATTGATACTGTACAACTGAAAAAGAAATTGTAAGATCTGGAAAAAATTATGTTAAGTGAAGTAAGTCAAGCCTAGTGAGACAAAGGATGAATGTTTATCTTATATGGAGAGGCTAGATTTAGCTTATAAACTTATAATATGCTGGGTAGTTAAAAAAGTGTTTGTAAAGGTTCACATGAAAATATGTCCCATCATAGTTTAGAATGTTTCTATTCATCAACTTAAAATATATAACACTAAATATATCATGTTTAGACATAAAGCTATGAAACAACTGACTGGATGAACTTGAATATTTACATTTATAAAATGGTTATATATTAATATTAATAGAAAAATGTATGAACTTGTTATCTGTATGTGTTTCATTGTAGTGTCCTGATATTTATGGAACACATTTTTAGGAGATAGATGTATCTGGACATGGGAAGATCATTCCTATATGCTTAATTAGTTAGGATGCTGAGGCCCAAAAAGATCGCAATTTGCAAACAGTCAAAAATCCTATTTCTGTTTTAATTACCAAAAAAGAGAAACGCAGAGCTGAAGGCATGGCTCAAGTTGTAGAATGCTATGTCAACAAGCAAGCAAAGGTATTGTGAGAGCCTAAGGTCAAGCTTCTGTATTCTCAATAAATAAATAAAATTTTCTCTCTGTCTCTCTATATGTGTCTATAGAGATAGCTAGATAGATAGATGTATATTTATACTATATATTTTTATACTATATATGTATGTGTGTATATAAATATATATTTATATATATGTTCATACATATATATGCATATGTATATATACAGACAGAAGAGTAAAGAATAGGTTGTAAATTCTGACTATATATACACATATATATGTATATATGTACACATAGAGAGAGGCATGAGAGAGAGAGAATAACATGGTTTTCACAGTAAAAATTAGAATCTTGAGGTTCTATATTCACTGGGTCAGGAGTGTCTATGACATTTCCAAAAACTGATCTATGGAGCAAAGGTTGGGTCATTTTTAAACAAATGGCTAGAACAAAAATTTAGTTTTCATTGTTTCCCACAACTTTTAGTTAATGATCTCTGGGAATTGTATTTATAAATAAATATCTGTTAGAATTTTTGTAACAAGTATCAAACTCTGCGCAATCCTGTTATGTTAAGCAACAACTGGATGCATGTGAAAAAGTTTGAATTTAAAGTTAGTTTCAAATCAAGAACAAAGAAAGAAAGAAGTGATTGAATTTTTCTGAATGAAGGATCATGATCTGTATCAGGTTCAGTTCTATGGTATCAGAATCTGAACCAAATTCAGCAGGACATAGCTTCACAAGTGAAATAAAATTAGTACAAACTCTAAGGAGTTCATGTGTGAGCAAAATGTTAACAGCTGTCATGATAGGGAACAATTGAAATCTCAGCTGCTTAAGAGATGGAAATAGTAGGATCATAAATTTTAAAACTACCTGGACAAAAGTAATAAAAATGTCTCAAAATATAAACAAAATGCATGGTAGTAATGCTCAATGGAGTAGAGCATTTGTGTAGCATGCATCAATTCCTAGTAAGACACAAACACATAAAATTTTAGCAATTCTAGGAGACCTAAAATTTTGTACTTAAAGGGTATCAGTGGGATTTAGGTGAGGAAATACTTTACCTTATTGATTTTGGTGATTTTTTTTCTAAATTTAATATATATTTTCATTGTAAAGATATTGTACAGAGAGGTTATAGCTACATGAGTAAGGTAATGAGTATTTTTACCCTCTCCTTTGTTTTTCCCCTATGATCCCTTTCCTCCCCAACTCCCCAACTCTGATCCCCCATTCACCCCTCACCCCCTGAAGTTGTAAATTTCATTTTCAACATAGTGTCATGTACACCTTATTGTTACACTTTGTGTTTTTCCTTCCCCTCGCCAAGTTAGAAAACTGTATATACAAGATGCAGGGCACTGGAATCAAATACAGTGAAAACAGGGTTATACTATGGGGGAGGAATATATCAAAGAAACAAAACAAATCACATAGTATATTTATAAATATATTTACAAAAACAGCAAGAAAGAAAAAAACACTTATGTTCCTATCTTGGGGTTCATTTTGCTTAACATCATCTTATATGGTCATATGTACATGGCCTTTGACCTTTTCTGCTTGTACTAGACATATACTAGTTATTGCAAATAAGGGGAACCATGGGACCTATGTTTCTTTGCACCTGGCTTACTTCATTTCCAAGCCTTTCCATTTCCTAACAAATGGGGCTATATTATTCTTTCTGATGTCGGCATAGAATTCCATTGTATACACATACACATACACACACACATATATACATATTTATATCTTGATCTATTTATTTACTGAGGGGCATCTGGATTGGTTCCATCTTAGTTATGGTAAATAATGTTGCAATAAACATAGTTGTGCTGATAACTTTCATATTTATGGTCATTTGGGTAAATGACCCGAAATGGGTCATGTGTAGGTTTTTGAGAACTCCCCATGCTGCTTTCCAGGGTGATTGAACAAGTTCACATTCCCACCAACAGTGTAGTAGGATTCCTTTTCTGCCACATCTCTGCCAACATCTATTATTGTTAGTTTTCTTGATTATAGACCTTCTAACTGGGGTGAAGAGGAATCTCAATGCTTTTTTGATTTGCATTTCTTTTATGGCCAGAGAAATTGAGCATTTCTTCATGTGTCTATTGGCCATTCTTATTTCATCTTCAGAGAAGTCTCTCTTTAAGTTTTAGCCCACTTATTTATTGGGCAGTTGTTTCTTTAAGATTTGTTTTTGGGGGATTTATTGTTTTAGTTCTAAGTATATTTTAGATCTGAGGCCATTGTCTATTGTATGGCTAGTGAAGATCTTCTCCCAACCTGAGGGCTTTCTATTGTTCTTACTAGCTACGTCCTTTGCCATGTAGAAGCTATGCTGTTTCACCCAATCCCATTTGTCCAAACTTTCTTTGATTTGTTGTGTTTTTGGGTCTATTGAGATAACCATGTGGTTCTTATCCTTGCTCTTGTTGATGTGATGAATTATATTAATTGATTTGCATATATTGAACCAGGTTTGCATCCCTGAAGTGAATCTGTTTGATTGTGGTGTATGATTTTTGGGATGAATTGTTGAAGTTGATTGGCCAAATTTTTCTAATTTTTTTTATTGTGAAAATACCATATAGTGGGGTTACAATTACATAAGCAAGGTAATGAGTACATTTCTTATCAAGCATTGTTGCCCCCTCCTTTGTTTCCCCTTACCATCCCATCTCCCCCACCCAACCATTGGCCAAAATTTTGTTGAGAAGTTTTGCATGGATGTTCATGAAAGAAGCGGATCAAGAGTACTTTTTCTTTGATGAGTCCCTTGATTTTGGTGATTCATGTCTCTACATGTTTTTAATTCTTTCCATAATTCTTTCTATAATTATTTTCTATAATTTTTCTACCATGTTTTGGGGTTTCATCAATAACACCTGAGTGACCCAAGATACAACTCCAAATTATAATTTTGTATATGTGTTTCTAAAGTTTTGGCTTAATATCTTGTAACATATCATTATCACTGGTGGAAGTCTGGGACACCAGACACATTTAGTTGTTTAACCATAGTTACTGAACTAATAATATTAAATGGCTACCCATTTTCATGGTCTGACTGATTTTACATCGAGTTTAAAACTTCGATGTATAAATGAAATGTTTTACAATTGTCTGCTACTTTTTAAACAATGTATGCCAAATGACCCTTGGTTTTTTATATTGCAAAGATATTTGCTGCCCTTTGCTACTAGATATACAATTAAAGTTCAGCTCATGTCCAAACCTTTGCATTTTTCTAGTATTATTCAATTTTTACATCACATGAAAAAAAAAAAAAACAAACATACCACTGAATTGCAGGAGCCTGTATAACAGTGGATTAAAGAATGGCTTGTAAATTCTGTTTGGATTGCAATTTAAATTCCTTCAAGAGTGTTACTAAAACTCTGTGTGTCTGTGCTTTAGTTCTCTTAAATGAAAAATCAAGGTAATAATAGAATTGATGATCTGAATAATACTTGAGGTAAAACATTATAAGGCTTTTGTAGAATACATAGTAAGAATTCAACTATACTAACTTTTTCATTACTTTTCCTTTCTCTTCTTTCTTTCTTTATATATGTATATATATATATATACACATATATATTATATATATATTATTATTGTTATATATATTATATATATTATATATGTCATATATATTATTATATATATTATTGTATATATATATTATTGTAAAGCTACTGTACAGTATTGATGTTAATGAAATGAACCCTAAGAAATGTATTCAAATGTTTTTTTTTCTTTCATATGATTGTTTCTAACACATTTATAAGATTTTTTTTTTGTTGCTTTGATGTACCTCCCCCACGGTATAACCCCTGCTTTCACTGTATTTGATGTCGGTATAATTTGTGGAGGGGAAGGGAAAAAATATCGTTTAAATAGGGATACTAGTGGACTCATTGCAATAATGAGATGTACAAGTCGTTATGTCAAAAACGAACTTTACAACTTTGGTGGGAGTGGGGGAGGATTGGATGGGGGGGCAAGAGGAGGATGGGAAGGGATGGGAAGGGGAAACAAAGGAGGAAGTTACAATGCTTGATAAGAAATGTACTCATTATCTTGCCCATGTAATTGTAACCTCTCTGTACAATATTTTCACAATAAAGAAGATAAACAATAAAACTAAAAAAAAGATACTTTACAGAGGGGTTACAGTTACATGAGCAAGGTAATGAGTCCATTTCTTATGGAGCATTGTTACGCCCTCCTTTATTTTCCCCTACCATCCCTTTCCTCCCCACCTCCCCAACTCCTGCTTCCCCTCTCCACCCCCAGCAAACCAGTAAAGTTTTGTTTTCAACATACTGTCTTGTACATCTCATTGTTACAATGCCTCATTCTGTATTCTTGTTTCAGCATTTTGTTATTTCCCTTCACCTCCCCAAATTACAAAAAAATGTATATATAAGGTGCAGGACACCAGAATCAAATACAGTGACAACAGGGGTTGTACCATGGGAGAAGAACATACAAACAAACAAAAAAAATCACATAGTACATTATTTTCTTAATCTCAGAAATGTTTCAAAGAACACAGATGTCCTCACCAACCTAAGGTAACATTAAGTTGCAATTAGTATACATACTCCATCAAGGGAGAGTCCCATTCACAGGCAACACTGGTTTCAAATTTTATCAATTTAAAACAAGGCTCATGCTATCTCATCTTTTGGTTAGCAAACTTTATTGGAAAGTAGACCATTTATATTCACTCTGAGGGATGAATTAATCTTTCTGTCATATTCCTGATTAATCAATTTTTTATATCTAGTTCTTGGTGTATAGCACTTCAGGGAAGTGGAAGAGTGAGAATATTAAAGGTACAAAGACATATTGTTAAAAAAAAATCTTGCTTTGGACAACTATGTAAAGATAATAAAAAATAATAATAAAATTAGAGGGAAATTAAAATGTAGGTAAACAATATGAAACGGGCAGGGTATATGTGGTTCATGCCTATATTCCTAGCTATTCAAGAGGCTAAGCTGTGACAATCATGGTCTAAATATAATTTCATACTCTTATCTCAAATTATTAGCAAAACAGCAGAACTGTGGGCATGACACAAGTCATAGAGTGCCTGTGCTGAAGGAAAAAGCTGAGTGAGAGTTTAGGACCTGTCGTTCCAGCCCTAGTACCAACAAAAAAGGAAAAGAGGATGGAATTGTTTGGCAGAATGGGCAGTCAGGAGTAAAGAAAAGAGAATTGCCTGGAGCCATTCTCAAGGTTTCTGTTTACTGAATTTCAATTGATTATCTATGCTGCTGTAGGGAGGGGTACCTCTTGCTCTGTTTACACAGTGAAGAAAGTCACTCCTATGGGGGCGGAGCTTTCTCTGCCTGGGCTGGGTGACTTTCCCCTCCCTCATGGTGTAACCCCGGTTTTCACTGTATTTGATGTTGGTATAATTTATGGAGGGGAAGGGAAAAAACAAATTGTTTAAATAGGGATACAGGTGGAACCAGTGCAACAATGAGATGTACAAGATGTTATGTTGAAAATAAACTTTACAACTTTGGCACAGGGAGGGAGAGGGGTGACGAAGGGGAGATGGGAAGGGATGGGAAGGGGAAACAAAGGAGGAGGCAACAATGTTTGATAAGAAATGCATTCATTATGTGCCCATGCATTCATTATGTAAGCCCTCTGTACAGTATTTTCACAATAAAAAAGAGAAAGAATAAAAAAGCAATGGGAATTGCTACAGTATGTGTATGTGATAACTGGAGCTTAGAAAATGTTCAACAATTATACCAAAATCCGTTTTACTTTGTTCTATGTATTTTTACTTGAGAAACATTAGGTCTTAAACTTCTGGACATTATTGTCTGCATCTTACTTATATATAGCAATTTGTTATTCTTTAATATATTGTAATCTGCTCTAAATTCGATTTTAAAATCAAATTATGCCATACTAGATTCTAATTCTAGTTTTTCAATATCCATTTTAATTCCTATGCATCTAATAAATCTATTTATTATCTATAATCTATGTATCTAATAAATTGATTTAAATGTACATTAAACTACATTTTTTTCATTTATACGGGGTGATTATCATAAAAGTCTATGCCATATAAGCAATGATATATACAGTGAAACATATTTTATTATTATCATTAATTTTGTCATTCGTGGGGCCTGAACTCTGGGCCGGGGTGTTGTCCCTCAGCTCTTCAGCTCAAGGCTAGTGCTCTATCACTTGAGCCACAGTGCCACTTCGGGACTTTTCTGCTTTTGTGCTGCTGAGCAAAGCAAGCACTCTACCACTGAGTCACCTTCCCAGCCCCATTTTATTACTTTTATCACCACAAATGTCTTAATTTAATATAACTTTTCAATCACACAATAGAAAATATAAAGAAACTATGACTTCTTTGAAAATCTGATATGATTTATAGTACTTTGACTTTTGGTAATTTAAAAGTAGAGTTATTAAATGAAATAACTCTCAAATGAATAAATTTTGTATATGTATTTTTATTGTACATGTGACAACTCATAAAATCCTTCTTGATTAGCTGATACTTCACATAAATTCAGAAACTTACAAGAATACCAAGTCTCTCTTCATATGAATACAAAGTAGTTTTAATTAGTTCATTAATATAATAATTGTGATGCATTCAATGAAAGATTTGAATTATGCCTATAAACTATGTGGCTTTCAATTACTTTCCCATTTCTATTATTAAAACATTGCTGTCTACTTCTAAACTATGTTAGTGGTTATATCCCCATTGATTGCAAAAGACAGGAAAAACTAGTAGTTTAACTGCACATGAACTTTTAATTGGCCTGGTTTTTCCATGAACACCTAGGACATAATCTTGTCCAGCATCCCCAAACCATGGTTTCTGATTCAAGGATATCATCAGCTTCAAATAGTGCTGGAATATCTCAAACCACTGCTACATTTCATTTTATCTATATTCTGGACACAAAGCAGCACAAAGACCAATTTACATAAACCCTTTCATGGAATCCCACAGTTTGCAAAGTTCTTCCTTGTAGTAGTTAAAATGACCAGGCAAGAAGTCCATTGATGAGCATTTTCTTACAAGGTGGAACAGGAGAATGCGTACTGTTTGTGTAGTTGTCTCTGCTGACTGGTAATATGCCAATCTATTTTGTATTTGGACTTCTGTTCTTTATGCCATATATGATACCCTTGCATTGTTTGTCTATTGATTTCTCTGTTCCCACTGAGACCTTTATATTGTTGTCGGAAAAGCAGAGTCTTCTCACAAATATGTCCATACAGCATGTTGTAGTATTCAAATGACAGAGCAACATAACACAAGAAACCCTCTTATGTGAAAGAATATCATAGACATATTCTAGTTAGTACAAATAAGGGAAAACATGAAAGATATATTTCTTTGAGCCTGGCTTGCTTCACTTAATATATTTTTTCCAGGTCTTTCCATTTCCTTACAATGTAGCAATGCCATTCTTTCTGATGGAGGCATGGAACTACATTGTGTCTATATACCAAATTTTCTTTATCTGTCCATCTAGTAAGAGGTTTGTTCTATATTTTATCTATGGGAAGTAATGCTGGAATGAACACAGTAGTAATGGTAGCTTCAGTGTGGCCTTTTTTTGTGTTCATTTGGGTAAATGCCCAGAAGTGGGATTGCTGGATCATAGGGGAGCTCAATGTTTGGTCTTTTTTATGTTTAGCTTTTTGAGGAACCTCCATACTGCTTTCCAGAGTGGTTGAACCAGTTGTCATACCCACCAGCAGTGTAGCAGTATTCCCTTCTGGCGACTTCCCTGATAGCATCTACTATTATTTGTTTTCTTGATAATGGCCCTTTTTTTTTTAATTTTAATTTTATTGTCAAAGGGATGTACAGAGGGGTTAGAGTTACATAAGTAAGGTAGTGAGTACATTTATTGTCTAACATATTTCACCTCCCTAATTTTTCTCCTTTCTCTCCCCAACAACGGCCCCAAGTTGTACAGATCACTTCCAAAATATTGTCTTGTGAGTATCTGTTGCATTGGTTCCCCCTTTGTATGTTGTCTCAACATTTTGTTGTTCCCCTTCCCTTCCCTAGTTCAGATAAATGTATGTACAACACCACGTTACCAAAATCGAATACAGTGGCAACTGGGAATGAACCACAGAAGGGGAAAAGCACAAAAGAAAAAAAGAAATCACGTAGTACATTGAAAACAGCAACAACAAAGGATAACCTCTTGTCTTGGAGTTGATTTCACTTACATTCATCTTCTTTGGTTATAACATATTAAGTGAACTAAGCCAAACCCAGAGAAACATAGGTGCCATGATTTCCCTTATTTATTTTGTTTTCTCTTTTTTTTTTAAATTGTGAAAATACTGTACAGAGGGGTTACAATTACATGGGCAAGATAGTGAATACATATCTTATCAAGCATTATAGCCTCCTCCTTTGTTTACCCTTCCCATCCCTTCCCATCCTTCCTCCCCCCACCTAATCCTCCCCCCCACGAAAGTTGTAAAGTTCGTTTTCGACATGACAACTTGTACTTCTCATTGTTGCAACAGGTCCACCTGTATCCTTATTTAAACGACTTGTTTTTCCCCTTCTCCTCCACAAATTATACCGACATCAAATACAGTGAAAGCAGGGGTTATACTGTGGGGGAGGGACATACAAAGCAACAAAAATAATTAGTATATGTCTAGGACAAACTTAGCAGATGAGCAGAATAGCTCAATAGCTGGGTACTTAAGACAAAGAAGATAATGGCCATTCCAACTAGGCTGAGGTAGAATCTGAATGTTTGTTTGTTTGTTTTTGTCGGTCATGAGTCCTGAACTCTGGGCCGGGGCTTTGTCCCTCAGCTCTTCAGCTGAAATCTAGCACTCTGCCACTTGAGCCATAGTGTCACTTCCTGCTTTTTCTGCTTATGTGGTGCTGAGGAATCAAACCCAGGTCCTCATGCATGCAAGGCAAGCACTCTACCACTGACCCACCTTCCCCGCCCCTCAATGTGGTTTTGATTTGCATCACTGTCATAGCTGAAGGTGTTGAACATTTCTTCATGTGTCTATTAGTTATTCTTTTCTCTCCAGAGAAATCTCTTTATAATTTTTTAGCCTGCTATTAATGGGGTGCTTATTTCTTTGAGGATTTTTTTATTAGGGGATTTAATTTTTTGAGCTCTTGGTATATTTTTGATATGAGGCCCTGTTCTGTTGTATAGCTGGTGAAAATCTTCTCCCAATCTGTGGACTTTCCATTGTTACAAGGCATTTCCTTTGCCATGCAAAAGCACTTGAGTTTAATGCAATCCCATTTATCCAGCCTTTCTTTGAATTGTATTTAGGAAATTTCAACCTGTGCCAAGGAAATCTAGCATATCTCCTAACTATTCTTGTCATATTTTCAAGGTATCTACTCTTATCTAGAGGTCTTTGGTGTATTTGGAGTTGATTCTGGTGCAGGGTGATATATAAGGATCTAACTTCAGTTTTCTATAATGTTTACTCAACTCTACCAGCACCATTTGTTGAAGAGGCTGTTTATCTTCTATCCTGTGTTTTTGGCTCACTTATTTGGCTATATGTCTGTCCATTTCTGGGTCCTCTATTCTATTCCATTGGACCTCAGGCCTATTCTGAAGGCTTTGCATATCTGAATAGTCTTATCTTTTTAGATGTTCAGGAAGATCTCTGTTAGGATACTGTTAAATACGTTTCCTATAGTGTTGGCTTCCTCTCTAGACCTTTCTTAATAGCTATATGTTCTACATTAGGCCTTCTGAGTGTGTCCTGCATCTCTTATAGGAATGTATCTTGTTTCTTGGATTTGTTTTGAATATTTGCTTGTTCTTCCTCTATAAAGCATAGACTATCTTCACTTCCAGAGATTCTACTTGCTGCATCTGTGTTTTCTGCTTACTTCATTTTACTTTACTTCCTTGTAATCAGCCAGTTTTGATGGCTCCATTTCCTTGTTGAAGCTTTGTTTTAGATCTTGTATGGACACTTCTTTATCTCCTTGATTTGTTTTGTGTCTCTCTCAAATCTTTTAGCTGAGTGGCTTCAACATAACTGGTCTCCCTTGCCGTCTGTTGAAATTCACTCAGCTTTCTGTTTGTGGATTCCATCAATTCCTCAATTAATTATTGGGTAGTCTCATCACATTCACACATAGCCATATTCAGGCTTTCAATCTTTTCATTCAACATGTTTACCAGAAGTGCTTGTAGAACACTTTGAGAACTATCCACTAGATTTTTCATTGACTTCTCTGTTACCTGTTTATTTTAACTGGGAGTTGAGGTTCCTTGATTTTCCATTTTTCTTGTTTCTATGGCTTGTTCTGCCCCTTTGGAAATGAAAGCAAATCCAATACCACACCAGAACACAATTTTAACACATGAACTAACCCAGAGCCCTGTAGTTGCACAGAAGTTAGACATTCACAATCACAGATAGGTATTTGCACTCTAACTCTCCTGTTTGGATATGAAAGCAGATCCAATACCACAACAGAACTCAGTTATAAGACATAAACCAACCTGAGTCCTGCAATTGCATTGAGTTTAGAGGTTCAAAATCATCTATATGTATTCCCCTTCCTATCTTATCTCTGCTTTTCTTTGTTAGGAGAAAGGTGTTGTGATTTAGAAGTAGAGATTATGTATAGTTTTAATCAGTGAACAAATCTGTCATGAGTTTTAAAGCAATCCGGATGAAAAGATAACACAATGAGCCACTTTGACACAGTCAAAATGAATACAGATAGAGTGTAGCTCAACATCAAACACCTAGGGATCAATGGACTAAAAAATCAAAGAATGAGTAAAGGACCAAGAACAAAGGAAAATGGTTTGAGGTGAAATTAGAAGAAAGATTAAAAAAAAAACATGAAAAATAGGAGGAGAAAATATGAGCAGAGGAATGTAGAGAAGGAAAGGAATAGAAGGAAGAAAATTAAGAACTAATTCTGAGAAAGAAAACAGAAAATAAAAAAAATAAAAATGGAAAAATATATAAAGAAAAAAATTAAAAAATTATATATTTAGAAAGTAATAATGTTAAAATTAAAAATACTATGTTTGAAAAATAGATAATTGAATATTCAAACTATAGTCAATTAAGTAGGAAGCCTAGTAATCACTATAGTCTCTTTATCTAGTACTGAACTGAACACCAGTGAAAATGTAAAATAGATCTGAAAAAAGGGGGGAAATTATAAAAGTCATAAAAATAGAAAAAATATTTTTTAAAAATTCTTTAATTTATTTGGGGGATCTTGTGCCTCCCCTATGTGTGCTACCTAGTCTTTTAATGGAGGTTTTCATTACCTTGTGGTTGGTTTTCTTTGTGGCTTATTTGGTTTCTGAAATCACTTTGTTTGAGTGGACAGAAAAAGTGTGGCCTTACAAACTTAGAGTCTTTGTGTCCCTCCACACATAGACTAATTTTGTGGAACTGTGATCTGCTTTGTTTGTAACACAGGAAGGAAGTGCCTAGTTTCTGTAGCCTGGAGTGTCTTCCTATGAGCTTGAGTGTGGGTGGGGTTATGTCCTGTCTGCAATTAATTGCTTTGCCAGAAGGGCTAGCTCTTGAGGCTCTCTTTTGGACAACCTTGGAGCCCCTCTTGGCTTTTATGGCCTATCCAGATTTTTATTTTCTTTTCCACTGAGATTTTACAGAGGTTTGGCTTTTTAATTCCTGTTGCTGGCTAAGCTGCAGGTTTAGCTGCTATATGAATGGAATACCTTTGTTCAGTGCAGAGAGTAGGGGTCGCCTCTTGCTGCGATTACCTGGTAAGGTCATTTCTTCTTAGGAGGAGCTTCCTCTTCTTCTACAGGACAAAGTTCCCCTGGGCAGAATTGATTCTCACTGGTCAATTTGCCCTGTTGAAAAATGGCACCACAATCACTGTTTCTCTGGCCGACGTTATTTGCTAGCTGTTCGGGTAAGTTCTATGCCAGTATGAAAGATGGCATTCTTCTCGGTGGGTGGGGTGGTAGGGCTGCATTCCAGAATGTGGTCTATGAGAAGGAGTGAGGATGTCTTTTGTGGAATACTCATGGTTTCCCTTGATTTTTCATATCATCTGTGATCTGAGTCCATCTGTGGCCAGCAGGATATGTATTTCTGCTGCTATTCATCCATTTTGAGCTGGAACTGAGTAAAAAACCACATTCTATCTCTGGTGCCTTTTTCCTGGCTCAGTTTGGCTACTTCTGCCATGACCACTGTGACAGACATGTGCTCAAATCTCTCTTATTAAGTTTGCCCTTTTGTGAAGGGCTTCTGTCCTTGTGCATGAAGACCTCTTGATTTTTCTGAGTTATTTCACGTGCAACATTTCTTTAATGCCAGTATTTAATTCTCCTACCTTTCTCTCCCTTTTGCTCTTGGGTTTACATTGCCATTACCTCTTCTCATTAGGCATCTCTAGGTAATTCTTATTTATGCTCTTTTGAATAATGGTGCAACAAACATTTGTAGAAACCTCTTTGAGGAGGATTTTAATTATTTTGTATATGCAAAGAAACAACATTTCTGGATTACATGCAAGCTTCATTTGTAACATTTTGGAAAATTTGTCATACTATTTTATATACTGGCTATATAATTTTTTATATCACAGTCATATTCTTCACTAGTATTATTTTCAATATTTATTTATTTACATTTGAAAACAGCCCTGTTAATAATTGTGAAGTAATATAATTGCTTTATAGTTTTTATTTAGATTTTCCTAATAAATGTTAAAATGAGGCATGAATTCATATATTATTTTTTATTTACATATGTTCTTTGATAAATGATTATTAATTATTTTTATTCAATTTTAATTTTTTTGGGTTCTTATGTTTTCTTTTGTTTGATTTTTCTGAAAAGATACAGAAAGAAAACATTTGAAATAATTCAATACCTTTTCATGAAAAAAACTTTCAAACAATAGGTTTATAATGGAACCAAGGAGAAAAAGTCAGTATGAAGATCCAACTAGTGACATCATACTAAAAGGTAAAATTTTATAGCTCTTGGTTTGAGATCAAGAACAAGGCAATAGTGCCTACTCTCTACTCTCTATTCAACAAAGCAATCCTACTCAGGATAAGTAGGAAAGTACACCAAGAGGCATGCAACCCAGAAAGGAACAAAATCAGTTCTGTTTCAGAATCTATAACATGTAGAAAATCCTGATTCCACACATGCAAACAGCTTTTTGAATAAATAAATAAATTAAGATAAGTTTCAAGATATAAAAATTAACATAAATCATTTGTGTTCCATATAAAACCTATGAGTTATCAAAAAAATAGGTTTCAAGTTATGAAGGTTTATCCCTGTAATTATAGTTGCTCAGAATGTGAGACAGGTTAACACCATGTTTCAATGTCAGTCATGCCCAAGCAAAAATACAAGACTCTACTTAAATAAACTGAAGCAAAAAAGGATTGGAATTGTGGCTCAAGTAGTAGACCTCTTGTGTCTCATGCATAGGCCTTTAGTCAAATCCATTTTACCCACAATTTCTGTTCTCCCCCAGCCCTCCCCAAAACATATAAACTTACTTACAAGAAAAAAACGAGTACAGAAACAAAAACCAGAAGCAAAATAACATAAACCTTTCATTTCCAAATGGTGAATAATGCATCATTTATACTCAGTAGACACTATGTTGAAAATGAACTATACAACTAGTGTTTGAGAATGGTCAGGAGGGAAAAACATGGAGGGAGGTGACACTGTTCAAAAATGTACTTATTATGTGACTTATGTAACTGTAATCCCTCTGTATACCAACTTTACATTAACAATAATATAAAAATTTTCAAAACCACATGTACAATATTCTCAAATGATTCTAATGTCTAATAATGAGTTTGAACAAAAAGGGTGTAACATATACTGAGCTATCTACTATTTGTTAAAAATATCAAGCATTTATGAAAGAAATTTAAGATGAAAATACCAAAATAAATATATCTTGTTTATGTATTGGAAGGCAACATTGCTAAACTATTCACACTGCCCAGAGATATATACAATAGCATTTTTTCACTTAAATTTATATGAACTGGAATAGTTGAAATAATCTTGAAAAGAAAAAACCAAGTGGAAGAAAAACCAATTTCAAAGTTTATTACTGCAAAGCTATAGTAACTTAAATAACACACTATAGGCATAAGAAACAAAACAGAGAGGCAAGAAATAAACTCATGCATAGGAAACGGGTATTATTGAAGCTTTCCAAGAGTTCACTAGAAGAAGATTAGTAGCTTTTTATCAAATTATGTGGGGAGAAGTGTATATCCACATGTAAAAGAGTCATATTGGACTTTGATACTGCACTTAAAACTTAACTCAAAATAGAAAGCAGAACCCTATTGGACTGCTGGTGGGAATGTATACTAATACAACCACTCTGGAAACCAATCTGGAGGTTCCTCAGAGAGCTAAATATAGACCTTCCCTATGACACAGCCATACCACTCCTAGAAATCTACCCTGAGCAACAGGAACAGGATACAAGGACACTTGCATTTCCAGGTGCAAAAATTATGGTACCTATATACAATGGAATATTACACAGCCATTATAAAGGACAAAATAATGACAATAACAGGGAAATGTATCGAACTAGAAATCATTTTGAGCAAGGGAAGTCAAGATCAGAGAGACAAAGGACACATGATCTTCCTGATAGGTGGATGTTAAACATTAAATTCAAGGAGATATAACAAAGTAAACAGGACTCAAGAAACAAAGGACCTCCTCTTAATTATGTCATATCATTTCTAGATGATCTCATGTTCTTGACTTCATATATTGTATATATATGTGCATATCTGAGGGAAGATAGGACAAGAGCACAGAATTAGAGAGAAACAGGGTGAAAAATACAGCAGAGGGGCCCATCAACTGCACTGGACATTAATGAAAGTAAAGTAAGCACCACAAGTGCAGCGGAGGGAGGGAGGGAATGAGAGAGAAAGAGGGAACAGCTAACACTAAGCAAAAGGAAATAAACATACATATCACCTGATTTGAAAAAAATAGCTGTCATGTAAAAGTTCATAGAGACCATAAGTTTTATAGACCATGATAATGACAATGCACCTCATGAAGGTTAAAATGTGTTTGTGACTTTAACTATCACTCTCCCACAATACTATGAATCTTGTGAAATTTATGTAACCAATCTCAATTAAGAAATAAAAAGAGAAAAAGCTTACCTCAAAATAGATTGAAGATTTAAACAAGAGTTATCAGTAAAATTGTTAAAAGAAAATGGAAAAGAAAGAAAAAGAAAAATATGGAGAAATTTGCAACTTTTGTCTTGTTTTGAAATGACCCAAAAACTCAGGCAACAACAGCCAAAAGAGCCAAGAGTTACTATCTCAAACTACAAATCTGCAGCAAGGCAAAGTAGCAAAAATATATAAGGAACTCTAACAATTCATTGGCAAATTGAACAAAATAATTGTCAGATGGAAAAATACTATTCTTAAAGTAGTTCCAGCATCAGCAGCCTGGAAGGAGTGTTTCAGTAACAGAACATTCTGAACATGATAGCCAATTTTAATATTTTTATCAGTTAGAAAATACAACTTTCTTTTTAAAACTAAGAATTAAAAAAAAACTTTACACAAATATGAAAAGGGTAATTTCATCCTTTAGGCTATTTACAGGTAACAGAACTCTAATTAATAACAAATGTTAATTAGCAAGATATTTTTAAGTAATGAAATTTTAGTAAAACTTAATTAGAAAGCTTTCACTTTAATATTTGAGAAAGTGATTAATTTTTAAGTGAGGCATTTTATAGGTAATAAACAAAGCCTATTATTAAAAAAAATAGCTATTGGCATTGCTTTTGTATAGACTATTCATAAACCAGTTCACATTTTCACATCAAGTAAAGGTATAGACATCTAATCTTTGTAATGGGATAAATCCTTTTCTTTGTAAACTTTCTGTTTACCTTTGTATTTGGAGGGGAGAAATGCAAGTATTAGGCTTTACATTCACATGGCTGACTTACTTGGCTTGTAGAGCTATCACATGAGCCAACTTCAAGAGAATTCATACTTGTGGACTTGCTGCTTTGATTGCCCTGGACCTGAAATTCTCCAGGTATCAGCAATAACTAGAATTGTAAGTGTCAGACATCAATGCCTAGCTTAAACTTACTTTCAATATAAAGCAAAGATCGCATGGTTATGAGCTCTATCTTACGGAAACAAGAGGTTCTTATTAACCCTGTATGTAGTTCATTATTTTTTCTCTATTGTTTTATTATTTTCTTTGTTTCTCTTACTTTTTTTGTACCTCATATTATGCATATTAAACAATGCAATATGTGGAAGGGAGACTCACAAAAACAGCAGGACAATGGATGAACCACAGCAGTGGTTCACACTATGTTGTATATGAACATTACAACTTGCGGGGGAGGGAATAGAGAGAGGTAAGTGGGAGATATTGAGGGATGGGGTAACAATGTTTAAAAACAAATGTATTTATTGGCTTATGTAACTGTAACCCCAAGGCTCATCAACTTTTCAATGAAGAAAAAAATATCCTAAAGATAGACCAGTGATATGAAACCCATGATGGGTAGGTTTTTTGTTCTTTGATTTTTGTTTTTGTCGGTTGTGGGACTTGAGCTGTCCCTCAGCTCAAGGTTCAAGGCCAGCACTCTACCACTTGTGCCACAGCACCACTTTTGGCTTTTTCTGCTTATGTGATGCTGTGGAATCGAACCAGGGGCCTCATGCATGCGGGGCAAGCACTCTACCACTTAGCCACCTTCCCGGCCCAGGTTAAATTTTTATGTCAAAAGTAAAATATATAACATTCACTGATTTTTCACCTAATCATATCCTAAGCATACAATTGGAAAGTTTGAAAAAACAAATATTTTTGGTGAATATTCTTTTTTTTAATTTTTTTCTGGTATTTATTAAAGCATTACATGTTATCATTTCCTTTACCCAAAAGTACTTAGTATGTGGAATTCAATTTTTTTTCTATTGTGATTGTAAAGATGATGTTCACACAAGTTAGTTACATAGGTCAGGTAATGAGTACATTGCTAGTTGAAGTGTCACCCCTTAACTCACTTTCTCCCAGTTTTCCCTCCTATTCCCCAATAAGTTGTATAGTTCATTTTCAATATGGTGTCTAGTGAGTAACATTTGTTCACCCTTTGTCTCAACATTTCTGTGCTCTCCCACTATCATTCCACAAAGAGATAAACAAACAAATAAGACAAAAGGTACAGAAAACGAAAACAGCAACAACGGAAAAAGCAGCTCTTGTTTCAATTCTTTGGAATTCATTTTGATATATATCATTTTACATGATCATATGCACATAGCTATTGTCAAAATGTATTTCAAAATTGTTTGGAACCTATTCTCACAGGTAGACTATAAAGAAAGACAATATCTAAGATGATTGAGTGGCAAAGGCACATTCACATATGTTTTTTAAAATTCATTTATAACTGACAAAATTATAGAAAATTATAAAAATTATAGAAAATAATATTAAGTCCTTATGAGAAAAATGTATATTGAAATGTACTTTTAAATGTCCATATACCACTATTTTTCCTTTCATTAAGAATTGGGTAGTTTGAAAGCTGGATGCCAGTGGCTTACACCTGTAATCCTAGCTACTCAGGAGGCTGAGATTTGAGGATCACAGTTCAAAACCAGTCTGTGCAGGAAAGTCTGTGAGACATACCTGCAATTAACCACCAAAAAACCGAAAGTAGCACTGTGGCTCAAGTGGTAGAACACTAGCCTTGAACTGAAGATCTCAGGGACAGCACCCAGGCAGAGTTCAAGCTCCACAGCCGACAAAAGATTAAAAATAAAGAGTTGGGTAGTTTGAAAGCCATTAATAGTTTATCAGAACAATCAAACCAAATCAGGACATCTCGTCAACACTTGTCAGAAAACTTTTAACTTAGGCCCTCTCCCACTTACATCACAACTCTAGCACCTAGAAAAACAATTATTACAAACAATTCTCCTAAAAGATTTGGCCCTCACTGCATCTAGAGAAGTTTACTAGAAATGCCATTATTTTCCATGTCAATTATTCCCTTTGCCTAGAGAGGCAAGGAGTATAGTTGGTCTTAGGAAAGGAGAATGGACAGTTGGGGATGAGGAGTAAGCAATGCCATCAAGAATATCAATGACAAGGACTTACAAGTCAAATTCCCTACCATTCCACATCTTCCTGATAGAATGATATAGTTGGCTCCAAATCTATGTAGGTCTAATGTCCATCCCAGCAGGAAATGGATTCACTTGGGTTTCTAGCCTCAGAGGCACAAGCATAACATTTGCTTTGATTTAATGTGTGTACAGAATGTTTAATAGAGTCTACCTAAGCATTAGTGTCTAGTCTCAATTTATATCTCATCTCAATTTATACAGTCTATAACTTGTATTTTGAGTCTACCTTTAATGTTTATATCTAGTCTCAATTTATAGGTCTATAACTTGTATTTTGAGTCTACCTGTAATGTTTACCCCAAAACTGAGGTTCATATTATATATATTCTAGGATCAACCAAAAGTTCTCTCTATGTCTTGTAGCCAAGGAACGTTACCTTAAGGGGATCAGTGAATAAGAGTTTAGAGTCCTCCACTCAGGACCTAGGTCTACACAAAGGAAAACCTGACAAGCATCAAATTATCTGTGGATATTATGAAGATGGATGATATTTTTGACCAATTTTATAGGCATTCACTTATTTGTACCTTGCATATAATTTAGAGGAACAAGAACCATTGCCCTAGAAAGCTTTATAGATAGGTTAGAGGTATAGGACTACTGTCCCTTATTACTTCTTATAGCAAGTTGGAGCAACCTTGACACAGGTGTAATGATTTTGAAATTTCTGCCATTCAATCATTCAGTCAAAATCTTGGAGATTTCTTTTTCTATCACCAAACATTTTTTCTTTCCTAACAAAATGAAAACATGAATCAGGATTGCTCTCCCCTTTCCCATTCTCCTTGCCAGCATTTGTTATTGCTTGTTTCTTTTGAAGGATATCATTCTACAGAATCTTAGTATGATTTTGATTTTCATTTCCTTCATGGCTAGGATGTTGAATTTCTTTGTATTTGTATAATTTTATTGTGAGAAATATCTGTTCAAATACTTATTAATTGGATAGTCATGTTGTTTAACTTTTTTAGATCTTTATATATTCTGGATAATTCTTTATCTGTTGAAAAGATGGCAAAGATTTTCTAAAATTCCATGGGTTGGCTGTTGGGTCTGGTAATTGTTGATTTTGCTTTCCAGAAGCTCTTTAATTTAATGGAGTCCCGTTTGTCAATACTTTGTCCCATCCTCTGGACAACTGTAATTCTGTTTCCTTGTGCCTATAGTTTACAAAGTTCCCTAAAATGTTTTTATACTTTGTTTAAAGTATGTCATCTTAGTTTGAGTTCTTTGATCAATAGGCGTTGAGTTTTGTAAATGGTAAGAGATAAAGTTTCAGTTTGAGTCTCCTGAAAGTAAATAACAGCTTTTCCAACAACATTTTTTGAAAAGCCTTTTTCTGCAGTGGATTTTATTGACTTCTTGTCAAACTTTGGAAGCCTCATGCTGTATATTTATTCTTGGGTTCTCTACACTATTCCATTTGTCTCTGGATCTGTACGTATTTGTGTCAGTAAAAAGACTGTTTACTACTATGATTCTGTAATATAATTTGAAACTTTTGTGATTCCTCTGGTGGCACTTTTTAACTTAAAATTACTTTTGATATTCCAGGTCTTTTATTTCCTCTTACTAAATTTTAAGTTGGCTTGTATAATTCAGTGAAGAATGATGTTTGGATTTTGACAGGTATTGCATTGATTCATGATTGCTTTTTGCACTTTTTTTCATTTTGATATTAACTCTGCCAATCCATGATATTGGAAGGTCTTTTCAGAGTCTGATATCTTCTTTAATTTCTTTCTTCAAGGTTTTATACTTTTCCTCTTGAGATCTTTCACTTCATAATTAATGCAAATGCATTCTATTGTTTTTTAATAAATCAGAATCAAATAACATTACTGTTAAGAAGGAGGGAATTTTTCCTGTTCTTTCTTTCCTTCTGTTCCTTGTTGGCATATAGAAAGACTATTGATTTTTTAAAATATAAATTCATATCCTGCCTCATTTCCAAAATATTTATTGAAAACACCCATCCCAGATGATTACACAGACAGTCATGTGCAGGAAAGGAGTTTTATTAACATCCGATGTTGACAGGCCATCTCCCCCAGAGGAGAGGGAGAAATGTTGCCTCTCCCTATTTAGGGGCATTCTTATAACATCAGGACTAGAGGTGAGAGGTACTCTGTGTGCGCAGCTAGGTCTGTGTAGAGAGTATGTGGACTTATCCCAGGGAAACCGGTGGGAGACCCAGGGAGAGTTCTCTTTATTTTGTGAAGGACAGGGTGGAGTTCAAGTCTGGGTCTGGGTTGAGGGTGTTCTGCTGATGTAGCTGAAGGCTAGAGATACATGCTACTAACTTTTATAAATTCTATAAGTTTTTGAAGTTGTCTAGAATCTATTAGGAATAGGAAGATATCATCTACATGTAAGGATAATTTGAATCTTCCTTCCCTAATTCCCTTTTGTTTCTGTCTCTAGTCATATTGATCTAGATAGAAATTCCATTACCATATTGAATAAGATGAGGGAAAGTAGGTATCCTTATCTTGTTTTCGACTTTAGGGGAAATGATCTTATGTGTCCCCATTTAAAATTATGTTGGCCAAAAGTTTGTCATATCAGGCTTTATTAAGTTCAGATTTAGTCCATGTCTTCCATCTAGAAATAAAAATAATTGAAGGTACAAGTCACTATTATAATAACTTTAGATTTTATGACAGCATTTGAACTCACTACTATTAAGAGATCTAGTTCTTTATGTAGCTTTCATTTACTGTCTTGAATCCTATCATTTATTGTGTAAGACTCCCCTGAATATTTTCTGCATGGCATGGTAGAGTTATGAAATTTCCTCAGGATTGGATTATTGGGATTCTAAATTTCTCTTTCACTTTAAAGGACAATTTCACTAGATAAAATATTCTTGGTTCATAATTTGTTTCTTTTATCACTTTCAATGTTTTGGCCTTCTACTATTAGTCACCAAACTTTGTTATAAAAAATCTTGATAATTTTGTTTAAAATACTTGCATAAAATAGTTTTACTTTCAAGATTCTTTGTCTTGACTTTTGAAAATGTGATTACAATGTGTCTCTGGTGTGTGTGTCACTGCGCTCATTTTTCTTGGAATTTGAGATTCTTCAATATGTACAGGAATACCTTGATCAAAATTAGTATGATGTCAACTATCATTTGTTTGATTATTCTCTCAGCAACACATTTGTTCTTTCTTATCTCCTTTAGGAATGTCACAATGTATATATCAGTCTTTTTAGTGGCATCCCAGAGACCCCGTAGGTTTAGAGCATCTTTGGTCAATTCTTTTCTCAAACTTAGTAATTACTACTGTTCTGTCTACAATTTCAATGATCATTATATTCATTTTGCTTGCTGAAATTTCCCAACATATCCCTCTGCTGATGTTTGTATTTTGATTATTGAGCCCCAAGCTTTAGGATTACTCATTGGTTTCCTTTTATGTGCACTTATTATTGGTATTCATATTTTGTTCATATATTACTTTCTTGGAATTTCCTACAATACAACTTTGAAAAATCATCTGAGAATGTTTCTAATAGTTGTTTACAAATTCATTTAGAGATAGTCATACAAAGAGAGTATGACTATCTTTAAATGAATTTGTAAATGAAGAGAAACCATGCTGAAATAAAATTGACAGTAGACCCATTACACAAAGACAAAAGTTAAAACAACTACATAATTGCTTTCTATGAATGAGAAATTGGGGGGGGTAAACCTGCGTGTGTGATAGAATCTTAAATCTATTGATGCTTACTCCCAGTTACTCCCAAGCCTTTCACAATTTTATAATCTTCAGAATTTTATAATCTTCAACAAACCTTAAAACTTCCCAATGGTTTAGGCGAGGTGACTGCCAGAAGAATTGTCTAGTGAGAAAGATTTCTGTTTCTCTACTAGCTTCTGAGACTCATGATAATTCATTTTAACTGCATAACTTTAATAATAATTTTTGGGGTTTTTGATTGTTGTTTATAGCTTACCTTCAACAAACCAATGTGGTCACACATGAGGATCAAGCTGTAACAGGAACAACACATTAAAGTTTTACCTCTGCAAATTAAAAAAATTCCCGGCTGGAAAGATATATGAAGTATGTGTAGTGACCTTGGTAAATATCAAATGTAATGTTTATTTCACAGTAGATTTTACTATTGTTTAAATAGTTAAATTCATCCTCATAGTGATAATAAGATCGAACTTGTGAGACTGTATTGGTTCCAAATTCTATCTCCAAAAATCTAAGAGGAAAGTCATCATGGCTTGTTTCATTACTATCTAAAATCATAAATCTTGTGATTAGACTTTGGGCTTCATTAAAGACACAAAAATTCAGAAACTATAAGACAAGTTGATGTTAGGCAAAATGAACCCCAAGATAAGGATAAAACTTTTTTTTTTCTTTCTTGTGATTGTTTCCAACATATTTATAAGATGATTTCTTTGTTGCTTTGTATGTACCTCACCCAGGGTATAAGCCCTGCTTTCACTGTATTTGATATAATTTGTGGAGGAGAAGGGATAAAACAAACTGTTTAAATAGGATTACAGTTTGACCCATTACAACAATGAGATGTACAAGACGTTATGTCAAAAAACGAATTTTACAACTTTGACGGGGTGGGGTGGGGGAGTGTAGAGGGGAAGGGATGGTATGGGGAAACAAAGGAGGAGGCAAGTATGCTTGATAATAAATGTACTCACTATCTTGCCCATGTAATTGTGACCTCTCTGTATGACATTTTCACAATAATAATATTAAAAATAAGACACAAAAATAATTGACAAATTATAACATAGAAAGAATACCAATTACAAAAGTTATAATTTTTATTTGCTTATCTTGCTCCTATTTGCTAGCAGTAAAATTAACAGTTTGACTTGAAATGAAGAAATAATGCCATGGTTATTTCTATCTAGAAATGGCATCTTTATAAGTCATTCACACTATAATTCTCACTATTGAGTAATTTAGGTGGAAAAATTTAAACCATCAAAATAGTTAATCAAATGACAAAGACGTCACAAGTTGTCATCCAGTTTTACTGCTCCTTCAAGGATTTTCTTTTGTTAGATTCGATTAACATGATTTTGCAGAGGTTGGAAACATGGTATTTTAGTCCCCTAACTGTATAAACTTTTTAAATTAGACAATAAAATTAAAACATACTTAATAGGAAGAGCTCTTTTGTTTTATTATTTGAGGAAATTGTTGATGCAAAGGTAATGAAAAATACCAATGTATGTGAGCAAAGGTTATCAACTGAAAACCGCTTATAAAATATTGAAGGTTTGTTTCCTCCTAAAAAGAAATTGTATCTATGTTTGATATCTCCTGAAATCACAAATTAATAGGTACAATGATGATGTCATGAACCACAGAATTTATTCAGTGGGGAAAGTACACCATGAATATACTACAACTTTGGTCTAAATCTATTGTCAGCCATTATCTATAGATATCAAACCCTCCCTTGTCTATTTTTATCCTACAGATATCAATAGATACAGAACCTATGTTTATTGTACAATTGTAGATTTTATGAATGATACATCCGTTGTGACAAGATCAAATCCAACATCAAACAAATTCCATCTTCAATGATTGGCACTGTGGGTAGTAAGAAAACAAAACAAATAAGAGAATAACTGATTAATACAGGATATTGATGTAAAATACATTTTCCCCATTTTTATTGAAATGTAATTGATAAATAAGATTTAATATATTTATAGTATTCAAAAGAGTTAGATAAGCCTACACATTATAAGTATATAAATATGTATTCCCTGACATAGTTCTCATTTTGTATATGTAGTGGGAGCACTCAAGAAAATTTCTCATAGCAACTTTCTATTATATAACAAAATGTAGTTAACTATATGTACAGTGGAGCTCCAGCACTTACTTATTCTGCATAACACAAGAATTTGGACTAAAGACAATACTTAAGCTGTTAAAAAGGAAGGCAAGGGGATTTAGTAGTGGGAAGATGGTGGAGGAGCAGCTGGGGGTTAACTGTGCTCTGGGAGAAACCAGCTTTAGTGTTCTAATGAAAACTCCAAGGCTAAAGAGTGACACCAAGTGAGTCATCATAGTACAGCGAGTTTGGACAGAGAGGAAAAAAATCAGGCAGCCTGTTTAAGGAGACAAATTTGAGCACATGCCAGTGATGCTGGTGGCAGCAGAGGTGGTGGCAGCAGCTGCTGCCATAGCAGCAGATAGAGCCTGGGAAAAAGGTATCAGAGATAGAGTGTGAGGGGCTTCTACTCACCACCAGCGTGAACTGACTAGGAGTGGAAATTTGCATCCTGCTTTCCACAGATGGATGCAGATTTCAGACAGTATGAAAAACCAAGAGAAAGACATTAGTACCCCACACAGCATTCCCACTCCTTCTCACAGAACAGTGTCTGGAAGGTAGCCCTTCCCCCAACACCCAAGAACAAAGCCATCATTGATACTGGCAAGGACCAGGCCAGAGCAGCTAGCAGATAACTCAGACTTGTGATGCAGACACTGTGGAGCCGTTTTTTCAACAGGGCAAAAGAATCTGACCAATGGGACTCAGCTCCACTCAGGAGAAAGTTGCCCTTCCCAAGAGGGGGAAGCCCTGTCCACCGTGGGACAACTTTCTTCACCAGATAACAAAGCCAGAGGTGACCCCACCCCTTTGTAGCACCTCAGCTTTCTTGGATACAAGAGGTTAAAAAAATAAATTCAAAACTGGATAAGGCATAAAACATGAGAACAACTCCAAGCTGGACCACAAGAGTGTCTCAGGAGCTAGCTCCTCAGGGAAAAGCAACTGATTCCAGACAGGCCACAACCACACCCACACTCAAGCTCCCTCATAGTGACTCCAAGCTAAAGAAAACAATAACCTCCCTCCTATGTAACACAAAAAGCAGATTGCCTTCCCACTGAACTAGTCTGGGAGGAGAGTCATAAAGAACCCAAGGATGTAAGGCACAACTTCTTCGTGCCTGCTCAGACAAACTGATTTGAGAAACCAAGTAAGCCACAGGAAAACTGAGTCCCTCAAGGAAATCGGGGACTCCATTAAGAGTCTGGAAATGGACACAGAGAAGTCACAAGATCCTTCAAATTAATCAAAGAATTATTTTTACTAATTTTTTAACTTTTGTCTACTTTTTTTTTCATTTTTTTTGCTTTCTCCCTTTTGTTCTTTTTTCTTTTTTCCCCCTACTTAATTGTTGCTCTGTCCATCCCCTAATGCATAGCCAACAGTAATTATTAGGCCTCCTCCTTCATTGTGTGCATACTCAATTCAGACATTGATTATTTAATTTGCAATTTCTCAGTCTTAGTATCTCTAATTGTAGTAATATTGCTTTACACTTATATAATTAAGATTTTCACTTTAAAAATTTATATATGTATATTTTGTTCTTCCTTTTGTTTTTTTCTTTTTTCTTTTTTTCTTTTTCCCCCTCTTTTTCTTCTCTGAATTTAGGTCTCTCTTCCTTTCCTTACCTACATTCCTCTAATCTTATTTTTCCCTCATAATTTCCCTTATACCTCTTTATTTATGGTCTTCTGCTCCTTCTTTGATTTTCTTAATCCATTGATCCCTACTTATTTGTTGTTGAGCTAGGCTGTATCTGTACTGATTTTGACTGTGTCAAAGTGGCTCATTGACTTATCCTTTTGGTCCAGATTGATTCAAACCTCATGACAGATTGGTTCACTGGTTATATGTATACACAATGCTCATTTGTGAATCAATATACCCACCCCCATCAAAGAAAAGCAAAGATACATGGAAGAAAACCAATCTATGATTTTGACCTTCTAAAATCAGTGCAAATTCACTACCCGGGGTGGGATTTTGTCTTAAATCTGTGCTCTGAGGTGGTATTAGATCTACTTACATATCTAAAAAAGGAGAGCTAAAATGAAAAAAAAATCTATCTTTGATTGTGAACTTCCAAAGTCTGTGCAACTACAAGGCTTAAAGTTGTGTTCTGGTGTGGAATTGGGGATACTTTCAATGCCAAAAGTGTGTGTGTGTGTGTGTGAGAGAGAGAGAGACAGAGGCAGAGACAGAGACAGAGACAGAGAGAGAGAGGGAGGGAGAGAGAAAGAGACAGAGAGAGACAGAGAGAGAGGAGGGAGGGAGGGAGGGGGAGAGAGAGAGAAAGAGAGAGAGAGAGAAAGTTCCTATCTTTGATTGTGAACCTCCAATTGTGAACTTGCACAAATACAGGGCTCTGGGATGGTACTTGAAATGAAATTTTTTTCTGGTGTGAAGTGGATATACTTTCATTTCAAAAAAAGGAGAGACATAGTAAATTCACCTATCTTTGATGATGGACCTCCAAAGTCTGTGCAACTACAGGGTTCTGGGCTGTTGCTTGACTTAAAATTTTGTTCTGGTGAGAAATTGGAGGTATTTTCATTTCCAAAAAAAGGCGAGAGAGAATGAAAATACCTATCTTTAATTGTGAAACCACAAAGTCTGTGTAACTACAGGGCTCTGAGTTGTTGCCTGCCTCAAAATTGTGTTCTGGTGTAGAATTTCATATACTCTCATCCCCCCCCCACCTTAAAAAAAGGAAAGATGGAGTGCAAATACCCATTGTTGATTGTAAACCTCCATAGCACATGCAACTACAGGGCTCTGGGTTGTTGCTTGTTTAAAATAGTGTTCTAGCATGGAATTTGTTTTGCTTTCATTCTTAAATGTACAGAAGCCATAGAAACACAAGAAAAATGTCAAGTCAAGGAACCTCAACTCCAGCCCAAGATAATCATGCACCAGAGCAAATAATGAATAATCCAGAAGATAGTTCACAAAATTTTCTACAAAGCACTACTGGTAAGCATGCTGAATGAAAACCCTGATAAGTCTCTGAATGAGCGTGATGAAGCTAAAGAGATAAAAACAGACAAATTCATTGATTCCAAAAATAGAATGTTGAATGAATTCCAAAATAAGGAAAGGGAGTCCAATGAAAGGGATTTGAAAGGAAAACAAAAATTACGGAGGTAAAAATGTTCATATAAGCTCTAAGACAAAGCTTCCACAAAGGAATTGAAGCCATCAAAACTGACCAATTAGAATGAAGGAAAGAAAAAAACAAAGTAGACAAACTGGAAAGTAGACTAGATAATGTACAAGGAGGTTGAACAACACATGTTGAATCACTAGTGGGCCACTGAAGAAATTAGAAAGGAAATTCAAGTGATTATAATATTTAACAAAAATGAACATACAAATCTCCTGCTCCTCTGGTCACAGCAAAGGCAGTACTCAGAGGAAAATTTGTAGCTCTGAGTTCCTACATCAACAAATTGGAGATACCTCATGCCAAAAATTTAATAATGCACCTGAAGCTCCTTGCAAAAGAACTATAAGCCAAACTCCAGTCTAGGAGATGGAAACAAATAATTAAAATTAAACCAGAATAAAAGAGTCCAAAAATAACAAAAAGAATAAACAAAACAAAAAGTTGGTTCTTAAAAAAATTAGCAAAATTTATAGACCATAGCAAATCTTAAGAGAAAAAAGAAGAGGACACACCCAAAAAAACAATATCAGGGAAGGTAATGGAAATATCACCACAGAAGCAGCCAAAATTCAGAACATTATAAGGGCATACTTCTAACATTTTTGGAGGCATTTTCATTTCCAAAAAAGGAGAGAGAGAATAAAAATACCTATCTTCAATTGTGAAACTAAAAGTCTGTGTAACTACCGGGCTCTGAATTGATGCCTGCCTCAAAATTGTATTCTGGTGTGGAATTGCATATACGCTCATCCCAATCCCTCACCCTGCACCCTTTAAAAAAGGAAAGATAGAGTGCAAGTACCCATAGTTGATTGTAAACCTCCATAGCCCATGCAACTACAGGGCTCTGGGTTGTTGTTTGTCTTAAAATAGTGTTCTAGCATGAAATTTGTTTTGCTTTCATTTTCAAATGGGCAGAAGAAGCCATAGAAACAAGAAAAATGGCAAGTCAAGGAACCTCAACTCCAGGAACCTTTCCAGTAAGGGACTGGAAATGGACACAGAAAAGTCACAAGATCCTTCAAATTAATCAAAGAATTCTTTTCACTAATTTATTTATTCTAAAATTTATTCTAACAAATTTGAGAATCTGGAAAAAAGGAAGAATTTCTAGCAAATACTGATATTTCCAAACTAAACCAAGAAGATTTAAACCAATTAATTGACCCTTATTAAGCATTGAAAAAGAAAAACAATAAGAGACCTGCCACCCAAGAAATGCCCAGGACCTGATGGGTGCACAGCTGAGTTCTACAAGGCCTTTAAAGCAAAACTGACACCAATACTCCCCAAACCTGTCAATGAAGTTGAAAGTAAAAGATCACTACTAAACTCATTCTAGGAAGCCAGCATAACCCTCATCCTAAAACCAGACAGGGACTCATCAACATATTGAATGTTGTTTATACTACTAATAAATAGAATATGATACCATCAGTTGCCAGGTTAATTATTGGTGGAAGTCAAAATTATGAAATTTTACACTGAAAGAAAAAGAGTTCACACATCGATGCAAATAATTTTTAATATATTTTTATTGTGAAAATACTGTACAGAGAGGTTACAATTACATGGGTAAGATAATAAGCACATTTCTCATCAAGCAATGTAGCCTCCTGCTTTGTTTCCCCTTCCCATCCCTTCGTATCCTCCACTCCCCCCCCGTACTCCCCCCCACCAAAGTTGTAAAGTTTGTTTTTCGACATAACGACTTGTACATCTCATTGTTGCAATGGCTCCCCTGTATCCCTGTTTTAACAATTTGTTCTTTTCCCTTCCCCTCCACATATATACCAACATCATATATAGTGAAAGTAGGGGTTGTACCAAGGGGGAGGGAAATACAAGGCAACAAAGACATAATCTTATAAATATGTTAGAAACAATCGCATGAAAGATCTCTCTCCCGAGCGAGCTCTGTTTTTTTTTTTTTTTTTTTTTTTTTTTTTTTTTTTTTTGTCAGTCGTGGGGCTTGAGCTCTAGGCCGGGAGTTGTCTCTGAACAATTCAGCTCAAGGCTCATGGTCTACCATTTGAGCCATTGCACCACTTCTAGTTTTCTGGTGGTTTTTTCTTTTAATTGTGATTAAGTGATTACATAATTTCCCAAATTTCACAGTATTGCGGAATAATGATGCTCACTTAAAGTCACAAGATCATTCTAACTTTCCTGGAGCAAATTGTCTATCACGGTCTATAACATATAAAAGTGTACACGTATATACCATACATGTGATCAGCAGCATGGGATTTTTTAGTAGTAGTTCCACCAGATGACTGGAAGTTGTTTGTTTCTTAAGTCCTGTTAATTTTGTCATATCACCTAACATTTTGGATTTAACATCCACTTATCAGGGAGACCATGTGCGATTTGTCTCTTTGCTCTTGGCTTACCTTGCTCAACATGATTTCTTCTAGCTCCATCCATTTCCCTGCAAATGCCATTATTTTGTCATTTCTAATGGCTGCATAATATTCCATTGTGTATAGATACCACAATTTTTTGATCCATTCATCTGTTGTGGGGCATCTGGGTTGATTCCATATCCTAGCTATGTGAAAAATGCTGTAATAAACATGGAGGTGCATGTGTCCTTGTATATTGGTTCCTGTTGTTCAGGGTAGATGCCTAGAAGTGGTATGATTAGGTCATAAGAGAAGTCAATCTTTAGCTTTCTGAGGACCCTCCAGACGCTTTCCAAAGTGGTTGTATATGTGTACATTCCCTCCAGCAGTTTAATAGGGATCGTCTTTCTCAACATCCCCTCCAGCATTTGTCGTTGGCTGACTTGTGGATGTGGGCCATTCTGACTGGGGTAAGATGGTATCTCAGGGTTGTCTTTATTTGAATTTCCTTTACCACCGGGGATGGTGAAGATTTCCTCATGTGTTTCTTTGCCATTTTTATTTCTTCATCTGAGAAGTCCCTCTTTAGTTCCCTTGCCCATTTAGTAATTGGTTTGTTAGGTTTGGGAGGGATTAGTTTCTTGAGTTCCCGGTATATACTGGATGTTAACCCCTTGTCTGATATATTGCTGGTAAATATTTTTTCCCAATTAGCTTGGTTGTGATGGATTTAGCTGTGCAGAAGCTTTTTATTTTAAGGTAGTCCCATTTGTCGAGTCTCTCTCCAATTTGTTGTGATCCTGGGACACTGTTCAGGAAGTTTCTTCCTGTGTCTATTAGTTCAAGTGTCTCTCCTACTTTGTCCTGCAGTAGTTTCAGAGATTCAGGTTTAATGTTAAGGTCTTTAATCCATTTTGAGTTGATGTTGGTGCATGGTGATACGCTAGGGTTCACTTTTAGTTTTCTGCATGTGGCTGCCCAGTTTTCCCAGCACCAGTGGTTGAAGAGGCTGTGTTTCTTCCATTGTATGTCTTTGGCTCCTTTGTCAAATATCAGCTGACTGTAGGCCTGTGGATTTATTTCTGGATCTTCTATTCTATTCCATTGGTCTTTGAGTCTGTTTTTGTGCCTGTATCATGCTGTCTTTGTTATTATAGCTCTATAGTAGAGTTTGAAGTTTGGCATGGATATCCCTCCCATGTTGAATTTATTCCCTAGAATTGTTTTGGCTATTTTAGGTCTTTTGTTGTTCCATATGAATTTTTGGACTGTTTTCTGTATTTCAGTGATGTACGTCATTGGGATTTTAATAGAAATTGCATTGAATTTGTATATCAATTTTGGCAGTATTACCATTTTCACTATTTTAAGTCGGCCTATCCAAGAGCATGGTAGGTCTTTCCATTTCCTAGTGTCTTCTGCAATTTCTTTCTTTAACTTTTTATAGTTTTCATTAAATAGTTCTTTTATATCTTTGGTTAGGTTAATTCCTAAATATTTTATTTTTTGGGAGGTTATTGTGAATGGGGTTGCTCCCTTTATTTCCCTCTCTTCTTGTACATTGTCAGTGTACAGGAAGGCAACTGATATTTGTGAGTTTATTTTTTATCCTGTTACTTTGCCAAAGTGATTTATGATTTCTAAGAGTTTGGGGATGGAGTTTTTGGGATCATGAAGGTATAGTATCATGTTGTCTGAAAAAAGGGATAGTTTAACTTCTTCTTTGCCTATGCGGATCCCTTTAATGTCTTTTTCTTGCCTTATTGCCCTGGCTAAGGGTTCCAAGACTATATTGAAGAGGAGTGGAGACAGTGGGCATTCTTGCCTTGTCCCTGATTTTAGGAGAATTGGTTGTAGCTTTTCCCCATTAAGTATAATATTGGCTATTGGTCTGTCATAAATGGCTTTTATTGTCTTAAGAAATGTTCCTTCTATTCCTATTTCTCCAGAGCTTTCAACATGAATGAACGTTGAATTTTATCAAAGGCCTTTTCTGCATCTGTGGCGATAATCATGTGATTCTTGACCTTGGCTCTGTTGATGTGTTTGTTGGATTACATTTATTGACTTACATATGTTAAACCATCCCTGCATCTCTGGGATGAAGCCTACCTGGTCATAGTGTATGAATTTTTTATGTGTTTCTGGATTCTGTTAGCTAGAATCTTGTTAAGCATCTTTGCATCTGTGTTCATCAAGGAAATTGGCCTGTAATTCTCTTTTTTGGTTGGGTCTTTGCCTGGTTTGGGGATGAGTGTGATAAAGGCTTCATAGAATGAGTTTGGGATAGCTACCTACTTCTCTGTTTCTCTGAAGAGCTTGAGGAGTATGGGTATTAGTTCTTCTTTAAATGTCTTACAGAATTCTGCTGTGAATCCATCTGGTCCTGGGCTTTTTTTTTTGTTGGAAGACTTTTGATAGCTTCCTGTATCTCATTATAGGATATTGGCTTATTTAATTGGTTAACTTCTTCTTTGCTCAGTTTGGGCAACTTGTATTTCTCGAAAAATGCATCCGTTTCTGCCAGGTTTTCTTCCTTTAGAGAGTATAACTTTTGAAAGTAGTCCATTAAGATTGTTTGGATATTGTGGTTACATGTTGTGATTTTTCCCGTGGCATCCCTAATCCTGTTAATATGGTTTTCCTCTCTTCTTTTTTCAATTAATCTTGCCAACGGTCCATCAATTTTCTTTATTTTTTAAAAGAACCAGCTTTTTGTTTGGTTAATTTTGGCTATAATTTTCTGATTTTCTAATCTCTGCTCTTAATTGGGTTATCTGGCTCCGTATAGTAAATTTAGGTTCCATTTTTTCATGTTTTTCTAACTGTTTTACTTGCAACATGAGATTTTTTACTTGGTCTGTTTTATTTTGCTGATGTGGGCACTGAGGGCAATAAATTTGCCCCTCCGGACTGCTTTTGCTGTGTCCAACACGTTTCTTTGCGAGGTGTTTTCATTTTCATTGAGTTGTAGGAAATTTCTTATTTCTTCTTTGATCTCTTCCATTACCCAAGCATTGCTAAGAAGTGTGCTGTTCAATTTCCATGTATTAGAGAAATTTCTGCGGTATGCTTTGTTATTGAGAACTAGCTTGATTCCATTGTGGTCAGATAGGATACAGGGGATTATGTCGATCCCTTTGTATTTGCTTAAGTTCCTTGCATGAACTATGATATGGTCTATTTTGGAGAAAGTTCCATAAGCTGCTGAGAAGAATGTGTACTGTGTTGTTTTAGGGTGAAATACTCGGTAGATGTCAGTTAATTCCGCTTGAAGTATGGCCTCTGGTTGGTAGACCTGTCCTTTGGTGAGAGTGGTGTGTTAAAGTCTCCTAGTATTATCGTATTGGGATCTATTTTATTCTGTAAGTTTGAGAGTATTTGTTTAACATACCTGGGTGCACCAATGTTTGGGGAATATAAGTTGATGATGTAATATCCTCCTCTTGGATTGTTCCCTGTATTAATATGTAGTGTCCGTCCTTGTCTTTCTGTACTGATGTTAATGAAAAGTTTATTTTGTCAGATATCAAGATAGCTACACCTGCTTTCTTACTTGGGGCATTTGATTGATAGATCCTTTTCCAACCCTTTACTCTGAGTTTGTTTGTATGTTTGGCTGAGAGGTGGGTCTCCTGAAGGCAACAATGGATGGGTCATGTTTTCTAATCCAATCTGCAGTTTTTTTTCTTTTGATTGGCGAATTAAGCCCATTAATATTAAGAGATAGTATAGAGAGATGCATTGTGGCCCCTGTCATTCCCTATTTTCCTCAGATTTTCTTCTTTCCTTTCCTCCTGTGCTTGATCAGTTAGACTTTGATTAATGCCTGTCTGAGTGCAGGTCCCAGTTCCTCGTTGCTTTCTTCAGGTTGAGTCCCCTCTTAGTATTCTTTGTAATGATGGCTTAATGTTGATGTATTCATTTAGTTTTTCTTTGCTATTAAAAATTTTCAGTTCTCCATCTTATGTGAATGCTAGCTTTGCTGGGTATATCAGTCTGGGTTGGCAGTTATTGGCTCTCAGGGCTCGTATGGTACTTTCCCAGGCCTTTCTTTCACTCAGTGTTTGTGTGGAGAGATCTGCAGTGATTCTATTTTTTTTCCCATTGTAGTACAGCTCCTTCTTCATTTTTGCTGCATGCAAGATTGTTTCCTTATTATTCAGATCTATCATTTTTACTATAATGTGTCTATTAGTGTTTCTCCAGGGATCTTGCTTATTAGGTATTCTATATGTTTCTGTTATATAAGTAAGTTGTTCTTTTTTGAGATGGGGAAAATTTTAACCGATTATCTTGTTGAATAGGTGTTGCATTCCCTTGCTTTGATATTCCTCACCTTCGTCCACTCCAATTATACGAAAGTTAAATTTCTTGGCAATATCTGCTTGCTCTTGAATTTCCCTTTGACATAATTTGAGTGATTTTTCCATATCTATCATTTTTTTGGCCCAGTTGGTGTATTCTGTCTTCTGTATCTGACACTCTACATTCCATTTCATTCACTCTATTAACTGTGGCTTCCATTGTGGTTTGTATTGAGGAAATGGACTCCTTTATGGATTCGATGTTGGTTCTCAAAGAACTGATCTCACCTCTTAATGAGGTATGTACTGCCTCTATTTTGGCATTTATCTCACTTCTTACTGAGGTGTGTGCTGCCTCTATTTTTGCATGCCTCTCCTGTTTGATATCCTGTATCTCTTTGGATAGTTCATCCTTGTGCTCTTTCAATTTCTGGTCTATTTCTCACTTTATTTCTTGAGTCATTGCCTCCAGCATCCCTTGGATGTAGCTTTTGTCTTCCATTCCTGCTGTGCTCCCACTGGGGCTTTCCCCTGTGTGGTTGCTGGCTAGTGGAGATAGCTTGCTATCCTGGGTGTTGATAAACCTTGTAATTTTTCTCTGTGATTTTCGCATGGGGGTTCAGGGATTATTGGAGACTAATCTGAAATGTTGTTTTGGTGTGTCTGTCTTTGCTTGGTTGCTGTTTCTGTATTGGTAGAGAGAGTCTGTGCCTGATCTGGGTTCTGTTGGGGGACTACCTCCAGCTGCTGGTCTGACCTACATAGGATTCTCGGCTCTCTGCTGTAGATCACTGGCAATTTCTGCCTTTGGAAGGGTTGAGCAGCGTAAACTGCTCCTGTTTGCTCCTATGCATGCTCTTGGCAAGATCGGATGTTCTGGGTGCACTCTCCCAGTTGCTGGAGTCTGCTATGGGCTCCTGATGGTTGTTTTTTTGTTTTTGTTTTGTTGATTTTCTTTTTTTTGCCTGTTGTGGGCTTGAACTCTGGGTTTGGGTGCTGTCCCTCAGCTCTTCAGCTCAAGGCTGGTACCCTACCATTTGAGCCACAGCACCATTTCTGGCCTTTTCTGCTTATGTGGTGCTGAGGAATCAGACCCACGGCCTCATGCACCCAAGATTATCACTCTACTGCTGAGCCACCTTACCAGCCTGAGCTCCTGCCTACTATCAGGTGCTGGTGGCCTGTGTTGTCCAATTCCCAGCCTAGAGTATATGGGTCGGGGTTTGGTGGGGTTTGGGCTTCTCTTGTCCTGAGCCTCTAGGTCTTTTGTTGTCACAGGCGTACTTCCCAGGGGGTGCAGTTCCCTGCATTTCTCCCCTCTGCTGAGGCATATGCTCAGCTTTTGACTTCAGTTGGGAGGAGTTGGTTGTGTTGTTCAGGCGCTGGATCCCCAGGCCTTGTCCCGGCCCCCCACCTGGGGCACGCTGGTTGGGCCTGTGCTGCTGTGTATACCGCCTAGTTTACACAGCCTGGGGCACACAGTTCAAATTTCTTCTACTGTTGGTTGTCTTGACCCAGGGTTGCTGTTCCTGGCTTGGGCATTTAAGCTCCCTTCCAGGGGTGCTCTTGCTCTAGCCTGGCCAGTGGAGTGTGCTCTATGGGTTGGTGGAGCTGTCGAACAGTTCCCAGTTTTAGTGGGTCCTGTGGTCTGGGTGTTGGGGTAGGGAGTCTGGGTCAGGGTCTGGGGATTCCCACAAGCTCTGGTCTGCCTTGAGGGATACCCTGTCCCCTGTGGAGTACTCACCCTGGAACTAGTTGCTTCTACATGGTCGTCAGTTGCCGCTGCAATCAGAGTTCAGTTGGAGTGGTTGCGGGCTGGGCTTGGCGGTGGTGGCTCTGTGTGATTCTCTTCTGTCTCTGCCTCTGTCGATGCTTTCGGGTCCACAGCGTCCATGCCATGGGCGAGGGATGGGGGCTGGGCCTCCCTACAGGTTCTGAGTGCTGAGGTTTGTCTCTGTTTGCACTCTCCAGATTAGCACCAGTTCCTTGCAGGTCTTCTGCTCTGGTGTTCTGTGGGTGTTCCGTGTAGCTCTGGGGCTCCCATCGTGGGGCCGAGTTATGGGCTCAGGGGTTTCTCTATTCATCGCAATCGGCGCGTCTGAAACCAGTACCTCAGGCGGCTTCTGCGTGGGTTATCTCTGATGCAAATAATTTGAAAGGTATATATGGACACTTTCATTGTGAAGATGTTAGTAAGAAGGCAGAAATGAGAAGATATTATGTAAGTGTACAGAATCAAAATTCAATAGTACTGCTCTGGTGACTCTTGGATCTGTGGGGAATTAACGTTTTTGAACTCAAACCAATACTTAATAATATTTAATCATTCTGGCAACTGAGAGATGGTTCAAAGAACTTAATTTGTTTACATTTCTCTAGTTTTTTTGCTATTGATCTAATGCATTATGAGAATGTTGTAAGAAAGCAGGAGAGTATTTTGTGTGAGACACATATTAAAATAAAGGAGGTAGGTTAAAGATGAGGGTCTGATTCCTTCACAAGTTTGTATGATGTAATTTTATGTAACAGTCAAAAATACCAAATAGGAACAAAGTATGACACCAATTCATTAGTAGTATATTCTGTGTGTGTATATGTATGTGTGTATGTATGTATTTTGAAAGCTAATTAAGCTTAAGCCAGCACTGGCGGCTCACATCTGTTATCTTAGCTACTCAGGTAGCTGAGATCTCAGGATCTAGTTTCAGAAACAGCCTGGAGAGAAAAGTCTATGCGTTTCTTACCTCCAACTAACCAGCAAAAAGCCAGAAAGAGAAATGTTGGCGTGTCATAGAGTGCAAGCCTTTAGCAAAAAAACAAAATGGTAGCACTTAGGACCTGATTTGTAGTACTGGCACAAGCACACAAAAGAAAGTTCAAGGTAAATTTTAACAGTTTCATCCGAAGTGATGAAAATGATAGTGCCAGTTGCTAGTAATTTCAAATGTTCTTATTGCAATTATAAACTTTTAAATATAAATAGGAAAATCTTGAGGTGATTGTATGGCATCTTATAAAAATATGTGTACGTTGAAGTTTAAGAATAAACATTTTAATGTAGACAACACCTAAACATTGTTTAAATTTACTAAGATGTCCACACACTGTCATTAGCTTTAAGCCAGCTCATCAAGTCTCCAGTTCCAATTAAGGTTTTCCTTCTTATCATTTACTTATTTATTATTTGGTCCTAAGAAATACACATATATGCATTCTCTATTCTGATAAGGAAGATGTGCTAGCCCCACTTTGTAGACAAGAAAGAATTAAAATTTTAATCATGTTTATGGCTGAGTTGAGTTGAAGAGAGCTTTGCTGACAGGTAACAGCAGCTGATTGATACCACAAAACAGGAATAAATTCTGAGTGGTAGGGCTAATGAAAAAAAGGCTAATTCTTTTTTGGAAACATTTCTGTTCACTTCTCCCTAAAAATAACAGCAATTATGGGTGAGTTAAATCAAGAGCATATCTCAGTTGTCCAAAACATATGCGTTGGAGAGGAAGGTATGCAGGACTAAGTGTGGAGAAGTACTATGTCCTCCTGGAATAAAGAGGTGTTCAATTACTCTCTTTCCTCCAGTACAAGATTTCAGCAGAGATACAAGAAGATAGACTCTGTCTCTTCCCCAGGCATCTGGGCTAAGAATGCTGATGTACTATATCCCAAGTAATTGACCACAGCTCCTTTTTGGGACAGTGTACTAGCTGTATGCTACAGAAGGGTGGCAAGGAGAACTTTTTTACCTGGGGCCAAACAGATAACATCTTTGTCACTGTCTAGAAGGAAATATACTCAAGTTTCTCTTTTTTTTTTTTACAGAAAACAAAACAAACCTTCTTTTTCATGAAATCTGGTAAAAATGATCATGACCCCAAACCTGAATTGATATAGTCAAGAAAGTAAGCACACATTTTCCCGAAGACCCATATCTCATTAAAAAATTCACTATATTAATATAACATTATTGGTTATAACGTCACAATTTTATTATTCTATGATAAACAAATGCATTTCTATGACACACCATGAGCTAGTTCAAAAATTGAAGGGAGTGATGTGGCAGTGGCCTATACATATTCTTCTAGTTATGTGGATAGTGGAGATCTAGAAGATCATGGTTCCAGTCCAGCCTGTACATAAAGCAAATGTTACTCCATCTCAACAGAAAAACCTAGGCATGTTGGCATGCAAAGTGTCATACTAGCAATACCTAGAAGCATAAATAGGAAGATTGTAGTTCAGTCTGTCCTGAACAAAAGGCAGGGTCCTATCTTAAAATTACCAGAACATAAAGGGCTTGGGATATGGCTCTTGCCATAGAACACCTGTCTAGCAAGCATAAGGTCCCAAACTCAAACCTCAGTACTGGCCATCTACAAGAAAATATCTAATTGTATAGGTATTTTCTGTTTGACATTTACAGGGCCCTGTTATGTGGCTGTATAATAAAAGTCACTGACCACCTAGAAAAGCAAGTTTATTTAACTGATAATGTACAGTAATATTAATTCCTATTTTATGTAGTACACATTTGTCTATGTACATATTACTTTAGTTCCTACACTAAATTCTAAGCTTTTTGCTAGTTTGTAAACCTATAATAAATAATATCCCTACATGAGACTTTGGGATGAATCTTATTGAGGTAAATATATTAATCAATGTTTAGAGCACAGAGTGTCATTGTTTTTACAACTCACTGATGCTGGTGGCACACCCAGTTAGCAGAATACCATGGATGGGTTAGTAGTTCAAATCTTGACCCTAGAATTGAGTGAAGGAAATAATAAATTGAATTAGCAATGCCAATTTGATAGGAAATCAGAAGGACAAAATTCCAGATTAAGAGTGGTAATCTTATGCCAAGGTGTATTTTAAAATCCAAGCATACATTTTATTAAATGTTATTGTTGCATTTAATGAAAAAGTAATTTCAAATATCCTTTCTGACATCTCTGTACATTTAAAGACATTATGTATGTTATCTTTGGTTAAACTAAATTAAATAATCTTGGCTTGAAATTATATTTTATATATTTATTTTAATTAAATATAATTTGAAAACTGTAGCTGTATGTATGTGCTTACTTTAAATAGTTGTACTAATTTCTGTCATCTTTCTGGTTGGAATAAAGAATTCTGCCTAAAATATCATCAAATTGTTAACTATTATTGGTAGTTTAGATTCAAATTGTTGAGGTTTTGATTTGATTTCCCAAACTATTTTCAGCAAATCTAAGTATAACATGATACATTTCCACATTGAATATGCAAAATAAGACTATATATACTTTTGAAGTTTCTATAGTATAGGAGGTACAGTGCTATGTAACAGAAACTAGTTTGCTAATTGTGAAAACAAAGGTGATGCGGAGTGAGAAAACTCGGCTTCAAATCTGACTTAGCCAAAACAATGAAGAAAAAAGTAAAGCCAGAACTGAGAGATGGATTTTCTGGTTCCAAGGTCTTTCTGCTTTGGGTTTTCATTTATATATAATTCTTCCTAGTCTATTATTTGAGCTAAAATGATTTATTTTGACATACCCTGCCATCAGAAAACTATTCATAGTTATAAATCTTCAAGGCAATACCAACAGAAGTTAAGACTCTTAGTAATCTGTCAGATGGGAAATTATATAACATATATACAGACTAGAATTGCTTCAATTTTAGTCAATTTCTAAATTAATACTCCAGGAAAATACTTCATATCCAAAGTTATAATATATGACATTGTCTATTATGTACTACACAAGGCTTACTGAATATAAATTATCAAATGAATTGTTTAAAAAATTAGCAGGCACCAGTAGCTCACACCTATAATCGTAGCTACTCAGAAGGATGAAATCTGCCCAGGAAGGGAAGTCTGTGAGACTCTTTTCTCCAATTAACCACCAAAAAACCAGAAAGAAGTTGGGTTATGTCTCAAATGTTAGAACCTTGAGCACAAAAGCTTGGGACATCCCCCAGATAATTAATTCATGCCCCCAACTGACACAACCACACAAAATCAGCTTCATTTTATTTAGTCATTAATAATTAAATGTTTAACTTGGGGCCTATACTCTAGAGTATGGAATTGATCTAGCATATACAAAGATTCTGATTTTCTCCCATCCAAAAAAAAAAAAAAAACAAGCAAATGAACACTAACCACTAAGCACTGAATGCATTGACATAGACATGATGGCACTCCACATGAGAGGTGGAGACAGAGACACAGGCTGAGGCAGAAACAAAAGCAGAGACAGAGGCAGAGACAGGGGGATCATGAGGGATTATCTAACAAGATTCTGTCTCAAAAATCTGAAAAAAAGGTTCATGTGTTCATCATTCTGAATCTATAGATGAGTAGTAGACTATTTGAGCAAAATGATTGAGGTCTTGGGTCTTATATCTCTCATAAAACATAAAAGGAAAAGTTTTTGAATTTATGTACTTGACACAAGGTTTCCAGACAAAGCCACATTCTCTACAGTGATTCTGAAATGTTAATATTAAAAAGTGGTACATACAATGGAAAAAAAAGTTGTGGTATTAAGGATCTCAATTCAACTGAGATTAAAGAGGAAATGTCAAAGGTATTTTCACATTAAAGGTAATACTATTATCATAATTCCATTAGTAAAAATACCTACTATTTACAGTCGTAGAGGAACTCCAAATGAAGCTGTCAATAATGAAGACCAAGGATTATAAAAGACTTATACCTGCTATGCACTGAGACACCTGTTCATCTGCTTCCTTGTCTATGATTCCTCTGTACATTTTGCAAACAGTTTTGTAAACAGAAAACATTCACACAAGAAAAAGATATGTATACAGAAAAGTCAACAGCACCAACACAATGCAAACTTATTTATAAATGTGTAAAAGTACATACTAAGTTGGGCAAGTCTTGCACACAATTAATTCCAGCATTTAGGAGGTGAAAGCAGGGTAGTTGGAAGCTCAATGACAACCTGAACAGCATAGCATGATTTTGTCTCAAAAAGAAAATTACATTGAAGAAAAAGGGGGTGGGGAAGGCAGGGGGAGATGTGAAGGGATGGTAAGGGGAAATAAAGGAGGAGGTAACAATGCTTGATAAGAAATGTACTCATTAACTTTCCCATGTAATTGTAACCCCTCTGTACAAATTAAGGCTCTCAATTGTTTACTGGTATAGAATAGTTGATATTTATTGCTGTAAGACTGAAGCTCTATTTATGATACCAAAAACCTTGTAAATATTTGTATGGTACATGAAAGTATAAATTTTACAGTCATCAAAATTTTATTACTATTATGATCTTTAAGTAGTTGCATAAAGGAATTGCCACTTAACAAAGCAGTGTATGAAAGTTATCAAATTTTAAGAGAGTGCAAGTTTATGTGTTCTCTATTTTCTAAACAGTCCTGAATTCAATCTAACTTTTCTATATTTTTAACTGTATATTAATTACACAAAGGTGTTTCACTGTCATATTTCCACACACGCATATAATGCATCATATTCACTTAGATCATATTCACACTACAGTCATTATTTCTTATATATCCTCCTATTTTTGTTTGTTATCTTAATAAAATTTTATTTTTCAGTTGAAGAACATGAGTACTGTAAGGGGACTTCATTGTGATGATTCCATTCATGCTCATACATGCATACATATATATTGAATTCATCTTTCAGTTCTCTTCAGCTTTCAATTTTCCTTTTTTATCCCCATCACACACACATACACACACACACACACACACACACACACACACACACACACACACACACCACACACTCCTTCTGATCCTCCATTTTTATAGTCATATCCAACTATAATGATAATTTTGACTTCCATTTTAGGTCTATACTTGACACCCCCACCAACAATGCAATAGGGTTCCATTCTGAGCATTTCTTCATGTGTCTATTGGCCATTCTTATTTCCTCTTCAGAGAAGTTTCTCTCCAACATTACAAGTTGAAATAGGAGAAACCCTTGTCTTTTGTATGGCTAGTGAAGATCTTCTCCCAATCCGTGGGCTTTCTATTGATCTTGCCAGCTATGTCTTTTGCCATGCAGAAGCTCTGCAGTTTCATGCAATACCATTTGTCCAACCTTTCTTTAATTTGTTGTGTTTCTGGGTCTCTAGTAAGAAAATTTCGGCCTGTGCCAAGGAGACCTAGGGTTTCTCCTATTCCAACTTGTAATGTTTTCAGAGTGTCTCTTTGACTACAAGGTCTCTGATGCATTTGGAGTTGATTCTGGTACAGGGTGTTATATAAGGATCGAGCTTTAGTTTTCTACAGGTGATTAACCAATTTTCCCATCACCACTTACTTAAGAGGCTGTCTTTCTCCAATTCTATTTTTTTAGCTCCCATATCAAAGATTAGGTGGCTATAGGTCTGTGTCATTTCTGAGTTTTCGATTTTATTCCATTGGTCCTGAGGTCTGTTCTTGTGCCACTACCAAGCTGTTTTGATTACTATGGCTTTGTGATAGAGTTTGAAATTTGGTATTTCTATTCCTCCAGCACTATTTTTCTGTTAAGTATTATTTTTGCTATTCAGGGTCTTTTATTGTTCCATATGAATTTTTGGATTGCTTCTTCTCTTTCTTTGAAGAATGAGGTTGGAATATTGATAGGTATCACATTGAATTTGTAGATAGCATTTAGAAGTATTAACTATTTTCATGATGTTGATCCTCCCAATCCAGGAGCATGGGAGGATTTTCCAATTTCTAAGTGCTGCTTTGATTTCCTTTTTTTGGTTTTCAAAGTTTTTATCATAGAGGTCCTTCATTCTTTAGTTAAATTTTACATCGATGTTCATCAAAGAAATGGGTGTGTAGTTGTGTAGTTCTCTTTCTTTGATGAGTCCCTGCTTGGTTTTGGGATGAGGGTTATGATGACTTCATAGAAAGCATTCAGAAGCGAACGTTCTCTTTCAATTTCATTGAAGAGTTGGAGGAGTATTGGAGTGAGTTTTGCTTTGAAGGCCTTGTAGAATTCTGCTGTAAATCTATCCAGTCCTTGGCTTTTCTTAGACGGGTGGTCTATTATTGCTGTTTCTATTTCTATGCTTGATATGGGTCTGTTAAATTGGTTTAACTCATCATGGTTTAGTTTCAGCATGTCGATATTTGCTAGAAAATTATCTATTTCTTCCAGATTCTCAAACTTATTAGCATAAAGGTTTGAGAAGCATTCCCTTATAGTTTTCTGAATATTGGGATGTTTCCATTCTCATCTCTGAGTTTGTTTATCTGGGTGTATCCTCTTCTTTTTCTGATAAGATTTGCTAAAAGTCTGTCAATTTTGTTAATTTTTTCGAAGAACCCACTCTTTGGTTTTTTTTATTCTTTCTATGGTTTTTTTGGATTCTAATTCATTTAATTCTGATTTAATTTTAATTATTTCTTTCTGTCTACTGGATTGGGGTTTATCTTGCTGCTGTTTTTCAAGGAGGTTCAGATGTCTCATTACATTGTTGATTTCAGATCTCTTCAATTTGTTGATGTAGGAAGTCAGAGCCATAAACTTGCCTCTGAGTACTGCCTTTGCTGTGTACCAGAGGAGCTGGTAATTTGCGTGCTCATTTTTGTTGAATATTATGAACATATGAATTTCCTTTCTAATCTCTTCCATGACCCACTGGTGATTCAACCGTGTGTTGTTCAGCCTCCATGTGTTACTGGACTTTCTTTAGTGGCTTTTGGTTTTGAGTTCTAATTTTGTTCCTTTGTGGTCTGAGAGAATACAGGATATAAGTTCCATGTTTCTGAATTTGGACAAGTTTGCTTTGTGACCTAAAATGTGGTCTGTTTTGGAAATTGTTCCATGTGCTGCTAAAAAAAAATGTGTATTCTGATGCTGCTGGGTGAAATATTTGGTAGATGTCTGTTAAATCTAGTTGACCTATGCAGTTGTTTAGATATGTGGTTTCTCTCTTGACTTTTTGCCGAGTTGATCCATCTAGTGGGGACAGTGGTGTGTTATAGTCCCCAACAATTAATGATTTTGAATCTATGTGAGATTTGAGGAAAGTAGTGCTTCTAGGATGATTTTGCATGTTCCATTGTTTGGTGAATAGATATTTAGAATTATAATATCCTCCTGAAGGAGAGATCCCTTAATTAATATGTAGAGACCTTCTTCATCTCTTCTCACTAATTTTAATTTGAAGTCTATTTTATCTGATATTAGGATTGCAACTCCCGCTTATTTATGGGGGCCATTTGCTTGGTAGATTTTATTCAAGCCTTTCTATGTCAAAACATATTTGTTTTTATGGGCAGCAGATAGAAGGATCTTGCTTTTTAATCCAACCAGACAGTCTATGTCACTTAATCGGACAGTTAATTCCATTAAGATTGCGAGTTAGGACTGAGATTTGTTTGGTAGTTCCTGCCATCTTATCCATCTTCTTGGGGGCTGTGACAACTGGGTTCTTCCTATGGTTCTTGGATTCTCAGCTTGGGTGTGATTTCTTGGCCTTTATTGTGCTCTTGTTGATTTTCTAAGTGTAGCACATCTTTAAGTATCTTTAGTCGGGCTGGTTTGGTGGAGATATATTATTTCAGATTTTCTTTGCTATGGAAGGTTTTTATTTGACCTTCATTTATGAAGGAAAGTTTAGCTGGACACAGTATTCTTGGTTGATAGTTGTTTGTCTTTAGGTCATGGAATACATCATTCCAGGATCTTCTTACTTTAATTGTCTCTGCTGAGAAATCTGAGATTATTCTAAATGGTTTCCCTTTATAGGTGATTGATTTTTTCTCCTTGACATCTTTAAGGATCCTTTCCTTGGTCTGAATTGATCTTGTGCTGATTATAATGTGACAGTGGGATGTCCTGTTATTGTTTGGTCTATTTGTGGTTCTAAAAGCTTCTTGTATCTGAATAGTTCTTTTTGAATGTTTGGGATCTTTTCTGCTAGGAACCTGTTTAATAAATTTCCTAGACCATTAACTTCTCTCTCTAGATGCTCCTCTGCACCCATTATCCTCAGATTAGGCCTTCTGTTGCTGTCTTCTAATTTTGAATAGATCTATCATATTTCTTGGATTTGTTTTTGATAGACGAATGTTCTTTCTGTATAATATCTAGGGGGCCTTCGATCCCATAGATTCAATCTTTTACATAGTCTAACCTACTGTCAAGACTTTCTACTTTACTTTTATTTCCTTTCCGTCTAGTTGGTGGTCTTTGATGGCTTCAAATTCTTTGTTGTAGCTTTGTTTTAGAATTTGTATGAACTTCTTTACTTCCTTAATTTAGTATTCAATGTTTATTCTCAAATCACTTAGTTGATTGGTTATGGTTTTCGTGAACTCCCTTCCTTCTGACAGGCTACATTCAGCGTTCCCTTTGTGGCCTTCCTGGATTCCTTCAGCTGTCTTTATGGATTCCATGAATGCCTCTATTGATCTTTGTCTATTCTCATTCTGCTCACGAAATTCCTGTATTAATCTTTGGGTACCTCACGCTCATGAAATTCCTGTGTTTTCTCTTTGTTCTCATACTGCTCACGTAATTTCTGTGTTTCTCTTTGATTGTTCTCAGCCTGCTCACGCAATTCCTGTGTTAATCTTGGATTAGCTTCCTCTTTAGAGCACTAACCTTGAGCTGAAGAGCTGAGGGACAGTGCCCAGGCCCAGAGTTCAGGCCCCACGACCGGACACCAAAACAAAAACAACAAAAAAAAACAAAACAAATTTGGGGCTGGGAAGATGGCTCAGTGGTAGAGCGCTTGCCTTGCATGCCTGAGCCCTGGGTTCAATTCCTCAGCACCACATAAGCAAAAAGAAAAAAGCTGGAAGTGGCTCTGTGCCTCCAGTGGTAGAGCGCTAGCCTTCAGCTGAAGAGCTGAGGGACAGCGTCCAGGCCCAGTGTTCAGGCCCCATGACTGGACCCCCCCCCCCCAAAAAAAATAATAGCTTCCTCTTGCTCATGAGATTCCTGTCGTAATTTTTGGTTAGCCTCATCATGCTCGTAAATTTCCTCTATTAATCTTTGGTTAGCCTCTTTTCCCTCCCTGTCATGCTCATTCCAAGTCCTTTGCAGGTTTTCAATCTTTTTCATTCACCATGGTTACCAGTAGAGTTTGTAGAGCGTTTGGGGAACTCTCCTTTGGATTAGACATGAACTGTTCTGTCACTTGATTATCATGAGTGGGAATTGAGATATGTGGACTTGCATTTTTCTTGTATTTCTCTGGCTTGTTCTACCCATTTGGTGTGAAAGTAACAACAATTTTGTGTTAGAACACTATTTTAAGGCAAGCATCAACCAGGCTCATGTAGTTGCATAGTCAAAATGGCTGCAGATACAATCTGCAGTTCAACAGATAAAATCTATTCAACATCAAACAACTATGTATTAATGGCCTAAGAACATCAAAGATGGATTCAGCTGACCAGAAATTAATAGGTTTAGGGATAATTATGGGTAAAATAGGATTATAGTGCTGTGGAGAGTTAAAAAGAAAAAGTGAATTTAATCAAGTCTGAATCTCAGAGAGGAAATGGATAGGACAGAATTAGAGGAGAGAAAAAAAAAAGAAAAAAATGAAAAGACAAAAATTTAAATTTAAAAAATGAAACACATAATATTATGTAAGCATAGATAAATGATACTGAAAGAAAAGGGTAGGATGAGAAGAGGAGAGAGATAAAAAGGAAAAATGAAAAAATAAAAAACAATTAAAATGGAATACTTAAAAATTATATAGGTTTAAAGAAATAATACTACTATTAAAGAAGTTAATCCAAAGAGTTTCTGAATTGATTAATAAATTTCTGAAATAAGTATGTACACAATGAGGGATAAGGTCAAATAATTGATGATGGGTATATATCTAGGGATGAGCAGAACAGCAATTAAGTCTCACAAAAAAGAATTAAAAAAGGACGAAAATATTAAAAGAGATTTAAAATACACACACATGTACTCTCCTAAAATAAAAATTATGAAAGAAAAACAGAAAACAATTAAAAAATTAAACAATAGACATGATAGATAATTTACCCCATGAAATGTAGAATGTGCTTGTGAATTTAACTAAGGATCACATCTCACAATACTGTGAAATTTAAGAAATTATGTAATCACTTAATCACAATAAAGAATTTGCAATTTTTTTTAATTAGGTAGAAAAAAGGGTTCTTTGATTTTTTTTCGGGGTGGGCTGTGGGGGAGAAGATCTTGTATCTCCCCTGTGTCTGTAACCAGTTTCTCCGTGGAGTCTCTGGTCTGCTGGTGTTTGGTTTTCCTGGGGCTTGATTGGTCTCTTAAGTCAGTTTGAGCCAGCAGAAAGAAGCTCTGCCTTACCCAGGACTTTGTGATCCTCTTCTCAGGATAGTTCAGTGGGAGAGAGATCTGCTTTGAGTATCACAAAAGAGGGTGATGGTTGTTTCCTCTAGCTTGGGTTTGCTGTTATGAGGGCAGGGTCTGTAGGGTTAAGGCCTATCAGCAATCAGTAGCTTTTCCCTGAGGGGCTAGCTCCTGAGACACTCACAGAGCCCTGCCTGGATCCATTCTCAGGTTTTATGTTTTCTGAGTTTCAATTTTTTGTCTTTTACCCCTCCTGTTGTCTAGGCTGCAGTGCGGATGTGCAGCCACTGGCTCCGTTTACCCAGTGAAGAAAGTCACTCCTCCGGTGGTGGAGCACTCTCTACCTGGGTGGGGTGACTTTGCCCTGGGTGGAGCTGAGCTTGACAGGTCAGGTCAGGTTCCTGTGACTTGTTGAATGGCTCCTATTGTTTTCTTCCAAGGCCTGAGTTGCAGCTCATTGTTTGGCCTGGCCTTTGTCAGTATCAAAGATGGAGAGCTTCTCTGGTGGTGGAGGAGGGCCTACTTTCCTACCACTGCTCCATGAGAAGGAGTGAGGATGTTTTGTGTCTACTCATGCCAGACTCTTGGTTCCTGGGCTGTCACTGCTCTGCGATCAGCAGGATGAAGATTTCTGCTCCTTGTCAGTTCTTGTTGGTGGTGAGTAGAATCTGCTAGCATGTCTGGTGCCTTTCTCCTGACTCTCTCTGTTGATATGGTGGCCCCCCCCACCACACCGCTGCTGCTATGGCTACTGGCAAGTGCTCAGATATGTCTCCTTGACAAAGCTGCTTGGATTTTTGCTCTCTGGCCAAACTCTCTGTACTATGATGGCACACTTGGTGTGATTCTCTAGCCTAGGACTGTTTACTGGAACACTAAAACTGCTTTCTATGCCAGAGCTTGTTTAGTCTCTAGCTTCTCCTCAGCCATCTTCCTCCAGACCTATCCATAATTTCATTTTTATATATGTCAAAATACTGTTCCACAGTGAGTATGTTGAATACGTGTGTATAGATATAGTCACATCAAACTTTCCTTATCTATTGATTGTTGATCAATTTAGAACATGGCTTTTTCCACAGTTTGTCAATTTTGAATATTAGTGAAATAATAATGCATATACAGTATCTTTCTTATATATTCCTTTACTTTACTTCATATATTTGCCCTAAGTGGTATAGTGGGCTCATAGGGAAGATCTGTTTTTAAGGTCTCATCTTTGAAGGTCTCTTCTAAAAAAAACTTCCATAATAATTTCCATAGTAGTTGTGCAAACACATATGTGAAATTCTTTATCCCACATTCTCAGCAGCATTTGTTACTTAGATTATTCCCATTCTGATTCATTTGATGAGCAGCTAATTATATCAATGGAATTTAAGAAATGGTTGTGAAGTTTTCAACTTACATTTCCTTAATAGCTAAATACAGTGAACATTTCTTCATGTATTTATTAGCCATTAGTATTCATTTGCTTATTATTCTTGTTTAAGTTTTAGTTTATATTACATTCTGCATATTGATCTTTCATTCATTGATTAACTAGCAGACATTTTCTTCCATTCTGTAGGATGTCCTTTGAATCTGCCAAATGTTTATTTTGATAAGCAGAGACTTCTTAATTTCATATAATTCAACTTGTCCATTCTTCCTCTTATTTGCTATGCAATTAGAGTCTTGTTCACAAAAAATTACACATGCTATGTCGAGTAGTTTTTTAATATTTTCCTGTAGTACTTTCCAGTTTCCCTTATATGTTTGTAGTTCATGTTTGAACAGGTACAACATGATAATCTAGTTTCATTCTTCTTCCTGTATATTGACAGCTTTCCCTGAACCAGTTTGTGTAGCTGCTCTTTGCTTGAGTCATGCTTTTTACTTCTTTGTTCAAGATCAGATGGGTGCAGATGTGTGATTTTATTTTATTCTTTTTCTTTTATCATGTTCCACAAGTGTTCATGTCTGTTTTTATGCCATTTCTGCTATTATGGCTCTAAATTAAAAAATGAATTCTGTTGCTGTCATATTCTTGGGCAAAGCAAGCTAGATTGGCAGTTCTTACTCTCAGTGCTTTAAACATCTTTCCATGCATTCAATGATTTTTTTTTTTTTTTTTTTTTTTTTTTTTTTTTTTTGTCGGTCGTGGGGCTTGAACTCTGGGCCTGGGCGCTGTCCTTCAGCTCTTCAGCTCAAGGCGAGTGCTCTACCACTTGAGCTACAGCGCCACTTCCGGTTTTCTGGTGGTTTATTTGAGATAGGAGTCTCACGGTCTCTCCTGCCCGGGCTGGTTTGGAACCGCGATCCTCAGATCTCAGCCTACTGAGTAGCTAGGATTACAGGTGTGAGCCACCAGCGCCCGGCCGCATTCAATGATTTTTATTAAGATAACTCCTGTTATTTGATGTATTTGCCATATAGGCTTTTTTTCTTTTACTCCTCTCAATATTCTTTTCTGGTTCTGAACACTTGATGTTTTAACTATGATAGTTCTGGTTTGTCTCACTTTTTGGTCTGGTCTATTGAACATCCTAATAGTCTACAGTAGATGAAAGATGGTTTCCCTTTCAAGATTTGTGAGGTTTACTACTAATATTTTGTTGAATATGCTATGACTATAGCTTATACCACTTTTCATTCTTCTATGGCAGGGACTCACAGGTTTTGACCCTTAACCGTGTCCATAGGTTTTGTATGTTTCAATAATCCTTTTTCTTACTTTTTTTTTTTATAATTCTCTATTTGACTGTTTTAACACATTCAATTTATATACAAGCTGAGAGATCCTACTTTGAATTTTATCCAGGTTACTAGACAGTGATTTCATAAAGTTTTTTTTTTATTAATTTGGTTTATTGAGCATTTCAGTTTCCCAGTTTAATTTTACTCTTCTCCAGGATTTCTATATATTTATTGACTTTCTATTCAATATCTTTTATCATTTTATTTACTTCACTTAGCTGTTTGTATTTTATTTTAGTTTCTTCAACTATTTATTTGCATTCCTTTTGAGTTTCTTCAGCTGCTTATTTGTACCTTTGAAATTGGTCAGCTTTGTTTTACATGCCCTTTTTCATTTCAATGATCATTTTTATAATTTTTCTTCATATAGGCTTACTCTTATTTTCAAAAATGTTAGTTTTATCTTTATGTAATTATTCAAAGGACTTGCTATTCAACAATTCAGTATATGAATATAATCTCTTTTGATCAATGAAGTTTTTTCTTTACTATCCTTGGTATCTATTACTCAGGTGTTGTTGACCTTTGCAAGTATCAGTTTATACACACACACACACACACACACACACACACACACACACACACACACACACACACAAATATACATGTTTCTTCTTGTTCCTTATTAAGGTTTATGTATCTGAGGTGAATTCATTAATTGAACCTTTTAATCACTTTAGTCTTGCAATTAAACTGTTCCAGTGCTCAGCAAGGAATGTGTAATGGAAGAGATGCAATGCAGTTTTCCCTGATGGACGGGACTAGCTCATAGCCAAGGTTTATTCATTTGCTAAGGACACAAGCTCTAGCTTCCCAGCACAGTTAAGATAAATAAGGTATCTTGTTTCTCTTTGTGTTTGGCTTGGTACATATGTAATTTGAAAGCTGATCAAAAGTTAGCTGCCCACTTTCTTGCTGCTTTTACCTTAGATGCTTCTCTCCTTGTGTTCAGGAAGGCAATGCTGGTCACAGAATACTATTTATTCTGTTCATGCCCAATATGTGTCCATATCATAACACATGGGCTACATAGGCAGTTCTACTGTGCCTAAGAGTAGTGGAAAAATGAATAATGAGCTGATTTTTCCACCAGTGGTAAAGAACTGAGGGATTTAGATGGTCTGCCCTGGGGGCTTCCTTTCTTTAAGATGCTGTGTAGCACTTTGTCATCTTGTGGGAAGGCTTGAAGCTGAGTAATATCATATCAGTCCAAGGTCTTGTGTTCAGATGGATCACCAAGAACCCAAAGCCAAACCCTAGATTCTGATCACTCTCAAGCACCAAGTCTTGCTCTAAATAGTGAATGTAACATCACTATCCCCTAGGAACTTCACTGCTTGAGCCTCATTGAATTCTCAATCTGTCACATCTATCACTCTGTCTCTGTCTCTCTGTCTCTCTGTCTCTCTCTCTAGTTCTCCTAGTTGTTTCTCAACTGTTATTTATTTTTCCAGACTGTGGGTTGTCGACAGATCTCTGGGCCTACCTGACTGTAAAATGCTTGCAACTAGCTAATGTAAACTGCTTATTTTGGCAGTTTCTGGATATGAGTCCTTTTATCAAATGTAACTGCTCTTACCAAGCAGAGAGGGACTGCCAACCACTGAGCCTTCTTGGATGCTTTTCTAGCTCTTGTTTCAGATTGCCTGGGTCAAAATGTATTTCTGTGTATGTTGTTCTCCAGTGTCAATCTCCCACCTATGCACCACATAGAATTTCTTGATCACTGATGTCTCTCCAGCCTCAAAAAACCCACATGTAGCTTAGTTTTATAGTCAGCCTAGCTTCAGGCCATCTGCAACAGTCAATGAATACTGTAATTTGCGTTTTCTACTATCGGAGACTATATATATATATATATATATATATATATATATATATATATATATATATATATATGTATATATATATATATATATATGTATGTATAAAATGATCCTCTTGTAAGGAAGCTGCTCTCACTGGGAAGATGGAGCCACTCATGACTAAGCCAAGGTCAAGACTTCTATAATTCTGTCTGAATCTGGTTGTAGTCTGTCACATGAACATTGGCTAAATGCCACCAGTATTCCATGATCACTGATTGTTGCTTGTTTCAGAAGCTCCTGTTTGTGTCCAGTCTCAAGTCTTATTGGCTACAAGGTGCTTACATAAAAGTAGCATAAATTTATCTCCAAGTGCAGTCTCAAGCAGAAGGCCCTTACTCAATATGCACTTTATATCTTTTCTAGATATAACAAACAACAAACAATGACAACAGAACAACAAACTGTTTTGTCACATTTTGGTCCATCATACTGAGGAGGTTATTCTCCCATAAAATTTTGGTACTGGAGTCTCAGGTTTATGTGAAATAAGAATTTGTACCACAGAGAGATGTGTGACAGTCTGTCACAGTGGCTAACCAGTTATACTTTGTGGTGGAGGCTTCAGTTTCTCCTGACTGGGGACACTAAATGAAGAGGAAAATTGTTTCTTAATTTATTCTGTTACCTTTCTCTTTCACCAAACTTTTCAGCTGTCTTGTTCCTCTCTTAAAGTTTTTAGAGTTCTTCAGTTGTGGTATTTTGAATATAATCTATCTCTTGTTACCGAGAAGCTTTTCATTCAGAGTCAGAGGAAGCTTTTACTCATCACTCACCGTCACCTTCCTGAGTTCAATCTTTAAAAAAACTTAAACAACTATCTACAAATGCATGATTACAGAGAAAAATAGTCTATTATCAAACTAAAGGATTAAATCACAGCTTAAAACACTTCAAGAATTGGAAAGTAATGTTATTAATATAGAAGGAAAATAAGTTTAGCTTTATGTATTATGGAGTAGATGAAAACAGTTCAATTGGCACAAAAAGAAATTAAAAATGTAAATAAGGAATCTACTGTTATTGTTTTTGTTTTGTTTGTCTGTGTGTGCGTGTGTCAGTCATGGGGCCTGAATTCTGAGCATGGGCACTGTCCCTCAGCTCTCAGCGCAAGGCTAGCACTCTATGACTTGAGTCACTGTACCACTTGTGGCTTTTTCTGCTTATGTGGTGCTGAAGAATCGAACCCAGGGCCTCATGCATGCAAGGCAAGCATTCTACCACTGAGCTACCTTCCAGGACCCTCTACTATTGTCCTTTTTTTTTTTAATTTTTTTATTGTAAAGATACTATACAGAGGGTTACAGTTACATGAGTGAGGTAATGAGTACACTTCCTCTTGAACATTGTTACCCCCTCCATTGTTTTCCCCCTACCATCCCCTCCCTCCCTCCCTTCTCCGAGGTTCTTTTTTTTTTTTTTGATTGTGATTAAGTGATTACTTAATTTCCAGAAATTCACAGTATTGTGGAATAATGATGCTCATTTAAAGTCACAAGTTCATTCTAACTTTCCTGGAGCAAATTGTCTATCACAGTCTGTAATATGTAACGGTGCTCACATGTTATATATCATATATGTGATCAGCAGCATGGGGATATTTGGTAGTGGTTCAACCAGATGAGTGGGAGTTCTTTGTTTCTTAAGTCCTGTTAGTTTTGTCATATCACCTAACATTTTGGATTTATCATCCACTTATCAGGGAGACCATGGACTGTTTGTCTCTTCGTTCTTGGCTTACCTCGCTCAACATGATTCCTTCTAGCTCCATCCATTTCCCTGCAAATGCCATTATTTTGTCATTTCTAATGGCTGCATAATATTCCATTGTGTATAGATACCACAATTTTTGGATCCATTCATCTGTGGTGGGGCATATCCTAGCTATTGCGAACAGTGCTGCAATAAACATGGAGGTGCACGTGTCCTTGCATATTGGTTCCTGTTGTTCAGGGTAGATGCCTAGAAGTGGTATGACTGGGTCGTAAGGGAGGTCAATCTTTAGCTTTCTAAGGACCCTCCAGACTGCTTTCCAAAGTGGTTGTATGAGTGTACATTCCCACCAGCAGTGTAATAGCGTTCCTCGTTCTCCACATCCCCTCCAGCATTTGTCGTTGGCTGATTTGTGGATGTGGGACATTCCGACTGGGGTAAGGTGGTATCTCAGGGTTGTCTTTATTTGCATTTCCTTCACCACCAGGGATGATGAACATTCCCTCATGTGTTTCTTTGCCATTTTTATTTCTTCATTTGAGAAGTCCCTCTTTAGTTGCCTTGCCCATTTAGTAATTGGTTTGTTAGGTTTGGGAGGGATTAGTTTCTTGAGTTCCTTGTATATACAGGATGTTAACCCCTTGTCTGATATATTGCTGGTAAATATTTTTTCCCAATTAGTTGGTTGTCTTTCTAGCTTGGTTGCGATAGCTTTATCTGTGCAGAAGCTTTTTATTTTAAGGTAGTCCCATTTGTCGAGTCTCTCTCCAACTTGTTGTGACCCTGGGACTCTGTTCAGGAAGTTCCTTCCTGTGCCTATTAGTTCAAGTGTCTCTCCTACTCTGTCCTGCAGTAGTTTCAGAGATTCAGGTTTAATGTTAAGGTCTTTAATCCATTTTGAGTTGATGTTGGTGCATGGTGATAGGCTGGGGTCCACTTTTAGTTTTCTGCATGCGGCTGCCCAGTTTTCCCAGCACCAGTGGTTGAAGAGGCTGTGTTTCTTCCATTGTATGTCTTTGGCTCCTTTGTCGAATATCAGCTGGCTGTAGGCCTGTGGATTTATTTCTGGATCTTCTATTCTGTTCCATTGGTCTTCGGGTTTGTTTTTGTGCCAGTCCCATGCTGTCTTTGTTATTACAGCTCTGTAGGAGAGTTTGAAGTTCGGCATGGATAGCCCTCCCATATTGTCTTTATCCCCTAGAATTGTTTTGACTATTCTAGGTCTTTTGTTGTTCCATATGAATTTTTGGACTGTTTTCTGTATTTCAGTGATGTACGTCATTGGGATTTTAATAGAAATTGCATTGAATTTGTATATCAATTTTGGCAGTATTACCATTTTCACTATTTTAAGTCGGCCTATCCAGGAGCATGGGAGGTCTTTCCATTTCCTAGTGTCTTCTGCAATTTCTTTCTTTAACTTTTTATAGTTCTCATTAAATAGTTCTTTTACATCTTTGGTTAGGTTAATTCCTAAATATTTTATTTTTCGGGAGGTTATTGTGAATGAGGTTGCTCCCTTTATTTCCCTCTCTTCCTGTACATTATCAGTGTATAGGAAGGCAACTGATTTTTGTGGGTTTATTTTGTATCCTGCTATTTTGCCGAAGTGATTTATGATTTCTAAGAGTTTGGGGATGGAATTTTTGGGATCGTGGAAGTATAGTATCATGTCGTCTGCAAAAAGGGATAGTTTAACTTCTTCTTTGCCTATGCGGATCCCTTTAATGTCTTTTTCTTGCCTTATTGCCCTGGCTAAGGGTTCTAGGACTATATTGAAGAGGAGTGGAGACAGTGGGCATCCTTGCCTTGTTCCTGATTTTAGGAGAATTGGTTGTAGCTTTTCCCCATTAAGTATAATATTGGCTATTGGTCTGTCATAAATGGCTTTTATTGTTTTTAGAAATGTTCCTTCTATTCCTATTTTCTCCAGAGCTTTTAGCATGAATGAATGTTGAATTTTGTCAAAGGCCTTTTCTGCATCTGTGGTGATAATCATGTGATTCTTGACCTTGGCTCTGTTGATATGTTGGATTACATTTATTGACTTACGTATGTTAAACCATCCCTGTGTCTCTGGGATGAAGCCTACCTGGTCATAGTGAATTTTTTTTTATGTGTTTCTGGATTCTGTTAGCTAGAATCTTGTTAAGCATCTTTGCATCTGTGTTCATCAAGGAGATTGGCCTGTAATTCTCCTTTTTGGTTGGGGCTTTGCCTGGTTTGGGGATGAGTGTGATATGGGCTTCGTAGAATGAGTTTGGGATAGCTCCCTCCTTCTCTGTTTCTCTGAAGAGCTTGAGGAGTATGGGTATTAGTTCTTGTTTAAAGGTCTTACAGAATTCTGCTGTGAATCCATCTGGTCCTGGGCTTTTTTTTTGTTTGAAGACTTTTGATAGCTTCGTGTATCTCATTATAGGATATTGGCTTATTTAATTGGTTAACTTCTTCTTTGCTCAATTTGGGCAACTTGTATTTCTCTAAAAATGCATCCATTTCTGCCCGATTTTCTTCCTTTAGAGAGTATAGCTTTTGAAAGTAGTCTGTTAGAATTGTTTGGATTCTACTATTATTCTTAAGTCATTGCTTCTTAGTTGGAAACAACTATGATAGCACTTATGGGGAAGCATTCATTTTCTCTATTGTCTTTGTCTTAAGGAAAATTGTACATGCACAATTTTTGAAATTTTTATACATACACACTTGAAATAATTCTTGTCACTTAAGATTTTTCTACTAATTTAAATTCTTATGTGTGATACATATTTTATTACAGAGAAGAACTACATCTGAAATGTATAATTAAGCCCTGCTATTTTTCTTGTGACATATATTTAACTACATTAAATTACAACATTTTGCTTAAAAGGTAGAAGATATTCTGCACAACTCTGTTCTTTAGAATAGGTTCTAGTTGAGATAAGAAAAATGGTACTTTTCTGCAATAGAAATAAGTAGCTATGAATAATTGAAGGTTATTGTCCTACTAAAAATTAGTCATTCTAAGCCAAAATAAAATTAATGATTTCATTTTATTTCTTAAAATAATGGATAGCTAGAAAAGAAGGATAGCTAGAAAAGAAAGAATGGTTTTGTAAAAGCTATATCAAAAGCTACAGTAAATTATCACAAATACACAATAAATGATTTTAATAAAATATCAAATTGTAACATTCTGACAAGTAGGTATTCCACTTGATCAGTGGGAAAACTAAATTATCTTGACAAATGACAAGGATAATATATTTTCTAAAGAATAGATGAATGTTTCCAATAAAATATTTTGAACCATGTTAGTTTTCAAATCATCAGTTTCATATTTTGTAAATAATTTATTGATTTTTATAATGGAAAGGGAATCTAATATTTAGCCTTATTTTTGCAGTTTTGTTAGTCCACTTGAGAATGAGAGGACAATGGTATTTCATTATATCTTAAACATGAATTAGATCTAATCTATTCTGGAAATAAAAAGCTGGCCAAAAAGTTTAGAAAATTTGTATTTGAGAATCAATTCCAGAATAGCTGAAAGTAATTTGAAATAAAGTTATGAATGTATATGTATTGTTAGATATAACTTTACCCTTCTCTCTATACTTCTCTGATTATTGTCAATTCTGTGGAGGATATCAGAAAACTAGAAATAATCTAGGAATAGAAATGAGGCTTTCTATCTGAAAGTATTTATAAATTAATAATGAATTTCAAAATGTTTGAACTAAATGTCATTTCTTATGTTGGGGGGAAATTGTTTTCATTAATTGTAAGCTTAATTGATACTCTATTGAATTTTATCATTTAACCCTATATGTACTGCGGGTATTAGATTAGGGTTAGGGTTGAGAGCTTCTAATGGAGCTCTTTTTCTTTCCCTCTCCTTATGACTTATTTTGCTTGAAAACAAATTTCAGTAAAATGCTGAAGTGGTGACATTGAGAATTTTTCAAGACTTACAATTCTCAGCTTTCAGAATTTGATCCTTAAGTGGGATATATCGGTGTCTTTAATATACCCATTGGTTAAAAAATGATCTTGTTTTGAGTCTGTTAAAATATTATAAGGATTTCTTTCTATCAAAACTATTATTTTTCTATAGTTATGGGAATATCCTTATAAATTTTCTTTAACTTTTCACTGTAGTTAGCTGTTTTCCTAATATAAACTGATGTTGGTACAGGATAAAACAATTTTTAAATAATGTTGTCTCATTGCCAGGATACTGTTTGTTTGATTAAAGTAGTTATCTTTATACTTAGAGATTACAATGCCAGTTCAAAATCACCAACTGGTTTTGGCCCTTGATTGAAGTAATCATACTGTTATACTAACTCTAAATTGAAGTGTTTTATTTTTCATGGAATAAACTAACTTTTCTTCCTGGTTAACTACATTTGATCATAATATACTACTATTTGTATATTGTTAATAGCAAATAATTTTGCCTTCAGTAGCTAGTTTTATGTGTATACTCATCAGACATTCATAAATTATTCAATTTTCTCTTTTAATTATGCTTTTGTCATGTTTCGATGTGAAGATCTTATTGCCTCACCAATATGTTCAGAAGTGGACAATGTCATGGAAAAGTTTTGTGAAATTGTCCTTCGTACACTCCTTAGAATCAACAGCAGAATTTCTTCACCCTGAATTTTAATCAGAGAACATTTAAAAGACAAATAATTTGGGTGGGGGGTACGGTGATTACAAAGATAATATGTTGTCTCATGGTCACTGAGTTTATCCAGGTTTTTCAAGCAATTAATTTCTTTTTCTAAATTTTGATCTTTATATTTTTGATAGAAGAGTACTTAGAGCATGAATTTATTATCACTTTCTTATGCTCTATAGGATCTTCTAAAGATCTTTAGGAACGTATGAAATTTTATATTAACTATTTAAATGTTTACTTCTGTTTTTCTTATGAATTTTTGAGAATTTTTTGTATTTTTTGTATTTTGTATTAGTTCTCCACATTTTGTAGTTTCTGAAGGCAGCCTCTTAGCTAATTTAAACTTGTTTTTCTCTAAAATACTTAAGCAACACTTATTATATCAGCTTCCATTCATACATTTTAGTTTTTGACTATATTATATAGTTTTTTATTTATATTTATGTAATTTATTTTTTCTTAGTTTTATACATAAGCTGATATCTCTACCAATTTGCTGCTAATAATTATATTTATCCATATTTTCTTCCATGGGATTATAATTACTTTTATTTTGGTACTAGAATTTGTCACAGATTTATAACACCTTATTGAATTTTCTTTAATTTTTGCTCATGAAAAATTTTTTTGAGGACTAATTTCAGTTTATGTAACTTCTGGTTTAAAAGCATTTTCTTAAATCTCCCCAAACTGCTACTAAGTCCATCTAAATATTTACCATTTCAATTATGATTTTTCAAAGGTAAAATTGACGTTTTTTTCAGTTGAATCTATTTATGGTTTATGCCTCTCTTTTCCTTTAAATCTTTGAACGCATTTGCAGTCTTGAATGTGTTAATTTAGGACAATAGCTATATCACATAAGCTTCAGGTTTATTGACAGATATTTTCTCTTTTCTCCTGAGTTTTTTCACATTCTCTTGTTTCTATATGTGACTGATTTTTGCTTGGATTATATGACTAATATGTTATCAACATATTATTATTTTCTGAAGAATATTTGATTTTACTCTGAGACAGATAATCAGACTGGATTTAGTTTGTACATACAACAGGTGTATAGATCTACTGTCTCCTCTCTACAAAATAGGCCAAATGGGAGAGATAAAAAGAACTTAGTTATAGCCAGAAACAACTACAAGTTAGAGAATACAGCGTACAAAATACAGGATAACACTGTGTTACCAAAATATTAGAAATTTAAACTAAAAATCAATATTGAAGTATACCAAGAAAGTATGGTACCAAACTAAGGCAATAGTAGAAGGAAATTTGTTTTGATTGTTTTCCCCTTGTTTTGCCTAATTTTACCTGTTCAGCATTGTATTATCTTCCTTATCTTTGTGTCCAATATTCTATTCAAATTTCTGTAGATGAAGTTATTCTCATTCTTCTTTTAAGTGGACATACATAAGCCAGTCAATTCAATTAAAATATGAATTCCCTAGCCAATTTCAATTCCAGGATGTTTCTCAGCCTTATTGATGTTTGTTGAGAAATAAAAAGGATTTTGTACTTAAGGCATACAACATAGTCATTTATATACTGTGTATATGTGTTGTGACTCATGAAAAACCAAGCTGAATTCCTATATCTACCCATCACACAGCTCTTGTGTATATGTGTATACATGGTGAAAATACTTAATATATATTATTTTAGACATTTAAAAGATAAAATAATGATATTGCTGAATATCTACCACTGTGCTTAAATTCATAAGGACACATTACTATAATCCCATTGAAGACATCTACCATGGGCTATTTTTTTTGGGGGGGGATCCGGTCATGGGGCCTGAACTCTGGGACTGGGCACTGTCCCTCAACTCTTCAGTTCAAGGCTAGCTCTAAATCACTTGAGCCACAACACCACTTCCGGCTTTTTTCTTTTTTCTTATGTGGTGCTGAGGAATCGAACCCAGAGCCTCAGGCATGCAAGGCAAGCGCTTTACCACTGAGCCACCTTCCCAGCCCCATGGGCTATTTTTTTGATAAAGGTAGTTTGACAATAAAATTTGCTGAAACTTTCAAGTAAGAGTTTATATATTATGGAATGGCTGAGGAGATGGAGGAATGACAGTACAGTTAAGGTACCTGAATATTGGGAAAGTGATCAAGACAAAAATTAATTGCAAATTTTTCCTGATAAAATTAACTGTATTTGAACTTTAATGAATGAAGTTTTTAAAATATTTTAAAATGAATATATAAATTTATGAATCTTTTTGAAAATTCACATCTTTATGAGAAAGTATCTCCATGGCAAAAAGACCTTCCATGGTCTCTCTATTTCCAAAACTTTTATAGTATACTTTTTCCCTTCCATAAATTATAGACTCTAAAATCAGCTTGTTATATTTACTATTTGTTTGTGAATAGATGCAAAAACTTCATGAACAAGCATAATATAATTCTAAACTTTAGCTAATTAGTGATAAGGGATTTACTCTATTGGTTTATAAATAAAATGTTGGTTAGGTAGTTATGTTATAAGTTAATGGAAATATTAAAGAACAATACCTCTATCGAATACCCATGGCTTATGCCTATAATTCTACTGAAGCTGCAACTCAGGTGGAAGAATACTAAGTAAGCAAAAAACACATAGGGAAAGTGTCCAGACCTGGGTGAAGAGGAGAAGGAAGATTAAGAGGAGTAGGAGGGTTTGTCAGTTTTTCTGGGATTAATTAATCTTTTAGTTACAGACAACAAAAAGTTTTTCCAAATATGAATGTTGTAATCTGCTGATTTAGGAAGACAAATCATGTATTTTAACTCCTTGTTCTAGGTCCTTGGACAACTTATATATATCTTGTGTATCTTGGTGTTATGTATTTCTTAATGGAGTAAAATGCTGAATCACATTAAAATCAATTATCTGTCTATTTTCTGTAAACTTTACTTTTCATTGTCAACAGTTGCTGGAAATGGAGAATTTGACTTGCTTTTGATGGTTTACTTCCATGATACCTTTGGCTATCATCTTTATTGCTGCTGCCAGCTTATGGTTCTGTAATAGAGATGACAGTGTTATGATTAGAGTGTACTTAACTTTAGCACAGACAACAGGACATTTTACAGGTGAATTCTTTTAGTCGTAGGACTGAGGAAATGGGGTATGAAAATGCATTAGCTTTGTGAATCTGACTCTTTATTATATCTGGAGGTAAAAATCATTATTTAGAAATTATGGCACAGAAAAATTTCTCCCACAACCAAATATAAAGGAGATAATGGACAGAAAATTAATCTAATTCTATTAGAAATTTCCTATGGATGGGTCAGTCTGAAGGTTTGTTCCCAGAAATGAATTTGCATCAGAGCTCTAGTACTTTTTAATGACCTGCCATTTAACTTACACTGGAGGAGGAACATGTTGTCCCTTCTGAAATGATCCTCCTACTTTCCTACTTGGAATAGACTTGTGATACTCTGCAGGCACCTAAGTTAAGCAGTCATGTCTGTGTTCTCAAGTTTAAAATGAAGGTGGACTGTAACAGGGACAAAATCACTTTTCTTTTAAAGCTGTCAACAGTTGCTGGGAATGGAGAATATGACATGCTTTTGATGTTTTATATTCCATGACACTTTTGGCTATCATCTTTATTGCTGCTGCCACTTAAGGTTCTGTAATAGGGATGACAGTGTTATGATTAGGGTGTACCTAACTTTACCACAGCAAACAGGACATTTTACAGGTCTGAAACATTATTGACAGAATAAATAAAATCTGAAAAAAGGAAGACAGCTTTCAGTTAGAAAAGCCTCAATCTCCTTATCTACTTTTTTTTCTTACAAGAAGATTTTCAATAAGCTATCATCCTTCCACACTGGCACAGAATTAGCAGGCTAATGTTTACCCTACTGAAATTATTTTTTCTAGATCTTCTCTCTCTCTCTCTCTCTCTCTCTCTCTCTCTCTCTCTCTCTCTCTCTTTCTCTCTCTCTCTCTCTCTCTCACACACACACACACACACACACATTTACCTGAGAAATAAGTGAATTATTCAAAGGTATAATATGCACTATTTTCTAATTATTGTATTTTGACTTTTTTTATGGTAGCAGCACTGATGGGTGTTGCCACAAGACTATTTGTACAGAGAACAGAGAATGAATTTGTTCACTGTATTTAATTTTGACCAGGACTGCTCTGCAAAGTTGTAGGGAACAAGGGGAGATATAAGTATGGGGTACATGTCAACACCTGACAGGAGTAATAAAGTTTAACTCTGTGGTCTCTTAATCTAAGACGCTCTGTTAGTGTTCCAAAAATGATGAAAGAACAACTGAGAAGCTTGAAAGTATGGAAAACATCAGAACATTCACAGTTCTTAATAGAACTGATTTTAATTAGTAAAGCAAACATATGAATGTCAAGATAAAATTTGATTTGGATAACTGTGTCTGAATAAAGCTCTCATTACTTTTCCAAATAAATAAATAATTGTTAGTTTGGAAACTGGAATCCTTTAGTATAGTACTATGTAATAGAACAATCACACAAACATCCATAGAGTTGCCTAAGGAATTAGCAATAAATGTAAATGGCAAACTATAACATATATATATATATATATATATAGAGAGAGAGAGAGAGAGAGAGAGAGAGAGAGAGAGAGTCTACAAATATTTTATTCTTATTTATCCACATGTATGTATATTTGAGATATATGTGTGTCATATAACTGTCATATACATACTATTATATATGCATATGGCAATGATATTTAAACTTATCAAACACAGTTGGATATAAAGGAAGGAAGGTTAATAAAATAAAATGGGCATTATGAACTTATTAAACATACAATGTATACATATACAGAATCATAACAGTTAAATCTTAATTACAATTAAGTAAAATAAAAAAAACAGCAACCAGAAAGCCCAAACAAACAAAAAATGATGTGTCCAGATGAGGACTCAATAATGAGTAATATATTATTTTTTGAATAAAGTACATCAATGTGTCAAAAATGAAGAATAAGTAAATAAAATAAATATTAAAATGTTATATTATTTGAAATGGTATTTATAATGAATATTTTCCAAGTAATTGCTTAATAAATGACAGTATAATAACTAATATACTAATTACTTCATCCCCTGCTTAGTAAGCATTAGGAATTTGCAGCATGCTAGGGCCATGTAGGGAATCAGAGAACACCCACTCTCATGCACAAAGCTGTGGATAAATAATTCACAATCACAGAATTTAAAAGTTAATAATAATTATATTTACAAGGAAGAGTAGAAAATCTAAAGTGAAGTGGCAATACTGGGAAGCTAATTTATGTTAATGTACACCAGGTTTGATTAGCCTGTCTCAAAGAACTGTTCCATAAAGTTACACAAACCTCAGGCATGAGAACTAAGGTGTGAGCAAGATCTTAGGCTGCCATCCAACTAATAGAGGTCATAGTACATACAACTGGAGAAAAGGATAAGGCAGAAATAATGCTTACATATAAATTCTAATATTCTCCTATTATAGATGAGATCATGCAACATTTTCTTATGGGCTATTTTCCTATTATGTAAAGCATTTTTATTATTTGCAATACCTAGTATATTATTTGCAATATCTAGTATATGTATGAGTCAAGCAGAAAAGGTCAGATAATGTGATGTTAGGAAAATGAACCCTTAGATATATATTTAAATGTTTTCTTTTTCTTTCATGCATTTGTTTCTAACGCATTTATAAGATTATTTCTTTGTTACTTTGTATGTCCCTCCCCCACAGTATAACCCCTGCTTTCACTATATTAGATGTCAGTATAATTTGTGGAGGAGATGGGGAAAAACAAGTCGTTCAAGGATACAGGTGGACCTGTTGCAACAATGAGAAGTATAAGTTATCATGTCAAAAACGAACTTTACAAGGTTGGTGCGGGGGGAGGGAAAGGAAGGGGGGGCAGGATTGGGTGTTGCGGTGGGGGGGAGGCTAGGAAGGGATGTGAAGGGTTAACAAAGGAGGCTGCAATGCTTGATAAGAAATGTACACATTATCTTGCCCATGTAATTGTACAGTATGTACAGTATGTTCACAAAAAATTTAAATTAAAAAATTATTTACTAATTATTCATTATGGAAAATTGTACTCTAGAAAACTCACCATTATTACACTTTTTCTGCTGGTATGGGAATTTTAAACTCAGGGTTTCGATCCTTACAGCATTTTTACAAGCTAGGAATCTACCACTAGAGCCATACTTCTACTTCTAGTTTTTATTTCTGCTAGCAAATTGGAGTTTAAAGTCTCTTGTATTTGTCCGTTGAGCTTATCTGGAACCAAAAATCTCAATCTTCAGTAGCTAGGATCAAAGGCATGAGCTTCTAGCCCTGAACAAAATTGTGAAGATTCATGTGAAGATTCCCATAATTTTAGAAATGTGTAGAAAATTTCAAAATATGAACTACAACTTTTTATTCTAATTTTTAATTTTCTTTTCAAAAATTTTATTGTCAAGGTGATGTACAGAGGGGTTACAGTTACATAAGTAAGGTAATGATTATATTTCTTGTCTAACCTGTTACTCCTTCCCTAATTTTCTCCCACTTTTCCTCCCCCCTAAGCCCCAAAAGTTGTACAGTTATTTCCAACATATTGTCTTGTGAGTATCACTGTTACATAGCTTCCCCCTTGTCCTTTGTCTCACAATTAGTTGTTACTCTTCCCTTCTCTAGTTCAGATAAATGTATATACAATACCTAGGGTACCAAAATCTAACACATTGAGAACAGGGGATAAACCATAGGGGCAGAAAACACAAAAGAAAAAAGAAATCACATAGTACATTAAGAATAACAATAACAAAGAAAAATCTCTTGTGTCCATGTCTTGGAGTTCATTTCTCTTAGCATCATTTCTCTTAGCATTATTCTATATAGTGAAATGTATATAGATATTGAGCTATTCTGCTCATCTACTAAAATTATCTTAGATATACATTAATTATTACAAATAAAAGAGGCCATGGGTCCTTTGTTTCTTTACGTCTGGCTTACATCACTTAATTGGCTAAAGATTTAAAGAGAAACTTCTCTGAAAAGGAAATAAGAATGGCCAATAGACACATGAAGAAATGCTTAATCTCTCTAGCCATAAAATAATTTCAAATCAAAACAACACTGAGATTCCACCTCACTACGGTTAGAATGGATATAATCAAGAAACTGCAATTCTGGTGGGAGTGTAAAGTTGTTCAGCAATTCTTGGAAGCAATATGGAGATTCATCAAAGGACTACACATAGAGCTTTCCTATGGCGCAACAATCCCACTTCTGGGCATTTACTCAAATAATCACAAACAAGGCTATACTAAAGCAACCCATACAACTGTTTATCGCAGCATTGTTTGCCATAGGTAAAATATGGAACCAACCCAGATGCCCCTCCGTAGATAAATGGATCAAGAAAATATGGTATATATGAATATACAATGGAATTCTACACTTCCATCAGAAAGAATGGCAAAAAATTTGCAATGAAACATAGATTCCATGGTCTAATTTTCTTTTTAAATAATTTTATTTTAAAGGTGATGTACAGACCAATTACCATTAGATAATTAAGATAATGACTATATTTGTTTTTGAACAGTCTTACCCATCCCTTCTTTTTTATTTTCCCCAAATCCCCTCCCCAACAAGTTCTAAAGTTCATTTTCTTAACTGTGTAATTCTCCTAGGAATTAGGAAGTTCTTTCAGCCTGTATCGTCCAATGTAAATCAAGAAACAGAGAAAAAGGGCTGTGTTCAAGAAAGAAGTAAAACCAACCTTCACTTACAGAACTACAGAATATTTTCATTGTACCAAGTACACAAAAGAAAATACAGTGGTCAGTAATGGGAACAAATATTACCAGCAATAAAACATTTTATTTCATGTAATAGTTACAAGTACATTCCCATTTAGAAATCTCTAATGTTTGCCAACCCAAGCATACTAATTCATTAAGAGAACTACGTTCCAATCAACTTATCTATAGTATATGAAGGAGTGAAACTTCATAGAGCAGACAAAGTGAACAAGTAATAGTTAAATAAATTGAATATTAAACAGCTAGTGGCAGAGGGGATGAATGGAGAAAAGAACAGGACACATAATACTCAGTGTACATATTTGATAAAGGAAGTTGGAAATGTGATGGTAGCTATGAGATTGGGGTGGAGGTGACAGGGGAGGGAGATGTAAGGACTGATTCTGATCAAGAAGCTGAAGAGGGCTGGGAAAGTGGCATAGTGGTAGAGTGCTTGTTTACCATTCAGGAGGCCCTGGGTTCAATTCCCCAGTACCACATAAACAAAAAAATAGTAATAATATTATATATTTTTTTAAAGCTGACTATCAGTGGCTCATGCCTGTAATACAAGTTACTCAGAAGGCTGAGATCTGAGGACCATGTTTCAAAGCCAGCTCAGGTAGGACTGTCCATGAGACTCTTACCTCCAATTAACCAGCAGAAAACCATAAGTGGTGCTGTGTCTCAAGTGGTACAGTACTTGTCTTGAACTAAAGAGCTCAGGCACAACACCCAGGCCCAGAGTTCTAGCCCCACCACAACTGACAAAAAAAAAGTTATGAGTCCCCACAAATTTCACTTGAACATTGAGCAGTAAAAAATAATTTCAGAATCAGGAGGGATGGAGGGAGTTGGCACAGGAGCAGATAAGAGCTTAGCAAGCTTTATTGTTCCAGTGAAAAATCCAAGGTTGGAGTGTCTCACAAAGTGTGTGATCATAGTACAGAGAGTTTTTCTAGAGAGGAATATTTCAGGCATCTTGGTTAATGAGACAGTTTTGAGTACTTGCTGGAGGCAAGGCAATGGCAGTGGCAGCAGCGGCCGCTGCTGCGGTCATATCAATAGGCAGCGCCTGGAAATGGAGTGGCATTGGAAATGGAGTGATATAGTCTTCTACTCACTGCCAAAGTGAACCTACAAGGAGCACAAACCTTCATCCTGTTGACCATAGACAAGTGCAGACCACAGATTGGCCAAAAATGAAGCGAAAGGTGTGAGTACCCCAAAAGACATCTTCACTCCTCAAAGAACAGCATTTGGAAGGTAGCCCTTCCCCCACAAGTGGAGAACACTATCTTTGATACTGTCAAAGACCAGGCCAGAGCAGCTAGCAGATATATCAGGCCTTAGAAGCAGACACTTGTGAGCCGTTTTTGAACAGATCAAAAGAACCTGACTAGTGGGACTCAGCTCAACCCAGGAGAAAGTTCCCCTTTCCAGGTAGGGAGATATCTATCTCCCTGGGCAGGGCAGCTTTCTTGACCAGGTGAGACAAAGAACGACATTACATATGAACTAAGTGATCTCCCCTACAGGAGGATATAACAATTCTAAACATCTATTCACCAAATAACAGAGCACCCAAATATATTAAAAAAAAAACTCTACTTTCCCTCAAATCTCACAGAGATGCAAAGACATTAACTGTTGGGGACTTTAACACACACTGTCCCCACAGAATAAATCAACTCAGCAAAAACTCAACAGAAAAACTTCATACCTAAACAACTGCATAGACCAACTGGATTTAACAGACATCTGCAGAATATTTCACCCAGCAGCATCAGAATTCACATTCTTCCCAGCAGCTCATGGAACATTCTCCAAAATAGATCACATTTGAGGTCACAATTCAAAACTTTCCAAATACAAAAACACTAAAATTATTCCTTGTATTCTCTCAGACCACAAGGGAATAAAATTAGAAATCAGCACCAAAAAGCCACCAAAGAATATCCTGTAACACATCGAGGCTGAACAACACATTGTTGAACCACCAGTGGATCAGGGAAGAGATTAGAAAAGAAATTCAGATATTCATGTTATTTAACAAAAATCAACACACAAATCATCAGCTCCTCTGGGACACAGCAAAGGCAGTACTCAGAGGAAAATTTATGCCTCTGAGTTTCTATATCAACGAATTGGAGAGATCTCAAACGAACAATTTAATGAGGCACCTGAAACTCCTTGAAAAACAGCAACAAGCCAAACAACAATCCAGTAGACAGAAACAAACAATTAAAATTAAATCAGAATCAAAAGAATTAGAAACCAAAAAAAGTATAGAAAGAATCAACAAAATAAGAATTGGTTCTTTGCAAAAAGTAACAAAATTGACAGACCCTTAGCAAATCTTATCAGAAAAAGAAGAGAACATCCCCAAATAAACACAATCAAAGATGAGAATGGAAACATCACTACAGGAAAAAAATTCAGAAAATTATAAGGGAATACTTTTCATATATTTATGCTAATCAGTTTGAAAATATGGAAGAAACTAAACCAAGATGGTTTAAACCAACTTAACAGTCCTATATCAAGCATTGAAATAGAAACAGCAGTAAGAGACATCCTATCTAAGAAGCATCAAGGACATGATGGATTTGCAGCTGAATGCTACAAGGCCTTTAAAGCAGAACTCACACTCATATTCCTCAAACTCTTCAATGAAATTGAAGTGAAGTTTCATTACCAAACTCTATCTATTAGGCCATCATAACCCTCATCTCAAAACCAGGCAGGGACTCATCAAAGAAAGAGAACTATAGACCCATTTCTTTGATGAACATGGATACAAAATTTCTCAACAAAATTCTGGCCAATCAACTTCAACATTTCATCAAAAAATTCACACATGATCAATCAGGATTCATTAAAGGGATGCAAACCTGGTTCAACATATGCAAGGCAATTAATGTAATTCCTCACAAAAGCAAGGATAAGAACCACATGATCATCTCAATAGACACAAAAAGATTTTATAAGATCAAATACCCCTTTATGATAAAATCTCTGAGGAAACTAGGAATCAATGGAACATTCCTCAATAGAATACAGGCTGTGTGTGACAAACCTACAGCTAGCATCATACTTAATGGCAAAAAGTTAAAGCTATTTCCTCTACATTCAGGAATGAGAGAAGGATGACTGCTCACTCTACTCCTCTTCAAGTTAGTATTACAATGCATAGCTAGAGAAGACAGCAAGATACAAACTTAAAGGGGATTCAAATAGGCAAAGTTGAAGTAATACTCTCCCCCTTTGCAGATGACATGATCTTGTATTTAAAGAACGCCATGGGCTCTACTTGAGCTGATATGAAACTTTGGCAAAGTTACTTGATCTGATCTGAAACATTGACAAAACAACAGGGTATACAATTAACCCACAAAAATCAATGGCTTTTCTGTATGCCAATAATGAGAAGAGAGCACCATAAAACAGAAAAGCAACTTCTTTTGTAAGGGCTCCTCAAAAATAAAATGCGTAGGAATTAACTGAAGAAGTGAAGGTCTTCTATGATGAAAACTTTAAAAGCCTGAAAAAGGAAATTAAGGCAGAATTTAGGAAGTAGAAAAACCTCCCATGCTTCTGGATTGGGAGGATTAACATCGTGAAAATGGCAGTAGTGTCAAAGATTATCTGCAAATTAATGAAATACTGATCAATAGCCCAATTTTAGTCTTTAATGAAATAGAGGAACCAATCCCAAAATTCATATGGAACAATGAAAGTAATCAAATAGCAAAAACAATCCTTAGTCAAACTCTACTACAAAACCATAATAAGCAAAACAGCTTGATACTGGCACAAGAACAGACCTGAAGAAATAAACCCACAGACCCATAGCCACCTAATCTTTGATAAGGAATTCAAAAGAATAGAGTGGAAGAAAGACAGCCTCTTCCGTAACGGTGCTGGAAAAATTCATTCAACACCTGTAGAAAACTAAATAGAAGAGAAACCTTGAAGTCAAAGCAAATACTCTGAAAACACTACAGGAAGGAATAGGATACACTCTAGGGCTCTTTGGCCCAGTCCGAAATTTTCTTAATAAAGACCTCAAAACACAAATCAAACAGCAGTTGAACAAATGGGATTGCATTAAACTGCAAAGCTTCTTCATGAAGAAGGACAAAGCTAGTGAGATCAATAGAAAGCCTATGGACTGGGAGAACACCTTCACTAGTTATACAGCAGACAGGGGCCTCATATCTAAAATATACTTAGAACTACAAAAAGTAAATCCTCCAAAAACAAATCCTCAATGAAACAACTACCTCTACTGTTGGTGGGATTGTAAATTTGTTTAACCATGCTGGAAAGAAGTATGGAGGTTCATCAAAGGACTACACCTAGAGCCTCCCTAGGACCCAGCAAAATACCACTTATGGGTATTCATCCAAATGATCACAAAGTCATACTAAAACTACCAGCACAACTATTTATTGCAGCATTATTCACCATAGCTAAGAGATAGAACCAACCCAGATGTCCCTCAGTAGATAAATGGATCTAGAAAATGAGGTAGATAGATAGATAGATAGATAGATAGATAGATAGATAGATAGATAGATAGATAGATAGATAGATGATAGATAGATAGATAGATAGATATCTGTGTCTATCTATCTATCTATCTACCTATCTATCTATCTAATGGAATTCTATGCTTCCATCAGAAAGAATGGCACTGCCCCATTTATGAGAAAATTAATGACTTGGAAAAAAATCATATTAAATGAAGTAAGCTGGATCCAGAGAAATATAGGTCCCATGGTTTCCCTCATTTGCAATAATTAGTATACTTCTAAGATAATTTTATCAGATGAGCAGTAAATCTCAACAGCTAGGTACAAATTACCATATAAGATGATGCTAAGTGTACACTCCCACCAACAATGCACTAGGGTTCCCTTCTGTCCACATCCTCTCCAGAATCTGTTTTTATTAGAGTTCTTATAATCGACTATGGGTATATCTGAGGAGGTGCAGAACAGCAATTAAGTCACATAAAGAAGAATGAAAGAGAAGAAAAGGTGAAAAGAATAAGAAAGAAAGAAAAAAGATCAGAAGTTCAGTAGAGCTAAACAAAAAACAAAAAAGAAAAAAAAAAGAAAAACGCACACACTTATACCCTTAAAATAAAAATTATAAGAGGAAAAAAAGTTACTAGAAAACAATTTTTTTTCAAAAAAAGTAACAATTAAAATTTTTTAAAAAAAGTTTTAGAATTTTTTTTATAAAAGGTACAAAAAAAAGAAAAAAAAGTTATTTGATTTTTTTGGGAGGGGTGGGAAATATCCTGTATCTCCCTTGTGTCCATAACCAGCCTCTTGGAGTCTCTGGTCTGCTTGTGGTGTTTGATTTTCCTGTGGCTTGGTTGGTTTCTTAAGTCAGTTTATTTGAACAGGCAGAAAAATGCTCTGCTTTACCCAGGATGTTGTGATCCTCCTCCCAACCAGGATGTTGTGATCCTCCTCCCAAGTTAGTTCAATGGGAGGGAGATCTGCTTTGAGTATCACAAAAGAGGGAGATGGCTGTTTCCTCAAGTTTGGAGATGCTGTGATGAGGTTAGGTTCTGGGTAGAGTTGAGGCATTTCAGCAAACAGTAGCTTTTCCCGGGGGGCTAGCTTGTTAGAAACTCACAGAGCCCAGACTGGAGCCACTCTCAGGGTTTATGTTTACTGAATTTCAATTGATTGTCAATGCTGCAAAAGGGAGGGGCAGCCTCTGGCTCTGATTACCCAGTGATGAAAGCCACTCCAGGGGCTGGTGCCCGAGCTGTGTGACTTTTCCCTGGGTGGAGCTGAGTCTGGCAGGTCAGGTTAGGTTCTTGTGACCTACTAAGTGACTCTAGTTTTCTTCCAAGGCCTGAGTTGGAGCTAGCAGCTCAGCCCAGCTTTGTCAGTATCAAAGATGGAGATCTCCGGTAGTGAGGGAAGAGGGGTGGCCTTCCCTCCTCTGCTCCCTGAGAAGGAGTGAGGATGTTAGGCTTCTACTCATGCTGAGTCTTGGTTCCTGGTTCGTCTCTGGTTTGTGAACTGCAGGATGAAGATGTCTGCTCCTTGTCGTTTCTTACTGGTGTTGAGTAGAATCCGCTTGCCCACTGCGTCTGGCTCCTTTCTCCCGGACTCTCTGTTTTGCAGGTATGGTGGCTATGGCCGCTGATGCCACCGCTGTTGCTGCAGCGCCGGCTACTGCCAAGTGCTCAGATCTGTCTTCTTGCCTGGATTTTCCCTCTCTGGCCTAACTCTCTGTACTGTGATGGCACACTTGGTGTGATTCTCTGGCTTAGGACTGTTCACTGGAACTCTAAAACTGCTTTCTATGTAGAGCTTGTTTAGCCTCCAGCTTCTCCTGCGCCATCTTCTCGGAACCCTCTCTAGAGTTTTTGATTGTAGCCATTCCAGCTGGGGTGAGGTAGTATCTCAGTGTTGTTTTGATTTGCATTTCTTTTATGGCTAGAGAGGTTGAGCATTTCTTCATGTGTTTATTGACCATCCTTCTTTCCTCTTCAGAGACGTTTCTCTGTAAGTCTTTAGCCCACTTATTAATTAGGCAGTTGTTTCTTTGAGGATTTGTTGTGGGGGATTTAATTTTTTGAGTTCCAGGTATATTTTAGATATGAGACTCTTGTCAGTTGTATGGCTAGTGAAGATCTTCTCCCAATCCTTGGACTTTCTATTGATCGTGCTAGCTATGTACTTTGCCATGCAGAAGCTCTGCAACTTCATGCAGTCCCATTTGTCCAACCTTTCTTTGATTTGAAAAGTAGTATGGAGGTCTCAAAGACTCCCCATAGAGCTTTCCTATGACCTAGAAATTCCACTTTTGGGCATTTACCTGAATGATCACAAACAAGACCATATTAAACTTACCAGCACCACTATGTTTATTGTAGCATTATTTACCATAGCTAAGATATGGAACCAACCTAGATGCCCCTCAGTAGATGAATGGATCAGGAAAATGTGGTATATATACACAATTGAATTCTATGCCTCCATCAGAAAGGATGGTATTTCCCCATTTGTTAAGAAATGGAAAGACTTGGAAAAAATGATATTAAGTGAAGTAAGCCAGGCCTAAAGAAACATAGGTCCCATGATTTCCCTTATTTGCAATAACTAGTATATGTTTGAGACAAGCAGAAAAGTTCAGATATGATGATGTTAGCTCATGATAATGACACAAGTGTTTTCTTCTTTCTTGCTATTATTTCTATCATATTTATACTCTGTAACCCTATTTTTACTGCATTTGGTATTGGTATAATTTGGGGAGGTGAAGGGAAAAACAAATTGTTTAACTAGGGATACAGGTGGACCCACTCCAACAATGATATGTACAAGATGCTATGTCAACAAACGAACTTCACAACTTTGGTGTCTGTGTTGGGGGGGGGGGTTATGTAATGGTGGAGATGGGAGGGAAAAAACAAAGGCAACAATGCTTGATAAGAAATGTACTCATTACCTTGCTCATGTAATTGTAAATCATCTGTACAGTATTTTCACAATAAAAAACCTTATTTAAAAAAGGGGGGCTGGGAAGGTAGCTCAGTGGTAGAGAGCCTGCCTTGCATGCATGAGGCCCTGGGTTGGATTCCTCAGCACCACATAAGCAAAAATTAAAAAAGCCAGAAGTGGTGCTGTGGCTCAAGTGGTAGAGCGCTAGCCTTGAGCTGAAGAGCTGAGGGACAGTGCCCAGGCCCAGAGTTTAGGCCCCATGACCGGACGCCCCCCCCAAAAAAGTGGATGCTAAGTGAAATGAACCCCAAGATATGGATACATGTGGTCTTTCTTAATTGTTTTTAATGTACTGTGCGATTTTTTTGTTTCCTTTGCATGTTTTTCTCCCTGCTGTCATTGTACTTGATTTTGGTACCCTGCATCTTATATAAACATGTATCTAATTTGGGGAGTGGAAGGGAAATAACAAAACACTGAATCAAAGACACAGGATGACCAATTGCAACAATGATACCCACAAGACAGTATATTGGAAATGAACTTTAAAACTTTGGGGATGGAGAATGAGGGAGGTGGGGAAGGGAAGGAATAGTGGGAGAACAACAAAGGAGGGGGTAACAATGCTCCAAGAAATGTATTCCTTACCTAACTCATATAATTGTAACCCCTCTGTACAGCACCTTTACAATAAAATAAAATTCAAAAAAGTAATTTCAGGTCAGGAGCAGAAATAGTTGTATTACCACAGTCCTTAAAGCAATTATCTTTTGCACTTGTGATGATTTAAAAAAGGAAATTCTCTGTGTCCATAAGATATCCGTGTACTTTACCTAGATGTCCCAGTGGTTGGTAAACAGAAGGTTCCCAGGAAACTCTTAAGTCAGAAACAAAGTGTAATGAAGAAAGTTTTAATATTCATATATTTTTATACTCATTGCTGGGCGCCGGTTGTTCATGCCTGTAATGCTAGTTACTGAGGAGGCTGAGATCTGAGGATCGCGGTTCAAAGCCAGTCTGGGCAGGAAAGTCTGTGAGACTCTTATCTCCAATAAACCACTAGAAATCCGGAAGTGGCACTGTGGCTCAAGCGGTAGAGCGCTTGTCTTGAGCTGAAGAGTGCAGGAACAGCACCCAAGCCCAGAGTTCAAGCCCCAGGACTGACGAAAAAAAAAAAAAAAGTTACATGTTTCAACTGTACATGCTGACGTTAGCACAAAACTTTCAATTCTCTCATGACATTGAGAAGAGAGCATGACCAGCAGCCGTGGTGTCATTTAGTTAGTTACACCCAGAAAAAAATCATACCATCATATAATCAATTTGTCATTCGTGACTTTTCAGGGGGAGGCATAGATCACATATTCCTCATCAAGTCACATGGTTATTTCTTCTTTCTTTTCTTTTTTTTTTTTTTTTGGTGGGGGGATAGGTCATCCCTGCACTCTTCAGCTCAAGATGAGCGCTCTACCACTTGAGCCACAGCTCCACTTCCTGTTTTCTAGTGATTTATTGAAGATAAGAGTCTCAGGGACTTTCCTGCCCGGGCTGGCTTTGAACTGCAATCCTCAGATCTCAGCTTCCAGAGTAGCGAGGATTAAAGGAATAAGCCACTGTCACCCGGCTAACACATGGTTATTTCTGTACATTTTCAGAATGATAGAAAACATGGAATTTCTTTTGTTCATCTGTTCAACTTTATTATTTAATTGATAGTTGTCTAACTATTGCACTACTTAGTAACAACTTCTGGGTTGTTATTTTACTACATAAGCTGTCCTTGTGCCTACATTTATTGAATTATTACCTTTTACTAAAAGAGATTTCTAAATAATTTTCCACATTATTTTGTTTCAAACTTAGGAATCTCCCCAATAACAAAGTTGGATCACCAGTAATTTATTTTTGCAAATGTATTTTGATTTTGTTTTCAATGTGACTTGGTTTCAATATGCTAATTTACTCACTCTACCACTAAACTACATCCCCATTCTCTTTGTAATAAACCATTTGTAATAAACCATTTAATTTGTAAGACTTAATATTCATAGATTTAGAAATAAATTTAACTTCTCCTATATAACCCTAAATTCCTCACATAAATCTTAAACCTCCTACAAACCTCTAATGTAATACAGATTAACAATCTCATTCCTAATATGAAGAAAATTATTTTTAATTTTTCTTAAGTCCAAGTGACAGAATCCTTTTAGACTTTTCTTTTTAATTTTAACTCCATTCGACTATGTAATAATTCCAGTAAAGTGCTATAATTTTAGGTAAATTATGCACAATAAAACTGAATAAAGTCAAATGTTATCCAATAATAGAGAATACTTCAACTGAACATAGAAAAACTAGTACATATCTCCACCAGCCATTGCCATTTTGTTCTTTCCTGCCTTTCATAATTTTGGACAGTAGGCCCATTTTAACTGAATCTCTATACGCTTTGTTACTTTTCTCCAGCGGTTTTAAACATTTCTCCCCCACACACAAGCATTTTTTTGTTTGTTTCAGTATTCAGCAATGTGAATTTTTTTGGAGGTATTGGAATTGAACTCAGGGCCTCATGCTTGGCCAGGACATTTTTGGATTGTGATTCTACTAACTATGGCCTCCCAGGTAGCTGAGATTACAAAACTATACCTAACATCCAGCCTGTTGGTTGAGGCGTATTGCACATAATTTAAATGTGGCTGACAGTTTTTTGATGTTATGTTCTACCTTTTTAGGTTGCTCATTGCATTTCAGTTACAATAATACTATTGCTAATGTTTGATTTATCAAGTATTAGCTTGTCCATGTCAAGTAACCAAAGAGCCTTCCAAGGTAATTCATCAGCTCTGTAGTCACATGAACACTATCAGCATTCAGTTTGGACAGGAGTGAAACTATTTCCATCTGTATCTAAGAAGGATCTAGAACACCAAGATACACATTATTAAGCCGCTGATTGCACAGATGCTATCAAGACTCCACATTTCTTTGACAATCACATTATTAGTATTTTTGATAGAATCATTCTATTTGAAAACATTTAGATTAAAATCTAAGTTGACATCTTAAACATTAATTATTAAGTAAGGTTAAAGCTTGTTTAAAGTAACAGAAAGAAGTTTAGGATATTCCATATACACCAAAGAGAAACTGTTTTAATTTAATTTTTTGCATTGGATTTTTTGTATTTGAGAATCATATAAACCAGGGTGTGTGTGTGTGTGTGTGTGTGTGTGTGTGTGTGTGTGTGTGTGTGTGTGTGTGTGTGTGTGTGTGTGTGTGTATATGTATGTATAAAACACATCTATAGCTTAAAAACTCGATATGTATATACTCAATAACCATTTTTATTAAAAATTAACAATACAAAAAATCTGAGCCCCAGTAGATTTTTTGCCATTGTGTTCTCTTTCCTCTCTTCTAAATATAACACATAATAGCACAAATGTATAGTCTTCTAAAACATATGCTTAATTTTTGCCTGATATGTATAAACAGCCACTCTGTGTATAAACATGTATGTATATAGTTTTGGGGTCTGAGGTAGCTCAGTGGTAGAGTGTTTGCGATGCATGCATGCCTTTGGTTCAATTCCTCAGCACCATATAAACAGAAAAGGCCCTAAGTGGCTTTGTGGCTCAAGTGATAGAGAGCTAGCCTTGAGCTGAAGAGATGAGGGAGAGCTTCTAGGCTCAGAGTTTAAGCCCCACAACCGACAAAAACAAAACAAAATGTATGTATATTGTTTTTAATATATTTTGTTGGGGTTTCAACCATATTGATGTTTATACCATATAAAACTTATATACTTATAAGCTTTATATAGACTTTCAGAACATGAATTTCAGAGCTAGATGACCTGGTATGGAATAAAAATTGGTAACATACAGAGAATTTACAGTGAAGATACTTCATCTTTCTGTGTAAAACATGGTATTGCCAATGTAACATTGTAGACAGTGTGCTTGAATGCTATCTTGGTCTTGAAGTTATCAACGATTATAGGAAAAATGATAAATAATAACAAATAAGTATAAAAATAGATGTTTATTAGTAATAAAAATATGCAAGATATTGTATTTCCAAATTTTGCAGAAACATATGGCCACAGAAACAGGACAGCTTGCAGATCCTTGGAAAGAGCTCAGTCAAATTAAGGAGCTCTTACACAATTTAATTACAGAATTTAATTAAATTCCTGGAAAATCTGAATGTTATGTTTGGTGTCTATTTTACAAGCTATTTTTATATGGAAAACAATGCAGTTAGAAATATAACCATAATGCAATGTGTGTTATAGAAGTACAAGTATATGTATATATATTATAGCTGGAATGTTTGCCTTTATGCTCATATTTGGGCTTATGTTTAAGAAACTAGTTTTGTCAATAGGTGTTTAAAAGTATCCACATTTTTGTAATTGAACTTTACTGATTACTAATTGGTCTGTGAATCTGCTTACAATTATATAAGCCATTTCTCACAATATGTCATCCCACACTTCTAATTCTTTGTTATCTTTTGTTTCTCCTTAGTCATAAAAGTAATAGATCTTTTTGTCTTTAAGAAATCCTAATTTTGAAATAATCTATGGTTTACCTTTTTCAAAAATTCTTCATTTGATTTTGACATAAAGTTAGAGGGCATGAAGGTTTTATTATTATAATTATTATAAACTAAATGGCATGATATTTATCTTTCACATATATGTTCTATTTCTATGAACTTCACTTTTGTTCATGCTATGATATATAAATCCAGTTTAAATTATTTTACATTCTTTTATGCATAGGCTCCAGCCCTGCTTAGCTCATAAGCTTTCCCACTATTTTATCATTCTAGGTTACCCTTGAAGCCCTGTGGCATAAATATGAGTGCAAATCTATTGGCATTTTATCTACCATGCTGTCTATTCATCTATCTATCATCCACATATGTGACCCATTGTAACAATGAGATGTACAAGACACTAGGTTGAAAAATGAACTTTACAATTTAGAGGGGGAGGGGAGTGCAGTTGTGGAGATAGGAGGGAAAGGAGGTAGGGGATAAACAAAGGAGGAGGTAACAATGCTTGATAGGAAATGTACTCATTATCTTGCTCATGTAACTGTTACCCCTCTGTACAGGTTTTTTACAATAAAAAAGTATGAAAACAATATTGGAGAATACATTTTACAATATTGCAAAGGAAAAGAATGTTGAAATAATCAACCTTAGAGAGGGGAATTATGTTAAGGTCAGTGTAAATCAAAGTGACACTTTTTAGGTAACTATAAGTTAAAATAATTTATGCTAGAATAATGTACAGAAACATAATAGAAAAGAAAATGAACTGAAAATAAGGATTTCAAAAGTTTGTTTTTAGCTCTTCGAGTGAAACAATCTAAGCAATGTTCATAATTAAATGCAGGTAAAAATTTAGTTGTTATATAACCATTCTTGAACCTCCCTGCCTTGCCCTTTTTGATCAGTACTAATGTACAGTTTGTCAAATGTGCTGGTTATTATTCTTATGTGATTGAGTGTAATCAGGTGGTAGTTGTCAAGAAAACTTCTAAAATTCAGATGGAATATTTTATGTGCTTTTTTGTTTTCAAAAGTCCTATTTGCACTGCTTTAAAAAGAGCACAGGCAGTAACCCACAGAAGAAACTATTTTGAATTTTTCCTATCAACTCTTTCCAGACACCAGTGCCTTGAGGCAACTCTGTAATAGATAGAGGCTAAAGATTTAATCTCTGGAGAAATATTTATGGAGTTTGTATTACTTGCAAGATTATGAAAGTATACTGGGGATTCTGAGTAACTACAAGATTTTGCGTCAGAATTCAAAATACTTGTTCTGAGGTCATCACTCTTAAACATGGTAGAGCACCAAAATCACTGATTTGATCTGTTTTATTTGGATAAGGAAAATTGCTGAGAAAAATAAAGTAATAGTTTCAAGTTTCCAATCTTACATTGAGGTCTTTGGTCCACTTTGAATTGATAATAGTACAATGTTAGAGAAGAGAATCCAGTTTTACTTTTCTGAGTATGGATAGCCAGTTTTCCTTGCACCATTTCCTGGAGAAGATATCATCTCTTCAACATATATATTTTTAGGTGCATTGTCAAAAATCATATGAATGTTATTGTGTAGGTTTATTATTGTGTCATTTTTCTGGCCCATTGTTCTTTGGGTCTGATTTTGTGCAAGTATTAAGCTGTTTTACTTATTATTTAATAATAAGAGTTATAAAATTGTGAAACACCAAGCATTTGTTCTTTTTGCTCAAGACATTGGACCTACTACATGAATTTTAGGATTAATTTTTTTTATCTCTGTCAAGACTGATATTGAGATTTTGATGAGTATTGCTTTGAAGTAATAAAAACCCTTTGGAAATTAATATCATTTCCATGATATTAATTCTGGCAATCCATGAACACAGGAAGTTTTCCACCTCATGATCCCTCTTTCCATTTATTTGCTCAGAATTCTATGCTTTTCAATGTAAATCACTAAGAATCATAGTTGCTTTGAAGCTAATAAAAAAGGAGTTGTTCTAATTTTCCTGTCCATCCATTCATTGTTGACACACAGAAAACCCACTGAATTTTGTGTATTAATTTTATGTCCTGCTACTTCCTTATATCGAATTGTAATAACTTTTACACATCCTAGACATATGCCTTTAGACTGGTAAATAATTTGTTTCTCTATGTCAGTTGTGTTCTACTACCTTTGAAAGTGGAGAATGTTTTTTATTTTCACAAAGTGTGATGTACAGCCTTGATGGAGGTGTTCTTTTGACTAAAATACTAAAATATTTGCCAAGCTTTTTAGAACTAAGGTAGGGATTGGAGGTATTTAATTAAATGTGCAATTACATATATTTTCCAAAACTTAATATATTTTCCTTTGTGTTATACATTGTACACTGCTTCATCCTTTGTTTTCCACCTATGCAAAGTCTCAAAGTTGCTCAGTGGTGAGAGATTAGGAATGGCGCACTTTTTTTCACATGTAGATAATCTTCTGCATTTGTTTGTATTCCCATATCTTCATGAAAATTTGCAAGTTTTTTCTATGTATATTCTATTCCAAAGCTCTTTATTAAGATTCTGTATAGTCAGTGTTAGTATATTTGAATCCCAAACTATTACCTCTAGATTATGAAATTCTATTGTGAAACACCACTGGTGTGTATGTTTAACAAAGGCCTGCGGGTACAAAGTTTACATAGATTGAGCTATCTTTTTCAAATAAGAGAAAATGTAAGATTTTAAGGAAATGCCAAATATACTCAATGGAATAATTGTCTGAGGATGGGACCCCATGACTTTCTAAACCTGTGCTTTCCCCTCCAGGGTCTGCCAAAATGATGGATTTCATAGCCAAAACAATTACAGTTGTGAGATTAAGGCCACTAAGTAGCTATGGAAAGGGTAAGAAATCAAATGAAAATGAACATTTTAATTGAGTTTCAGCCATATATTTTCATAAATATCCAGTAGATAGTAGATGATATAAAGTATTTGCCTAGTTCTAGAATTATTTTTTTTCCTTAAAAGAACAAAGCTGAGCACTGGGGGTTTACACCTGTAATTCTAGCTGTTGCTGTTCACACAGCAAGACCCGGGAACACAGTGTCTGGTAGGCAGAAAGGGACCATACCATGTGGGTATAGACAAAGTTTATTGAAACATCACATGCTTATATATTGCACACAAGCAGGAGAAGTAAATCTTCAGTCAGGAGGCAGAGAGTTAATCTTAAACAGTTTTACAGGAGAGCAGATAATGATAGTTTAACTCTAAGTCAGTAAGCAGGTATAGCTAATTCTTCTCAACAAATGTGGAGCAGTTACAGTAATCAAAGGTTGTAAAACTAGATAAAGCACAGGTGAGTACACAAAGGGAGTCTCAAGACATTGGTCTATGGTGTTAACTAGGAGGAGCACGAATGGCACTTGCTGCAAACCATCATCTGAGTCTAGCACAGTGTACAGGACCCTAACCCTGACTTGGAGTAAGGGGCATCCTCCATCCTCCCCCAGAGGGAATGCATTCCAGCATGCACCCTCATGTACACAGGAACTCAGAAGGAGTCATGTGAGTTGATGCCTCAGTCACTAGCTACTCAGGAGGCTGTGATCTGAGGATTGCAGTTTGAAGCCAGCCTGAACAGAAAAGTCCATGAAACTCTTATCTCCAAAAAAACTTAGAAAAAAACGGAAGTGATGCTGTGGCTTATGTGGTAGAACAATACCTTTAAGCACAAAGAGGCTCCGGGACAAGGCCCAGGTGCTGAGTTCAAGCCCCAGGACTGACAAAAAAAAATGAAATGAAATGAAATTAAAATACTGACTGACAGTTTTTCCCAGTGTGTGATTACCTTTAAAAAGAGCTTATATTTTGGTTTCTTCTACTAGACCTTTTACATTTCACTGTGAGGTTCTTGTAGTATTTTCCCCAAATGGTAAGGCATTTGTTTCATAAATATAAAATAGCATAGTGATTTTATTCAAATATGTTGTTCATTTCTCAAGACTTAAACTTGAACCCAGGCTAGTGGTTAAGCAGTGGCAGAACTGCCAGGTTTTCTGTGAGTCCATGCTGTAATTTAGGTTTTATATTTTATTATCCTGCTTTAATCACTGCTTTTGTTTGTAAATTTGTGACTGGATAATATAAAAATTAGGAAAAATAACAAGTGTGGAAAATTTAATTAACAGCTGTTTGTTCAGAGTATAAATTGAAAGTATATTTTTTTAATGTATGGTAAGCAGAACAAGTATGTGAAAACTAAGTTATTTTATAAGCACATATATTTCATTTCAAGTAATATAGAAAATATGGATTTAGGAACAAGAAAGTCTCTCTCTCTCTCTCTCTCTCTCTCTCTCTCTCTCTCTCTCTCTCTCTCTCTCTCTCTCTCTCTCTCTCTCTCTTTCTTTCTTTTTGTCAGTGCTAGGGATTAGAACCAGGTCACATGCTTCTAGGTAAGTATCACTTCAGCCATTCCCCAGTCCAGTCCATTTTGCTTTTAATTTATTTTTCAGAAAGGGTATGTTTTCAGGAAGGGTATGGAATTGTACCAGCCTCAGACCACCATGCACCACCTCTATTGTATCTGGCTTTTTATTTATTTTATTTTATTTATTTATTTATTTATTTTTTTTGGTCGGCCGTGGGGCTTGAACTCTGGGCCTGGGCGCTGTCCCTCAGCTCTTCAGCTCAAGGCAAGTGCTCTACCACTTGAGCTACAGCGCCACTTCCGGTTTTCTGGTGGTTTATTGGAGATAGGAGTCTCACGGTCTCTCCTGCCCGGGCTGGCTTTGAACCGGGATCCTCAGATCTCAGCCTCCTGAGTAGCTAGGATTACAGGCGTGAGCCACCAGCACCCAGCCATATCTGGCTTTTTAAAACATAGGATCTCACTAACTTATGCTCTGGATGGCCTGCAACTACCACCTTGTTCATCTCTGTCTCCTGGGATTACAAGTGCAAGCCATTATGCTGGGCCTTGAGATCATATTTTTTATTTAATTTAATTTTATTGTAAAGATGATGTATAGAGGGGTTACAATTACATAAGTAAGGTAATGAGTACATTTCTTATCAAATAGTTACCCCTTCCTCATTTTTCTCACACTTTCCCTCCTCCTGAACACTTCCTCCCTCAAAGTTGTAAAGTTCATTTCCAACATAGTGTCTTGAGAATATTGCTGTTGCATTGGTTCAAACTTTGTCCTTTGTCTCACCACTTTGTTAGTCCTCTTCCCTTCCCCAAATCAGATAAGCATATATACAAGACACTGGTTATGAAAATGAAAAATAAATGACAACAGAGGATAGAACAAAGGGTGGGGGACAAATGAAATAAAAATAAATAACTCCATACAGTACATTAAAAACAACAATAACAACAAAAACATCTTGTTTCCATATTTGGACTTTTTTTCAATTAGCATCATTTTATATGGCCTTATATACATAGTTACTGAGCTATTGTGATCCTCTGCTTGGACTGTCCTAGACAGATTGTCTTAGAAACCATGGAACCTATGTTTCTTTGAGTCAGACTTACTTCACTTAATATGATTTTTTTCCAACTTTTCCATTTCCTTATGAGTGGGGCGATGTAATTCTTTTTGATGGAAGCAAAAATTCCATTGTGCATATATACCACAGTTTCTTCAACAATTCATATACTGAAGGGCATCTGGGTTGGTTCCATATCTTAGCTATGGTAATTAATGCTGCAATGAACACAGTTGTGTTGGTAGCATTACTGTGGCCTTGTTTGTGTTCATTTGGGTAAATGCCTAGGAATCGGATTGCTGAATCATAGGGACATTCCATGTTTAGTCTTTTGAAGAGCATCCATACTGCTTTCTAGAGTGATTCAGCCAGTTTACATTCCCACCAATAGTGTAGTAGCATTCCCTTTTGGCCACAGCGCCACCAGCATCTACTATTATTTGTTTTCTCGATAATGGCCTTTCTAACTGGGGAAGGTTAGAATCTCAATGTGGTTTTGACGAGTTCTTATTAGGTGTTTAAGTTTTGAGCTCTAATATATTTTTGTTATGAGGCCCTTGTCTATTGTATAGCTAGTGAAGAACTCCCATTCTGTGGGGTTTCCAATTATCTTGCTAGCTATGTCCTTTGCCATGAAAAAGCTCTCTAGTTTAATAAAATCCCATGTATCCAGCCTTTCTTTGATTTGTTGAATTTTTGGATCTTTATTTAGAAAGTTTCAACCCATGCCAAGTAGTGCTAGTGTATCCCCTATCCCTTCCTGTAATATTTCCAAGATATCTGCTCTTACCTCAAAGTATTTGATTCATTTGGAGTTGATTCTGGTGTAGTGTAATATATATGGATGTAACTTCAGTTTTCTACATATGCATAGCCAATTCTGCCAACAACATTTTTTGAAGAGGCTGTCTTTCTTCCATCTGATAATTTTGGCTTCCTTATCAAAGATTAGGTGATAATAGGTTTTTGGGATCATGACTGGGTCTTCCATTCTATACCATTGGTCCTCAGGCCTGTTAATGTGTAAAAACGAAGCTGATTTTTAACTATAGCTTTGTAATAAAGTTTGAAGTTTTCTATTGATATACCTCTGGCACAGTTTTGCCTGCTAAGGATGTTTTTGCTATTTGAGGTATTTTATTATTAATCATTATTAATTATTGGATTGTTTCTTCTATGTCATTAAAGAATGTTGTTGGGATCTCGATGAGTATTGCTTAGAATTTGTAGTACCTTTGGGCAGTATTGCAATTTCACGATGTTATTCCTCCCAATCTAGGAACATAGGAGATAGTTCGTTTTTCTTAAATTTGCTTTTATTTCCTTTTTTAAGTTCTTTTTTTTGTCGATTGTGGGACTTGAACTGTGGGCCTGGACACTGTCCCTGAGCGATTCAGCTCAAGGCTAGCTCTCTACCACTTGAGCCACAGAGACACTTCCCTTTTTTAAGTTTTTAAATTTTTCTCCATAGACTTTTCATCATAGACATCCTTCACCTCTTTGGTTAACTTAATTCCTAGGTATTTTATTTTGTTTGAGGCTATTTACAAAAGGTGTTGTTTTTCTGATTTCAGCCACCCTCTTCTTATTGTTGGCATACAGACCCACTACTGATTTTTGTGCATTAATTTTATACCCTGCTACTTTGCCAAAGTTTTGGATCAGCTCAAGTAATTTGGAAGAGGAGTCCATAGGTTCTTTGCATACAGGATAATGTAATCTGCAAAGAAGGAGAGTTTTACTTCTTTCCTAATTTGGATCCCTTTTATGTTTGTTCTTGTCTTATTGCTCTGTCTAGGAATTCAATACTATATTGAAGTTTGGTGAAGAAGAAATGGTTTTAACTTTTCAACATGAAATATAATGCTAGCTGTAGGTTTGTCATATATAGCCTTTATTATATTGAGGAATAGTCCTTGGATTCCTAGTTTCTCCAGAGCTTTCATCATAAAGGGGTGTTATCTCCTGTCAAATGTTTACTCATCTATTAAGATGATTATGTGCTTCTTATGATTATGTGCTTCTTGTTCCTAATGATGTGTTGAATTATGTTAACTGACATGTATATTGGACCAGCTTTTCATCACAGGAATGAATCCTGTGTGATCATAGTGTATGAATTTTTTGATTAGTTGTTGCAGTTGGTTGACCAGAATTACTGAGAAGCTTTGCATCAATGTTCATTAAAGAAAATGTTCATCAATGTTCTCTTTCTTTGATGGGTCCTTATCTGGTTTTGGGATGAGGGTTATGCTGGCCTCATAGAACCAGTTTGGTAGTGATCTTTTGCAAGCAATTGTGCATGACCTTTAGATCATATGTTTTTAAACATAATATACCTTAAGAAAATGATAAAACAAGTCGTTTAAGGATTCAGGTGGACCTGTTGCAACAATGAGAAGTACAAAATGTCATGTCAAAACCAACTTTACAATGTCGGTGTGGGGGGGGGAAGGGGGGTATAATTGGGTGGGGGGAGGGAGGTAAAATTGGGTGGGGGGAGGGGGGAGGCGGGGAAGGGAAGTGAAGGGTAAACAAAGGAGGAGGCTGCAATGCTTGGTAAGAAATGTATGCATTATCCTGCCCATGTAATTGTAGCCCCTCTGTACAGAATGTTCTCAAATAAAATAAAATACAATTAAAAAAAAAGAAAATGATAAAATGAGGTTCCCCATATGTTAAGTGATTATTTTGATACAAGTTTAATGTGTTATATAGTTTTCTAAAAGTAAATTATCAAAATGCAAATATATTGCTGTACTGAATTTTATATTATTTTGTACAGGACTTTGGAGATGATGGATCTTTGTATATTACAAAAGTTACTACTACTCACATGGGCAATTACACCTGCTATGCAGATGGGTATGAACACATCTACCAGACTCACATCTTCCAAGTGAATGGTAAGACTTGTGGTAATATAATCAGTTTTGCTTCATTTGATAAACAGAATATATCACAACTAATGGGTCAGGGGAGACTTTAGTAGGTTTATTTAAATTGTTTTCAACTTTAGCAAGTCTCTCATTTTTTCAGTTTTGGATTTACTATTAATGTAACAACTTTTAAATTTAAAAAGCACTCAGGTGAATGCACATTAACAATAATTTTATTGTAAAACATTACAGAATATCTCATTTTTCATTAAAAAACTAAAAACTAGAACATTTAGCTCTTTTGGTTTAGTATATAAAAATTAGCCAAAGACACATTTTAGAAGCTCAAATATTTTGCAGCTGAAAATTTTAGTTAGGTAATGTTTTTGGAAATTCTCATTCATATGTAGCAAATTTTATTCTAATTATGGTGATGTCAGATCCTGGTAATGGTGACATCGGAGACTAGTGATACTGACAGAGTCACCAATATCATTCCTGTGATCAGAGCTTCATTTGGTCACATTTTATTAACTTGAATTGATGTGACATTGTATATATGATTTACTAATCATTACTGATGTGTTCCCATAGTTAATCTTGTTTTTCTACTCATCTTTAAAAAAGCAGCAGAAGTCTATATGAGAGCAGCAGGATGGTCAGTGTGACTGGAAGGCACGAGCTCGTTCTGAGTTATTAGAGATAGTCAGGAATCACATCATTTGGAGCTTTCTGTACCTGGTTAGATATCTTCATTTCTATTGTCAGTGTAATGGGAAGCTGTAAAAATATTAAATAAATGACTATTTGAGGTGATAGGTGGGGTAAGAAGAGATGGGGAAGAATTAAAAAAGAGTGACCATGATTGTGATTCATTGTACTCATAAATTGACATGTTGAATTAAAATCTTTTTGGACAACTAATTAAATATAATAATTAAAAAATAAAAAAAGATGTGATCTGCTAACCAAACAAAAAATTGTTCCTAAAGGTGAATCTCCATTTTAATAAAATTAGGAGACAGATAGTTTTGAGTTTAGGATGTTTGGTGTAGTGGCAAGAGGAAATTTTCGACATTGCAGAATGCTTTTCAGTAGAATACAGAGTTTCTGTGAGTGCATGGTCTGAGTAGACAAAATGAAGAAATAAGTATCTTTCAGAGCGAGGACACTTGGTGGACAAAACTTTGGATCCTTGTATTTTCTGTTCTGTTGCACTTGACTTTGAACAGTCAACAGAAAATATGTTTGATGTTTGATTTTTGTATGACAAAATAGCACATAAGAGAGGGATAGGAGTAAGTCAAGTAGGTTTACAAGAAAATCATTACAGTGATGGTCCACATGCTAAATAACTAAGGACACATTCATGATCATGATAAGAAGAGAAAAATTGTCTAAGGTTTACATGTTGGCCAAATATTACTATTATGAGGTGCTCAAAGAAGGTATTCATTAATTTTGATAAATGTGTTTTCTCGAACATCTGTCAATTTGTGTTTGAATAAGAAATACTTTCAAGTTGTAATCCTAGCTACTTAAGAGGGGAAGTCCTAAAGACTGTTGTTAGAAGCTAGCTCTACCAGAAAGTCTACGAAACTCCATTTCCAATTAACCAACCATAAGCTGGTCTGGAAGTGTAGCATCAGTGGAAGAGCACGTGCCTAGTAAGCAAGCAAATGTGAGGTCCTAAGATCAACCTAAGGTACCATTTCTTTTTCTTTTTATCCTTTGTGCCAATATGGGAACCTGAACTCAGGGCCTCATTTATTCATTTGCCTTTTTAAATTCAAAGATGAAACTCTCCCACTTAAGCCACTTTTCTACTTTTGGCTTTTGGCTAGTTAATTGTAAATATATTTTTTTTTTTTTACCAATTTTTCTACCAAGGCTGAATATAAATCTTGGCCTCAAATCTCTGCTTCATGAGTAGCTAGGGCCAAAGGTATGAGCCACCAGTGCCTAATTCTACTCTCATATTTTAATTGGTCAATGAATACCTCACCAAAACTTCTTACGTGTTTATGCAGTCCAGCTGTACTTTTAAATTCAATTTTCCAATTCTGGTCTTAGCCTAAAGGAGAAATAAGGTATACAACAACCCTGATTCATCAAGTTCAACTACCATAGATCAAATACTTGTTCTACTGCTCTGTATTTAAAAACAGAAGACAATAAGAACGGTTTCTCCCACAGAGACACAAACTAATGGGATCTGAAAGAAGACAAGGTTTGATTTCCTTACACAAAAAAGAAGTCCTGATAATGTGACCCAGGCTGGATAAATAAATGTCATCTGTGCCATAAAATTCTCCTGGTCCTCTTCTCACTGGCATGGGAATTCTGCATAAATTTTTCAGTAAGGAAAAGGGAAGAGGTAGTAAGAGAAAAGGTCACTGAACATACGAGGAAGCATTTTTAAAATATTCTTAGTCAAAACATCAATAATCATTGTGCTTAACCCTTCCTACACAGAAAATGGTTGAAAAATGTGTCTGTGGTCTGTGTACATTGCCAAACACAACCCTAAAATATTCAATCAATAAAAAAAGGCAGAAATGAGTATTGTGTGGGCAAAGGGCCATTGTTGCTACATTTTGCAAAACAGCAATATATCACTAACTCCTTATAATAAAATTACTACCAATGGTAGAATTATTTAGAAAATAGCAACCTTGATTAGTTTTCTATAGTGTTTTTATTTTTTAGTAGTAGCGTCCTCTTTTTTTAAAAAAATGATATCATAGCTTTATGTTTGAATAAGTACAATAAATAAGATTTCGCTACTGTTTCAAGTCAATAAGCAAAGAACAGCTGAGATTGAAGAAAGACTTGGAAAATGAAATAAATATGTGACAGAATGCAACCTATATAACACCTCTATAGACCCCCCCAAAATCTCTAAAACTATTGTAACTCTTTCCATTTTCTATTCTCTTTCCAAACAAAGCTAAAGAAACCCTAAGGCTTGGTTCCAGTGGCTTTCACATGTAATCCTAGCTATATAGGAGACTGCTGAGATCTGAGGATCCTGGTTAGAAACTAGACTGGGCAAGAATGTCTGTGAGATCCTTATCTCCAATTAGTCAGAAATAAAGACAGAAGTGTAACTGTGGCTTGAGAACAAAAGCTCAGGGACAGCACCCAGACTTTCAGTGCAAGTCCCAGGACAAACCAGAGAGAAAGAGAAGAGAGAGAGAGAGAGAGAGAGAGACAGACAGACAGACAGACAGACAGACAGACAGACAGACAGACAGACAGACAGACAGAGACAGACAGACAGACAGACGGACAGACGGACAGACTCAATCAAACTAAATCTTCATTTACATGTAAAAGATTATCTTGACATTTGGTCTATTGATCTATTACTAGTTGAAATGAAAGAAATCATTCATTGTTATAAGAAACCCTGAAAATATTTCGAATGGAATTTGTGAGCGTTTTTGAAATGCAAATTTTATTTAAACACATAGAGTACAAACCAAGTCAAAGTCTATCAGTATCCATGGTTTTTTTCTAGCAATGAAAAATTAGATTCCAGAAACAAGAGAGTGCCTCTTCATCCTTATTTGAAGAAACATTATGTATATATCAAAAGCACTTGATTCTATCAGTGGAATTCATTTCATCTTCTTCTTACATAAAGTAAATTGCCCTTAGATATTAAGCTTATGATATAGAATGTTGGAAAAATGTTAAAGTCATTCAGTGCAGATGCTACCTTATAGGCAGAAAGCTTATCCATATTCACAGTAAACCCATATGAATGCTGTATTGCTCTCATTCAAAGACACTTAATTGTCCTGGGAAATTCAGGTAGATTCCTCTTTCTATTCCTGTCAAACTTCTTATGAAAATAGCTTCTTTTGTTGGATGTCAATACGTCCATTTTTCCCTTTTATAAAAGGAGATGTAATTCTTCAAACACAATGTTCACTTCAAAGAGTAGATTTCCTTTAGAAATGCATCACTTTTATCATCTTTATTAGAAATGGTTTAGAGGAGGTGTCTGAGTGAGGAGAGCAAAGGGTTTTTTTTTCTGTTTTGCAGCATAGACTGGAACATCCCCACCTTCATCCATCCCAGGCAGCAAGAGACCCTCTGTGCTGGCACAGCCTCATTTGTAAACTGTGCATGGTCCAGCTGAGAAGGAAAATGAAACCTTTCACTTGACAGTGAGATCTAGGACACAAGAAATTAGACACCTTCTTCCTCCTATACTTTTCTCCTGCCTCTGTGAGTTAGTAAAAGACAGGAGAGACACTTGGATGGAGACTCTAGGTTAGTATTTTCTGAAGTTCCAGACAAAGGAGCCATTGTAACTCAAGTGTAAATTCTCAGAGTTTCCCACACCATCAACTGGATTAGAGACTACAAGCATTGATTAGAGCAGTGTGTTTGTGTTTGTGGGTTGTGTGTGTGTGTGTGTGTGTGTGTGTGTGTGTGTGAGAGAGAGAGAGAGAGAGAGAGAGAGAGAGAGAGAGAGAGAGAGAGAGAGAGAGAGAGAGAGAGAGAGAGAGAGATTTAAACTCAGAGCTTCACATTTGCTAGCCAGGTTCTCTCCTGCATGAGGCAATGACTGTAACCCATCATACTTAGGTTAAAATTGTAATAACATCTTTCTTTTTGCCTGAAAATGACTGGGGATGTGATCTTATTTAACCTTCCTACTATCACTAAAAGGCATATGCAAACATGCTAACAACCTTTTCTGTTAAGGTAGTGGGGCAAACTTTTGGCTGGCCTGGGCTGGAACTGAGATCCTTTGGATCTCTGCCTCTTGAGTAGCTATGATTATAGGTAAGAGCCCACATATGCAGCTGTTGATTCAGATGGGGGTTTGTGAATATTTTCTCCAGGCTAGCCTGTAACTAACGGAATCTTACCTTTTTCTGTAGCTATGATGAGATGAGATGGGAGCCACTAGTGTCTGTCTCAACTATTGTTTTAACAAATCTTCCTGAAAATTCTGATAATAAAGTACAAGAACTACTATTGGGGCAAATTACTTATATGAAAATAACAAGTTCAAATGCATTTGTTTGATATTCTCCAGATTTTTTATTTATTTTTGGCTTATGGTGTTGTAGGGGAATGGCTGTTCCTTAGTGAAGCATATTGTATTGCCACGTAGAGTGCCACTTTTCCATCTTAAGACTATTCAAGACAATATTAAGACTCTGTTCCTGGGTCCACTTCCATGTGATACACAGCACAGTCTCTGCTGTGATTCCTGCCTTTCTACCTGCCATTTTTGCTAAAAACTTAGCTATTTTCAAATAGAAAAGATGTGCGAGAGATTCAACATTTTAAGTACCAGTCCTCAGCCAATGAGGGATTAGGTCATGAAATGGCAGTGTTGAGGACACTAGATTATTCAGAAGGATGCACTGGAATTGAATCCTAACTGGCCATAGTACAGCATGCTCAGGAGTATCATAAATGCACACTCTTTTTCCATTGTCATTGTTGTTATCTGTTTCTCCATCTCCTTTCTTCCTGGTTCTCTTGTATCTTCCCAATCATCCACTGAAATTTAAGTCCTTTCCTCTGAGATATGCTTGGGACATTCACTTTTAGGAAATCGTTGTCCTTTATTACCTACTGTAGCTTTCCTGTAACTCCTCTCAGGAGCTACTGGCAAGCACTGAATATCACGTTCTAGATTTTGAAATATGATAGAGTACATTAATATAATAGCAAGTCCTGAAAATTTCTCTCATACATTATTTCACATGCTAGATTTCACTGTCCATTATTGCTATTTAGAAATTCTATAATTAGATTAAATCATGATATCAAGATACTCTAATTTTGTAATAGTATTAATCCCAAACAGAGCTCTTGTTCCAAAGAAAATTAGAAAGTTATTCTGAACAAAATAAGATTGACCTTGCCCTGCAATTTGATTCAGTTGCCTTGAATAATGTGCTCTATTGCAGAAGACTTTGCAAAAACTTTATAGTTACAGAATAAGAGAAAGTGACACATTAATGCATTTACTCAAACACACCGGTAAAGTTTCAGAGAGGTGCGATATAGCCATTCAGGGACTTCAGGTCATATATATAGCAGTCTTAGCTTTCTTTTTGGTGGAACTGAGAGGTCATACAGGTTTATCTACTCATTGGAAGAGTTACCTTCCATGAAGAGAATTTTGAGTCAAACACAATTGCTAATATTAGATGGATATTTAAATTGTAAATATAGTAATTGATAATCTTGCCTCTGGTTCTGCGATGCTTATTTCTCCACGATTAATGTTCTGTTCAGCCTCAGTCAAAAAGTATAGGATCTTCCATTTGGTGTGACTTCTTCATAGATGTTCAGTCACACAAGAATGTAGCAAAAATGTCCAAAATGTAATATGTACGTATTTAATTTATAATTACCCGAGGGAAATGACACTTATAAGATTAAATTTATAAATGACTTATTCTAAAATAAATAATATGCAAATTAAAATATTATACTGTGTAAGTTAAAGTCTAAAGAAAACTCAGAAGTTTAAATCACAAGTTAAATACAAAGAATGGAGCTCCTCCCTAATTCCTACATTTAGTCCCTTCAGTAGGAAATGTACTTGGGGAAGCCCTCAACATCTTTGCTCATTCATACTTAACTTGGGTTAAGTAGGCATCTTGCTTTTGGTAGCAAGTTGTTATATCTGTTCTTTTATTTATTATCTCTATGTAGTTCCTTCTGCTGGATTGCATATATTTCATTACTGTATTTTATCTTTCCTTCTTTCCTTCTTATTCTTTGGAGAAAGGGTAAAGATACAGAAGTCAAATTGTCCTGGAACTTAGAATGATCATGCCTCATCCTACCAAGTATTGAAACTACATGCATACACCAGATTCATGCACAACATGAGGATTTAGGATTCTACTTTATCTATACTATTGAGATTAGCTATATTCACAATACCTTTTGTTTAGTTAGGTATAGCTATAAACTACAGTTGCAAGTAATTTTCAAGTAATATTCTACTTCAGTAATAAGGTAAGAATCTAAAAACATATTTCATCACTCTTCTCCATTCCTTACAATAACATTGTCAAATATTTATTTCTATATATTTTATAAACCAAATAACATTATTTTATTTTTTCTTTAAATTGATTCCTAATTCTTCATGTAAACCTGAATTCTGAATTTTTTACACTACCACAAACATTTCTAAGGGATTTAAAGCTCAACTCAGCTTCTGATGCATTTTCTCAACCATTGTTTGCCTAGAGACATTTTTATTGTCTCTTATGACAAATAGTTTTGTAGGATATTGGCTCTCAGGTAAACACTTTTGTTTTTTTCTTGTTTATTTTTTTTGTTTGTTTTGTTTTCTTGTTTTTTGTTTGCCTGGTTTCTAGAGGAAATTCTGCTAATATTTCTAGATTTCTTTTTCAACTTATTTTCTTTTTCATTTTTTGGCATATTTTAAGATTTTTTCTTTACAGTGGGTTCAAAAAACTTAATTAGGTAATAATTTGGCTTGTTTTCTTGGGTTTCCTTTGTCTTCTTGAAACTATCTCTTGGATTTGAGATCCATATTTGCTAAACAATTTGGTGGAAAGTAATTTTTGCTTTTCAAATAGGTTTTCTTTATTTTCTCAGTTTGGCTTCCAACTGCACTGATGTATGACAGCTTGGTATTCTCCCATAAACCAATTAGATCTGATCTTATTTTTTTTCCTTTTTAAAATCATAACTATAGTTTCCATTGTTCTAAATTCAAGATCATAATGATGTTTTTCTGCATGCTATTCTGATAATAAGTTCAATTGGAGGCCTTTGTTCTAATTATTTTCAGATTTCCAAATATTGATGTTCCATTTTTAAGCTAATTTTGATTTCTCCAGCCATTTGTATTATGCTTAAATCATTCAAGCCATTCATAATACCTATTTTAAAGGTTTTTTTTTTTTTACAATAATCCTAACAACTCAAAAGACTGAGATCCAAAGGATCACAGTTCAAAGCTATACAGATCAGAAAACTTTACAAGATTCCATCTCTAAAGTAACCAGAAAAAACCGGGCTGGTGGTATGGCTCAAGTGACAAACATCAAGCCTATTAAGAAAGCTGAGTAACTGCAAGGCCCAGAGTTCAAACCCCAGTACTGGCAAATTTTTAAACAATCGTTGCTTGATAATTTTATAATCTCTAGGGACTTTTTTCCTATTGTTTTTTATTCTTGTAAAATGAGTTATGTTTCTACTCTTTCTCATATCTATTTTTTCTTATGAAAAATTAGACATTTTTTAAACTGTACAACTTGTGGGTGGGGATGAGAAGAAAAAATCAGAGAGAACGAGGGAAGGGGTGACATTGTTTTTCTCTGACTTATGAAACTCTAAACCCCTATCTACCTTACCTTTATAATAATAATAACAATTTTGAAAAGTTTGAAATTTTCTGACACATAGAAATGCTGCATTCTTTTGTGAAGTTCTGAGTTTTGTTTTGCTATCAATTTTCTTATATATACTATCTATATAATACAAAAAAAAATCTCCATTTGAAAATTTCTGAAGTAATCTATACATATTTACTTCATTCTTTTAAGATGTAATATTTTGGGGTCTCCATGAAGTATGCAGCCTGTTTGTAATTAGTTTTCTCCTAATTAATTTATTTTATTTTAATTATTTTTATCTAATCTATGTTACTCAAAGTTTACTTATGCCTCTGCATCTTCTATTGTATACAAATGTATAGCTAACTATTGTTATTATTTCCTGACTGATTGGACTTTCTTTGATTCCCTTCTTTTGACTCCTCTTCTTGGCATTGAATTGAAACCCCAATCAAATCCTCTAACAGAGTTCTATAGTTTCTCTCACTGAATATTTCATTCCTTTTTCATACTCTCCCATACAAACTTTACCTTTCAAATTTTTCATTCCTAATCTATTTTATTCTTTATTTAACTACATCAGAGTCTATTGAAAACCTCCAGGTGGAAAGGTCGGGCTATGTCACAATCATCACAATCTTATGCTGCTGGATTTCCAAGGTTTAAGAATAGTCAGGTCTTAGTTGCTCTCCATGTGACAGGGAGCTGGGCTGCACATGTGCTCTTATCTATCTATCTATCTATCTATCTATTTATCTATCTATCTATCTATCTATCTATCTAACTATATCTATTGAGTGCATATCCTGGAGCTTGAACTCAGGGCCTGGGTGTTGTGACTGAGTGTGTGTGTGTGTGTGTGTGTGTGTGAGAGAGAGAGAGAGAGAGAGAGAGAGAGAGAGAGAGAGAGAGAGAGAGAGAGAGAGAGAGAGAGAGAGAGAGAGAGAGAGAGAGAGAGAGAGAAGAGAGAGAGAGAGAGAGAGAGAGAGAGAAAGAGAGAGAGAGAGAGGAGAATTTGCACACTTATTTGGACATAAGTCTCATGGGCTTTCCTACCCTGGCTAACTTTAACTGCTATCCTTGGATCTCAGGCTCTAAGAGAGCCACCCGTGTCCACTGTTTGGGATATTTTTTAGGGCCTAAGAAGTTGTTATAGAAACAAACTTTCTTAAGATCTATATTTGTATACAGCTCTTCATTTTAATAGACATGGCTTATACTGATAGTTTTAGTTTTATGTCAAATAGGTTTAAAAATTTAATATCTGTTTTGCCTTCAAACTACAATACTTAATTCTGCTATTAGTCACAGTAGTTACTCAATAGTACTTGAAGGGAGAAAGACCAAAAGCAAAAAGTGTTGATTGTCTTTTGCAGACAACAACACATACCAGTTTGTATATATTGTGTGTGGGTTTATTTGTTGTTGTTGTTTTCTGGTTTGGGGGCTTGAATTCAGGGGCTAAGCACTGTCCTTAGGCTTCTTTGTGCTCAAGGCTAGTACTCTATCACTTGAGCCACAGAGCCACTTCTGGCTTTTTCTAAGTAGTTTAATGAAGGGTCTCACAGACTTTACTGCCCAGGCTGGCTTTGTGCTCTGATCCAGATATCTCAGCCTCCTGAGTAGCTAGGATTACAAGCATGAGCCGTCGGCACCCAGCCAGTTTCTATATAATTGTAGTAAATTAATGACATTGTACTTAATCCATCCTAACTCTACCTACATAGGTTAATTTTATTTCTACATGTGAAGAAAAGACCATTTGTTAATTTCCACATACTTGTCTACAATTTTCTTTAGTGCTAGAATCTAAATTTTAACCAGCCTTTTCTTAGACCTTCATTAAACTATCTCATGATAGTGTTAGCCAATGAATTGCAAGGAAGCTACCAAATTACTTTTCAGTGGAGATGAGTTGCTTCTTTTTATTTATTTTTTCCTCTTTTAGCTCATTTGAAAATGGTGTGGTACTACAAAGGAAATACTATTTTCAGTTTGCAAAAGGAAATTCATGCTTTTAATTTAGTAGATGATATATAAGAAGACCAAATATACTTGTCCCAAAAGATATCCATATTCTAATTCACCAGTATATGTGAATGTTATCATGTAAGGTAAAAGGAACTTGAATATATGGTTAAATAAAGTATCTTAGATCTGGTGATTAAAGCTCTAAATGTTATTTAAGAACAAAGGAACACAATTCTCATCAGATAGAGAGAAGAAGGAAAAAGGTGAACTATGATCTGTGATGACAGAAGCAAGAGACTTAAGTGATTTCATGAATAAATCCTAAACTAATAAATGAAAACCTGTAGAAATTGAAACTGCAAGGACAAATATTTCCTATAGAATCTTCACAGTCAACACCTTGACTTTCATTCAGTGAAGGTGATTGGCCTCTGCAATGTAAGAAAATGTGAGCCATTAAATATATGGTGAGGGGGCTGGGAAGGTGGCTCAGTGGTAGAGTGCTTGCCTTGCATGCTCGAGGCCCTGGGTTCGATTCCTCAGCACCACATAAGCAAAAAGAAAAAAGCCGGAAGTGGCTCTGTGGCTCAAGTGGTAGAGCGCTAGCCTTGAGCTGAAGAGCTGAGGGACAGCGCCCAGGCCCAGAGTTCAGGCCCCACGACCAGACCCCCCCAAAAAAAAAATATATATATATATGGTGATTTTTTTTCAGTAGCATGAGGAAGGTAACTGAGTTATGCACCAAGATCAAGTTTCCAAACCATTTTCTTACCCATCAACAAGTTATTAAGTCTTTCTTAGGTGATGCTCATTTGTAACCATAATAGTAAGGCTACAATACAACATTATTACTAAGTGTCTATATGATATTAAATAATTATATGTTTGTTTTTCTTATTCCAGAAGTCTAACTCACATGTTACCATTATTAGATATATTATTTATTTCTATTGAGGCTTAGTTGTAGACTTTTTTTGTAGTCATTCAGTGATTCAGCTAGTTCTACCCAGAGACTTCCTTACTACATACCACAATGAAACTCCACAGTCTGTTTTCAGTCTATGAGTCCATGAGATAAAGTAAAGAAGTTGTGAATAGGTGTTAAGAGATTTCACAGTAGGTCACATTGCTCTATAATTTATGTAGGAGATTATATGTACTAGTAATCCTAGATAATTCAGGAAAGAGATTTCTCTTTCAGTCTTGTTCACTTCTTCAAAGCCTGGGCCTTGGGAAACAGTAGGTCTATTTGCAACATAATGAAAGAGGCAGGATATACAACTATAGGTGGATAATTTCATGATCCAGCAGGTTGTATTGGAGCCAGCAGCACTTTGCCAGACCTCTTGGAAGGACTGCTGGCTGTATTTAGAAAAAAAGGAAACATGTATCCTCTGCATGTAGCACAATTCTCTCACATTTTGTTGAAGAAGGAAGCCAAGTGTCACTTTTCCCAGGAAATATTTAAACTGCTCTCTGAGAAGCAGGCAACTTTGCATCTAGCACTATAAAAGAATAACTTGTTTTTGTGAAATCAGGCCTATAAGGAGCTCAGCAAATACTGATTCTGAAGAGGGTAGCCCCAGAGAATGAGTGAAAACTTAGATTTCGGTGAGATGTCTGTCATGTGTATTCCCTCAGCCTATAGATCCTGATTTTCATTTTGTGTTACATCTAATGCTCCATTGATCTAGATTCTTTCACTATTTTCCTCCAGGAGAGGGGAAGCAGTTTCTAACAGGCTAACCTCTTTGTTGATTCTTACCTTTCCCTTGGCTTTTGAATGGGCAACTTGCTAGAAATTTGTCTCTTCTCTCCCCTCTCACCTCTCTCTTTACTTTTTTTATCTTGATAACTTGACAACTGTCACATTAAAAGCTACTGTTTCAAATCCTTATACTATCAACAATTTTTTTTTTTGTTGTTGTTGGTCGTGCAGCTTGAACTCTGGGCTTGGGCGTTGTCCCTCAGCTCTTCAGCTCAAGGCGAGAGCTCTACCACTGGAGCTACAGTGCCACTTCCTCAACAAATATTTTTATACTTCAGTTTCTCTGCATGCTTCCACTTCTTCCTCTCCCTCATCATCCTCTATCTCCGCTACTCTCCTTTGAAAAAAGGAAAGGTACTTTTGTTGCCCTTAGAATCCTCTCCTTCACTTTAGACATAGTAAACGTGCATGTTTGGCTCTTCTCTGTCCAAATGCATACTTTGCCAGACATCTATTAGGCTCTATCCACTGTTAGCTTAAATGTCATTTTCTCAATGAATTGTATTCACACTGAACAACTTAAAAATTTTCACTACACCTTACCTCCACCTTTAAACACTTGTGGTCATCTCTGCTTTCTATATGTATTAAAAGCACAATGTCTTTTTTGAACATCACTCTTTAACACACACACAACAGGTTCTTTACAAAATTTTTCTTGAAATTTTACCACATACTACTATGTTGTTATATATAAAAAATCAAGGTAATGTTTTCATTGTCAGTATTACAGAAATAATAACAAAATAGCTCAGTGCTGGTGACTCACGCCTGTAACACTAGCTACTCAGGAGGTTGAGATCTGAGGATCATAGTTCAAAGCTAGCCCAGGCAGGAAAGTCCATAAGACTCTTATCTCCAATTAATCACCAGAAAACTAGAAGTTTCACTGTGACTCAAATGGTAGAGCGCTAGCCTTGAGCAGAAGAGCTAAGGGACACTCAGAGCCCAGAGTTCAAGCCCCATGAACAACAAGAGAGAGAGAGAGAGAGAGAGAGAGAGAGAGAGAGAGAGAGAGAGAGAGAGAGAGAGAGAGAGAGAATAACAAAATATTAAATGGAATTTATTTAATATATTTAGAAATTATTCAGGGAGTGGATCCCTTGAAGTCTCACTTTCCTTGTTTGGCTATACCAAAGATGGGCCTCACATGTAATTATAACTCAATAAATATTTCCTGAATGAAAGCACATGAATGGATGTTTCTCACTTACTCCTGGTTCCATTCTTTGTGACCCTTGAGATATTCAACTCTCCGGTCCTGTTGGATTACTTGGCTATACCATGATTTTATTAACTAAATGAATAAAATATTCCTTAGTTCCTAATGAAAACTTCCTTAATCAAATTATACCACTCTCTGTGTGTGTGTGTGTAACTTTAAGACTTAATTATTCCTTTCATACCTGATTGTCTCGTCCTTGATGTTATCCTAATGAGTAACTCTTTTTCCATTATTATTATCACGTCCTTTATTTTGCCTTAATATTTTACAACTAATATTCTGAGGCAAAACTCAAGTATAAATATTCAAATCTTCACTTCATACTTGATATTTTGAGATGAGAAAAACAAAACTTTTCCTTGTTCCCCTACTATGTTAAGTTTCCAATGCTTTCATTGAGTTGTTTCTCTTTTCAACAGTTGAATTTCCTGTCTTTCAAAGAAGATATTTTGAACCATGTCACAAGTCAGGATTTCCTTGATGCTGACTTTATGCTGACTATCATGAAATTCTGGTATTTGGAACAGTTATTCAGATCTTGAATATGAAGAACTTTTGTAAGGCAATATTGACTTCTTATCTTATATTTTATCATTAATTAAATAATCTTTCTTTTGGTGGAGAGTCATTTGTAGATCTCTGAAATTTAAAACTCTCATCAGGACTCACCTAAACAGTTCCAAGTGCTTTGCTACACAGCAGAGGATGGTGCTAAGAGGTTTTGAAAGATCTTTTACAGTTAGATAGCCCAGCAAGACCCCTACATGATGGAATTTAAGTATTTATTTGGAACCCTTCTACATCAGGCTGTTACTAATAAAACAATAACCTATACTCTGTGTTTGCAGCACTAATAAAGATCAGTTGATAGTGCATTAGTAGGACAAGGGGGAAAGAAAAACACTTTGCATTCAGAACATAGTAAAATCCACTATTGATACCTAAAAGAGCCCTGCTATTAAAAGATACCTGAAAAAGCTATACTACAATCTGTGTAATTCTAACTCAGGCCAAGCCAGGCTGTACACAGAGTGACCTGGCTCCACATGCCTGTCTTTGTTAGATAGCTCTGCCTTTATAGGCACTACTCCTTGGTGGGAAAGCAACACCCTGGGACCAAATTTAATTAGCCCATTTTTATTAAGGCCTAAAAACCCCTTGATAAGGTGGCAGATATAGAACTTAACTTCAATGTCCAAATGCTTATCCCTAAGGGATGTACCATTTTAAGTAACTGCCTAGAACCAGTTCAAAATTTACCTATGATGGTCACACATTTCTTTTCACCAGCTTCTCAAAGCTTTCCTTCTCTAGATCTCCATTCTCGAAATTCTGACCTGAGAAAAAATTAAGAGAAAAATGCTATAAGATTAGATAAAAGATAAATATTATCTGTATTATAGACAAAGATGCTTAGAGGCACACAGAACAGGTCCATAACTGGTTCCTGTTTTAAGAACAGTAGAATGGAATATATTGTCTTATCAAGTCAACCCAGATACTGAGTCTTCTTTAAGTATTTTGATATTTAAATATTTATATTTTTCTATAATATAATCTGATTATATCTACAGGAAATTATTTAAATTAGCAAGGCAAGATTTTCTGGGCCATATATTGCAATCCAGGGAGCATTCCATGGTTATTTGTGGCTTATTTTTGTGGGTATAGTGCTGAGAAATGTTGCAAAGCACCCAAGAGGGAGCTAGTACTTAACAAACAGTTTGATGACTAATTAATGCAATGATACTTGTACAACAAGAGAGTCAAAAAAGGTTAATGTGATAATGAGGCTTATTTGATCTTAAAGATTTAACATTGGACCATTCTCTACAGAGCCTAATTAGATTGTAAGCATCTACTGCAATGTGAATGTATACTTGCTAATCCTTATTTTAAAAATAAACTTTACTTCATTTAAATAAATTATTTTTTCTAACAACTTTCCCTGTGTTTTGTGAAAAATGATAACAGCTTAGATTTTTTCATTTAATATTAATTTAATGTTCATTTTTCTGTATTCTTTTCTGCCTATATTATCTGTAAACTTGACCAAATAGGAAGTTTTAGATGTTGATTTAATAATGAAACAGAACCCAATTTGTAGGTTAGGGCTGCCATTAAGTGCCCTAGGAAAATGGATAGTTTGATATTGTGTGTAGGGAAGTTTTCAGCTCACTAAAGTAATATCATTTGACATTTTATTATTCTCATTGAAATACAATTTTTTAATTATTAAAATTCACTCTCATCAATTTTTACTTCTTACTCTACATGAAACTTCAGAAATCCAAGAATTTTTCATTGTAGCTAACTTTTATAAAACATTATTCTTAAAACCAATGCATGAGAATAAATACATAAGAAAATGATCTTCTCATCTTTTCTGGCCTAAATTTAAGGATTTCTCTTTCATCTAAATTGAAGATGCCAATGAACAGTGCAGCCAACTGGATCTCTTCCACATCAGACATCCTCTGCTACTGCGTGCTTTCCTTATTAAGTAGTTAATTAGCAGTTTATATCACCTTTCCTTTAGAATTTTTAATATATATGTAGATTTGTAATTAGATATCAGAAGTACAATGACCTTCCCTATCTTATAAATTCTTAGTTTTTCTTAGAGGTTAATTTTGTATTTTATAAAGAGTAACCATTGCATTGTTAATTAAAATGGAAGCATTTTTGAGCATGGTAAATAATAAAATAGCTTGTGAAACAGTAGAAGGTGACCATCTTAGATAGCTATGATATTTGTGTTTCTGTGAGGATGAGGTCAATACTCAGACAAATCTTACATGTGATTAGATCATCAATCAAACTTTCCAGTGACTTAAGCAAATATATAGCTCCCAGAAGGTATTTGAAATCTGAGGAGACAAATAATTTTTTTTAAAATCATGTACAATTTACAAGAAAGCTGTCTCAAATGTACCAAGAACACATTCCTAGCTTACTTAAAATTCCTACAAACGACAGTGCAGCTCATATAAATGAATCATTACAGATGAGAGTTGTACAGAAAAATGTGTTCTAGGGCTGGGAAGGTGGCTCAGTGGTAGAGCGCTTGCCTTGCATGCTCGAGGCCCTGGGTTCCATTCCTCAGCACCACACAGGCAAAAAAGAAAAAACCGGAAGTGGCGCAGTGGCTCAGGTGGTAGAGGGCTAGCCTTGAGTTGAAGAGCTGAGGGACAGCACCCAGGCCCAGAGTTCAGGCCCCATGACCGGACCCCCCCCCAAAAAAAAGAAGAAAAAGAAAAATGTGATCTAACAATTACTGTTTTTGTTCCTTGATTTGTAATTTGTTCCAAATCTATTTAAATATATTTATTGATAGTAGGTTAGGTATAAGGTATTTCAATATTTCAAAATCTGTATACAAATCTACCTCAATATATTTATTGAAATTATTTTAGGTATAAAGACTTTTTTATTTAGTTTAATAGCTTAAGGTCAATGAAAGACAATATGAATCCACTGAAAAACATGTTCTTGTGACTGATTGTGGTGACTTTGATGATACTAGTAATAAGTGTGAGAAGCTAATCCAATATAAACTCAAGGACTCTGGTAATTAATTGTTATTAAGGAGGCTCAAGAAGACCATGTACATTTTTTTGTTTTATTTCTGGTTCAATATTTCCAGTTAACATAAATTAGTTGAAATGAGCATAGCTAAAGAGAAGAGAGAAGATTATTTCTATTCTACTATCTGTTATAGTGGCTTGAGACTGCATCACAACAAAGAGCAGATAATATTTGAATAATTTATTTAAGTAATCAACAATAAACAATTGCAGGATGAATGTCCTAATGCAGAAAACTTAACATCTAGAATGCTCAAAAATATTGAACTTTTGGGTTGATATGATGCCCCAAAGAAAATTTGACACTTGACATCATGTGATTGGTTTCAGTCAAAATGCAGAACTAAAAGCTATTGGGTAAAGTTACTTTCAGGTTATGCATTTGATGGTATAAAACATAAGTGAGGTTACTTTTTAGATTGGTGTCCAACCCAAAGATATGTCATTAATTACTGCAAATTATACCAAATTAAAGAAATCTGAAATCCAACATTTCTTTGTCTAAGAGTTTAGATAAAAATATTCAACATGTGTATCATTTATAGTCACAAATGATATCAGTAATGCTTTTTCATTTGTAATGATATTTAAACTATTACATTTGAGAGATTCTATCAACTTTTTTGAGACCACTAATTACTTTAGAATAAAAACAACTTCTAATTCAAACATTTGGGAGTCTGAGTTAGGAGGATTGAAAGTTTGAGACTATCATGGGCTACAGTATAGAGACCATTTTCCAAAATAATCAACTAATAATTAAATCGAAAGAGGTACTGATCCAGTAAGATATCTAATAATATTACCAGCCATAATATTTACAATGGTGATCATCTCTTCAAATTTTACTCTGAATAGCTTTTAAGTAATGAGATTGAAAATAATAACCAAAATCTGTCTTAAAATATTTGTAAAATATGAGAAATCAAAATCTCTTTTATATTTATTATCATGTTGCTCTTGTAAGTGCTTACAAGTTTTAATTTTAAAGTCAATACTGAAAGTAATACATCAACATATCCAGGAAAGAATAATTAGTTTATTGAAAGTGTTTTGAGAAAGAAATTGTATTTACTGAATTTGTTTTATTATTTAATTGGGAGAATTTTACTTCTTAATAGATTCTGGCAAATATTTTAAATTACATATGAGTAATTAAATATGGTGATTGGTAGTGCCATTATTGATAAATCTGAAGACTGCAGTTTCTTTTTGAGTAAGCAAAATTAACACTTTGTATTAATAAGAATATGTATTACTGTTGTAATGACTATATTATTTTAACTCCTTATTGGATCAGTTCAAATGCTAAAACTGTGTTAAAAAATGTGTTTGCCAGATGGCAATAGCTTGCACCTATAATTCTAACTACTCAGGAAGCTGAGATATGAGGATTGCTTTTCTTTTTTTTATTGTGAAAATACAGTACAGAGGGGTTGCAATTATATAGGCAAGATAATGAGTACATTTCTTTATTTTTATTGTGAAAATACTGAACAGAGGGGTTACAGTTACATGGGCAAGATAATGAGTACATTTCTTATCAAGCATTGTAGCCTCCTCCTTTGTTTCCCCTTCCCATCCCTTCCCATCCTTCCCCCGCCCCCCCACCCAACCACCCAATCCACACCGCCCCCCCCACCAAAGTTGTAAAGTTCGTTTTCGACATAACGACTTGTATATCTCATTGTTGCAATGGGTCCACCTGTATCCCTATTTAAATAATTTGTTTTTCCCCTTCCGCTCCACAAATTATACCGACATCAAATACAGTGAAAACAGGGGTTATACTGTGGGGGACGGACATACAAAGCAACAAAGAAATAATCTTAAAAATGTGTTAGAAACAATTGCATGAAAGAAAAAAAAAACATTTGAATACATATCTGACCTTTTCTGCTTGACTCAGACATATACTAGATATGATATCTAAAATATACCTTGAACTCAAAAAATTAAATCCCCTAACAACAAATCTTCAAAGAAACAACTGCCCAATAAACAAGTGGGCTAAAGACTTAAAGAGAAACTTCTCTGAAGAGGAAAGAAGAATAGGAAGAAATGCTCAACCCCCCTAGCCATAAAAGAAATGCAAATCAAAACAACATTGAGATACCACCTCACCCCAGTTAGAATGGCTAAAATCAAGAACTGTAATAACAACAGATTCTGGAGGGGATGTGGACAGAAGGGAACCTTACTCTATTGTTGGTGGGATTGTAAACTTGCTCAACCACTTTGGAAAGCAGTATGTAGGTTCCTCAAAAGACTTCACATAGAGCTCCCCTATCACCCAGCAATCCCACTTTTGGGCATTTACCCAACTGCTTACAAACAAGACTACACTAAAGCTACCAGCATGACTATGTTTATTGCAGCATTATTTACCATAGCTAAGATATGGAACCAACCCAGATGCCCCTCAGTAGATGAATGGATCAAGAAAATGTGGTATATATACACAATGGAATTCTATGCCATCAGAAAGAATGAGTACATTTCTTATCAAGCATTGTAGCCTCCTCTTTTGTTTCCCCTTCCCATCCCATCCTCCCCCCAACCCACATCTAGCCCCCCCTCCCCCCCACCACCAAAGTTGTAAAGTTCATTTTCAACATAACGACTTGTACATCTCATTGTTGCAATGGGTCCACCTGTATCCCTATTTAAACAATTTGTTTTTTTCCCTTCCCCTCCACAAATTACAACAACATCAAATACAGTGAAAGCAGGGGTTATACCGTGAGGGAGGGACATACAAAGCAACAAAGAAATAAACTTATAAATGTGTTAGGAACAATCGCATGAAAGCAAAAACATTTGAATATATATCTTAGGGTTCATTTCCCTAACATCAACTTATCTGACCTTTTCTGCTTGACTCCAAGCAACCTGGCAGAAAAACCTTTGAGACTTATATCTACAATTTACCACCAGAATCTAGAAATAGAGCTGAGGCTCAAATGGTGGTATACCAGCCTTTAGCACAAAATCTCAGGACAGTCCCCTAATTTCAAGTTCCAGAATCACATACACAACACAATAATAATAATAATAATAATAATAATAATAATAATAATATGTATTGTGCTTATGGTCTGGAGGCATGCTCAAATAAATGGTAGAATGTCTGACTAGTAAATATGAATGCCATTGCTATAAGAAACAAAAGATGTGATTAGATGTATCTCTTCATTTAAAAAATTACTTGTATTTTTATGTAAAAGGATGTACAGAGGGGTTATAGTTACATAAATAAGGTAATTAGTATATTTCTTGTCAAATATTGTTACCCTTCTCTTGTTTTTCTCCACCCTTCTCTCCCTCCCTATGACTCATCTTCTCCACCTATTATAGAGTTCATTTTCAACCTAGGGTGCTGTAGGTATCGCTGTTGTCTTGGTTCACCCTTTGTCCCTTGTTTCTCCATTTCCTTCCCCTCCCTAACCCAAATCAGGTAAATGTATATACAATACATAGGGTACCAGAATCAAACACAGTGATCATAAATATGTTTTTCATATTTAAATTGTTTGATTAATTTTAAACATGAAAGTGTAAACATTAAATGCTTGTTTTCTGCTGAAATTTTTAAGCAATTATTTTCTATACAATGGATAATGAGTCATATTTTCATTATTATTTCTTTCTCTTTAACATGCAGATAGTTAAGAATTTTTATTTTACTTTTGTACATTTGTGCTGTGTTCAGGTTGTCTACACGTGTGTGTGTATGTGTGTTCGTTGTGTGTGTATGGGCATACATGTATGTGTGTATGTGTGTGTATGTGTGCGTGTATGTGTGGTGGTGTTGTTCTTGTGGATCAAACCCAGGATATTCTACCTGTGAGGTAAACAGCCACACAACTATCTCTGTATATTTTCTTTCATTTTATTATGTCAGTTATGGGGCTTGAACTAAGGAGCTCTTTTTGCTCAAGGCTAATGCTCTTCCACTTTGAGCCATAGATGTACTTCTGTTTTTCTGGTGGTTAATTGGAGATAAGCCTCATGGACTTCTCTGTTTGGGCTGGCTTTGAACAATGATCCTCAGATCTCAGTCTCCTGATTTGATAAGACTCCAGGCATAAGCCACCGATGCCCAGCCATCTCTGTATATTTTCTTTTAAGCACAGTAGTATGTCTCTATTTATATTTTTTCATCTTTTTAACTTTAGTTGGTTACATATAAAGGAGAATGACTTTAAAAATCCTAAATTAAATAGGCATTTCAAATTGATTTATATCAAAGTTATACCACAATATCTAAATTATACTTTCAACTTTTCTGAGCATGTATGGTAATTCTAGCAAGAATAATATGTGTGCTTTCTGGCCAAATTATTTGGAGATATAAAATTTCTTAAAAGAGGGCTAGGAAGGTGGCTCAGTGGTAGAGTGCTTGCCTTGCATGCATGAGTCCCTGGGTGTGATTCCTCAGCAACATATAAACAGAAAAAGCCAGAAGTGGCACTTGGCTCAAGTGGTAGAGCACCAACCTTGAGCTGAAGAGCTGAGGGACAGCACCCAGACCCAGAGTTCAGGCCCCCATGTAAAAGTAAAGATTTTGTTCCAAAGTATATGCTAATTGAATTCAGAGAAAAATGGTATTGAATTCCAGACTGATCATATTATACAGGCCTAAGTATTAACAGGTTCAGTGGACAAAAAATATGCTTAGATAGAAAAAAACTGAAAATAATCATAATACTTTTTAAAACTTAGATCAGAACAAATCCAGAGCCTGAGTAAAACTGAGGACATCTTTGATACGTTAGAATTGTAGCCATTAAAACATAAAGCTGACATTTATTCACTAATTCACTTACCTGTAGTTCAAATAAAATAAATCTCTTCAAAGATCTTGAAAAATTGTAATCTTAGTTCACAGTTGTAGCAATATTATGCTATACCTGTGATGGCTAAGAGTGTAGTGGTTCCTAAATGAATTAGAAAAGAAGAAATAGAACATGATATAGCAATTTCACTTCTGGGCATAGACTAAAGATAATTTAAATTAAGATCTCAAAGAAACGTTTGTAAATAACAGTATTATTCATACAAGCTGATATGAAAGTTTAGTTTTAAGGTGAAAAAAAGCTGCAGTGAAGGTTGCAGAGGGTTAGTGTATTTAGTCAAAGGAAGCCATACTTTAAAAAAATAAATAAAACATCATGTCATGTGCATGATACCACAATGACAAAACTGAAAAGGTCATATTTTATGTACCAACAATGAACAATTCAAAGTTAAGACAAAATAAATTTATATTAGCATTAAGTTGTCATGTCCAAAACTAGCTTTACAACGTCGGTGGGGGGGGGGAGGGGGAGAAGGAGAAGGATTGGGATTGGGGGGGAGGGGAGAGGCTGGGAAGGGATGTGAAGGGTAAACAAAGGATGAAGCTGCAATGCTTGGTAAGAAATGTGCACATTATCCTGCCCACGTAATTGTAACTCCTCTGTACAGTATGTTCACAAATAAAATAAAATTAAATTTAAAAAAAAATTTAAAAGTAAAATAAATGTGACTATTCTAACCAGACACATAAGATAGTGAATTTGGGTAAATGCAATTTATCCTAGCAATACTGAGACATTTTAACGATCATAGTTAAAATGCCTTTTACTTTTTGCACACAAATAAAATCAGAATATACACTGTTGTCTTTGGCATTCATTTTTTCTATTGTTTTAATCTCTTTTATTCTGAGCTGTAATTTTTTCCTCATAGAGTTCTCAATTTTAAATTAAAAAAAATATTTATTTTTCTTAAATATCCCCATATTGGGACAATCATTATCACTGAATTCATTACATTTCACCACCTCCAAAATCAACCTGAACAGATTAGTGATGACTAGACATCTGTATCCTACCATCCAGCCTGTGACAATCACTAGTCTACCCTCCATTTTTATGGACTCACATCTTCTGTCATTTTTCCACCAAGACTATGATTAGGAGAGGGAAGAAACAACGGAGGGTTATGTTGAGTAAGAGACTTAACTGTCAAGAACATAATCAGTGTGTTCTAATAAACTATACATCAGTATGGTCTAATAAAAACATAAAATTCTATTGAAAACTATAAAAAATAAATACATGGAATAACCTATGTTCCCAGATGGTTGATACTTATTGAATGAACTTTACATCATTTTAATAATTTGTTTAATGAATTTGTCAGAATTCCAAAGGACTTTACTTTTCTTCCTTTCTTCTTTTTATCCTTCTTTTCCATATTCCTTTCCTCCCTCCTTTTCCTTTTCTACCTTTTAAAAATTGTTGTCCTCATTCCTTCCAAAGAAATAATAAATATGAAAAAGACACGGAATAGATCATTTTTCTCATCATTATTATTTTCTTTTCTTATATTGATACATTCATAGACTTAAACAGTTTCCATTTCTACTAAGTGAAATTAAACACATTTGCAGTTTTTCTTTTAAGCCCCTGTGATTCTGTCGTCATCTGACATGGCGAAGCTAAAATAAACATGATTTTTAGAAATCCAGATTTGTGAGTGTTTTGCCTAACATTGTCCTGCTCTGTGTGCAGTAGTAATGCCACAAACTTGCCATACATTATTTTCTTTATATTTACTTTGAGAAACATACATTCATCAGTTCTCATTGCTGTGGCAAAGTACTTGCAAAAAAAACAAGTTAAAATATAGGAAGGGGTATTTTGGCCTTGGCCTGAGCAACCATGATACATAATGGTAGGAGTATGAGCAGATGAGCTGCTTATGATGCTGCATCATGATGGCCAGAAAGCTGAGTATCCTGATTTGCTCTTGTAGTGAATAACACAAATGAGGTAACTTCCTTTTATTATTGCTTACCACTTCAAGGTTCCAACATCTTCCACTAATGCCACACTTAGTCCATGGGTCTTTGGGCATATGCCTATATATAAAGGTTAAACACTAATAGAAAGGTTTAAATATTACAAATAAAGCAGTATAAATCATAAATATATATTGCATCTTATAGCACAACAGTAAGTGTTAGAGACATATTCAAATTTTCCATTTGGGAGTAGATTACTATTTACTTCAAATAACTAATCCAAGATCTAATAAATTATTCAAATCTTTCATATGTTAAATCAAATTAAATAAAGCTACAAAATAAATAGTATTTATCAGGTGCCAGAAACTTTATTATGTTTTTTCATTTATTAATATTTTCTTTTATAGCCTTAGAAGCAAAATCATTTGTGTCTTTATCTTGAATATCCTGGTGTGTGTGTATGTGTGCGTTTGTATGTTTGTGTGTGCATTACAGGTTTGGTAACATTTTATGTGGCTTTTGAGAATATGAATTTTGAAGTATACTTGGGCAGTAATTTAAGGATTAGAATATAATTATCAACTTAATTATTAAGTTGAGATGAACTATCCTTTTCAAAATAGCCGATAAAGTTGTGATTTTTCAGAAAAGCCTAGAATATATGGAAATCAAATAAAAACCTCACCAAAGTTTATGACCATAGGCATGTTTCTCTTAATTTGTATTTTGCTTTCAACATTTGTTAGAGGCTCTACACTTTTATGAATCTGCAATAATGCTATCAGAGGGTTTTGTAAGATTGACAAGAGGCTGGATGAAACTCTTGAATATAAAAAGACTGCTTTTGGACAAAATCAAAAAGAAATTGATGGCTTTAATAATGTCAGAGACAAAAGGCTTGGTAGCATTTAAAATATTTATTAAAGAGTCTGTAATTTTTCATAGAAAAGCTGTTTAATGGACAAGGAAGTCAAAATATGATCAGAATAAGCCAGATGCAGCTGTGCGTACACCTTGCTACACAGACATTTCCTAAAATATTTCCCCAAAGTTATAGTGGTGTGAATTGTTTCTAGAAGAGCTTAATAGAAGTCTTCAAAAGAATACATGAAAATGGCATCAGAAAATTTAAAAATAGCCTGTGACTTATTCTTTACTTAACAGTGACCTGACTCTGCACCTTAAATTCATTTTTTTTTTTTTTTTTGTCGGTCGTGGAGCTTGAACTCTGGGCCTGGGCGCTGTCCCTCAGCTCTTCAGCTCAAGGCGAGCGCTCTACCACTTGAGCTACAGCGCCACTTCCGGTTTTCTGGTGGTTTATTGGAGATAGGAGTCTCACAGTCTCTCCTGCCCGGGCTGGCTTTGAACCGCGATCCTCAGATCTCAGCCTCCTGAGTAGCTAGGATTACAGGCGTGAGCCACCAGCCCCGGCCCTTAAATTCATTTTGCTTCTCAGAATGAATCACTGCACTGGCTCTCAATTCTGCCTCTGATTAAACTTTCTAAAGCATCCAGGTTGTTAATTTTACATACTTTCTGGGAGCAATTCAACCACTTCTTTTTTTTTAACACACTGTAGAGAAGGTTTACAGTTACAAGAGCAAGGTAATGAGGCCATATCTTACTGAGCATTGTTACACCTTTCTTTGTTTTTCCCTTACCATCCCTTTCCTCCCCACCACCCAAGTCCTCAACATGGTATCTTGTACATATCATTATTACAATGGGTCATCCTGTATCCTTATTTCAGCATTTTGTTATTTCCCTTCCCCTCTCCAAATTGGAAAAGTGTATATACAAGATGCAGGACCCCAGAATCAAATACAGTGACAACAGGGGTTATATCATGGGAGGCGAACATACAAAAGAAACAAAAATATCACATAGTACATTATACATAATTTGAAAAGAACAGCAAAAAAGATCATATTTCTTGTGTCCATATCTTGAAGTTCATTTTGCATAGCATCAGCTTATATGGTCATATGTGCATACCTTTTGACTTTTCTGCTTGCCCTAGACATATGTTAGTTGTTGCAGATAAGGAAAATCATGGGACCTATGTTGTTTTGGGTCTGGCTTACTTCACTTAACATAATATTTTCCAAGTCTTTCCATTTCTTAACAAATTGGATGGGATCATTCTTTCTGATGGAGGCATAGAATTCCACTGTATAAATATATCACATTTTCTTGATCCATTCATCTACTGAGGGGCATCTGGGTTGGTTCCATATCTTAGCTATGGTAAATAATGCTACAATACACATAGTTGTGTTTTTCCAAGGCCTGAGTTGCATGCTAGCTGCTCTGGCCGGGTCTTTGTCAGTATTAAAGAAGGAGTTCTTCTCTGATGGTGAGGGAGTTGCTCCATAAGAAGGAGTGAGAATATCTCCTGCCTTTTTCTTGGATTCTGGGCCATCCACAGTCTGTGACTGTCTGTTGTCAGCAGGATGTAAATTTCTGCTGCTTGTCAGTTCTTGCTGGTGGTGAGTTCAATCCCCATGCACACTGCCTCTGGTGCCTTTGTCCCTGGCTCTCTCTGTTGATATGGTGGCCATGGAAACAGCTGCCACCACAGTCACCGTGGCCCTGGGAGTGCTCAAATATGTATCCTTATCCAAGCTCTCTGGCACAGCTTTCTGTACAATGATGGCACACTTGGTGTGACTCTCTAGTCTTAGGTTTTCCACTGAAACACTAAAATTTGTTTTTATGTGAGAGCTTGTTTAGCTCCCAACTTCTCCTCTGCCATCCTCCTGACTCTTTGTTTAATTAATTTATAAGATGTGCTGGGCGCTGGTGGCTCACGCCTGTAATCGGAGCTATGCAGGAAGTTGAGATCTGAGGATCCGGTTCAAAGCCAGCCTGGGCAGGAAAGTCTGTGAAACTCTTATCCAATAAACCACCAGAAAACCGGAAGTGGCGTTGTAGTTCAAGTGGTAGAGTGCTAGCTTGAGCTGAAGAGCTGAGGGGCAGCACTCAGGTCCAGAATTCAAGGCCCACAAGCAACCAAAAAAAAAAAAAAAAGGTGATAGCATATGTTTTAACTAAACAATACAATGAATTCAGTTCTCTTGAAGCATTGTATCTGTTGAAAATAAATTACTAATAATTGTCCCCAAATCCTATGATATCAACTAATAATAAGCACATTACTAATAAGTACTGATAATTATTCCAAAATTATCTAAATATATAAACTCATTGGCTTCTACAATACACATTGATTTCTAAAATGCAAGTAGTCAAAAATCTCCAATATTTTATACAATAGTTTTACAAATTTCGCTTAGAACATGAATTGTATGACAAATATTCAGTATTATTAGAAACTGTGTATCTTCGGCCAGATGCTATAAATTGAGCTTGAATTAACTTTTTCTAAAGGAACTATTTGACTACTTTCAAGCTCAGATACCCACTTTATATGCCACTGTAAAATAAAAAGAGATCAAAGAAAAAATCAACACAAAGTGACAGAGAATCACTAGCAAAATACAATTCACTCAGAAATTGCTCTATGAAAATTTGTACACTATCTTAAAACAAAAATAAATCTATTGATACATTGATTAAATTTTACTTATGAGCAAAATTTCTAATGCACATTTTTTGTATCTCTATCCATGGAAACATTTAGTTGTATTTTGTAGAATATTTTGCTAACATATAATCCTGTAGCATGTTTGTAAATACAAGCAATATTATATTATTTTATATTGATATTGTTTGTTCTGAAATTTATCAAATAAAGAAGCCATTTTATACTATTTCAATTAAAGCCAGTTGTGATATAGATTTTAAGATTGCAAAGGAGATTTAGGGAAAAAATGTGTCCAGTATACAAATGCTCTGCTTTAAATATCAGTTTTTCTGTAAAATATTACAAGACTATTTAAAAAATTTCTATGAGATTTCATGAAAGCTCATATTTCAATTCAAATTGGACATCATTTGATGATCATTATCTATTTTCTTTTCATCATTGACAATAAAAGAATAAGACCAAGTTCCCAGAGCATACTTCCTAAATTAGAATGAATGTAACAGAATGATGTGCAATGTTCTCTGGAGAATTACTGACTTTTTCATTCAGCTTGCTATCAATATTTATTTATATTTCTTAATATGTATCCTGCGAAAAATCATTGACTTTTAAATATGTAGCTTCTCATTGAGGTTAAGTAGTTATTACACCAATCTCTTATCATCATTCAATTCTGGGATTCAGACCATCATTAATGCCAACAAACTAGATGAGACACATTGTAAAAGGATAATTACTAGGTTTCTACAATATACAGGATCTATTTTGAACACTGAAGTTCAATATGACAATTATAATCTTCAGTGATTTTTCTTCCTACCCATTTACATCAACAAAGCAGAAGTAATTGGGGCTGCAGATGAAATTGATCATCTTATTTGCAATGTGTTCCCTTGGGGAATTTACTGAAAATAAAGGTTGGCCCAAAGGCCATCTAGTTTTTCTTTTTTTTTTTTTTGTCAGTCGTAGGGTTTGAACTCTGGGCCTGGGCGCTGTCCCTCAGCTCTTCAGCTCAAGGTGAGCGCTCTACCACTTGAGCTACAGCGCCACTTCCTGTTTTCTGGTGGTTTATTGGAGATAGGAGTCTCTCCTGCCTGGGCTGACTTTGAACCGAGATTCTCAGATCTCAGCCTCCTGAGTAGCTAGGATTACAGGCATGAGCCACCAGCGCCCGGCCACCTAGTTTTTCTAAAATAAAAAAATGTAGAAGATATTTTTCTCATAGAGGTGATTTATGGATGTTTGTATGAACTAATTCCCTAACATTTTTAAGTTATCCCAATTTTTGGCTATTCTAAATATGCTATAAGAAGCATTAATCTTTACTTTTACTGTAAATCCCATGGCAAATCATATTTTCTAATTATGTGTTGAGAGTTGTCATTCATTCTATCTCTTTATGTAAGTATTTTAATAGCTCATCATCTTCCCTGATTGCTACAAATTTAGAGATTGCATTGTGTACTTAAAAGACTTTTTTTCACTGTACAATTTATAATTGTTTTCCCAGAAATATATATAATTCTATTAATTTTAGAATTTGTTTTAAATTTCAATAAAATAAATACTATAAAAATTGCTCAGTTTTTAAATATCATTTTGAAATGCTTTATTACATATGGTCCTATGCACTTAGTAATTGGGCTATTGTGATCCCCTGCTAAGACTATCATAGACATATTCTGGTTAGTACAAATGAAACCTGGCTTGCTTCACTTAATATTTTTTTTTTAAAGATCTTTACATTTCCTTATGAATGAGGCGATGTCATTCTTTCTGATCAAGCATAAAATTCCATTGTGTGTATATGTGTGTGTGTGTCTGTGTCTGTGTCTGTGTCTGTGTGTGTGTATTACATTTTCTTGATCCAGTTATCTACTGAGGGACATCTGAGTTAGTGTTATATCATACTGCAATGAACATCATTGTTCTAGTAGATTTAGGATGGCCTTGTTTGTGGTCATTTGGGTAAATGCCCAGGAATGAGATTGCTGGGCCATAGGGGAGCTCTGTATTTCGTCTTTTAAGGAACCTTTATACTGAATTCCAAGAATTGGAAACAAGAGATTCTAATTATGTCCTGTATGCAGTTTTCCTTTCTGCTTTAAGTTTCCTGTACCCTTTGTTTTGTATATAAGCTTATCCAATCCATGGAAGGGAAAGAGAATCACAGAACCAGTAGGACAAAGGATGAACTAATACATCAATTATATTCAATAGATAATGTTGGAAACAAACTTTACAACTTGGAGGTAGGGCAGTGGAGGGTGACAAGTGGGAGAAAATGAGGGAGAGGGTAACAGTGTTTAAAAGGAAATGCACTTATTGCCTCAGTTATGTAACTGTAACCCACCTACTCATCATCTTTATAATGGTTTTTAAAAAATAAGAAATAAGTAAATAAAAACTACTCAGTATTAGATAACTCAAGACAATACACAAATATGTTTCATGTCACCAGGAAAGCAGACTATGCAGTAGCCTCCACGTATGCATTGTGACCAACTTCAAGAAACCACCTTGTGTTTATGGACTGAATAAATTTGAAAGTTTCTTTAAGAAAAATAAGAAATGAAATATGAGAGACTTTAACATATATTTACAATATTTAAATATATTACATATATTTAAACTACTTATCAAGAAAAAAATCAGGACTTGACGTTCCTCTGCACCATATGTGTGCTTTGCTTTTTAAAAAAATTTGTTTGGAAAGGAAAGAAAGGTGCAGCAAATTTCTTCTGGTGTAGGTAAATTTTCTACTGAGATGGATGAGAATGTTTAAAGAGATGACATTGATCAAGATATATTTTTAACTATTAACTATTGTTAAATTTAATTACCTAAGGGTAATTAAATAAAATATCAAAAGCAGTCTAAAGTTACAGGTCTCTTCATTCTACATTTTACAGAGAACATGATCCACCTTTAAGATTCCTAGGGTATCACCAATATTTTGATTGGCTTATTACTATTCCTGACTTGGGAAATTCAATTAGTTCATTGATTTAAAATGATTTTCCAAATTTGATAGATATGGAAGAAAGGGTGATTCATTCAGTAAGCAGTGAAATTTGTATATGCAATGGATCCTCCAGCTAGTGAAGAGGAGTTATGGAAGTAACTTTGGATCACACAATCACTAAAGAGAGTCATTGAGGGTTGTATTTCTGAGTTTTTGACCTCCACTTCAGTGAACATAAAAGATAATGACTGTACACATTAACCAAAAAGGAGGATGTTCTGTGTGAATAAGAAGCATTTCTGCCCTTCTTCTTTTACTGAGATGTCTCCAAAAGAAACTTTATCAACTGAGAACTAGTCTTTTTTTCCTTGTTTACTAATTCATTTTCTTACTAAGGCACATGTGGGTACATTGCTTTCATGACCATTCTAAGTCTATATCCAAACATTAGCACATATAATTATTCAAATTTAACCATTAAGTCTATCATATAATTTTTGGTCAATTTCCATAAATAGTTAAGCTCATAAAATCACTAAATCATTAAAATGTTTGTAGAATTCTGGCTCTGACAGAGAATCAAAACACATTTATTGATGGGATTAATACAGGAATTCTCTACTAGTATTTTTTTGGCAAACTGAGTAACAGGTTTTCTGAACATTTGCATGTGATATATCTATAAGAGACTTTAAGTTACAGAAGTGTAGACTCATAGAAGTAGTTTAGTGTACGCTATTCAACTTAAGCATCTACTGTTCATGGCTTCCCACAGCCAACTGTGGTACTTGTGCCACTGAAGGCCTCCTAAATAAACATCAAAATCCAGTGTGAACATTCTCCTTTAAAGCACTCTATAGTGCTTTCTACCTCTTTCTATCTCTCTATTATCTCTTTGTCAACTCCTCTACAGGAATTGAACTGTTAGGTTGAAATTAGATTTATTTATTTATTTATTTTTAGTTTTTAGTATAACAATGCAGAATTTAGGAGTATGAGAACGTATTTTCTATCTGCATTTCAGTTTGTCACAAATACTGAATAATTAACATATGTCTATTTGATAAAAATGAATAAAAATGTACTGCTAAAGGGCATAACATTTAGGCTTCTATAATGATGTTAACTTGACCTTGATAAATGGAAATACAACTAATTAACAATCATAGGATGGTTAAAATCAATATAATGATAACTGGAGAAAAAATAATGAAAGGTTTAGCTGTATTATTGACGAACTCATTTCTTTTCCTCTAACAATTTTCATAACTTTGTAGAATATTGTTGCCAAGGGATTGAGTCAGTTTATATTTAGACATATTTCTAGACATTGTCTAAATATGTTTATTGTCTTGTTAATTATCATTTCTTATATTATTTTAAATGGTTGTTACTGATATTTACAAGTATGCAATTTGTGTACAATAAACTTTCTAAATTTCCTGGTTTTCATAACTCTATAGGATGACTTATAATTCATTCTTATGCAGATGCATATGTTATCCATTATCATAGAAAGGAGAAATTGCTCTTTTTTTCTTATAAGTATAAAAGCTTCTTGGAACTGTTGAGAAGATCATATGCCTTTCCTTGCTTAACCTATTTATTTACCTGGCCAATTATACTGGATGAGTTTTGAATGTTTATAATAAACTTACATGTTGTGTATTAGTATGATTTTAATGTTTTGTAGGATGTTGTTTGATAATAGTTTGGGACTTCAAAAAATCGTTTCATTAGTGAGATTGAATAATAATTATTTTACTTAACAATATACTTGTCATATTTGGTTTTAAGCTTATAACTTAATATAGAATTTTATTAATTATTTATAATTATTTATAGTGCATAAGTTAACCCCCTCCCAAATTAGTGGCATAAATAATAGACACTTTTTATCATATGGGATCATCAATGAAAAATAAAGATATAAGATAATAACCAAATAATAATAATAATAATAATGATAATAGCAATTGCTTGGCTCAATGTCCTCAAAGTCATTAGAGCTGTGAATCTAGTTTCAGGATGATGTTCTCAGATGGCTGTTAGAAAAGTCCTTAGTTCCTTTGTGGCTATTGTCTTGGTGTCTCTCTGTATTTTTTTCATTTTTTTCATTTGTATTTTCATTTTATTTTATTTATGAACATACTGTACAGAGGGGTTACAATTACATGGGCAGGATAATGCGTACATTTCTTACCAAGCATTGCAGCCTCCTCCTTTGTTTACCCTTCACATCCCTTCCCAGCCTCCTCCCACCCCCCCAATCCCAAACCTTCCCCTCCCCCCCCCTTCACACCGACGTTGTAAAGCTCGTTTTGGACATGACAACTTGTACTTCTCATTGTTGCAACAGGTCCACCTGTATCCTTAAACGACTTGTTTTTCCCCATCTCCTCCACAAGTTATACTGACATCAAATATAGTGAAAGCAGGGGTTATATTGTGGGGAAGGGACACACAAAGCAACAAAGAAATAATCTTATAAATGCATTAGAAACACATGCATGAAAGAAAAAAACATTAAAATACATATCTAAGGGTTCATTTTCCTAACATCACATTATCTGACCTTTTCCGCTTGACTCATACATATACTAGATATTGCAAATAAGGGAAACCATGGGATCTATGTTTCTTTGGGCCTGGCTTACTTCATTTAATATAACTTTTTCCAAGTTTTTCCATTTCCTAACAAATGGGGCAATGTCATTGTTTCTGATGGAGGCTTAGAATTCCATTGTGTATATATACCACATTTCCTTGATCCATTCATCTACTGAGGGGCATCTGGGTTGGTTCCATATCTTAGCTCTGGTAGATAATGCTGCAATAAACATAGTTGTGCTGGTAGCTTTAGTGTGGTCTTGTTTGTAAACATTTGGGTAAATGCCCAAAAGTGGGATTGCTGGGTCATAGGGGAGTTCTAAGTGAAGTCTTTTGAGGAACCTCCAAACTGCTTTCCAAAGTGGTTGAACAAGTTTACATTCCCACCAACAATGAAGTAAGGTTCACTTCTGTCCACATCCCCTCCAGCATCTGTTGTTGTTAGAGTTCTTGATTTTTGCCGTTCTAACTGGAGTGAGGTGGTATCTCAATGTTGTTTTGATTTGCATTTCTTTTAGGGCTAGGGATGTTGAGCATTTCTTCATGAGTCTATTGGCCATCCTTCTTTCTTCTTCAGAGAAGTTTCTCTTTAAGTCTTTAGCCCACTTATTTATTGGGCAGTTGTTTGTTTGAGGATTTGTTGTTGGGGGATTTAATTTTTTGAGTTCCAAGTATATTTTAGATATGAGACCCGTGTCCGTTGCATGGCTAGTAAAGATCTTCTCCCAATCCGTGGGCTTTCTATTGATCTTACTAGCTATGTCCTTTGCCATGCAGAAGCTCTGAAACTTCATGCAATCCCATTTGTCCAACCTTTCTTTGATTTGTTGTGTTTCCGGGTCTCTATTCAGAAAATTTCGGCCTAAGCCAAGGAGACCTAGGGTTTCTCCTAATCCATCCTGTAATGTTTTCAGAGTGTCTGCTTTGATTTTGAGGTCTCTGATCCATTTGGAGTTGATTCTGATGCAGGGTGATATATAAGGATCTAGCTTTAGTTGTCTACAAGTAGTTAACCAATTTTGCCAGCACCATTTACTGAAGAGGCTGTCTTCTTCCATTCTATTGTTTTAGCTCCCTTATCGAAGATTAGATGGCTATAGGTCTGTAGGTTCATTTCTGGGTTTTCAGTTCTATTCCATTGGTCCTGAGGTCTTTTCTTATGCCAATACCAAGCTGTTTTGCTTACTATGGCTTTATAGTAGAGTTTGAAATTTGGTATTGATATTCCTCCAGCAGTGATCTTTCCATTGAGGAGCGTTTTTGCTATTCAGGGTATTTTATTGTTCCATATGAATTTTTGGATTGCCTCTTCTATTTCCTTGAAGAATGAGGTTGGAATATTGATAGGTATCGCGTTGAATTTGTAGATATTCTTGGGAAATATTGCCATTTTCACGATGTTAATCTTTCCAATCCAGGAGCATGGGAGTTTTTGCCATTTTCTAAGTTCTGTTTTGATTTCCTTTTTCAAGTTTTTAAAGTTTTCATCATAGAGGTCCTTCACTTCTTTAGTTAAGTTAATTCGTAGGTATTTTATTTTTTTGTGGGGCTATTAGAAATGGAGTTGCTTTCCTAATTTCAGCCACACTTTTCTCATTGTTGGCATACAGAAAAGCCATTGATTTTTGGGGGTTAATTTTATACCCTGCTACTTTGCCAAAGTTTTGAATCAGCTTGAGTAATTTGGGAGTGGAGCCTATGGGATTCTTTAAATACAAGATCATGTCATCTGCAAAGAGGGAGAGTTTTATTTCTTCTTTCCCTATTTGGATCCCCTTTATGTCTGCATCTTGTCTTATTGCTGTAGCTAGGCATTCTAATACTAGATTGAAGAGAAGTGGAGAGAGTGGACATCCTTGTCTTGTCCTGAGTTAAGAGGAAATGGCTTTAGTTTTTCACCATTAAGTATAATGCTGGCTGTAGTTTTGTCATATACAGCCTTTATTATATTGAGGAATGTTCATTGGATTCCTAATTTTTCCAAAACCTTCATTATAAAGGGGTGTTTGATCTTGTCGAATGCTTTTTCTGCATCTATTGAGATAACCATGTGGTTCTTACTCTTGCTCCTGTTGATGTGATGAATAATATTAATTGATTTGCGTATATTAAACCAGCTTTGCATCTCTGAAATGAATCCTGTTTGATCATGGTGTACGATTTTTTGGATGAATTGTTGAAGTCGGTTGGCCAAAATTTTGTTGAGAAGTTTTCCATCAATGTTCATCAAAGAAATGGGTCTATAGTTCTCTTTCTTTGATGAGTCCCTGCCTGGTTTTGGGATTAGGGTTATGATGGCTTCATAGAATGTGTTGGGTAGTGAACTTTCTCTTTCAATTTCATTGAAGAGTTGGAGGAGTATTGGTGTGAGCTCTGATTTGAAGGCCTTGTAGAATTCTGCTGTAAAACCATCTGGTCCTAGACTTTTCTTAGCTGGGAGGTCTCTTATTGCTGTTTCTATTTCAATGCTTGATATGGGCCTGTTAAGCTGGTTTAACTCATCTTGTTTTAGTTTTTGCATGTCAATATTTGCTAGAAAAAGGTCCATTTCGTCAAGTTCTCAAACTTACTAGCATAAAGTTTTGAGAAGTATTCCCTTATAATGTTCTGAATCTTGGTTGTTTCCGTGGTGATGTTTCCATTCTCATCTCTAAGTTTATTTATTTGGGTGTGTTCTCTTCTTTTTCTGATAAGATTTTCTAAGGGTCTGTCAATTTTGTTAAATTTTTGAAGAACCAACTCTTTGTTTTGTTGAATCTTTCTATAGATTTTTGGATTCTAATTCATTTAATTCTGATTTAATTTTAATTATTTCTTTCTGTCTACTTTATTGGGACTTATCTTGCTGCTCTCTTTCAAGGAGGTTTAGATGTGTCATTAAATTGTTGGTTTCAGATCTCTCCAATTTGTTGATGTAGGAGCTCAGAACTATAAACTTGCCTCTGAGTACTGCCTTTGCTGTGTCCCAGAGGAGCTGGTAATTTTTGTGTTCATTTTTGTTGAATAGCATGAACATTTGAATTTCCTTTCTATTCTCTTCCATGACCCACTCGTGATTCAACAGTGTGTTGTTCAGCCTCCATGTGATACCGGACTTTCTTTCGTGGATTTTGGTGTTGAGTTCTAATTTTATTCCCTTGCGGTCAGAGAGAATACAAGGTATAATTTCAATGTTTCTGAATTTAGACAAGTTTGCTTTGTGGCCTGAAATGTGGTCTATTTTAGAAAATGTTTTATGTGCTGCTGAGAAAAAACGTGTATTCTGATGCTACTGGTGAAATTTTTGGTAGATGTCTGTTAGGTGTAGTTGACCTATGCAGCTGTTTATATCTGCGGTTTCTCTGTTGAGTTTTTGCCGAGTTGATCTATTTAGTGTGGAGAGTGGTTTGTTAAAATCCCCAACAATTAATGTCTTTGGATCTATATGGGATTTGAGGGAAAGTAGTGTTTCCTGGATATATTTGGGTGCTCCATTGTTTGGCGAACAGCTATTTAGAATTGTCACATCCTCCTGAAGGAGAGATCCCTTAATTAGTATGTAGCCACCTTCTTTATCTCTTCTCATGAATTTTAATTTGAAGTCTATTTTATATGATATTAGGATTGCAACTCCTTGACAGCTTTAAGGATCTTTTCCTTGGTCTGAGTTGATCCTGTGTGGATTATAATGTGAAGGTGGGATGTTCCTGTATAAACTTTTGGATTGCCTCCTCTCTCTCCCTATCATGCTCATACAGAGTCCTTTGTATGCTTTCTATCTTTTCATTTATCATGTTTGTAGAGCTATTCAGGAACTTACTTCTGGATTATTCATCTGTTCTGTCCCCTGATTATCAAGATTGGGAACTGAGATACCCGGATTTGCCATTTTTCTTGTGTTTTTCCGGCTTACTCTGCCCATTTGAGATGAAAATAGCACCAGTTTTGTGCTAGAACACTATCTTCACGCAAGCATCAACCAAAGTCAGAATTTGCACAGTCAATAGTCTACAGATACAATCTAGTTCAACAGATACATCTATTCAACATCAAACAACTATATGTTAATGGGCTACAAACCGCAAAGAAGAATTTGGAATACCAGAAATTATTAGGGTTATGGAGAGATATGAGTAAAAAATAGGAATAGATTGATGTGGGGAGGCACAGGGAGAGTTAACTAAGTCCTAATCTCAAAGCAGGAAATAGGTTGGGTAGGATGAAAGTAGAGAGAGAAAAAAAAAGAAGAAAGGGAACAGGAAAAGAAAAGAGATCAGAAAAAATAGAAAGGTAAAAATTAATAAAATAAAGTAGTTTCGATAACAATCTATTTAGATAAGAACATGAATTTATTGAGAGAAGGGGAAGGATATAAAGTCGATGTGAAAACTTAAAATTAAAAATGCTTAAAATATTATATAGGTATAAAGAGGTAGTACTGCTATTAAGGAATTTAAGTCTTAGACGTTTTGACTTGAGTAATAAATTTGTGGATTAAGTGTGTACACAATGGGGGATAGGGTCTAATAGTTAACTACGGGTTTATCTGAGGATGTGCAGGACAAGAATTAAGTCATATAAAGATGAACGAAAGAGAGGAGAAGGTGAAAAGATAAGAAAGGAAGAAGAAAAAGATGAGTTCAGTAGAGCTAAACAAAAAACAAAAAGATAATTAAAAAAGAAAAAAAAAGAGAAAGAAGACCAAAAAAGAAAGAAAAACGCACACTCATGTATCCCTAAAATAAAAAGTATAAGAGGAAAAAAAAGTTTCTGGAAAACAATTTTTTTTTCAAAAAAGGCAAAGATTATAGATTGAAAAAAGTTTTAGAAAAGAAAAAAAAATGTTTTTATATAAGGTACCAAAAATAAAAACTAAAAAAAAAAAAAAAAGACGAAGAAGAAGAAGAGAAAAAAAAAAAAAAAAACTTCTTTGATTTTTTTGGGAGGAGTGGGAAAAATCCTGTATCTCCCTTGTGTCCGTAACCAGCCTCTTGTTGGAGTCTCTGGTCTGCTTGTGGTCCTGTTGCTTTGTTGGTTTCTTAAGTCAGTTTGTTCGAACAGGCAAAAAAATGCTCTGCTTTACCCAGGATTTGGTGATCCTCCTCCCAGGCTAGTTCATTGGGAGGCAGATCTGCTTTGAGTATCACAAAAGAGGGGGATGCAGTGATGAGGCTAGGTTCTGGTAGCTTTTCCGGGGCTAATTTGTGAAAACCTCACAGAGCCCAGCCTGGAGCCATTCTCAGGGTTTCTGTTTACTGATTTTCAATTGATTGTCGAGACTGCTAGAGGGAGGGGCAGCCTCTGGCTCTGATTACCCACTCCTAGGGCTGGCACCTGAGCTGTGTGACTTTTCCCTGGGTGGAGCTGAGTCTGGCAGGTCATGCCGACGTTAAGTTCTTGTGACCTGCTAAATGACTCGTTTTATTCCAAGGCCTGAGTTGGAGCTAGCAGCTCTTCCGAGCTTTGTCGGTATCCAAGATGGAGATCTCAGGTACTGGGTGTGGGGGGGGGAGGGGTGGCCTTCCCTCCTCTGCTCCCTGAGAAGGAGTGAGGACGTCAGGCTTCTACTCACGCCGAGTCTTGGTTCCTGGATCGTCTCTGGTCTGCGAACTGCAGGATGAAGATGTCCGCTCCTTGTCGGCTCTTGCTGGTGTTGAGTAGAATTGGCTCCCCTGCTGCGTCTGGCTCCTTTGTCCCGGACTCTTTGTTGCTCACGTATGGCTCCTGCACTCAGAAATGTCTCCTTGCCTGGGTTTCCTTCTCTGGGCTAACTCTCTGTCCTGTGATGGCACACTTGGTGTAATTCTCTGGCTTAGGACTGTTCACTGGAACTCTAAAACTGTTTTCTATGCGAGAGCTTACTTAGACTCCAGCTTCTCCTCCGCCATCTTCCTGTTTCTCCCCTTCTCTCTGCATTTTGATACGGGAACACCTCCAGGAGGTTGATTATGACATAGCAGGTGACTACCTATAGAGGAAGAATAATGGAGTACATCATTAATACTCTGCATTTTCCATGTAGTAGCTCTCCATGGAAATCCATGAGGTAATACTGAACCTGATACACAAGCCCTAGGATACTGAGACAGAGATTGCGATAACCAATAAGGTTACTGTGATTCCTAGGCAGATAGGTAGACAGTATGAATCACAAGGCAAAGGGAAAGCAAAGGGATGAATGTGATTGAAGAGATGAATCAGGATACTGGAATTTCATTGCACTACTTGGGACAAATAAACTTTTAAACTCATGAATTGTTTATTTCAGCTATTTTTAATTTAATTCATTTTGGACCATAGCTGGCTATAAGTGAAACCAATGGAAGTAAAACCAAAAATAACCAATACATTGTCTGTTGTTTCTCCATCAACCATTAAACCCAGTTTACAACTGAGAATAGAGAAATTAGTTCATATCTTCTTAAGATCAAAGGGTGAAGGTAAAGAATCTTCCTTCCTTCCTTCCTTCCTTCCTTCCTTCCTTCCTTCCTTCCTTCCTTCATTCCTTCCTTCCTTCCTTCCTTCCATTTGTTTTGACTTTTTCACACATATGCTTGTTCCCAGTCCATGGAATACTTTATGAATTATTGAATTTAATTTTGTATTTTAAAAAATCTTCAGGTGCTGGATGTCAGTGATTCATGCCACTACTCCAAAGGCTGAAACTTGAGCATTGTAACCAGGAAGGAAATTTATGAGACTTATTGATGTTAATCTTCAGTGAACCATCAAAAATCCAGAAGTGGTGCTCTGGCTCAAGTGGTAGAGTGCTAGCCTTGAGCATAAAAGCTCAGAGACAGTGCCTGTGACCTGAGTTCAAGATTTACTGTTATTAAAAATTTCAATAACAGTTCAAATTTCTTATATATTAAAAAACATTTTTTAGCTGGGCACTCATGGCTCACACCTGTAATCCTATTACACAGGAGGCTGAATTCTAAGGATCACAGTTTGAAGCTAGCCTGGGGCAGCAAAGTCTGTGAGACTCTTACCTTCAATAAAATACTCAGAAAAAGCTCGAAGTAGTCTGTGGCTCAAGTAGTAGAGGGCTAGTTTTGAGCACAAAGAAGATAAGGGATAGCACCCAGACTCTGAGTTCAATATCAAGGATAAGCTAAATAAATAAATACATACATACATTATCTATCTATCTAGCTATCTATCTATCTAGCTAGCTAGCTAGCTATATTATAAAACACTTTATATTTTGTTGTTTTTTTGTAGCTTCAAATAGAAGCTTATGATTCTAGAAATTATTTCTTTTCCAGAAAAATATATTGGCATAAAGTTTTTAATAATGTGTTCATTTTAATTTTCCATATTTCCATAAGAATTTTGGCTTACTATCTTGTTTACATTTCTTTGCCCTTTTTTTCTCTGATTGCTTTCACACTTCCCTTTTCTTTGGTATTGTACAACTTCACTATAAATGTACCTACCTGTGACCTCCAAAGAGGTATTCTGTGAGCTTCTTAAATTTTGGAATCCGTGTTATGACATTTTATATAATGTGAGAACATCATACGAGTTATCTTGCCAAGGATGTTTGCTTTCCCTAACCCACTTACCATACAATATGGCAGGTGATATATCTTACCTTGTATCATTCCTAAACCCTTACTCTTATCTCATCTGTTTCCTACTTTTTTTGTGCCTCAAAATTTTATTATAGATAAACATCTATGATAAATTTCCTGATAGCTAAGGTTTAATTTCCTTTAGCTGGGTGTAATCCAGAGAATTGACTTTATGATCACTGTTATTATCTTTTAACATTTTTAAAATTTCTAATTTAGTATTTTAGCTGAAATTTCGTGTTTTTGATTTTTCACTTTAAATGAGATTTTAATTTTCAGTTATTAACTTGTTAAACATGTGAAGAATAGATGACTATCTAACTCCTATGACTAAAACTTTGTGGTTTTATTTTAGTTGGCTGCTGTTTTTAATGGCTTCAGATTATATTTTCTTGTAGAGAGCCTTGAAATATTTTGCTGCATGCTTCAGACTATATAAGAAATGTTTTTAGAATTTATTTGAAATGTAAAGATTGTAAGTTCTTCAAGTGAGGAATGTTTAAAATATATTTTTTTATTATCTTTAAGTAGTTGTACAAAGGAGTTATCATTCAACATGTTAGTTTGTAAGTTTGATTCATCTTATCAATATAAACCCTTTCATATTCTCCTCTATACCTTCCAACCCAACCCATCCCCTTAATTTTCCTAGCTTCATAGGATATATATTGACTTTATGACTTCATCCCCCCACTTCCTCTCTCCATTTACTCTTTTTCTTTCTGATTCTGAGAGACATTTGAAGGTACCAGAAGTTCTGCCATTAGTCTCTCAACATTGTATGGTTCCTTCCTAGTGATGCACTCAGTGATCCAGTTCAGAGAATCATTTTGACAGGATCTCCGGAAACACTAGTTGAAACCTGATATTAATCTAACTTCTTACTAATGCCATGGCTTATGAGAGCATGTTGTCTCTTATCTTATTCCCTGATAACTGCAAGAGTTGGAAAGTACAAACAAATAAAGTTATAAATAAGTAAGTAACTCAGGCAAAGAACTGGAAAGGGAAATAAGAAAGCGTAAGCCTCTGAATTCAAGTTTTTCCCCCTTTCCTGTTCTTGGTTGATACTCTACACCATGAGCTACACAATTAGTCTTACATTTTGCCTGGACTGGTTACTAATTTCTGTTCTCCAGATCTCAGTATCTTGAGTAGCTATGATTGTACACATGAGTGACAGGTGCCTGGCTTCCTTGTAAGTTTTACTTCATTTTGTTTCCTTCCATTTTTTCTTTCTTTTTTCTTTTATCTTTCTTCTTCTTTCTTTTCCTTCCTTCCTTCTTTCCTTCCTTCCTTCCTTCCTTCCTCTCTCTTTCTTTCTCTCTCTTTTTCTTTCTCTCTCTCTTTCTTTCTTTCTTTCTTTCTTTCTTTCTCTCTTTCTTTCTTTCTTTCTTTCTTTCTTTCTTTCTTTCTTTCTTTCTTTCTTTCTTTCTTTCTTTCTTTCTTTCTTTCTTTCTTTCTTTCTTTCTTTCTCTCTTCCTTCCTTTCATCTCTTTGGAGCCTCAAAATACATTTTGGTATGTATTCCATTATACTGTAGATGAACTTTTTACCAATAATTCTTACCTTCTTCCTAATTCTTTCTATTTCTGATCACAATATGTCTTTCAAGGGGCTGGGAAGTTGGCTCAGTGGTAGAGCACTTGCCTTGCATGCCTGAGGCCCTGGGTTCAATTCCTCAGCACCACACAAGCAAAAAGAAAAAAGCCGAAACTGGCGCTGTGGCTCAAGTGGTAGAGTGCTAGCCTTGAGCTGAAGAGCTGAGGGACAGGCTCAGGCCCAGAGTTCAGGCCCCACGACCGGACCCACCCCCCCAAAAAAAAAAATATGTCTTTCAATTTGTTTACACTTCTTTAAATCCTTTGAACACTCTTTTGTACTGTTTATTTAATTTATTAATTTAATCTATTATTTAATTATTTTTGAAGTATTTTAGTTTTGGATGCTATTATAAATGCTGTGTTGCTGCTTTGTAAAGCATGCTAGGGTGCGGGAAATCTTTCCTTTCTTTCTCGTCAGATCTACTCGATTTGGTAACTAAAATTACAGCATTTGAGTTTCTTTTTTAATTTTATTTTATTGTAAAGATGCTGTACAGAGGGGTTACAGTTACATGAGCAAGGTAATGAATATGGTACTTGTAGATCATTGATATCCCTTCCCTTGTTTTCCCACTATCCCTTCCCTCCCCAACCTCCCACATTTCTCCCCACTCCACCCACCTCCCTGCCCAAAGTTGTAAAGTTCATTTCCAATATACTGTCCTGGGGGTATCATTGTTGCAAAGGGTCATCCTGTAAAATCTTTTAGAAATGGTATAATTTTTATACTAACATGATCTCACATTTGGCGTACTGAAACTTATTTCATATGTTTTCTGTAATCTATTGATATTTTATTATTTTTTCTGTGATTTCTTTAATTTCTGAAATAAGATTTTCTGACTCATATGAGATATTTCCTGGATTAGTCCCAGAATAACCTTCCTCTTAGTAACTCTCATCAATTTTAGTGGAAAATTCAAATAGGAATCTAAGAACTATGTAATGTCCTTAAAGTATATGTCATAGTTTTTTTATACTATAATATTTAACTTTTATATTTTGCAGACTCCAATGGTGAAAAATAATTACTAATTTAATATCTTTTGTACTTCTTCTAGTTCCTCCAGTCATCCGGGTATATCCTGAGAGTCAGGCCCGAGAGCCAGGAGTCACCGCAAGCCTTCGGTGCCATGCAGAGGGTATACCCAGCCCTCAGCTTGGCTGGCTGAAGAATGGAATTGATATTACACCAAAACTATCCAAACAACTCACAGTTCAAGGTGTTTTTTACTTGTATTTCTTTCCTTGTAAATAATCATACAGGACATTTACATTGAAATTTATAATATTTTACTTCTCTGGAAGAAATAAAAGGGAAATGAATCTTATCGGTCTCTAGAAAATGTCAAGAAAATAAAAAAATGAATATAACAAAGACACTTAAATTAGTCTATAATTTTTAATGTTTTAACTAATAATTTTGTCATATTGATTAGTTATATCATTACTTTGGTGATAAGTAAAATATTAAATTACATCTTGTGGATACTTGCCTTGCAAATTACAACAGAGATGGCAAGTCGAATAAACAGATGTCTTCAGATAAATACATTGTGACATTGTTTTTTAAATGGATAATACATTAAAATATGTATCACATTGCAGTATGTTTGAAAAATATAGGCATTTTAGTTATATTTTCTAGTGTGTTTTACAAATTACAATATAAAAATTAATTATTCTGTATGTTTCTAATACATTCTTTAGAAGTTACTATTTCAATGCACAGAATATCTGCAAATTTTAATATTCATATATACATAATTGTTAAGTTATTATATAAGATTACAACAATTGCATACATAGAGAGTTAATATTAGCAATTTAGGGAGCAGACTTCATGAGATGTTCAAGTTAGTGTAGGCAAAAGAATTGAAGATTAGTCTGAAACCCCTTTTCAACAAATAAGCCAGGCATGGTGGTTTTAATGATCCCAGCTAATCGGTAAGTGTACCACAATTGGAGTAAAGTTTTTATAGGAGTATGTGGGTTTAGTTTAAGAACTTCATACAGCTAGTCAAGATGACTCAATTTTTGTAAATAAAATAGTCTGGGGCTTTTTTTAGAGCACAGACATGATCATTTAAAAACTATTTGTACTTTCTGCTTTAATATGCTGTGACAAAGGAGAGTGAGAGAGACAGCTTAAAATATTTATTATCTAGCTTTACACAGCACAACAAAAACAACACACTGATTTGTCTATTTTGGAACATAGATTCTCCTCTGAATAAAAAATGAGGAAAGTAAATGTTCTTGCAAAACGAGAAAGAAATCAGATGATTTAAATAACAGTTTCCCATCCACATACCACTGCCTGTCTACATTTCACATCACTGGAAGCCTTGGCTCCAGTGATGACTTTCTGATTTTTGCCACTGGCTCTGTTTCCTTTTTCCCAACACAGCCATACCTAATCCTGTCTTCTACCTGTAATGATGGTCATGCCTTGGTCTACTGTACATGATGCTCTTGAGATTTAAAAAATATGAATCATACACAATCACATGAGCGTATAGGTACACACAGAAATATTCATAAAAATGAAAAGGTAGAGGTGGGAATTATATGAAGTGATCACAATAAACATGGAGTGTGAGCTGCAAAAATGGACAGAGTCCATTCAAGCTTTTAGGTTAGAATGACTTGTTACAATTCTTTGTCTAGATCTCAGATCCTTCAGCTGATAATTAAATTAAATTTGGGATGATTAAGGAATAAAAGTTATGAAATTATCTAGTATATTTCTAGTAAATAATTAATCATACTCTAGGTTTGACATTGTGTATTAAACTCATTTATTATTCAAAGACTTGCTTAAAATATCTCACCAAGATTTGAGAGTTGAATTATTGTTTAACCCTTTGGTGTTACATTGATCATGTAAATGTCCATATTGCATTAGAGTACTTTTGGGTAATTTTTTTCTCTCTCTTCAACTCTTATATACAAACATATTCTACTATCTTTCTGTTTTTCTTCCCAGATTTGTGATAAGAACTCAGTAAAATGTGTTTAAAGATGATATACACAGGATAGCATGTAGTTGTTATTTACACTGAAAATAACATTTCATGCATTTTCTTACAAATGGAAAATACTGCTAACACTTGTTATTACAAAAGCTTACTATGTGCTAAATATTGCACATAAATATGCCAATAATATAATAATTTTACAATTTTATAGTTAAAAATATTAAGTATAAGTGTGTGCATTCGACATAGACTATTGGGTTCTTGGTGATAAAATGGCAGAACAGTACACTATGTACTTGAATGCTGCATTTGGCATCCTTCCACACTGTGGAAGGAAAATAGTTTAATTAGGAAGAGTTCAGTGAGCTGTGTAATCAGAAAGCACTGTGCCAAAACTGGAATTGTCATTTACAATTTGTTTTTGCCTTCTGTTCTCAGCAAATGGCAGTGAGGTTCATATTAGCAATGTGCGCTATGAAGATACAGGAGCATATACATGTATTGCCAAGAATGAAGCAGGAGTAGATGAGGACATCTCTTCCCTTTTCGTGGAAGATTCTGCAAGGAAGACCTGTATGTATTGAATACACACACACACACACACACACACACACACACACACACACACACACAGAGGTATAACCAAGGCTAGAGGTGAGCTACTATCATCTCATTATTGAGAGTTGGAGTCAAGAATATGTAAAATTCAGGGCCAACTAGGGATGCATGAGAGCTTAAGTCCTTGAGACCCTGTCTCAAAAACAAAAACAAACAAAAACAAAATCATGAAAGAGAACAAAAAGGAAAAGCAAGACAAAAGCAAAAAGGATCTAGAGGAAGGCAGTGAAATAGGAGAAAAAAGAGGAAGAAGAGGCAGAGGAAGAGAATGAGGAAAACAGAAGTATATACTGAAAATGTAGAGGTGGAAATAGCTCAGTAGTAGGGCATGTGCTTAGCATGGTTCAATTCTTAGTAGTTATTTAAATATATATATATATATATATATATATATATATAATACATGTATTATCATGTTTTTGTATATAAATTTATATATAAATATTTAAATATTTATAAATAAATAAAAGCATATATATATATATATAACCAAACATAAACCTGATAATACAATTAGTTTTGGTAGGAAGATTCTCTTTGTTTTTTGTTTGTTTGTTTGTTTCCTATACACAGTGAATTCTTGAAATTTTTAATAACAAAGCTAATCTTAGGTCAGGTATCATCACATTAGGTCAAAACTCTCAACATTTCATACCTGGGTTTTCTGCCATGCATAGTGGCCAATATAAATTTCATACAGAATATTTGTACTCTGTCATGTTTTCAAGGAAGTGAAAGAATCAGTCAAAGACCCATTAGTCATGGTTTTGTTCTTTATACTTACATGTATTTTTTTTTTTTTGGTCGGTCGTGGGGCTTGAACTCTGGGCTTGGGCGCTAACATGTATTTTTTTTTAATGAATGGTTTTTCAAATGCACCAAAAATAACCTCAGATATGTTTTTGTTTTAGTTGTTATAGAAGGACAATCGTCAAAAGATGATCGGTATAATAAAGAATGAATTTTGCAGTAAGATGGGGCTGGAATCACCTAAGCATGATTTGGGATGATGACTTTGCCTCTGTGTGCTAAAATTTCCTTGTCTATAATGTGGAATGAAAACTAGCACATTAAGGATTTTGGTACAGTATTGTATTCACATCCTTATCACAATTTTAGGCAGAGTAGCTCTTCTGATTGACACATGCAGACATAGATACAAATCTGTTTATATGAGTATAATGAATTATTTATACTAATCCATATACAAATCAAAAATATTTATTTTTTGTTCAGTCTAATAGACTCAGCTGGTTTCAATACATATTTTTTACTGTAGGTATTCTGATGCTTAAAAAATTAAATCACCAACCATTGACACATGCCAGTATTCCTAGCTAATCAGGAAGCTGAAATCACTGTTTGAAGCCAGTCTGATCAAGAAAGTTTTACAAGACTCCTATCTCCAATTAACAGTGTTACCCTTGAGAGAAAAAGCTGAAGAACAGCACCCAGGTCCTGATTTCAAACCCAGCACTTGCACAAAAAGAAAAGGAGGAAGGAAGGAAGGAAGGAAGGAAGAAATGGGATCAAAATCTGTGCTAGACCCAGACTCTTTTTTTTTTTTTTGGTCCAGTCTTGGGGCTGGACTCTGGGCCTGGGTGCTATCCCTCAGCTCCTCAGCTCAAGGCTAGCAATCTACCACTTGAGCCACAGCGCCACTTCTGGCTTTTTTTTTCTTTTTGCTTATGTGGTGCTGGGGAATCGAACCCAGGGCCTCAGGTATGCAAGGCAAGCGCTCTACCACTGAGCCACCTTCCCAGCCCTAGACCCAGACTCTTATGCCATAGACAAAGCAAAAGTAACATTCAGTCATTCAGTTTGCAATTACATTTACTTAATTCATATTCTCACGGTTTGTGAAAAACCTTTTGCAACGTACTTGTCATCTATTCTGTTTTTGAAAATCTGGATAAGGGAGTAAAACTCTACATGTTTACATTGCAACAACTGGAGAGATTTGCATCTTGTTCAGGAAATGATACAGTAATAACTTGTTTTATTTACCTTCACCTTGTAGTGTTTCTACATAGTAGAGAAGTCATAGTAGTGTCAATCATGTTTTTTTTTTATTATTTATTTTCCAGTCATATGATACTATTGAGAAGAGGATTGTGCAAAGTATGGTATTTATGTCCTAGATTGTTCAATTCTCTTCTATTCTTGGAATTGTAAATCTTTGAATTACTATGCTTGATACTGTCAACAAATCTCACTGAAGATTTCTCAATGACATATTGGAACCACAAAAAAATATACTCCAGAATAATATACTCTGCCGTTATTTTATGGATGGAATCCACTAAGATTTACTGGATAGGTCAGAAGGAGTTTGCTTGGTGCTTGTAATAAGGAGTAGGAAATGATGACGTGATACACAAACAGCAAGGCTTAGACACTACTAAATTTGAAGCTATTTACTTGAAAATGTCGCCAGGTGCCTGTGGCTCATGCCTGTAAACCTAGCTACTCAGGCGGCTGAGATATGAGGATCGCAGTTCAAAGCCAGCCTGGGAAGGAAAGTCCTTGAGACTCTTATCTCCAATAAACCACCAGAAAACCGGAAGTGGCGCTGTGGCTCAAGCGGTAGAGCGCTCACCTTGAGCTGAAGAGCTCAGGGACAGCGCCCACGCTCAGAGTTCAAGCCCCACGACCAACTAAACGAAACAAACAAACAAAAAAAAAAACAACAAAGAAAGAAAATGTCCTACACATGCACAAAACACAGAACATAAATACTTGGCACAGTTTCATTTCCAAAGAAGACTACTCTGAGTTGATTACTACTCATCTCCAGGGTTAAAGACAATGAAAAATGACATAAACATAGACTGTATAGACAGCTGTTATGCTTGCTTATCACACTAAACACAGGTTACCGATTCTGTCCTATTTTGGCAGGATGTATTGGTAAATGATTAATCTATCTTCTTAAAAATGTTGGAATATAATGTTTAAATATATCATAAAATATATACACTTTATCTTTGTTTCATTCTCTAAAAATGTACTATGATTAATTTGGAATAAAAATTTTTTTTTTTTTTTTGTCAGTGATGGGCCTGAATTCTTGGCCTGGGCACTGTCCCTCAACTCTTCAGCTCAAAGTTAGTAGTGCTCTAACACTTGAGCCACAGCACCACTTCCAGGTTTTTCTGTTTAAGTGATACTGAGGAATCAAACCCAGGGCCTCATTCATATAAGGCAAGCATTGTACCACTGAGCCATCTTCCGAGCCCCAGAACAAAAATCTTCATTTCAGAATTAAGCTTAATAAATTAAATCAGAAACATTGACAATAGTGGACATACCATAGAGGGAAGAACATACTATTATTTTTTGAAACAGAGTATCATTATCTAGACCAGCTTAGCTCTGAACCCCTGTTCTCTTATCTCTGCCCCAAGAATATAAGGTTTATCATTAATTCACTACAATCGGCTTCACTTTTATTATTAAATACAGGCTAAAATACTAAAATACCTGGTTTTATAGATCTAATCAGATCACTTCTGCAGATGGTATTAACATCTATATATGCCAAGAATGTTATATAAATACATAAAGTCATACTGAGCATTCATTGAGTGGTAATTATTTCTGCACTCTGTCTTTGTGAGGAAGATATAGCAGTTTTCCGATTAATTTCTTTTTACTGAGCAATGTAAACTACATAGAATGGTTAGAAATAGGAACGGAACGTATCTCATTAAAAATACAGTACAAACATCAAGCCACACTAGGATGTTAATGTTAACAATTATAACCTCAGTGTCAGAATAAAATAAAGTAACCATTATTGGGAAATGAAAGAAGTAAAAAACAATGTTTACTGTTGTTCAGTACAGGGGTTATACGAATATTTTAAAGCAGAGTGAAATTTTATGTACCTTCTCAAAATTTCCAAAACAACTTTTTAATACTTGACACAGATGTTTCCATACTTAGTATGCTTTTTGCAAAATACAATGCACTTAATATATTGAGAATCATGTCAAGGTTAACCATACTTGATAAGCATTTATTACATTTTGAAGTTTTATTATTTATCCTCAATTCTAATATTCATGCTATTTAATTTGGCCAATGACATTGTCAGATCCACTAAAGTAACTGACTCCATAAATATTTTCATCTGCTGACCCAGAAAGTGCTGAAATTATCTGCATCATGATTTCTACATCTGAAAACAACATATCCAAAGTATTATTTTTGAATTTTCCTAATTATATCTGTTTCTAAATTGTTGACATTTTTGCACAGTAGCACAACTTTCTTTATGCTATCAGATGTCTCTCAGCTGACAGGTTTACAGCAATCACAGACAATGGAGTATCACTACTGCTAACACCACGAAACAAGATAGAACTCTTTTTATGTTTATTTATAGTGGAAATTTTCTCTGCAAGTAGTATATACCTTTATCAGAATATCCCCATATCATTTCCTAGTATTTCATGCAAATTTACTGTTTAAGACAAGTCATGGATGACACTTATGTATGTTAAATTAGGGAGGCAAACTAAAGTAACTTTAGTACTATGACATTCTTGAATGTAAATTTGGATAAAGAAAATAAGAGGCCAGGTTGTTTTATATTAGAGAAATAATTTAAATACTATTCATTAAGGAATTGTAGTGTATGAAGCTTTAGACTGGAAAACTGTCATAATCTAAATTAATGTTTAGGTATACACTGATTTGTATTTAAAGATGAATAAAGTATATGATTGCATAGAGCATATGTATTATGTTTTCATCAGTTATAAATTATTCTACATGATATGATATTCCAAAGGTACACAACAATCATGTTTAGAAATAATCAAAACTAATTTTCTTTTATTATTGTTATTATCTTTAGCTTTGCAAGTAACAAATAAGTTTATCAATATATCTTGATCACTTTCACCCCTTTCCACATTGTTTTTTTAATTGTTATTGTAGAGTTCATATACAAGGGGTGACAGTTACATGAATAAGGAGTACAATTCTTCTGTCTCCCCTTCTGTCATTCTCTCTCACTTACAAATAGTACCTTGAGAGTACCACTATTGTATTTGTTCATCCTTGTTCTACTTTTTTATGTGCTTTTCTTTCCCTCTCAAATACAAACAAGACAAAAGGAAAAGAAATCAAAAGCAGCAGCAATGGCAAATGAAAAAAGTCTCTTGTTTCCTTTTCATGGAGCTCATTCATAGAATATTATTTAATTTGATCATCTGTGCAATCTATTTAGCCTTTGTCTACCACTCCTATGCACGTCCTCCTTTTATCTCTGTATGTTAATGTCTAGGGTCCTATATACTTTATCGTATCATAGTGTGTGTGTGTGTGTGTGTGTGTGTGTGTGTGTGTGTGTGTGTGGTGTGTGTGTGTGTGTGTGTGTGTCCACCAATCCAGTACTCCAAAATATTTTAAGATGTTAAAGATGTCCCTCACACAGAAAATCAACAAGAATGTGATATTGGCAGTGAAAATGCCCCTTACCAGAGAACCAGATGAATTTAGTAAGAATAGAGTCACAACCCCTAAAAAGGGAGATAACATGTTAAGCATTACCAGACACCTCTCAGCCCTAACTTTCAATATCAGTGGACTTAACTTTCCAATTGAAAGACATAGACTGACTACTTGGATCCAAAAGCAAGACATATTTTTCTTTTGTCTACAGGAGACATATCTTGCTGACAAAAGCAGACACATTCTCAAAGTGAAATGTTGGAATAAAATCTTTCAAGCAAATGGTTCCAATAAACAGACTGAAGTAGCCTATTATCAGATAAAATAGACTTCAAATCAAAATCAGTAAAGAAAGACAAAGAAGGTTATTATCTACTAGTAAAGGGAACTATAGGAAGATATGACAATTCTAAATATCTATGCACCAAATGCTGGAGCACCCAACTTCATCAAACACATACTACTTGACTTAAAAGTACACATAGATCAAAACATTGACTGTTTGTGCTTTTCAATATTCTTATCCATCCCTCCTCTGATCACAGTTTCCATCACTGTTAATATTTAGAATATGCATTGGACTGTTGACTGAATTTCAATAGCTTTTTAAGCTTTATTATTAAAAATTATATTTCTAAATGTTTCTAGTTATCTATCATAGAACACTTATAATAAGAAGCAGGGAAGAATTTTTGTAGAGATTTAAGAAATCTCCATGAAAGTTCCAAAGCATATTAGACATTAGTAATTTGTTGATGGTATTGGGGGCGCTCTCCGAACTACTTTTGAGATTCTATAATTCTAGTTGTTTTCCTAAACTTAGTGAGTTATCTACAAACAACTACTGATTTTTTTTAAAAAGTGGAGTGATTATCTCTCCATAAATTAGTTAGAATCCTCTGATAAATGAATTCAGTTACATGTAATACAAATATATGAAGAGTTACTAAAACCTAGGTGTCTTAGAAATAGCCTGGCTTTAAAGTGAGGGTCATGAGTGAGATGCCACCTGGAAGTGTGAAGTCTAATCCAAGTCACATCATTTTATTAGATGGGTTCAGAGAGCCAGGTTATACCTCTGTGTAGCCAACCAATAAGAAATTATTTTGCTAAAAAAACAGTCAACAATCCAAATGGAAATTTATTGTAGTTTAAAAAGGCACTGGGTCAGTAGGAGTGCTTGCCTAACATGCATGAAGCCCTGGGTTCAATTCCTCAGTACCACATAAACAGAAAAGGCCAGAAGTGGTGCTATGGCTCAAGTAGTGGAATGCTAGCCTTCAGCAAAAGAAGTTCAGGGACAGTGCCCAGGCCGCTGAATTCAAGCCCCAGGACTGGCAGAAAAAAGAAAAAAGAAATTATACAGCCAGATACCCCATGGTTATCATTTACAATCATAACTACCCTCTATGTTGAGATACAGAGAGTCAGGGTTCAAAGTCAATTTGGATTAAAAAAAAGCCTTTGAGATACCATCTCTTAATTGGAAATTTAATTCAATTAAGCAGCAAAATACTGACTGGCCATGGAGATATGGCTGAAAGGGTAGAGTACTAGTCAAGTAAGTACAGGCCCTGTGTTAAAGACTCAATACTGGCAAGAAATAAAAAGGGTCATAACAGTGACAATATACATTACTCTGAAATGTTGCTATTCTTAGTTATCAATCAAAGAAATATACCTTAGAAGTATATAGAGATGACATTTCACATCCACTAGAATACCAAAATTTAAAATGCAGCATAAAGGCAAGATTTGGTGAGGTTTCAGAGAGTAAGAAGTACCATACATTGCTGGCATTATTGTCCATTTTATACCCTTGAAAAATCATTTTGACATTATCTATTAGACTTGATTTTGCATATTTCTTTACAGCCAGAACTCACACACATTAGACATTGAATCACCATACATACTACACAGGAAAACCATATATGTTCTGAATACTTTGCTGTAATAATTTTAGCCTCTCTTTTTTATGTGCATTTTACCATGCTCTCTACTTTCACCATAAAATCAATAAGCTTAAGTATGTAATCTTTATAATAACTATAATTTTATTTATGGAAATTAAATGGATGTGAGCTAGTTACCTAGAGAAATGTATTATAATTATTACAATATTACTCCAAGTTATAATGTCTTTAAAATGACTACTTCAAAAAACATGTCTACAGAAGTTACAAGATTTGAAAGGTGCATAAGATCTTTGATTGTGAGGAAAATAAAATATCTAATACTCTATTCCGTACAGTTGTTTCCTGCATCTACAATCCTATCATCCTTGGCTTGTATATTTACTATAGGAATTATTTTATTCAACTATGCATTATAGTTGCTATTTATGTCAACGTGCATTAAGCTGGAGGGTTTCAGAATGTGTACATTGGTAATGTTTGATTGCAATAGGAGAAAGTATGAATAAGCAAACCAAGTGCTCTGTGGCTTGGGTGAAGAGACTCTTGCCTTGAGCAGTGTACACATTCCTCTTTCTAATACAATTAACACAGATCTACTTAATTTTATTAACATCTAAGATGGTCTGTAAGTATATTACCCCTGGCCTCAAGTAAATTGTACTTTGTACAGTGCTTATGTATCTGTCAGCCTCTCTATTTGGTCTAACAGTATTATGGAGCTGCAAATGGAATAGTCCATAACAAATATAATGGCAATGGGAGCAAAGTTGACAATGAATTCGGGTCCTTGGTAATGTAGAAGGCCTGTTGCCTAGGGAGAAGTTGTTATAAAAATGAGTTAGGCTTCTTCTTTCTGCCTACCTGTGCTATACTTTTTGCTGTCTTTCCCTGTGCTATGGTGAACCAAAAAGTCCCTCACCTGGTGCACCTCATGTGTTAGTGTTGGGCTTCCACCTTCTAGACCTGTGAGAAATACATTTATATTCTTTATCAGTTACCTGGTCTTTTGTTCTCTCTTATATAAGCAGAAAACTCATCAAGACACTCCATGCTTGAATTTTTGCTTTTAATTTTGTGAGAAAGAATTTATGATCTCAAAGTTTAAAAAAGAAGTAAAACTATCAAAGGAAAAGAATAAGAGGGTACTTGAGTCAAATTTTAGATAATTAGCCCAAGGCAAACTTCTCTATTAGCATGATTCTATCAAATTGGATAATGTGTACTATGCAAAAAACATATCCTCTTCCCAATTTTCTAATTCAAGGTCACATATTCTGAATATGTCAATTGAATTCTGAATATGTCAGTTGAAATCCTCTTGGAAGCAGATCATTCACTTGTAGTTCTCTAATAGTTTTACATCAAAATATTTCTATTAGAACTGACATAATTAATGGGCATTGGGAAAGAAAACAATCAGGATTAGACATCCACCGATACAACTACAAATAACAGTATTAGTGTAAAATGGGCATTTCATCAACTTACAATTTAAGATTTTACATTTTACTTGAGATTGACAAGTATGTTGATATTTTGATTAAAAGGCAAATCAAAAACACCTGGAGTTCTCTTTCATTTTTTGCTTGTTTCTTATTTCCAGTAAAGAATTGTACAAGGGGTTTTCAATTTAACATGTCAGTTTGTTACAATGCATTTTGGTCAATGTCAGCAAGTAAGCAGTCACACAATTACAAATCATAGAAGCACCTAAAACAGAATTTGCCACTGACCTGCTAAGTAAGGCATATCATAGTTGAGAGAATATCTGAATGGATACTTTAAGGTTTTTTCTAAGCAATACTGTGCATGAAAAATTCACATTATGTCTCATTTCTAAAAGTCAAGATATAAGTCAGGCACTGGTGATCCATGCCTGTAATTCTAGTTACTCAGGAGGCTGAGATCTCAGAATCGAGATTCAAGGCCAGCCTGGGTAGACAAATCTGAGAAACACTTATCTTCAATTAACCAGAAAAAGCAGAAAGTGATTGTGTGGCTCAACTGGTAGAACAGCAACCTTGAACAGAAAAGTTCAAGAAGAGCAAAAAGCCCTGAGTCCAAGCATCAGTACCCGCACAAAACAAAAAGCCAGATGTAGACTTTTTTTAAACTCTTGGAATCAAGACCAAGGTCTTGAATGTGGTAGCCAAAGATTCTACAATGAAGTTCCATTTCTAGCTGTTGTATACACAAATTTCTTCCTGCAAGATGCTTTGTATTTTGGTCACAACATAAAAATCTTTGGAAGTGGAGGTGTAACTCAAATGATAGAGTGCCAGCCCTGAGTAAAAATGCTAGGGGTCAACACACTGGCTCTGAGTTCAAGCCCCAGTAATGGCACAAAAATATTAAATAAAAAATAAATCTTGGAAGATCTTTTTCTTTTTAATAAAACTATAAACGTATGTTTTTGTTTAAAAGATACATATGGGAATATACATATAAGGATAAGCATTGAAAGTGTGCATATATGCATTGTGTATGTCCAATGTGCACTTTAAATCTTTTGTTTTGATTGAATGTTCATAGACTCTCTTATTACCTTAGTTCTCTGTTGTAGTTCATATAAATAATTTTTTTCAGGCATGTGCGCTGTGCTAAAGTGCATCTATATTGCCTTATAATCAGCTTGTTCATATAGAACATCATTTTTTCTATGAACAACTTTTAATGCTGTATGATGCCTTTCTTCTTATCTTGTGAATGAGCATGCTGGTTATGTCCCACTGTGGTAATTAGCCTGCTTATGTGCTTGCTGGCCTTATGTGGCCTGCCATTCAAACATGCTTAATAGTTTTAGGATAATCAATTTATTTTGACAATTTTTTTAACTTGCCAGAATAGCTAAGGATCAGGGGATTATTGAGTTTTTACACAATAACAGGTAATTTTACATACAAAATATATACTAATTTTTATTTATCTTGATCTGACATACTTTAGTATTTTTTCTTCTGGGTGCTGAGGGCTCATACTTGTAATCCTAGCTACTCAGGGGCTGAGATCTAAAGGATAAAACTTCAAAGCCAGAACAAATGGAAAAGTCCATGAAACCCCACCTCCAGATTTGCTAGTAAAATGTAGACTAGAGGTGTGGTCCAAGTTGTAGGGGCCCTGCAGAGCAAGTACAAGATCCTGAGCTTAAAGCCCGGTTCTGAAAACAAAAGAGGGTGTGGAGATTGAGAAAATAAGCATAGTACATTGTCTTCAAATATTAGATGATGTTTAATTTTATACAATGTAACTATGGATTAAAAGTACATATACAATATAAATCCATTAAACATATAGTTAGGTGAATATTAACTAGTGAAGGTGTCAGAACATGTGAGAAGGAATAAAAATAGATATGATATCCTTTGATAAAAATTATATGATGCATGGTAGAAGGTTTAAATAAAGCTTTAATGTATTACGATTTTCAATTTCTCCTATGTTAGCACATAATCTAACCAATATCCAGGTGTTCTTCAGTTTCTCCGATGATTTATTGGTTTGAATTGTAAAAAGGAGGTAGTGCTAAGGATCAGTGAAGATATACATTTATGTGATATCTTGTTTGGATACATATATTTTAATTGTATATATTTGACATATATTTAGTTCTATGTAGATATATGTGTTTGCAGCTTGTTCTATTACAAACATTGGAAAAGTAATTGCTTTGTGTTTCTAAATTCCTGAGTATACTTTGCAATATACTTTCTAGGTAAAGTCAGCATAATACTGGAGACCTAGAAAGTTAGAAGGCAGTGTTTCTCCCTACTTCAGCTAATCACTTATAATTAATAGTTTCACAGATGATTCTCTGACAGTAATCTGCTTTGAATTGAATGTGAAGGGAAACTTGTATTGGGACAAGGGTAGCTCAACAAAAAGGGTCTTGCCTATGTCAAGGGACAGCCGTGAAATACAATCTCCCTACCTACATTTGACATACAACATACCTGGGATTACAATCACTTTCCCGGCACCTATAATAGAAAATTATTTTCGACTTATACTTCCTTAGAAATAGTATAATGAGCCTTTGGGTAAATGCCCAAAAGTGGAATTGCTGGGTCAGAAGGGAGCTTTATGTATAGTCTTCCTTTTTTTATTGTAAAAATACTGTACAAAGGGGTTACAATTACATGGTCAAGATAATGAGTACATTTCTTATCAAGCACTGTAGCCTCCTCCTTTGTTTCCCTTCCCATCCCTTCCCATCCTCTCCCCCACCCAATCCTCTCTGCTTCCCCCGCCCCCGCAGCAAAGTTGTAAAGTTTGTTTTCCACATAACAACTTGTACATCTCATTGTTGCAATGGGTCCACCTGAATCCCTATTTAAACGATTTGTTTTTCCCCTTCCCCTCCACAAATTATACCCACATCAAATACAGTTAAAACAGGGATTATACTATGGGGGAGGGACATACAAAGCAACAAAGAAATAATCTTATAAATGTGTTAGAAACAATCGCATGAAAGAAAAAAAAAACATTTGAGTACATATTTTAGGGTTCATTTCCCTAACATCACCTTATCTGATCTTTTCTGCTTGACTCAGACATATACTAGATATTGCAAATAAGGGAAACCATGGGACCTATGTTTCTTTGGGCCTGGCTTACTTCACTTAATATAATTTTTTTCCAGGTCTTTCCATTTCCTAACAAATGGGGCAATGTCATTCTTCCTGATGGAGGCAGAGAATTCCATTGTGTATATATACCACATTTTCTTGATCCATTCATCTACTGAGGGGTATCTGGGTTGGTTCCATATCTTAGCTATAGTAAATAGTGCAGCAATAAACATAGTTGTGCTGATAGCTTTAGTGTGGTGTTGTTTGTAAACATTTGGGTAAATGCCCAAAAGTGGGATTGCTGGGTCATAGGGGAGCTCTATATGGAGTCTTTTGAGGAACTTCCATACTACTTTCCAAAGTGGTTGAACAAGTTTACACTCCCACCAACAATGCAGTAAGGTTCCCCATCAAAATTCCAACCTCATTCTTCAAGGTAATAGAAGAGGCAATCCAAAAATTCATATGGAACAATAAAAGACCCCAAATAACAAAAATGATCCTCATCAGAAAGAACACTGCTGGAGGATTATCAATACCAAATCTCAAAACTACTATAAAGCCATAGTAATCAAAACAGCTTGGTACTGGCACAAGAACAGGCCTCAAGAGCAATGGAATGGAATTGAAATCCCAGAACTGAACCTACAGACCTATAGCCATCTAATCTTCGATAAGGGAGCTAAAAAAAAAAAAAAACAGAATGGAAGAAAGACAGCCTCTTCAGTAAATGGTGCTGGCAAAATTGTTTAACTACATATAGAAAACTAAAGCTAGATCCTTATATATCACCCTGCACCAGAATCAACTCCAAATGGATCGAAGACCTCGGAGTCAAAGCAAACACTCTGAAAACATTACAGGATGGAATAGGAGAAACCCTAGGTCTCCTTGGTGCAGGCCGAAATTTTCTTAACAGAGACCTGGAAACACAACAAATCAAAGAAAGGTTGGACAAATGGGATTGCATGAAGTTGCAGAGAGTCTGCATGGCAAAGGACATAGCTAGCAAGATCAATAGAAAGCCCACAGATTGGGAGAAGATCTTCACTAGTCATACAACGGACAAGGGTCTCATATTTAAAATATACTTGGAACTTAAAAAATTAAATTCCCCAACAACAAATCCTCAAAGAAACAACTGCCCAATAAATAAGTGGGCTAAAGACTTAAAGAGAAACTTCTCTGAAGAGGAAAGAAGGATGGCAAATAGACACATGAAGAAATGCTCAACCTCCCTAGCCCTAAAAGAAATGCAAATCAAAACAACATTGAGATACCACCTCACTCCAGTTAGAATGGCTAAAATCAAGAACTCTAAAAAAACAGGTGCTGGAGGGGTTGTAGACAGAAGGGAACCTTATGGCATATGCGTAGTCTTTTGAGGAAACTCCATACTGCTTTCTAGAGTGGTTGAAAAAGTTTACACTCCCACCAACCATGCAGTACGGTCCACTTTTGGCCACATCCCCTCTAGCATCTGTTGTTATTAGATTTCTTGTTTATAGCCATTCTATCTGGGGTGAGGTGGAATCTCAGCGTTGTCTTGATTTGCATTTCTTTTATGGCTAGAGAGTTTGAGCATTTCTTCATGTGTCTATTGGCCATTCTTATTTCCTCTTCAGAGAAACCTCTCTTTAAGCCTTTAGCCCATTTGTTAATAGGGTAGTTGTTTCTTTGAGGCTCTGTTGTTGGGGGATTTAATTTTTTGAGTTCTAAGTATATTTTAGATATGATACCCTTGTCTCTTGTACGGCTAGTGAAGATCTTCTCCCAGTCCATGGGCTTTCTGTTGATCTTGCTAGCTATGTCCTTTGCCTTGGAGAAGCTCTGCAGTGTCATGCAGTTCCATTTGTCCAAACTTTCTTTGATTTGTTATACTTCTGGGTCTTTATTAAGAAAATTTCGGCCTATGACAAGAAGCCCTAGAGATGGTAGGGGGAAAATAAAAGAGACGGTAACAATGCTGGCTATGAAATGTACTCATTACCCTACTCATGTAACTGTAAACCCTCCATACAACATTTTTAAAATAAAAAAAGAAAAGAAAAAAATAGAATAAGGAAGACCTTAACGACTTGAAAGTAAAATGACCAACTGATCAATTGATAATTCCTCTATGATGCTTCATTTTGCAGAGAAGTTTTCTGTCCCACATGAGATAGATAGAAGTGAAGGCAAATGTCTTGAAAGTTGAAAACCATATCATAAAGGGCATTGTGCCTCCTTCCTAATTTTCGGATCGGACATTCTTGAGGATGCCAACTTGACTGGATGTGAAGATCAGCCTGTGCATAACCCCATGAATAAAGAAGTGAAACCACCTTCCAGCATCTGGCACCAAGTTTCAGGCAGGGCAGTGATTCTCATTAAAAATGGGGCCTTCTAACCAGGTCATACTTGTAGACAAGTGAAGCCAGGAGATGCTCTCTACAGAGGTTTTGCCATGAGCAATATGTTTTAATCCACTAAGTTTGAGTCAACTTTATTAGTGATAGAACCACTGCTTAATGTGTTTACTTGGTTTGGCATTAGAAGAATAATGGATGTCCTCGTGTTTGTTTTGTGTGGTCCTTTAATATTTAAAGTAATCCTTAACTTACCTGGTCTTCTATTCATTCAGACTCAGTTGACTGATGGAAGGACACACATTCTACTTGGTTAAATAGTGGTTACTTTGAAACTTTAAAACTGATGTGACTTTAAACTGACATTGTAGGTCAGTGGTAGAGTATTTGTCCAGCATGTAATTCATGCACTAGGTCCTGCTTAAGTAGATACTTTTAGACACTAGGTTAAATTCTGAGTACTCATAGAAGACTTAATCTTTAATTAGTGCTAAAAGATTGACAAGTTCTTTTAAAAGTGGCTCAGGCCAGGAACTTGTAGCTTTTGTTTGTACTCCTAGCCACTCAAGAGGTTGAGAACGAGGACAGCAGTTTGAATCCAGCTTGTGCAGTAAAGCCCATGCAATTCTTATGTCCAAGTAACCATGAAAAAGCTGGAAATGGAACTGTGACTGAAGTGGTAGAGCCCTATCCATGAGCAAATATGCTCATGGATCGTACCCCAAGCCCTGAGTTCAAACCCCATGACTGGTTAATAAAAGCAAAAGCAAAAGTGCCTCTGAATAAGGCATATGGCAGGCACTGCACTTGACACACATAATTCAATTTGTAGTCTAAAAGTAGAATGTTTTAAATGACTCAGTTCATTCTCCATATATACATTCAAAGAAATTTCAGCTATCTTGACATTATAAATTTTGTGAAACACAATCAGATTTTATCTACACTTTGTTTTAAGGTCACCTTTTTCATTTGCCTGCTGAAAATATTTTCTTAATTCTGAAAAAGTAACAAGTCAATATAATGTCGAACTTAAATGTTATCTTTACATAGATGCACTTTATCAAGCAACATAGTGGTGAAAAACATAGCTTTTAGACTACAAGAAGGAAAAGCCAAAGAAATACTTAGTTGAAAAGTAAAGAAGTTTACACATGAGTAGCCAATAAATATAGCTCTTCAGAACTGAAGCATACTGTTATATAGGTAATTAAATTACTCCTGTGGCTTATGTTATCATTCAGCTCTTTAAATGCATTTCCTGACAGAGATGGGGTACTTTATATGAGAGACATCACTTTAAATGTAATCCAAAACTCTTTTTTGGGGGGGAGGGTGGTCAGTGGTGGGACTTGAACTCTGGGCCTGGGTGCTGTCCCTGAGCTTTTCAGCTCAAGAAAAGCACTCTAACATTTGAGTCACAATGTCACTTCCTTATCCAAAACTCTTAATGCATTGAAAATAATTAAAAGTATAAGATTCTCTTACTACATTCAGGCATCTTCAGAAAGAATTTCATATTTAACTTATATGATAAATAAGAGTTGAATATGGAGCCTATAATTTTGGGGTTTAGTGTTTAGTTATAAATAAAAAAGAACAGAATATATATATGGTATATTATGGAGTAAATTAGGTTTTTCACAAGATTCTACATGTGAAATAAAAAAGTTTTTAATCTAAACTATTGATTCTATGCCAGCCAACTGTGGATAAAATATTTAAAGTATGTTTATTTTAAAAACAAAAATACTACATAGAGAATTTTTATGGGAGAATCAAATTATAGATTATCAGAGATTACATAAATAATGTAGTATAATTATAAGCAGCAAGTTTATAAATTATTTGCAAGCATCTTTGTTATCACTAATAATCAAAGATTATATCTCATATAAAAATTCACTAACTAAGATTGTGCAATTATTTGCATACATACCCATGCAATACCCACTTCTGGTAGTAGATATATTAAATTCAGCATAGGAAAATTTTTTTATTGTCAAGGTGATGTAAGGGGGGACACAGATACATAAGTAAGGTAATAAGTCCATTTCTTGTCAAACTTGTAACCTCTTCACTCATTTTTCTCCTAATTTTAAAATTTTCATCATAGAGGAACTTCATTTCTTTGATAAAGTTAATTCCTAGGAATTTACAAAAGGAGTTGCTTTCCTGATTTCAGTTTTACTCTTGTCATTATTGGCATACAGTAAAGCCATTGATTTTTGAGGTTTAATTTTATACACTACTACTTTGCCAAAGTTTCAGATCAGTTTGAGTAACTTGGGAGTGAAGTCCATGGAATTCTTTAAATACAAGATCATCTGCAAAGAGGGAGAGTTTTACTTTATCTTTGCCTATGTGGATCCCCATTTATATTTGCATCTTACCTTATTGTTCTACTTAGGCTTTCTAATACTAAGTTGAAGAGAAGTGGAGAGAGTGGACATTCTTATATCATTTCTGAATTCAGAGGAAATGGGTTTAGCTTTTGGCCATTAAGTATTAGGCTAGCTGTAGTTTTGTCATACATAGACTGTACTCTATTGAGGAATGTTCATGGATTCCTAATTTCTCCAGCACTTTCATCATAAAGAGTTTTTGGATCTTTATCAAATGCTTTTTCTGCATTTATTGAAATGATCATAGGATTCTTAGCCTTGCTTTTATTGATGTGATGAATTATATTAATTGACTTGCATATATTGGACCAGCTTTTCATCCCTGAAATGAATCCTGTTTGATCATAGTACATGAATTGTTGAAGTCAATTGGACAGAATTTTGTTGAGAAGTTTTGCATTGATGTTCATCAAAGGAACGGGTCTATAGTTCTCTTTCTTTGATGAGTCCCTGCCTGGTTTTGGGATGAGGGCTACTCTGGCTTCCTACAAAGAGTCTAGTAGTGAGCTTTCACTTTCAAGTATATTGATGTGTTGGAGGAGTTTTGGTGTGAATTCTGCTTTGAAGGCCTTGTGGAATTCAGCTGTAAACCCATCTGGTCCTGGGCTTTTTCTTGGGTGGGAATTCTCTTATTGCTCTTTCTATTTCAATGCTTGATGTGAGTCTGTTAAGTTGGTTTAAATCTTCTTGGTTTAGTTTGGGTACATCAATATTTGCTAGAAATTTGTCCATTTCTTCCAAATTTTCAAATTCCTTAGCATAAAGGTTTCAGAAGTATCCTTGTATAATGTTCTGAAACTTGGTTATTTCTGTTGTGATATTTTCATTCTCAACTCTGATTTTGCTTATTTGGGTGTGTTGCGCTTTTTTTTTTTTTTGGTCAGTTTTGCTAAGGAACTGTCAATTTTCAATTTTGTTAATTGTTTCAAAGAACTAACTCTGTTTTGTTGATTTCTTTTATCCTGTTTTTGGACTGTGATTCATTTAATTCTGATTTAATTTTTGTTATTTGTTTCCATCTACTGGATTGGGGTTCGTCTTGTTGCTCTTTGGAAAGGAGCTTCAAGTGCATCATTAAATTGTTGTTTTGTGATCTCTCCAATTTGTTGATGTAGCAATTCAGCAATAAATTTTCCTCTGAGTACTGCTTTTGATATGTCCCAGAGGAGCTGGTAATTCGTATGTTCATTTTTGTTAAATATAACATTTAATATCCTTTCTGCTCTTTTCCATGACTCACTGGTGTGTTCTTCAGTCTCTTTTCTTTGGTGGCTTTTGTTGCTGAATTCTAATTTTATTCCCTTGTTATCTGAAAGGATGCAGGGCATAATTTCAATGTGTCTGAATTTGGACAAATTTGCTTTGTGACCTAAAATGTGGTCTATTTTGGAGAATATTCCATGTACTGCTGACAACATGTATTCTGATATTGCTGGGTGAAATATTCAGTAGATGTCTGCTAAGTCTAGTTGGCCTATGCAGTTGTTTAGATCTGCGTATTCTCTGTTGAGTTTTTGTTGGGTTATTCTATTCAGCTGGGAGAGTGGTGTGTTAAAATCACCAAAAGTAAATGTCTTTAGATCTATGTGTTTTTAGGGAAAGTATTATTTTTTTGATAAATTTGAATGCTCTGGTATTTGGTGAATAAATATTTAAAATTGCTATATCCTCCTGTAGGAAAGATCCCTATATTAGTATGTAATGTCCTTCTTTATCTCTTCTTGCTAATCATTTTTTGTTTTTGTTTTTTTGTTGGTCACAGCACCAGTTCTGATTTTCTGATGGTTTATTGGAGATAAGAGTCTCATGGACTTTCTTGCCTGGGCAGATTTTGAACTGAGATCCTCAGATCTCTGCCTCCTAGTAGCTAGGATTAGAAGTGTGAGCCACCAGCACCCTGCTCTTCTCACTAATTTTAATTTGAAGTCTATTTTATCTGATATTGGGATTGCAACTCATGCCTAGTTATGGGGGCTGTTTGCTTGGTAGATTTTGTTTCAGCCTTTGACTTTGTTTGTTTTTGTGGGCAAGGTGTGTCTCTTGAAGGCAGCAAGTCAAAGGATCTTGCTTTTTAATCCAGCTAGATAAACTATGTTGCTTAATTGGAGAGGTAAGCCATTAATATTGAGTGCTAGGATTGAGAAGTATTCCTGCCATATTATCCACCTTCTTAGGGGCTGTGCTCACTGGATTCTTCTTATGATAATCTTATTCTCTGTTTGGGAGCTGATTCTCTGCCTTTATCATGCTCTTGTTGGTTTTCTCTGAGGCATCTGTAAGTACCTTTTACAACGGTGGTTTGGTGGAGATAGATTGTTTCGATTTTTCTTTGCTATGGGTTTTTGTTCGTCCCCTGGTTATGAAGGATAGTTTAGCTGAGTACATATTCTTGGTTGATAGTTGTTCGTTAGGACGTGGCATACAACCTTTCAGACTCTTCTTGCTTTCATGGTTGCTGCTGAGAAATCTGTAGTTATTCATATTGGTTTTCCTTAATAGGTGATTGCTTTTTTTTCCCCCTGATAGCTTTACGGATCCTTTCCTTGGTGTCTATTGATTCTGTGCAGATTACACTGCTATGATGGTATATCCTGTTCTGGTCTGGTGTTTGGGGTTCTAAAGGTGTCTTGCATCTGAATGGACTTACCTTTTTGAATGTTTGTGAGGTTCTCTGCTAGGATTCTGTTAAATAAATTTCCTAGTCTTTTAGCTTCTGCCTCTAGGCCTTCCCATTAGCCTTAAATTAGGCCTTCTGATGGTGTCTTCTATCTGTTGAAAGGATTTATCATATTTCTTGGATTTGAATACTTGCTCATTTTTTCTCTATAGCATCTAAACTATCTTCAATACAAGATATTTGATCTTCTGCATGATCTAACCTACTGTTAAGACTTTCTACTTTATTTTTTATTTCCTTTCCTTCTAATTGGTCAGATTTGATCGCTTCAATTTCTTTTTTTGAAGTTTTGTTTTAGACTTTGCATGTGCTTCTTTACCTCCTTGATTTGGTTTTCAGTGTTGACTCTCAAATCCCTTATTCAAATGGCGATAATTCTTTCTTTTTTTTTTTTTTGGTCAGTCATGGGCATGAACTCTGGGCCTGGGCGCTGACCCTCAGCCCTTCAGCTCAAACCTAGCACTCTACCACTTGAGTCATAGTGCCACTTCTGGCTTTTTTCTGCTTATGTGGTGCTGAGGAATCGAACCTAGGGCCTCATGCATGCAAAGCAAGCACCCTACCACTGAGCCACCTTCCCAGACAGAAAGGGCTATATTTATTTTGATACTTTTTCCTTGTTTTGGAATTCATTCAACTTTCTGGTTTTTTTATTATGAGAATACCATACAGAGGAGTTACAATTACATGGGCAAGATAATGAGTACATTTCTTATCAAGCATTGTTACCTCCTCGTTGTTTCTCCTTCCCATCCCTTCATTGAACTTTCTGTCTGTGGATTTCATGATTTCCTCTATTACTCTTTGGTTAGATTTATCAGCTTATCATGCTTACAGAACCCTGTGTAGGCTTAAAGTTTTTTCATTTATCATGTTTACCAGTGGTATTTCTAGAGCATTTTGATAATTTACTTCTGGGATTTTTATCTTGAGATGAGCTTGTCTTGCCATTTTCTTGTGTTTCTACTGCTTGTTCTGCCCATTTGGGTTTGAAAACAAAACTGAATCCCTGCTAGAACACCATTTTAAGGCAAGTGTCATCCAGAGCACTGTAGTTGCATAAATTTTTTGACACATGCAAAATGAGTACAAATACAGTCTATCTTAACAACCAACCACTACAGATTTATGGAGTAAGAAAATCAAAGAAGGAGCCAGGGGACCAGAAATTAGAAGTATAGCAAGAATTGTGAAGAGAAAATAACATTAGAGGAATGTAGGCAGAGAAAGAAGATAGGGAATAAAACTAAGACATAAATTCAAAGAGAAAAAGAGGTGAGAAAAAAAGGAGAAGAAACAAAGAGAAAATGACAAATAAATACAAATTTTTTTTAAATGATAAACTTAAAAAATTATATATGTATAAAGAAATAATACTACAATTAAAGGAACTAAGATTTCCAAATTGTGAATTAAGTAATTGATGTCTGTATTATCCACACAATGAAGGATAATCCCTAATGGCTAAATATCTGAGGATGAGCAGAACAGCAATTAAGTAGAGAATAAAAAGATAGAAGACTGGGCCTGGGAGGGTGGCTCAGTAGTAGAGTGCTTGACTTGCATGCATGGGGCCCTGGGTTCAATTCCTCAGCACCATATACACAGAACAAGCCAAAAGTGGCACCTTAGCTCAAGTGGTAGAGCGCTAGTCAAGCTGAAGAGCTGAAGGACAGCACCCAGGCCCAGATTTCAGGCCGGCAAAAAAAAAAAAAAAAAAAAAAAAAAAAAAAAAAAATCAAAAGGGAAAAGGAAAAAAAAAGATAGAGAAAAAAGAAAAAAATGTAGAATTAAAAAAAATAAGCAGAAAGAAGAATTCTTTGATTTATTTGAGGGCTCTTGTGTCTCCATTGTGTCCATAGCCAGTCTCTTGATAGAGCCTCTGATTTGCTTCTGGTGTTTGGTTTTCCTGTGGTTTAGTTGGTTTCTCAACTCAGTTTGTTTTAGCGGGCAGAAAGATGCTCTGCCTTTCAGGTCTTTATGACCCTCCTCCAAGACTTGTTCAGTGGAAGGATGATCTTCTTTATGTGTCACACAAGAGGGAGATGGCTGTGATGGCGCTTGAATGTTGTGGTGTGTCTGTAATCAGGAGCTTTTCTCTGAAGAGCTAGCTCCTGAGAAACTCTTTTGGCCCAGCCTGGAGCTCCTCTTAGCTTTTATGCAGTATCTAGTTTTGATTTTTTTTTCTTTGTTTTTTAAACTCTTGTAGCTTGGAGAGCTGCCCAAGCTACAGAGTGGTGGGGTCACCTCTGGCTCGTTTTATCCAGTGAACAAAGTCAACCCATCCTGGGTGGAGTTTCGTCCACCTGGGAAGGGCAACTTCCCCCTGGGTGGAGCTGAGTCCTGATGGTCAGGTTCCTTTGCTCTGTAGTAAAATGTCTCTGGAGTGTCTGCTTCTAAGGCCTGAGTTATTTGCTAGTTGCTCTAGCCTGGTCTTTGCCAGTAGTGAAGACTGTATTCATCTCCTGTGGTGGGGAATTGAGCTACTTTCCAAATGCTGTTTTGTGAGAAAGAGTGGGAATGTCTTGTGGGGTACTCGTACCTTTCCTTTGGTTTCTGGAAGTCGGTGATCTACATCCTTCTGTGGTCAGCAGGATGAAGATTTCTGCTCTTTGTCAGTTCATGCTGTCACTGAATAGAAGCCATTCTCACTCCATTTCTGGTGTCTTTGTCACAGGTTCTTTTGGCTGCTATGGTGGCAGAGGCAGCTGCCGCCTCTGCCACTGCCGCTGTCACCTGCGTGTGTGCAAATCTGTCTCCATAAACAGGCTGCCTGAATTTTTCCTCTCTGGTCAAATACTTTCTACTATGATGGCTCATTTGGTGTAACACTTTAGCCTTGGCTTCTTTTTTTTACTGGAACACTAAAATTGCTTTCTTTTTAAGAGTTAGCCTGTAAATGCTACTCTGCTATCTTCCTTCCCTCATAATTTTAATTTTTAAGTAAGTGTATTATGTTGTAAATTTTATGGATATGTAACATTTTATGTTGTAATATAACTCTGTGTGAGTAACGTTGTTTGTAACATGTTACATATTTATATATTATGTACATATTGCATAAGGAAAATGTTCTTTTTATGTCTGTCCTGAAGCTTGAACTCAGGGCCTGGTCATTGCCCTTGAGCTTCTTTTGCTCAAGGCTAGCACTCTACCACTTGTGCTAAAGTGACACTTCCAACTTTTTATGCTTATGTAGTATTCAGGTATCAAACCCAGGGTTTCATGCTTGCTACACAAACACTTGACCATTAACTCACATTCCCAGCCCAGAAAATGTTCTTATTTTGAATATTTCATATGATATTTCATATTTCATATGATATTCAGAAAACACTGAAAGTACAAGGAAATACACGTGGTTGTTATACTATTGTTATTAATTTTAAAGTGTGTTTTTCAAATTTTAGCGAGATTCAATTTTGTACATCAAATGATGTTCTAATGGAGTTAATATGAATTTTTCTACTCATCCTACTTCTCACCCACCTGCTTGCTTCCTGTTCCATACAGTTTCCTCCTCCTTGATGTTCTTCCTCCTCTTCCTTCTCCCCTTTTTCTCATATTTTCGTCCTCCTCTTATTCCTCTCCCTTCTCCTCTTGTTCTCCTTCCTTTACTGAGTTTATATATGATGCAGAGTTTCCTGTAAGTTTGGCAAATGCTCTTATTGAACTATATACAAAGTAAACTTTGTATGCAATTTTTAAACTATAGACTATCTGCAAAACTTCCATTGGTTTAGGAACCATTGGCTTAGGAACCATTGTTTTTATGAACAAAAGTTTCCATCTATTTGTTTTTAGTAAAATGCTTTCTTGGATCACTATATTTTTATATTTTAATATATCACCAAGCTATTACACTTCAGGTTATTGTAAATAAATGTTGTTTTGGATCTTTTTTTCTTATACAATGAACATATATAATTTTAGAAATTTATTTGTGTTTTCCCTAATAGATCTGTCCTGTTGACTTCATGCACAATTAAATTTCTGTGATTTGCTATTATTCATTCATTCATTCATTCATTATTTCTGCAGTATTGGGGATAAAAAAACCTCAAGGTCCTACATTTGGTAGGCAAACATTGCTGCATTTGACATATTTTCCTAAAGCCTATTTATTTGGCATTTATTTTCAGAAAAGGCATCTCTAACTTTGCCTGTGCTACCCTTAACTCCTGCCTATATCACTTAAGTAGCTGAAATTTCAGGAATGTTCATATGCCTGTCTTTATTTTAACTTGTAGTAACATTTGTTTATATATATATATATATATATATATATATATATATATATATAGAGAGAGAGAGAGAGAGAGAGAGAGAGAGACATAATGAGTTATACATCTCATTAAAAATTAATTTTCAATTAACAAACAGCATATTCTATTTTGCCTTTCCATTTACTATTAATATTTAAATGTTAAATGTGTTTTGGGCTGGGAAGGTGGCTCAGTGGTTGAGTGCTTGCCTTGCATGCATGAGGCCCTAGGTTAGAATTCTCAGCACCACATAAGCAGAAAATGCCAGAAGTGGTGCTGTGGCTCAAATGATAGAGTGTAGCCTTGAGCTGAAGAACAGCTCTCAGGCCCATAGTTCAGACCCCACAACTGACAAGAAAAAAAAAGTCTTTCTTTAGTTCCCTTATCACTATGCATTGCACTTAATGAGAAATTAGGCATTTTATTTTTTTCACATTCATTTATGTTGATGGTTTCTCATTTGACAAACTAGTGTGATATTTTAGATAAATTCTTTGTGTATCTACAAAGTTATTCTTTTACTCCAGGAGAATACATACATACATACATCATATATATATATATATATATATATATATATATATATATACTTTTAATATTCTGGTTAATTTTGCTATATTTTATTTAGTTTGGCTTATCAGTAAGACTATGCTATAACTTCTTCTGTTCCTCTACATTTATCAGGTATTAATATTAGTTTTGTGGGTTTTATAAGCAATACTTCCGTCTTTAGCTACACAAAGTATAATCAAACTTAGTGATTTCTTAAAAATTAATGATTATTTTTCATAAATGCTCAGACTTTAGGGATGTCTCGTAAAAATATTTTAAAAATATTTTACTTGATATGATTGCTATTTTAATTCAATTGAGTTTGAAATTTTTTATTTCCTTGGACATTTTATGTTATCTAGATCATTTTTAAACTATAATAACTATAACTATTCATTCTTCTCTTCTTTCTTTATTCCATCCCCTCTTGTTATCTCTGTCTTTCTCTCTTTTTACCCAAAGATGCTTTTGCCTTAAAGTGTAGAAATTCAGTCTCTCTATTACATTTTGTTTAAAATCATTTGCGTATCCATTTTGAGTTCTTCGTTATAATTTTTATCTATTGTAGTTATAGGGTTTTTTTGTTTATTTTTCAGTCGTGGGGTTTGAACACTGGGTGCTGTCCCTCAGTTCTTCAGTTCAAGGCTAGTACGCTACCACTTGAGCCACAGTGCCACTTCTGGTTTTCTGAGTGCCTTATTGGAGACAAGAGTCTCACAGACTTTCCTGCCTGGGCTGGCTTTGAACCATGATCCTCAGATCTCAGCCTCCTGAGTAGCTACAATAGCCACTGGTGTCTGGCTTTAGTTATTATTTTTAATAAACAACTTTAAAATAAATTAGGTAGTTTAAATGTTTGTATTTTTGCCTGTGTGTTTCATTGTCTTCAAATACTTAAAGAAGCACAGCTCTTTGGAATATCAGTAGAAAATAGAGTGAGGGTTATATTTCGTAGTTCAATAATCAATGTCTGAATTTTACCTAATCTGAAATTAATTCTGCAAGCCTTGTGTGTTGGTATGTCTTCATAAATGTTTTCCTATCTTAAAATGTCTTGGTCCATATTCTGAATGTATTTAGTTCTTTAAAATAGCTGTTCTTTGACACACTACTAGGATCTTTTTCCTCTATTTCCTTAATTTATACACCTGGAAGTCCAACCTCTATAATCCTCCCAGTAAATTCTCATGTATTTTTCAAACTTTAAACAATTCTCTCGTTTCCCCTAGTTCCACTGCTATGATTAGTCCATTCGGTAAAATCATATTAGTGTATTCCTCTATTATATAACATTAGATTTGTAATTGTAATAATCTGAACATCTATTTTCTCTGAACTCAAATATAAGTTCTATCCACAGATATGTTGCTGTCTGATCTAATTTTGGAAGGTTGAAGCACTGATGACCATGTCTATCTAACTAGTTCTGGAAACTCATTTATTGCTCACAAACAAAGGATTGTAAATTTGAGTACACATGTGCCTACCTACCTGTTTCTATGAATCAGAAAAATTATGATCTTTAATTCTGGCCCTCATTCTTAAGCCAATAAATGGAAATGATTTTTATCATAAACAAGTTCTCCAGCCTCATCAATTGTATTCCCCAAATATAAGACATAATTGAAATTGTCTACACTTGTTAATGGTGTTTTTGGCTGATATACCTTACTCAGGTTTTTCTCAAGTACAGGTCTCCATAGCGTATCTTGTAGCTCTATGTGGGCTTGTCAAGCTAGGGCACCACCATCATAATGAAACTGGCCTGTACTTTACCTCTGTCCTTCAATGACAGACATACTTCTTGACCAAAGAGCTAAAACCTGAAATCTGATTCTCCTACCTCTTGTAGATAGGGTTTTCATTATTGCCTACAGCTTCTACATGATAATAAGGTCTGTCCTTTTATCATTTAAATATATTTGACTAGTAAGGATGTTCAGAGAGCTCATATTATATACATGAATACATTGTGGAATGATTGCCATAGTGAAATGCAGTGTCCATAATCAACATTACTCATGAGGTCACAAGACCTGTCTGTTTTATAACTGCATGGTTGAACTACCTTCATATTTGTTCCAAGGACAATGCAGGCAATAAGAACAGTGCCGCCAAATGTATTAGAGTAATGCATACACCATGCATATTTAAACAAATATTGTTAATACAGAAAAAAACAGTAGAACAGATAAAAGCACCAAAATGGACACTTTCAATATTTATCTAGGAAAGAAGTACAGTAGGTGCTGGAACTGAATGACTTGTTCTTAAGCCTCAAGTAAAAAGAGTAGAATGCCATTCTGATCAGCTTCATAAATAGGGATTCAGTTTAAAAATAACATGGTTAGAAAATCCAGTTATTAGATGTATATAAAAGTTTCTAGTAGCTACATTTTCTTCATATTGAAATTGCTTAGCTTTGTTGTTGTTGTTGTGGGGATTGAACTCTGGGCCTGGGTGCTGTCCCTGTGCTCTTCAGCTCAAGGAGAACAGTCTACCGTTTGATCCACAGTGCCACTTCTGGTTTTCTAGTGGTTTATCGGAGATAAGTGTTTCACAGACTTTCCTGCCTGGGCTGGCTTTGAACCATGATCCTCAGATCTCAGCTTCCTGAGTAGCTAGGTTTACAGGTGTGAGCCACCAGCACCCGGCAAATTGCTTAGCTCTTAAAACACAGGCTTTTTGTTACTCTGAATTATAAAATGTTTTATATATGTACGTATGTATGTATATATATATATATAGAGACATGTACTATGCTATGTACATATATAATGTGTATTATACTAGTTTGCTAAGCTAGCATAGTACAGTTGTACCACCCCTCCAACCTGTAAACCTGTATGCCTTCCTTCTTTCACTCCCTCCCTCCCTCCCTCCTTCCCTCCCTCCTTCCTTCCTTCCTCTCAGTCTCTCTCTCTCTCTCTCTCTCTCTCTCTCTCTCTCTCTCTCTCTCTCTCTCTCTCTCTCTCTCTCTCTCTCTCTCTTTCATCAGTCATGGGGCTTGAATTCAAACCTTGGCCACTGTCCCTGATCTTTTTTGTTCTACTACTTTGTGCCACAGCTCCACTTTCAGTTTTTAGGTTGTTAATTGAAGATAAGAGTCTCACGAGGGGCTGGGAAGGTGGTTCAGTGGTAGAGCGATTGCCTTGCATGCATGAGGCCCTGGGTTCGATTCCTCAGCACCACATAAGCAAAAAGAAAAAAGCCAGAAGTGGGACTATGGATCAAGTGGTAGAGCGCTAGCTTTGAGCTGAAGAGCTGAGGGACAGCGCCCAGGCCCAGAGTTCAGGCCTCACGACCGGAACCCCTACCCCCCCCCCAAAAAAAAAAGAATCTCACAGACTTTCCTGCCTAGGCTGGCTTTGAACTGTGATTTTCAGATTTCAGTCTCCTAAGTAGGTAAGATTAGAGGGTTTAGCCATCAGCACCCAGCTCCATGGTTTTTTAAAGAAAGAGTCTTGCTTTTCACTGGGGCAAACACACCTGAGTTACAATCTACTTACTTTTAGGTATTCTATTGCTGGCATTACAGGAGCACTTTATCTTCTCAATCTCAGCCTTCTATGTAGTTGAAGAAGATCGGCACCTAAAGCAATAGCCAAACTTGTGATGAGTTGAGAAGGGTTCTCACAAACCTTTTCTACCCTAGTTAGCCTTGAGTCTCAATGCTCCCGTTCTTATCCTTCAACAGCTAAGATTACAGACAGGAGCCACCGGCATTGGCTTATGTACTTCTCTCCTAAAACTTAAACTATTTACTTAATCCATGTATAGCTTTTACTAAACAAGTATGCATTGAAATAGGCAAGATGTATTTAAATCTATTTTCCTTTGGTCTAGTTTAAAATAGTAAATGCATATGATATTGAAAATAGGCATATTTTGTTTTAGCCTTTATTTACACTTCTGCTTCAGGGAGCAAAATTAAACATTATGAAGAAAGAGCATTGTAGTGTGATTGCTAGGAACTGAAAAAGATTGTAACTTCTCTATTAGTGACTTTTAAATAAATTGTCAACTAAATGAATATTTTTACTATTATTTGTTCTAAGATGAATTTAACACATTTACTTGATATTCTGTTATTTTCAATGAGGTATAAAGTATTCTTTATTACCATTATGATCCTAAAGAGTAATTTGTTATTTTAAGAAATGCATCAACAGTGTTATTACCAGGTTCCAATAGATTTTTTTGTTTTAGTGCCTCTTTTTTTTATTATCCATTGCTTTTGTTTATTATAGCCTCTTTTTATTATCTTTACTTTTCACTTATCAGTTAATATTCATACAGCAGTTTATAAATATAATACATCATAATCAATGTCATCTCTTTCAATATTCTTACTCATCCCTCTCCTACCCATCCCATTCCTTGCTCTTAATTTTGTAAGATATACATTGAATTCTTGACTGCATTCTCCTACTCTTTTCCTCTTTATTCATCTACACCTTTCTCCTTGACCCCACTTTGCCCCTTTTAAGTACCTGCTTGTTGAACTTTCACTTTCTACTTCTAAGGAATTACACTATGTCAGTTCTACTTTGAATCTACCATGTTTCTGGTTAATTTGTATACACTTACATGCTGTCCAATATATTTATTTACATATTTATGAGTTAAATAAAGCTTCCACTGTTTGGTTTTGTTAACGTACCTTGTTGAAGACATTGTTAACTGCATTTACATATATGTTCTCTATCACAGATTGTGACATCTTTGAAAGATATTTATATTAGTACTTAGCTAAATGTCTCTTTATTCATTTTTCTTTCTACTCTTTGTTTTTAACATGCTGCAGTAGCTAACATACTATGGAGAGAAGAAGGTACTGTATTCAATATTTTTTAATATTACTGTGATAATTTTGCTTGATTTTATTAGATTTTTTCAGGAGTTCTTTTTGTAGTTTTATTTATCAGTAATTTTAATAATTAGCTCATTCTTTTCAATTTGATTAGTAATTCATTTGATTATAATAGCTCTTGTAAAAACCTGCTATTAAATATTTTTATCATCAGATTAGTTATTAATATATAGCCAGAAAGTTTTTATCATAGTATATTGAAATGCTTTTTGAAAGTATAAAGTCAAAACAAAGTCAAAGTCTACCTAATTAACCATAATGTTTAATTTTTCCTTGAAACAGAGTGTTCTTGTAAATACAGGATAAAACAAAATATACTTATTTTCAATATCATATGCATTTACTATTTTCAACTAGACTAAATGAAAATAGATTTAAATACATCTTGCCTATTTCAATGCATACTCCTTTAGTAAAAGCTATACAGAGATTAAGTAAATAGTTTAAATTTTAGGAGGGAAGTACATAAGCCAAGTACTGGTGACTTCTGCCTGTAATCTTAGCTGGTTGGAGGATAAGAACCTTGAGGTTCAAGGTTAACATAATTTATATAATAAACCCTTATTAAGTAAAAAATGAATAATTATAAAGCCAATCATCTGATCAAAGGAATATAATAAATTACCTTAGACATGGGTCACAAAATATGAAGGACATTGATTCAAATGTAGTCTACAGCACTAAAGAACATAAGAAAAATGACCAGCTTCTTAATGTCATAATCTTTTCTCAAAAATGAAAATAAGCACTGTTGCTACTGGTTCCTTAACTGAAGCCACTACTCAGTAAATGATATCCAGTGCCATTTAGTATTGCAATTTTTTTTGTTTTATTGTTTCCCACATTTAATCTCAACAGCTAGGGGAAAAAATCTAGTCTGAGTATTCAAACTGTTTATCCATTGTATTTTTATTAAATTCTTAGAATAAAGTACCCATGAGTAAGCAATAGACCATTTTCACAGTTTATCCCTGACAAACATCTCCACCTCTTACAGCTTTTCTACAGGATCAGAGTTGTTCCTCCATGTGTCTCAGAAGCTCAAAGAATTTGACTGTGACACTTAAGTTCTCAATGAGAATTTAGCAAGTTTTTTTCATGTTATCTTTGTGATGAAAGTCACAGATCTAAACAAAGAGATCATGTTCTACAGATCTGTATTTGATAGTTATTAAGAAAAAATGTGGGGCTGGGAAGGTGGCTCAGTGGTAGAGTGTTTGCCTTGCATGCCTGAGGCCCTGGGTTCGATTCCTGAGCACCACATAAGCAAAAAGAAAAAAGTTGGAAGTGGTACTGTGGCTCAAGTGGTAGAGCGCTAGCCTTGAGCTGAAGAGCTGAGGGACAGCACCCAGGCCCAGAGTTCAGGCCCCACGACTGGACCCCCCCCCAAAAAATGTGTGAGTTTATTTTACCTCATGAACCAGGTGCTTAGAAAACGATTGACTCTGTCTACACAATGCTGTTATGAGAGAATTAAAAGCATGTGAAACAAATCCTCATATATTTTGACTTTAATAAATGCCATAAATATTATTTCATGATATAACTTTCAGTGCACAATTTATAAAATTCAAGCCACTCAAAAATAAAGGAAGTCTTCATATTAATTAAAATCCCATTGAGATTTATTATTTACAAGCATTTTTCCTTAAGCATTTTGATAAATGCAATGAATATTATTACTTCAATTCAGTAATCATATTCTTGAATCAACAATAAAATGTAAAAGGAATCAATTAAAATCCACTGAAGTGTATTACTTAAAATCATTTTTTATGTGCCTGGTGGCTAACACCTGTAATCCTAGCTGCTCAGGAGGCTGAGATCTGAGAATGTGGTACAAAGCTAGCCCATGCAGGAAAACTCCGTGGCACTCTTATCTCTAATTAACCACCAGAAAATTGGAAGTGGTGCTGTGGCTCAAGTGGTTGAGCTCTCGCTTTGTGATGAAGAGCTCAGGGACAGTGCTCAAGCCAATGTTCAAGCCCCATGACCGAAAAAAATCATTTTTATTTACCTATTTCTTCTGATAGTTTTATTTAACTATTTCTTCTTTTAGTCTTTCAGTATATTTCAATTATTATTCTCTGTTAATCAAAAATATTCTTTTTTGCTGATTTTATTTGTTATATACTTTAGAAAAATATCACTATTTAATATGTTTGGCAAAAATAAGTATTTACAAGAAATATCCTTAGAAAAATATTAACTTTTTTATTTTGTGAATAATTATATTCAAATTAGTGTGTTGCTTCTTAAACAAAATTTACAATAGACATTATTTTGCTTAATAGACCTCTTTAAATTAATTTCCGTCATGCCATGATTACAATTAAAATTAAATGCATATACTGGTGGTATAAACAGTGACTAGAAATAGTGTATAAGTTTGAGAAATCAGTAAAACACCAATTATGTATAATTACTTCATGAACATAAGTAAAACATTAGTTGACTAAAGCTTCCAATACAAATTCTATTACCATTTTTGAAAATTAGAATAGTAACATATACAAAGTTTATATTTTGAAAATGTATTTCCACTCTATTCTTTTTTTTTTTACATTTGTGTGTTTGTGTCTCTTCTGTTGTCAGAAGTAACTTTAAATTTAGCTGTTTTTTGGTTTCTGTCCTTTATGTAAATTTTTCTGAATTTGGGGGAGGGAAGGAGAAGCACAGAAACAGTGGGACAAAGGGTGAACAAATTCAGCAGTGATACTATACATTATGTTGTAAATTAACTATACAACTTGGGGAAAGGAAGGGGTTGGAGAAAAAAGGCTGTGAGAAAATGAGAGAGGGCATGACACTGTTCAAAAAGAAATGTACCTGACATATGTAACTGTAATCTTTCTGTACAACACCTGTACAATGAAAGTTAAAAAGGATGGCTTTAATAATGCCAGGTTAAAATTATATTAAGTATTGTAAAATCATTTAAAAGACAAAAGTATCAGAACCTAGCTTAGACAAGAGTTTATAACTTACATATATCTCACTGACATCACATTTTACTTATCACATCAATATTTATGCTTAAACAAGAGTATCCTCTAATCTGATTTTCATTTCTTTCCTACTTACCATCTTTGCTTAAACCAGTAAAAAGTAATGTTAAAGGAAGAAATATCTTACCCATTTGTTGATAATTATCTTTTTATTATTTATTATTATCTATAAGTAGTTGTAAACAGGAGTTGAAATTGAAAATTTTCTTAAAGAATCCATTAACTACAAAACATTTTGAAAACTTCGAAAATTCAAAGATAAATAAGATTTGATAATTGCCTTAAAGCAGTCTAAATCAAAGCAAGTAATTTAATATAGCATTTTAAATACAGACTTATATAATCTCCTATGTAAATTAATAATACTTTCTAATGTTTATACCAGATAATCAGTGTGGGTTTATGAATAAATCCAACTTAATAACAAGTGTTTATGTTGATGTCACTGAGTTATTCACTCATGTTATTCACTCAAAAGTACTGTTATAAAATAATATCAATATTTCCCAATATATCTAGTAGTCTGAGAGAATCTACTTATGGATAAATATGTGTGAGTGTGTGTTTGCTTGTGTGTGTGTGTGTGTGTGTGTGTGTGTGTGTGTGTGTGTGTGTGTGTGTGTGTGTGTGTGTTACTGGTAACTAAATGCAGGTCTTGTTACATGAGCACACCATACTTTAGTTTGAGTTGATATAAAGGTACTACTGAAGTGTATGACATGATTTTACTTTGTTTACAAATACATTTTGGGTTCCAAATAAAGATAAAAAGATTGAAAACATTCATGAGACAAAAATCTATCCGTGTTGAGTTATTCAAGATACAAATTGCAGTGAATACTGTCTAGTATTCTGTAGATGAAAACAAGAATTTCTCATATGTAGAAACACTGCACATTAAAATACATAACATAATGTGAAGATTTTGCACAACACCAAAACTTACTTAATATCCTTAATTACCAAATCACATTAAAGAATTATAACGGTATTGTCTATAATTCTAAATCCTAAAGTAATGACAATTTAAGTCAGTGGAGGAAAATATCAGCATAACATCTTTTGTGATTAATTTAAACATGTACCAAATTATTAAACATCAACCAAATTTTACTGAGGAAACCTGTGAAATAATTATGCTGTTTATAAGTAATATTACAATGAAATAAACAGAGAACTGTTCTATTCTTAAGCTTCTCTCCAAGATAAGAATGTACATTGTGGTTATTTTTTTCTTATTCATTACAATTATAAGAACATTAGAAAATCTTCTGGGAAGTACTTTTTATTGGAAGAATTACTGGAAGTAATTCTTTATGTTTTCCATTTGTATAAAAAGAAAGACATGGCAAATAAACTAAAAGGCTCACAAGAAAAAAGATAAATTATAGAGTATTTCTAGAGCCACTGTATTTCAGGAGATTAACAATTGACCTGGAAACAACAAGGTACATGTGCCTGTCTTTCATTCGTCACTGGGTGATGAATGAAAAATCAGTTTGTATGAATTCACAAAGTATTCTTACCATAGAATGTTAGTTGTTTTTAGAGAAGTCAGAAATTTTGAAAAGTACTCTAAGGATAGACATTTGTAACCAAGAGAGTGTACAACTTAAAATTACATGATCTTCAAACTTTAGTACCAGGTTCTCCTTTACAGTTTTAAATCAGATTTACAGCTTAATGAACTTTTGTTGCAGTGGGTTATTTTTGTTAGTATTTACATATTAGAAATTAAACAAACATTAAAATATGTATTAATTTGTTAAAAATTTATAGAGATTATAAGAATAATTCAGTGTTAGATCTTGTGCTTAGGATGTAAAACTCCCTGGGATCAATAACTAGGAAATAAAAAGGAAAGAAAGAAAAAGAGAGAAAGGAAAGAAGAAAGAATGGAAGGAAGGAAGAAAGGAAGGAAGAAAGGAAGGAAGGAAGGAAGGAAGAAAGAAAGGAAGGAAGGAAGGAAGGAAGGAAGGAAGGAAGGAAGGAAGGAAAGAAGGAAGGGAGGGAGGGAAGAAGGGAGTGAGGGAAGAAAGAAGGGAAGGGAAGGGAGGGAGGGAGGGAAGGAAGGAGGGAGGGAGGAGGGAAGGAAGGAGGGAGGGAGGGAAAGAGGGACAGAGGAAGAGAGAAAGAAGGAAAGAGAAAGAAAGAAAGAAAAGAAAGAAAGAAAGAAAGAAAGAAAGAAAGAAAGAAAGAAAGAAAGAAAGAAAGAAGGAAAGAAAGAAAGAAAGAAAGAAAAGGAAAGAAAGCAAGAAGGAAGGTAGGAATGAAGGAAGAAAAGAGGGAAGAAATGAAGGAAAGAAACAAGGAAAGAAAGTGAACTATATTAAGCCTACTACAGTTTGCCATAAATATCATATTATATTTTAAAGATACATTTTCAATAATAATTAGACAACTCTCATTCCAGATCTTTTAGCTAGGGCTTAACAGTAGTGTTGGATTTCTATATCTAATACTACTCTGAGAAGTTGTAACTTTTCACATGTATTATACTTTTGGTAGCCTGTGAAAAATTGCATTCTGAATATAAGAATGAGAAAGAAAATGTGAATGATATTTTAGCACTTTTATAATAATAGTTTTGACTTAGCAGGCCTCTTGGGTAGATCATATGTGAAAGATACTACAAAGTCAATTTCTTCACAGAATCATGGATTGTGAGAAAACAAGACAAAATCGGATATCACAAAAATTTAGCATAGAAAATCAAAATTAAAAAAACTAAAAATTGCCTTGAGGTAAAATGGGAAGAACAATCAAATTAGGACTGCTTACCATTTTACTAGTTGCTTTGAACCAGAAGACTTTCAAACTAGAGATATCCGCCATAGAAATCATGACAGTTTGTTAAACTCTTCCTGGACCGCAGTCATTCTGCTGTTTGCCCTGTTGAACATTAAATTCTTACAAATTCTGTATGCCATAAATGTAATTATTTTGTTTTTAAAAATATTTATTTATTTATTATTTTTATAGAGTTGATATACAGAGGGGGTTCAGTTTCATGAATCAAGTAAAGAGTCATGAGTACAATTCTTTTTGAACCATGTCTCCCCATCCATCACTGTCTCCTGGTTCTTACCTCCTGTCCCCACCCACAAGACACACAGTTCATTTTCCACATAATGTCTAGTGAGTATTACTGTTATATTTGTTCACCTTCATTTAACTTTTTCTGTGCCCTCCCTCACCCTATTAAATACAAACAAACAAGTAAACACACTGAATGATTAAAACATATATATGCATACACACTAGGACATGAAACATGTGTAGAGTTCTATAACTCTACACATTCACAAACTGAGAAAGGAGGATTTACGTAGGAGTATTTATATAGTAGCTATGTGTAGATGATTGCGTAAAATAATATTCTATGCAATGAGCTGCAAGAAATGGACGCAAGAGATATTTTTAGTTGCCCTTATTGCTATTTTTGTTTTCTTGTCCTTTTGCCTTGTTTTTTAATTTGTTTATGTAAGTGCAATTTTTATATCCAAGTATATATAATGTAGGGAAACAAGCCCAAGGCTAGTTGACATTTCCCTGATTTTAAAAAAAAGTGGGCTGATTTGCCTCAGATCTCTTTGAATAAGAACAAAATTCACCTTTCTACCTCTTTCTCTGATAGCACTTCTCAGAAAAAAAATAGTTCATAGTAACTTACACATTTGCATGCACAAATATTTTGTTTTCTTTTTACAAAAGTCCCAATTGAAAATGTGTGGGAGTCATCAATTTCCAACATCTCTATCATAAGTCAGTTTATATTACTCTGTGCTGGTACTACGTTTGCATATGTATATTATTATAACAGAAAAAAAAGAAGCACATCTGAATGATAGGAAGTTCTGCTAGGATCCACACCAATCTTTTAGGAACAGAGTATGACTTGCAAGAAAATAAATGGAAAAATATGACAGTCTTGTGAGTGAGGGCAGAAGAATTAACAAGTTCTTTAATGACATGGATAAGATTTTATTTCATAAGCAAGGTGATGAATATATAACTATCTATTTTATAATTATACATTAAAAAATAAAATCACATAGTGAAAAGAAAACAGGAAACAAATGAAAACAGAACAGAACCAAACATGGATAATGGCATTTGGGTTCACCTGTAACTTTTTAATCTAGAAGTAGTTTATGCTTTATAAAATGCTGATGTGTAATTCATAATTTAAACGCAAAACATAGGCTCTCAAATTAAAAGAGTGATTTATATTTATGAAGTGGTTTCTAAAGGAAGCATTGCTCAGAACTTTCACTGATGCAACTAATCTTACAGGACTCCCATGGAGCATTGTATGAAAATATGGTAAAGAAGAATGAGAGACAGAAATGTTTTCAGAAGCTTTGAAAAAAATTGAATTATGAATACTGATTTTAAACACTTGCAAATTTGTGATTGCAGGCTGACTTTGAGAGGTGGTAAGACAAGAGCACTTATGTTCATTCAGACATCCCATATGGGATGTCTGAATGAACATAAGTTCATTCTGAAGAACAGACCATGATATGGCTTGATTATGTTCATAAGTTATAACAATAACATATATTATTATGAAATAAAAACATCAGACTGGTAGTTATTAATGTTCAACTTATATGTGTTTTAAGGTAATTTCACTTGTAGGTTTACTGATACAAGTCAAAATTGTTTTGATTATGAACATTGACTACCTTTTGGGAGTGGAATATGTATAGTTAAAGTGCCTGGCTACCAAGCATGAGGACCTGTATTCAGCCACAAAGATAGAGGAAAAATAGAGAATTAAAACTTTAGTTCATGTCATCTCTGTTAATGTTCAAAAATACCACATTTCTGGATAGGCACAGATGGCTCACGCCTGTAATCCTAGCTACTCAAGAGGCTGCAATCTGGGCATTGTGATTCAAACCCAGCCTGGGCAGAAAAATTTATGAGACTATTATTACTAAAAAGGCCAGAAATGGAGCGGTAGCTCATGTGGTAGAGAACTGGCTCTGAGCAAAATGAGTTCAGGGACAATACCCAGGCCCTGAGTTCAAGTAAGTGGACGGGCACAAAAAGACTATGAAGAAGAAAGTAAGAAGATGGAGGAAGAGAAGGAGGGGGGAGCAATAGGTGGGGGAGGAGAAGCAGGAAGGGAAGAGGGAGAGAGAGTGGGGGAGGAAGGAGAGGGGGAAGGTGGAAGAGGAAGGGGAAGAAGAAAGAGGAGGAGAAGGAGAAGAGGAGAAGGAGGAGGGGAAGGGGGAGGAGGAAGGAGGATGAGTAGGAGGTGAGTAGGAGGAGGAAGGGAGAGGAAGAGGAAGAGGAGGGGGATGAGGAAGGGGTAGAGGGAAGGGGAAGGAAGGGGGAGAGTGGGAGGGAAGAGGGATAGGGGGAGGAAGTGGGAGAGGAGGAGAAGGAGGAAGAGGGGGAGAGGAGGAGGAGGAAGGGGAAATAGAGGGAGGAGGAGAAAAAGGGAGAGGGGGAGGAAGAGGAGGAAGGAGTAGGAGGAAAGGGGAGGGGGGAGGAAGAGGAGGAAGGAGAAGGAAGAGGAGGAAGGAGGAGGAGGAGGAAGGGAGAGAGTGGGAGGAGGAAGAAGGGGAGCAGGAGGAAGAAGGGGAAAGAGGGGGAGGAGGAGGAGGGGAAGGAGGAAGAACAGGAGGAGGGGAGGAAAAGGAGGAGGAGGAGGAGGAGGAGGAGGAGGAGGAGGAGGAGGAGGAGGAGGAGGAGGAGGAGGAGGAGGAAGAAGAAGAAGAAGAAGAAGAAGAAGAAGAAGAAGAAGAAGAAGAAGAAGAAGAAGAAGAAGAAGAAGAAGAAGAAGAAGAAGAAGATCCCATTTCTGGAAATGCAATACATAATTAAAGAAAAAGATTGCATTTCTTAAAACTGAGGAGTACAAATTATTTATAAAATAAGTGTAAAACAGTCAGTATTCTTTAAAAAAGTATTTGTATTATAAACTAAATTAACTTCATTATCTCTAAATAAAAGGTCATATACACTATGTGTAAGTGCTAATAATGAGATATTAAATTTGAAACCAAATCATAAAAAGTTGAAAAATACAGCCTAAATAAATAAAATCACTAGTAGAAAAAAAGCTTAAGTATGACTTAAGGTCAAGAAATAAATACTTTTATAAACCAGCAAATATTTATTTGGCACTTAACATTACTTTTATCTAGATTTTGTTGATAGTCTTAACTGAAAAATTAATTTACTGATTCAAAAATTGATTTGGGTGTTTTTTAGTTTAAATAAATCATGCTTCTCTGTATAAGTGTTTTAACATTTAAATATGTTAAGCAATAATTGTTTAGTTTTGCAAAATACCAAAATTTTTATTATTGAGTTATATGAGATATGATTGAAGAAATCTGAATGCATCACTTGACTTTGATAAAGAAGCTAAAGCAAGCAAGGATTGGAAAATGAAGACAGCAAGAAGCTGAGCATACTGGAACAATTAGAAACAGTAAACAGACTTGTGGGCATGGGTATGTGAAACTCTCTAGGCTAGACCTTCCATAGTGCAATTGTTACTATCCCAGCTCTTATATCCATTAAATATGGATGTACAAAATAAGGAAGATGAATTTTTGAGATGTTATATACTGGATATAAAGTGGAAAAGTTAAAGTAGGATTAAAATCATTACATTTAGATTATTCTAAGACCTTTAATTCATTTTAAACTGTGGAAATAGACTCAAAATTGCCAGCTTAACAACTATGTTTGTCCTTTATGTAGGATGATCTTGACAAAATTTAGTTTTGAAAAAATACATATTCTCTGACATCTATATCTTTATATAAAGTAAACTGCACTGAGAATGCAGTTAAATTTTCCACAGTAATTTCACAAGAAAATAATGGAGTGAATTTCATTCTTCTGCAATTTTTTTTATTCTTTAACTAAAACCTACATAGAGTCGGGCAGGTTTCTAACAATCTATGTGTGGAAGAGTTGTAATTCTTTTATAGTTATATAAATATATAGTTATAGTTTATAGTTATATTAAAGAAAGCACTGATAAGTAAGAATAAAGATGTGTGCATAGAATGAGAAAGCAGCTGGGAAGGTCTTGCAGGGTTTGCCTTGTTCACATTATACATTCACAAACTCATCTGATGCACTGCAGTTAGGGGAGAGGCATTGAGTTACGTTGTAAAGATTTCTGATAATTCTGCTTTGAACTTTGGAATGTGTTTTTATTCCTAAGGTCTTGGAATTGGGAACATGTTCTATGTTTTTTATGAAGATGGAATCAAAGTGATACAACCCGTAGAATGTGAATTTCAAAGGCACATTAAGCCTAGTGAAAAGCTCCTTGGATTTCAAGTAAGTATCTGAAAACCTCCATTGCAGTTCTGTATAACAATTTTGTTAAGTTGAAATACATTTTGGATGTATAATAAAATGTATACATCTATGAAGTTTGTGTTGGAATTAAAAACATTAAATCTATGATAACGGTTGTTACTTCATGAAAGTGTTATAACTGAGAGAAAAGTTAAATGACATTGTGCTTTCTAACTATGTATTTATACTAAAATGAATTTGATGGAAGTGAATATTAAAGGACAAACAGAAGGTGCAATAAATTTTTCTTAGTGATTTTAATTTAAAATAACATAATTGGGCTGGGAAGGTGGCTCAGTGGTAGAGTGCTTGCCTTGCAAGCATGAGGCCCTGGGTTCGATTCCTCAGCACTACATAAGCAAAAAGAAAAAAACCAGAAGTGGCGCTGTGGCTCAAGTGGTAGAGTGCTAGCCTTGAGCTGAAGAGCTGAGGGACCAGTGTCCAGGCCCAGAGTTCAGGCTCCATGACCGGACCCTCCCCCAAAAAAGTAAATAAAATAACATAATTTATAGATATCACAATGAAATTAAAAACAATTATATGTAAATAACTTGGAAGTTGTGATATATTGGATGCTTTATTAAATCCTCTTCTTATTCTTTTTGAATGGATTGGAAGATTTCAATTTACATTGGAAAAATATCAATTCCTGTATTTATTTGGTTTAACTCAGTTTTATCATAAAGATTTTCATGTGTGTTACTTGGATATCAAATTTAGAATAGCACAATTTTCTGATATATATACATAGTAGTGATGATCTATGAATCTTTGTGTTGCTATGATTATCTATGTCTACAGCTACAATTGGACATATCTGCATATAAATATATAATATTAAAATGACTTATGTGATCATGAAGTCCTACTCAAGTTCAGACATACACTCACATCCTAAATGAGAGTACATATAAGGAAGTGTTAATGAATCCTTTCTGGAAACTCATATTTAAAATATAAAAAGGTATGGAATATGACAAAAAAGAAAAATGTTTAATGTAATACTTTAGATCTGTTATTGTCAGCTCCTCTTTCCTGCCTGGCAGTGGCCAGTGCTGCTGTTTATGCACTTGTTTCTATCTAGAATGCAAGTCCTAGAATAAATGGAGGAAAGCCATTAGAGAGTAAGGAAGGTAAACCAGATGCCTTCAGGACATTCTGTGAGACAAACCCATCCTTGTGTTTTCTTTTTCAAATAAAGAAACACAGCTTTAATTCACTATATCCATTATTGCATACAGTAAATGAAATCACTTTTATTTCTGTTTATATACTTCAACTATGGGTATTTAAATTGTATATACCATTTTATCTTGATTTTAAAGCTTTAGGAAAAATAAATCAATTTTTCATAAGGTATTTCATATTCACCTATTTGTGTAACAAACATGAGTAAAATCATAAACATGGCTTACCCTTTATAATAAGTAGAAAAGATTGCACAAGTTATCTTAGTGTTAGTAAGGGAAGTTTCAAATTCTCTGATAATAGCTAAAGCATGTCTAGCCATCACAAAATTACTAGCTCTGTAGAACCCGAAACACTCTTCGGTAAAATGATTTTGCTGTGAATTAAATAAACATTTGATGTCATTCTTTTATATTTGCAATTTGCCTAGATTCACTTAATGTATTTTCATGAAAACATGAATGAGGTATAAAATTAATTGTCTTACTCTATCAGGAAGCCATGTTTATGATTATATAGCCTCAAGTGTCTATTAAGGTAAGATCACATGTTTAGAACTTTTGTTGGAGTTCAAAAGGAAAGTTGAGTTTCTAGTATAAACAATAACAAGCTAGTTTATCTGATCTAGGAAGATAAACTTCTTGAGTACTAGTAGTAGAAATGAGTCATTAGGGGTTTATTTCCCATGGAAAAGATTGAAGAGTAGCATTTTTTTCAAATATACTGTCTGCATTAAGACATTAAAATGCAATTCTCAGCCTAACTTTCTGATCAGCAAATTTTAGTTAAACCACTGGTAAACCGGGCTGGGAAGGTGGATCAGTGGTAGAGTGCTTGCCTTGCATTCATGAGGCCCTGGGTTCGATTCCTCAGCACCACATAACAGAAAAAGCCAGAAGTGGGCACTGTGGCTCAAGTGGTAGAGTGCTCACCTTGAGCTGAAGAGCTGAGGCACAGTGCCCAGGCCCAGAGTTCTAGTCCCATGGCCAACAAAAAAAGCCAAAAAACAAAAAGACCCACTGGTAAACTTGGAATCTTTATTAAGTCTCTCAGAAGATACTGTGTGCTTGCTCTAAATTTTAGTTTGGGTTAAGTGTCAGATTGGGTTAAGATTTAAACTTTTAAAAGTTACTGGCTGAGGGTTCATACAGCCAGCTTTTAGACCCTCTTCTATCTCCATTTCCTATTAGAACCTGAAAGTTGTACTACTGTTTTTAACTCTAATGGAAACAATTCTGAACTGTAGACCTGAACTAAGTATGGAGTGTACAAAAAGTCTAATATGAATTCATGGCCTTACATTTGCTAGGTTGGTGCTCTATGACTTCAGCAGTAACCCAAACCTCTTTTGTTTTGGTTAACTTTCAAAGAGGGTCTCATTCTTCTTACCTATGCAGACCTTGTAATTCAATTCCTCTGTTTATATTAAGCTATAATCACAGTGTATGTTACTATACCCAGCTTGTTTTTGATAGCTTTTCTTTTGCCCAGGCCAGCCTAGAATTGTGATCCTCTTGCCTTCACCTTCCATGTGGTTATTATAGGCCTGTGCAATTTTTATAGATATCTGAATAATTTTTAATCACCCATGTTGTACCCAATATATGGAACCAGAACATTGTACTACTGGTTTTAACACCAAGTCGTACAACACCAAAGTTCAGAAACAATTATAAACTTTAGAACTCAACTAAGTATTCTCTAAGCAAGAAGTCTGATATGAATCTCTAAAATATCTGTATTCTATCTGTGGAATTTCAAATTTTAAACGTAGATTTCCTGTGTAAACAAAGTATTCATGCTCTTCAAGAATAGTTTTCTACATGTAAATGATTGTTCCTACTGTACAGAATACTAAGGTATTGAGATATTGATTCCCTCAAATCAATTTTCTTTTATTTTTGTTGTGTTTTTGCTAGGTAGGACTTTTGTTACAATTTGCCTGTTATACATAGGATTTCATAGGCAATCAGTTCCCCTTACTTCTGCAATGCATCCTTAACATTACTTAACAACAAGTCAAATTTCCGTGTTCAATATTTATTCTTTTTCTAATATAATTATTACATTTCAAAGCATGGTCCACAAAACCATTGGTTAAAGCACCAGATCTTCTATGTGATGTGGACAATCCATTTCCTTACAGATCCATTGAGCAAACTTTTGAATACACACTCTGTATATTGTGGGAAAACATGAGAATATTTTCCTGAATATTTTCTTACCTATTCTTCCTCTGTGAATAGAGATGCAAACATGGCTTTGCTTATAGTAAGAGAGGGATGAAAATGTAAGCCTTTATCCCTCTTTGTTTGCAGTGATATCCTGCCAAGAGTTTCCTAAAGAGAGTAATGTAAGCTATTCTAAGTATTTTTTTAAAAGCTATTCTGTAGATTTCAAAAGAAATAAATTTATGAACTTGGTCTTTGAAGTCCTAGATTTCAAGAGGCCTTCTAATGTTTCATTAAAATACATACTGTTTTACAATTCTCAGGTTGTGTCTCTTTTAGAATTCAGCATGTGAGCTTAGAATTAAGCAGTAGGTCAAGGCAAAGTCTGTAAAGTATATGACTGCGTTAGTATGGAGTGACATAGTGACCTCTTAATTAGGTCCAGTGTTGGTATCTAAAACAGCAAATGAAGATGTCTCCTAAAGATTATTGATAAAACAGCCACATTTTTATATGAATGTGACCAAACGTCAATCCAATATATTCTTTCATGAATAAGAGCCCACTTACACACACATAAAATTTCATTCTACACATATTACAAATAACAAAGCCATTTGTATTTTACTGGTGTTTGTATTCAAGCATTAACATAGGTAAGTAAGAATTTAAAACTGTTGATTTTCTATGCATTAATAATGAACATGCCAAGGAAGAAATTAGAAAAGCAATCTCATTTATATTAGCCTCATGATAGTGAAGTAAGGCTCAAAAAGAGAAGTAACATATGATTCCAATCATGTGTTCAAAATGAAAAATTGATCTCATGTAACTCAAAAAATGCCCAGTTTTCGGATGCCCCCTCACAGACCACCAGAGAACACAATGCAAACAGCAGAGTCGTTTATTGCAAGCTCAAGCTTGGTCCTCCACACACTCGGTAACTGATGACGGTAAGAGGCCCCAAGCATAGAATCAGCACAACTTTTATATTATTAAACAAGTTCACAAGTTCAGGGAATTTCCACACAAGCAAGTTCACAAGTTTAGAGAGCTTAAGTCCACCCTAACCACACTTCCCTTTTTCTGATGGAACGCGTAGGCAGCTGTTCTGTTCCTTAAGGCTGGGCAGGGTTGGTAACAACCTGCGGTTTTTCTGAGAACTATTTTTGTCTTTGGGGGTTACTCTGAGCGCAGCACAGCTCAGGAGGTTTGATCTTAAAATGGAGTTACTTTAGCTCTTCACAGTCTCCGGAGACCAGACTCAAGGTGCAGATCTAACTTTATTACGTAGTGAACAAGCTTATGTACAGCACAGCATTTAATCAGAAGTACTCTGATGCTTGCACAACTCTCAGCAAATAGGCGGGCCTTTTAATGCAACCTTTAGCCAATGTCATGCATACACACACTCTTTCTGAGGTTAGAGGATTTGGAGGGGCAGGACTTCCATGGGTCTCTTCCACAGGGCAGAAGTGACCAACACCCTTCGTTCCCAACCACATTGGCCTCACTGGTGTGCCCAGGGGCATGTGTTTCCGGCCATGTGCAGCCTGCACAAAGTCAGGGAGTAGGGTGTAGGGTGGACTGGGGCCTCAACCTAGCTGTCTGGTAAACCCCAGAGATCCCTCCACAAAAGGCCATAGAAAAGTCGACTAATTGGTACCAAGTAATATTTAAATAGGCCTAAGAAGTTTAACAATGCACCACATGCTGACTATAGAGAGCAGTGATGATAAATATTTCAGAAAGCTGGGAGTTAAGAGCGTTCACCACAAAGAATTTAAAATTGTGAGGAAATGTTTGATGTGATTAATACATCATATGAACTTCGTGAATAGATGCAATTTTAATATTTTGTGCTCTACTTAAATGTAAATTGAAATGAATACTTTATGTTCTATCTGAAAACTGCTACAAGTCCAATATAAAAATAACTGCATATCAACTCATTATGAGCTATGTACTTCAGCATATAGAATTTATGTATCTATATTAATTCCTGAGTAATGATGTAACTTTGTGTTAGTTTTTACTGTGGATTTACATATGAAAACTATGGTTGCTATAGTCTTTGTTTTCTGAAGTTTAGAAATAAATGCATAACATAGCTGGTGATACTGCTGTGTTGTGTAAGTCCAAGAAGAGCTAAAGATAGTGCTATAATTTTCCAATCCATCATTAATACTCTAATTTTGAAAATCAGTGGAAAAAATAGAGAAAAATAAATCCTAATGAGCAGTAAAATAGCAGCTTAAATATTTAAGAGAGAAACAACAATTTTGAAATGTATATAATTTTTATCATGGTGATTAGTATGTGTCCATATTTTGGTTTGTATGTAGGGATTATACTTCATAAATTCTAATGTATATGAAAAAACATAAATGTCATTTAAATTCTAAGCAGTTTTTTTAATGATTACTAATTCATTTTGTAAAATAAAACTGAAACTGATAATTTAATCAATTATGTTTGGCCTGCATGTTGCTCCTGAGCTTTTTTTGCTTAAGGCTAGCATTCCAACATTTAAGCCACTGCTACTTCTGGCTTTTTAGGTAGTTTAGTGGAGATAAGACTCTCTTTCCTGGGCTGGCTTCTTACTATGATCCTCACATTTCAGTTTTCTGAGTAGATTGGATTACAGGCATGACCCACCAGCCCTTCACTAAACATACCTTTTTAAAGAAATTATTATCACTAAGGTTTAATATATTTTATTTACTGATTGAAAACTGTAACGGTATGAATTTTTATCAGTCTTTCCATGTTGGCTTCAATTCTAAAACCTTTCCTCAAATATTATATACTGGTTTGAAGACCTAATATGAAACCTTTGGCCTTGATAGTCACTTGGATCTCCCAGCTTTTCCCAGTAGATATTAAGTGCCTAAATCTCTGCTTTTTAGAGCTTCTAGCTCCTTACCTCACTCTCAGTTATAATCCAGCACTTTACACGGGTTGTGTGACCAGGACACCATCATCTAATCTTGTACTTTATATACTGGTAGAATATTTTGCATTGAAATATAGTCATAAGTATATAACTGACTTTTTTCCTTTTATGAATCAAATTGCCAGAATTTCAATTTCATCTTATATTCTACCTGACATAATGAGGAAAGTCAACCCAGAGTTTCCAGTGAAAGAGGTTCATAACATCTCCCTGACTTATGCATGTAGAATAATCATACTGTACTTAGCATGAACTCTAGATTATTCTACTACACACAGAAATTTTTTCACCAAGCAAATAGCAAAAATTGACAACAAAATTTGGATTAAAGCTATGTAGATTAAAGTCATTTTCATGAAACAATTTTATTAGTTTCTTGAATTTTACAAACAAGATTTTGTTTAATCATCACAATAATTGTATGTGACAAGTGATATCATTATATGTACTTTACCAAAAAGTGCAAGGCTTAAAAGTGCAAGTAAACACAACTAAACTCAGTTTATATCTATGTGATGTGTAGGCCTCAATTTGCTAACTTCTCAGAGCCATTGGCTCTGCTCTTACTGTACTCTTATTGTTTTAAAGAAAAGATAAGCATTTCCAGAATGTAGTCTTTATACTAGTGATTCCAAAATCAAAATCATGCTAGATAAATTGAGTAATAACAAATCTTAATCTGCTACGTTTCTGTCATGTCAACAGACGCTGCATGGAATAGGGCACATGGCTGGCAACATCAGTTATCACTGGTCTTCATCTAGAAAACACTGTATTGTTTGAATCATATTTAGTGATCTCAATCAAAAATTGATTAAATTCAGGGTATTATTTTATTTTAGAAAAATGAGTGAATAAAGAAGATATCTTGAGAGTCTTGTGTATATCTTACTAATAGAAAGTCCAGCTTGTATGAGGCTATGGTTTATATCTCCAGCTCTGGAAAAGTATACCTGTTTGTGTTTGTGTATGTGTGTGTGTATATGTGTATCCACAATTTAAAAGTTTTTAATGAATTATTGCAAGCACGAGTTTTTTAATCTTACAAAACAAGATTATAATAAATATCAGATCGAATGTATATATATATATATATATATATATATATGTTCAAATCTATAGATATGTTTCCACATACCCCTAAAAACATTTTAGTAATCTAAAACTAAATACTCTGATCCAATAAAAAGAGATTATTGCTCTTCATTGACAATATTGCTTACTATTGACAAACTGAATAAGAATTCATTGAAAAAAATTATTTTCCCTCTTGAATTGTATAAAAATGATAATTATATTGTATAAAAATTGTATAAAAATACAATAAAATTGTATAAAAATGATAATATTATACTTTTTTACTTTTTAAGGTTCAGCAAGGATATGTTTTAGTAAAGTAGGGAGAGATAAGAAGGAAGAACATCTCTGTTTTCTAACACAAGGAGACGGGAATAGATCAGACTGGAGCTGGTGGTTTCTTATCTGGGGTAGTTTCATGTTGAATTCTAATCTACATATCTGGTTATATTAACTAACATTAACTAATCATCTTTCTATGTTTCCAAGCAGAGAAAATGAGTTTAATCTAAATATATTCTCAATAGCATGACTAAGTTTTGATATATTTGAAAACACAGAGATAAGTGGTCTAGGCTAATTTTTAGTATTGCTTTTGATGGTGATTGTGATGATGATGTTATTGTGGTACTTGAGGTTGAACCTGAATGCTAGGAAAGCTCTCTGTCAACTGAGCTTATTTTGATTTTAAATTTGATTTTGGGATAGTGTTTTCCTGACTTTGCTGGCGCTGGACTTGGAGTTGTAATTTTTTTCCTTTGCTAAAGTGCATGAGATTGCAGATATATACAGCTATATCTGGAACCAATAGTCATTTTTTTGTTTACATCAATCTGTGTATATAATAAATGAAATAAAAATTGAAAGAAAAGTGAAATCTCCCAAACAAAGTGCTATCAGTTCTCTTTAAACTCATATCTTTGGTTTGTTTTAGTTTACACTTTTTTTTGTCAGTCCTGGCACTTGAACTCAGGACCTAGGCATTGTCCCTGAGCTTATTTTGCTCAAGGCTATCACTCTACCACTGGAGCCACAGTGAAACTTCAGCTTTTTCTATATTTTTTATGTGGTAGTGAGGAATCGAATCCAGGGCTGCATGCATGGTAGGCAAGCACTGTACCACCAAGCCATATTTCCAGCCCTTAGTCAACACTTTCCAAGCTAGTAGGTAGTAATACCACATGAAAATTTCTAGACAAATCCAACAACACTTTGATGACTCCAAATCCTGCTCAAAAAAGTAAGTCTACTAATAACATATATGGATACTGAGGAAAGTGAAGTTGCTAGAAAAGGTTTTAGATAGTGTTTTTTTTTTTTGCAATTTTCTGTTATTTTTAGCTTGATAACTAAAGATGGACCAATAGGCTCCTATTGGCCAACAGCTTTTTGTGTCAATGCTACTCTAGAGTTGAATAACTTTTTTTAAAATACATTTTTTATAATGAAAATACAGTACAGAGGGGTTACAATTACATGGGCAAGATAATGAGTACATTTCTTATCAAGCATTGTAGCCTCCTCCTTTGTTTCCCTATCCCTTCCCATCCTCCCCATGCCCCGCATCCAATCCTCCTCCCCCCCCCAACAAAGCTGTAAAGTTCGTTTTCGACATAACAACTTGTACATTACATTGTTGCAATGGTTCCACCTGTATCCCAATTTAAACAATTTGTTTTTTCCCGTCCCCTCCAAAATTGTACCAACATCAAATACAGTGAAAGCAGGGGTCATACCGTGGGGGAGGGACATACAAAGCAACAAAGAAATAATCTTATAAATGTGTTAGAAACAATCGCATGAAAGAAAAAAAAAACATTTGAATATATATCTTAGAGTTCATTTCCCTAACATCAGCTTATCTGACCTTTTCTGCTTGATTTAGACATATACTAGTTATTGCAAATAAGGGAAACCATGGGACCTATGTTTCTTTGGGCCTAGCTTACTTCACTTAATATAATTTTTTCCAAGTCTTTCCATTTACTTACAAATGGGGTAATGTCATTCTTTCTGATGGAGGCAGAAAATTCCATTGTGTATATATACCACAGTTTTTGATCCATTCATCTATTGAGGGGCATCTGGGTTGGTTCCATATCTTAGCTATAGTAAATGATGCTGCAATAAACATAGTTGTGCTGGTAGATTTAGTGTGGTCTTGTTTGTGAGCAATTGGGTAAATGCCCAAAAGAGGGATTGCTGTGTCATAGAGGATCTTTATGTGGATTTGTTTGAGGAACCTCCATACTGCTTTCCAAAGGGGTTGAACAAGTTTACATTCCCACCAACAATGCAGTAAGGTTCCCTTCTGTCCACATCCCATCCAGCACCTGTTGTTATTAGAGATCTTGATTAGAGCCATTCTAACTGGGGTGAGGTGGTATCTCAATGTTGTTTTGATTTGCTTTTCTTTTATGGCTAGGGAGGTTGAGCATTTCTTCATGTGCTTATTGGCCATCCTTCTTTCCTCTTCAGAGAAATTTCTCTTTAAGTCTTTAGCCCACTTACTTATTGGGCAATTGTTTCTTTGAAGAATTGTTGTTGGGGGATTTAATTTTTTTGAGTTCAAGTTATATTTTAGATATAAGACCCTTGTCCATTGTATGGCTAGTGAAGATCTTCTTCCAATCCACAGGCTTTCTATTGATGTTGCTAGCTATATCCTTTGCCATGCAAAAGCTCTGCAATTTCATTCAATCCCTTTTGTCCAATCTTTCTTGGATTTGTTGTGTTTCTGGTTCTCTATTAGGAAAAGTACAACCTGTGCCAAGAAGACCTAGGGTTTCTCCTATTCCATCCTGTAATGTTTTCAGAGTGTCTGCTTTGACTCTGAGGTCTTTGATCCTTCTTGAGTTGATTCTGGTACAGGGTAATATATCAGGATGTAGCTTTAGTTTTCTACAAGTAGTTAACCAATTTTGCCAGCACCATATACTGAAGAGGCTGTCTTTCTTCCATTCTATTTTTTCAGCTCGCTTATTGAAGATTAGATGGCTATAGGTCTGTAGATTAATTTCTTGGTTTTTAATTCTATTCCATTGGTCCTGAGGTCTGTTCTTGTGCCAGTACCAAACTGTTTTGATTACTATAGGTGTGTAGTAGAGTTTGAAATTTGGTATTGATATTCCTCCAGCACTGTTCTTTCTGTTGAGGATCATCTTTGCTATTCAGGGTCTTTTATTGTTCCATATGAATTTTTGGATTGCCTCTTCTATTTCCTTGAAGAATGAAGTTGGAATATTGATAGGTATTGCATTGAATTTGTAGATAGCCTTGGGAAGTATTGCCATTTTCATGATGTTGATCTTTCCAATCCAGGAACATGGGAGTTTTTGCCACTTTCTAAATTTTGTTCTGATTTCCTTTTTCAGGTTTTAAAGTTTTCATTATAGAGGTCCTTCACTTCTTTGGTTAAGTTAATTCCTAGGTATTTTATTTTTTGTGGAGCTATTACAAATGGAGTTGCTTTCCTAATTTCAGCCACACTTTTCTTATTGTTGGCATTCAAAAGAGCCAATGATTTTTGAGGGTTAATTTTCTACCCAGCTACTTTGCCAAACTTTTGAATCAGCTTGAGTAATTTGGGAGTGTAATCTGTGGAATTCTTTAAATACAACATCATGTCATCTGCAAACAGGGAGAGTTTTACTTCTTCTTTCCCTATTTCGATCCCCTTTATGTTTGCATCTTGTCTTCTTGAGAAGTGGAGAGAGTGGACGTCCTTGGCTTTAGTTTTTCACCATTAAGTATAATGCTGGTTGTAGGTTTGTCATATACAGCCTTTATTGTATTGAGGAATGTTCAATGGATTCCTAATTTTTCCAGACCCTTCATAATAAAGGGGTGTTGTATTTTGTCAAATGCTTTTTCTGCATCTATTGTGATAACCATGCGATTCTTATCCTTGCTCCTGTTGATGTGATGAATTATATTAATTCATTTGCATATATTGAGCCAGCTTTGCATCCCTGAAATGAATCCTGTTTGATTGTGGTGTATGATATTTTGGATGAATTGTTGCAGTCGATTGGCCAAAATTATATTCAGAAGTTTTGTATCAATGTTCATCAAAGGAATGGGTGTACAATTCTCTTTCTTTGATGATCCCTACCTGGTTTTGGGATGAGGGCTATGGTGTCTTCATAGAATGAGTTAGGTAGTGAACTTTCTCTTTCAATTTCATTGAAGAGTTGGAGGAGTATTGGTGTGACCTCTGCTTTGACGGCCACATAGAATTCCGCTGTGAAACCATCTGATCCTAGGCTTTTCTTAGATGGGAGGTCTCTTATTACTGTTTCTATTTCAATGCTTGATATGGGCCTGTTAAGATGGTTTGACTCATCTTGGCTTAGTTTCAGCCTGTCCATATTTGCTAGGAAAAGGTCCATTTCTGCCAAGTTCTCAAACTTATTAGCATAAAGGTTTGAGAAATATTCCCTTATAATGTTCTGAATCTTGGTTTTTTTCACTCTGTGATGTTGTTCCCATTCTCATCTCTGAGTTTATTTATGTGGGTGTGTTCTCGTCTTTTTCTGGTAAGATTTGCTAAGCACTGTCAGTTTTGTTAATTTTTTTGAAGAACCAACTTTTTGTTTTGTTGATTTTTTCTATTTTTTTTTGGATTCTAATTCATTTAATTCTGATTTAATTTTAATTATTTCTTTCCATCTACTGGATTGGGGTTTATCTTGCTGCTCTTTTTCAAGGAGGTTCCGATGTCTCATTAAATTGTTGGATTCAGATCTCTCCAATTTGTTGATGTTGGGACTCAGAGCTATAAACTTGCCTCTGAGTACTGCCTTTGCTGTGTCCCAGAGGAGCTGATAATCTGTGTGTCCATTTTGGTTGAATATCATGAACATTTGAATTTCCTTTCTAATCTCTTCCATGACCCACTCATGATTCAGCAGTTTGTTGTTCAGCCTCCATATGTTACAGTAATTTCTTTGGTGGCTTTTGGTTTTGAGTTCTAATTTTATTCCCTTGTAGTCTGAGAGAATGCAAGGTAGAACTTCCATATTTCTGAATTTGGATAAGTTTCATTTGTGTCCTAAAACGTGATCTATTTTGGAAAATGTTCCATGTGCTGATGAGAAAAATGTGTATTAAGAATACACATATGTGGTAGATGTCTGTTAAATCTAGTTGATCTATGCAGTTGTTTAGGTCTATGTTTTCTCTGTTGAGTTTTTGCCAATTTGATCTATATAGTGGGGATAGTGGTGTGTTAAAGTCTCCAACAATTAATGTCTTTGGATCTATGTGGGGTTTGAGGGAAAGTAGTGTTTCTTGGATTAATTTGGGTGCTCCCCTGTTTGGTGAATAGATATTTAGAATTATAATATCCTCCTGAAGGAGGATCCCTTCATTAGTATGTAGTGACCTTCTTTATCTCTTCTCACTAATTTCAATTTGAAGTCTATTTTACCCGATATTAGGATTGCAACTCCTGCCTGTTTATGGGGCTGTTTGCTTGGTAGATTTTGTTCCAGCCTTTCACATTGAAAATGTGTTTGTTTTTATGGTCAAAATATGATTCCTGAAGGCAGCAGATAGAAGGATCTTGCTTTTAAATCCAACTAGACAGTCTATGTTGCTTAATTGGAGAGTTAAGTCTGTTTATTAGACTTTAATTTCTTAATGACTCAAATGACAGCATATTCTGTAACAACCTGGTTTCAGAGTTTATGTACACTTCTTGACTTGCATTTTCTTACTATCATGTGATTTCTTTTTTTTTGGGTGGTGGGTCCGGTCATGGGGCCTGAACTCTGGGCCTGGGCGTTGTCCCTCAGCTCTTCATCTCCAGGCTAGTGCTCTACCACTTGAGCCACAGTGCCACTTCTGGCTTTTTTCTTTTTGCTTATGTGGTGCTGAGGACTCGAACCCAGGGCCTCTGGCATGCAAGACAAGTGCTCTACCACTGAGCCACCTTCCCAGCCCTATCATGTGATTTCTGATTTCAGCATGGACTCACTATGCCAATTACATATCTCACTAAATTTAGCAAATATAGAACTACAAATATCATTGAAAGTGGAATTACAATAATATATAATTAAATGCCAAAGAGTATATAATTAAATACACAATATATAAATTCTACAAAAGTTTTGACAAGAGAAAAAGCAGTAAAACCACCTGACAGTAAGGATGCTTTAGGCAGATGAGGTTAACTGTAGATTGAAATTAATTTGATTAATAAAATATGTAGTATGTTTTCAATAGCTATAGAATATCATTGTGCTTATAAAATAGCTAAAAGTTTAAGTTAGAAGATAGGACATTTATTGAAAAATAACATATCTATTTTGTGTAATGCTTAATTTATTCATTTAGTTATATTTTTACACAAGAAGTGCATTAGGATAGAATCACTAAAAAAGGTGTGGAAAGCAGAAAGCAATTTTCTACAAGCTTGTTGGCATGAAAGGAAAAGGAGCATGGTTGACTCATTCTTTTGTTTTTCTGTAAGGTAAAAAGAATTCTGGGTGAAGACTTGGCCAGGGACTCATCTCTGGGTGCCATTAGATTATAGTAGTCATTAGGCAAACAGCTGCATGGCATTAGAGGCCTTTAATGACATTTGAGATAAAAGAAATGTGGCAGAAAAAAAATGAACCTTGACATTGCTGGAGGCACAATTAGGGAACAGAAAATGAAGAAGCCATCACAGTCAGAAAAAAATTAAACAAGCGAATTTAAATAGTAAACAGGAGAAATATTTATGCTAAATTAGGGATAAGAAACATGCTTTCTGCCAATAGACAGGTAGTAAGCTTTTTAGGGAATTTATATGAATAAGTATAGCTCTGTTTCAATAAGCTTTATTTTATAAATCTGAATCTCAAACGTTATTTACATTTCCTACATTTTCTTCTTTTTATTTATTTTCTATGATTTAACTATACAGAATATATAGTTACCTCCTGAATAATCTCAAAATAAATAGTAGAATGATCTGAAGAAGATAAATTGGTGTTAATAGTTCTGCATATTTTTATTTTATGTTTCTTCACCAATCAGAATACAAGGCTGTCAGAGCAGTTCCTCTGTTGGTAGTAACTGAAACGTTTGGGGGTCTCATTTGTTGATCTCTGCTTTGCATAAATAAAAGAACATTTCACAAGATATCAAGTTCTTGAAACAATGCAAAGCAGTGGAAATGATAAGCAAACAGAAAATAAATTTTGTGTTACATACCTATATGAAATTGCCCATTCATTAATGGGCAACTGATAGAGCAAAGAGGCACCCTGCTCTAGTCATGCTTTATTTCTAAACATAGTTTTGCAGAATCCTAATTGGTGCATACTTATACATTCTGAGACTACTGATGACTTGGAACGTCTGTTCTAAAAGAGATGCTATAACAAAATCCAGTGTGAAGTATGATCAGTTTAGAGTGGGAATCAGAAAACAGCACAAAAGTTTCTAGAAAGCATTTCAAAATTCTGAAGAAAATTAGGCCATGACAGGAAGAGAAAACAGATGAACTGCAGTTAAAGTTGTTTAATACTTTTTTTTTTTTTTTTTTTTTTTTTGTCGCTCGTGGGGCTTGAGCTCTGGGCCTGGGCGCTGTCCCTCAGCTCTTCAGCTCAAGGCAGGCGCTCTACCACTTGAGCTACAGCGCCACTTCCAGTTTTCTGGTGGTTTATTGGAGATAGAGGTCTCACGGTCTCTCCTGCCCGGGCTGGCTTTGAACCGCGAGCTTCAGATCTCAGTCTCCTGAGTAGCTAGGATTACAGGCGTGAGCCACCAGCACCCGGCAATACTTTTTTTCTTAAGTTGATAACAAGGTTCATGTTTGGCTTCTTGAATGCATAACAAAGTCATCTTTCTGAGAGCAGAGAATCATGAGTATTTGTACAATTAGAAAGAGTCATTAAAAAATTGATGGATGGTCACTGTGAATGTAAGGAAAGTAGAGATGTAAATATAAATAGCATTTATAGTTTTGTGGCTGCAGGATGTGCTCTGAGAGGTATGAATAGGACGAGGAAGAAAATACTGTAATTTGGAGAACTGAGGGCAAAGCATTTTAATGGGCAGTCAGTATAAAAAATAAATCAGAATGGCAAAGCTCTACTAGAGGACAAGTGAATAACTCTCTATGTCTTAATTAGGTTTTACAATTCAGCTAAAATTGCTACTATTTTAATCGAAAATTTCAGTTGCACCATCAATGGTAATATCCCTTGGAGTCCATTATAATTTTTGGAGCTGTTAATATCTGATTTTGCATGGAAATGATCCAGTGGAAATACTTTCTAATTCTTATTATTGTTGACTCTGATTCTCATTAGTATGTATTATATTAATCTCATTTTTTATCTCCAGTAGTATATGTCTTCAATTTTTTCCATAGATTCATGATGCATGTGAACATTTCTCTACAATTACTACCCACAGAAATAAATATTTTAAAATACGTTTTTATTGTAAATATACTGTACAGAGGGGTTACAGTTACATGAGCAAGGTAATGAGTACATTTCCTGTCGAGCATTGTTACCTCCTCTGTTTTTTCCCTACCCTCTCTTCCCTCTTCCCTCTACAACTACATTCCCCCACTTCCCCCTCCTCCCTCCCTGCCTAAATTGTAAAGTTCATTTTCAACATAGTGTTTTGTACATCTTATTGTTACAATGGGTCAACCTGTATCCCTATTTAAGCATTTTGCTTTTTCCCTTCCCGTCCCCAAGCTAGAGAAGTGTATATACAAGATGCAGGGCACTGACATCAAATACAGTGAAAACAGGGGTTATACCATGGGGGAGGAACATCCAAAGGAAAAAAGTCACGTGGTTCGTTATAAATACATTAGAAATAATAGCAAGAAAGAAAAAAACACTTGGGTCCCTATCTTGGGGTTCATTTTGCTTAACATCATCTTATCTCGTCTGTGATTTTTTTTAATTGTGAAAATACCGTACAGAGGGGTTACAAATTACATGGCAAGATAATGAGTACATTTCTTAACAAGCAATGTTACCTCCTTCTTATTTCCCATTCCCATCCCTTCCCATCTCTCCGTCCTCCCCCACCCTCCCGCCAAAGTTGTAACGTTCATTTTTGACATAACGACTTGTACATTTCATTATTGCAATGGGTCCACCGGTATCCCTATTTAAATGATGTGTTTTATCCCTTCCCCTCCACAAATTATGCCAATATCAAATACAGTGAAAGCAGGGCTTATACCATAGGGAGGGACATACAAAGCAACAAAGAAATCATCTTATAAATATGTTCGAAAAAATCGCATGAAAGAAAAAAATATTTGAATACTTATCTTGGTGTTCATTTTTTAAAAAATAAGAGAGCTAGTATAAAATGAGCCCTAATAGGCCATCAACTTAAAGCAAAGCAAAGGATATTTTGAGTGAATGTCAGGAAACTTTTAATGGTTTCGTAAAAGGGATTCTAAGTCTGATCAGAAATGTCTTAGGAGGGCAGTATAGAAATGCAAAATAATTTCCTGCAGACAAGTTTATTTTATGTTTGAATAGTTTTTTAGCAAAAATAGGGGGTGGAAATATTTCCAGGTTCAGCGGTTGTCTATTTGACAGCTACTGTGGGTCATTCACACTTTTCACTATTTTGTCAGGTATAGTCAGGAGTTTTTATGCAACAGCAAGAACCTGTAAACAAATTCAGAGCCTGTCATCAACCACAAGTCTTACTTTTTTCTCACCTGTTCATGCTTCTCAAGTGCAGATTTTCTATAGTTTTTTTTTTTTTTTTTTTTTCTGAGACAACAGACTCCTTTTGAAGTCATTCGGCTGACTTCTAAAGAAAAGTTGCCATTGCAAAATAGTTTCTGTGGGAAGTGGCCAATGAAATTTCAGGACTATTCTCTGTTCTTAGCAGTTGCCTAAGGAGGTTTTCTGTCTCCTACGGCTGCCATGGGGATCCCTAATTGTCATGGAGCTCATTTCATAACTACAGAGTAAGCTGAATCATTTCCCACAATGAGGGCTTAGAATTCAGGGATTTTGCTGGTCTTTCTAAGGAACAGAATTGTCAACAGCATATATTGAGCCATAATTGAAAATTAAATTATGGCAGAGATCCACATGCTAAATGAAATGAGCCAGACTGAGAAAAGCAAATAGTACATCATCTCTTATACGAAGAATCTAGTCCATAAAAATAAATAACAAGTACATAAAACAGATTCTGTTTGTGATTGGGTACCCATGCAAAGGAAGAAAGAAAAAAAGAGAGGGTGAGGATGGACTATTTCATACCCATGTGTGAAAATAGAACTGAAAACTGCTGAAATTATTTTTAAAAGGAGGATGATGATGAGTGACACAGGGTGAATCTAATCAGGGACAGGAAACCCATGTGTGTACACATCACAGTCAGATCCTTTTGTATAATATTTTCTAATTGCTTTGTTTAAAAAAACTGTTTAATAACTTCTGATTCACAGAAAATATAATAAGACACATTTATTATTTTAAGCAAAAATATAAAAATAAGTAAGTAAAAAGAAAGACCAGGAATGTGATGTAAATCTCACAGTCCTGAAAGACACCTTAGAATTCAAGGGATGTTTCCAGGTCTTCTCACTGAAAAAGATCTGATATAGAAAAGTGTAAATACCAGATCACAGCTATTTCATTTCAAATATTCTTTTGTTTAACTGTTTTCCAAAACTGAATGCCAACAGGAAAGCCATCTATCATGGCTGTCTAGCCCGAGAAGTACATTCAATATAAATACTATGTAATGTCAAATATAGTATGACTGATATTGATAACATCTTTAACTAAAAAAGTGAATGGTTAGTGATGTTGATAATGAAAATGTTATTAATTTTGTGTCATTTTTATTAAGCACACATAGTAAATAGGACCTCCATTGAACTAATAATGTTTTAATATGAAAAGTAGAAGTGAATTATACTAATTTAGCTTGAAGCAATAGTTAATGTGAAAATCAAAGAAAATAAATATTAGAATTAATAATCAGACTTAAAACAAATCAAACTGAACAATGAGGTAATTACAAATCATTATATTATTAGATAAACACCTATTTACATACACTTTTAAATTTATGTAGAGCTAAATAATTCTGTTTTCTTAGTGTCTTTTCTAATTAACAAACAAAGAATATTAGTGAACAAAACAAAAACAGTAAAATATAAACCATGATCTTAAGTGGTACTTTTCATGTTCTTTTAATTATGATTTTTTCCAACATGAATCACAAAAACTTGTAAGTCCCTTCAACAGGCATTTATTGCAAGAGGGAGCAAGGAAGGAAACAGAAATCTTATAGACCATCTGACATAGACTACACAATAAATAGCAGTTCTAAGATAAAGGAGCAAGGTAAAAATCTTCAGGCTGATTAAAGGATTTCATAAAATTTGACCTTGATAACAAATTGAAAAATAAAATAACCACTGTGAGCAACTTTTCTATAGGATCCCACTACTTTTGACTCATCAAAAGTGTAAGACAGCTATAACTATAATATTCAGAGGATTTGGTGACTTTTAACCAAACCATTCCTGTGTCATGGGGTCTGCCACTAATGCTTTGAAAAGTTCTGGACATATTCTTATGTAACTTTTTTTCTATTAAAGATGCTGGACAGTTTGAAGTAAAATGTAGTAGTTGAAAATGAAGTAGTTGAGAAAAGTGAAAAGACTGCATTTCATCAGTAAATTATAACTTAGGGACCTGAATTTTATCTTTCAAGAATTTTATCCATATTGATTTTCAAAAATATTTAATGTAGTTTAATATGGATGAGTAGACTTCCCATAATGTCTTATTGAACAATATATATATATATAATTTGATATAGACACATATATAATATTTGATAAAACATAATAAAGCACCAAGCATTAATTTTACCTATGATACCGTAACACTTACATCTTAATGTAATAGATTAATTTATTTTCTATTTCTTAAATTTCAGGATGAAGTGTGTCCCAAACTGGAGAACGATGAGGTTCCAAGGTGTGTGTGGGCCTCAGCTGTTAACATCAAAAACAAGTTCATTTATGTTGCTCAGCCAACTTTGGACAGAGTCCTGATTGTTGATGTACAGTCCCAGAAAGTAGTTCAGGTAGGAATAATTGCTACTTTTGAAAGTGAAATTTAAATGAAATTTATATTGATTACATTTTAACATGATTACTTACGTACAAAACTCAACTTTGCACTTAATTCTTCTGTTCCAAGAAAGAAACGGTCCAGTCAGAGTGTATTTAAGATATTCTTAAGAGCCAAGCACCAAGAATGGCTCTCTCATATAAGCCTAGCTACTTGGGAAGCTGAGAACAAGATAATGGTTTAAAACCTAGCCCAGGAAGAAAAGTATTCAGGATCCTTTCTCAAATGATATGAAATTACAGTGGCACATGCTCGCCATATATGGGAAGCTATTGGAACTATTGTGGTGCCAGGCCAACTAGAAAGCTGAATTCAAATAGCATGCACCTGTGACTCCAGAGACTACGATTAGCCTTAATAAAGCCTACTTGCAGCTCAGGTATATAGCCCAGACGAAATTTGGACCTTAACCTAAAAAAAACAAAAAAACAAAAAAAACTAGTGTATAACAGCTGAGAGTAAGAACAGCAACACTGTGCTTGCCTACAAGTGTAAGGCCTTTTCCAAAAGAAGATGTTTCTAATATCATTACACAATCAGAAGTAAATATATGAAAGTTTCTCAGAGAAAGTGGAACCAAGCCATTCCATTTCTTACATTTGCAGAAAGTGTTTTGAGTCAATATTGTTTGAAATTGGTCTTCTGATCGTGATTCCTGACTATACTTCAGAAAGTACAAAGAAGTTTGAAGTTGAGTCTTTTATTTATCAACTTCTTATGAACTCATACATTCATTCACTCATCATCATTCTTCTACCCATTTTATCATTTATTTATTACTGGTTAAAATGCGTGTTGGGTATCTTATTAAAATAATGAAAGCTTCTGCTCTGGTCCCTGTGATGTTAAAACTTTCCTAATGAATCTAATAGTTCAGTTTTTATTGTAAGACTGATCAGAGCAATGAAGATAAAAGTATGAATATTTATTCTACCAAAAAAATGCCAAGAGCCTCATATTTAAATTGTCCTCATATGTGTTCAGTTTTTATGTTCACACATACATCATAAGGATAAATATTATTGTATATTTCATCTATTTGGAATTAGATTTTGAGGCTAGTGGTTTCTGACTGGGTTTGTTTCAGTTCGATTTTATCACAAAATAGGCCAGTGCAAATTATAGACATATAGTTCAAAAACATCAAGATCCTTGCCAGAAGTATAAAATTAGATATATGTCTCAAGTATAATAAAACAGGTGTTTAAGCTCAGTTTAAACTGAGACCTACAGCTACTGAATAGATATCACCTATTAGATATTTGAAAGTGGGAAAAACTAACATCAATTATTATTCATAGACTTCCACCTCCAGAAAATGAAGTCAAATCTAAAATTAATAAAATTATTGATAATAAAATGTTCAAATGCTATGTAATGATCCCATAAAGTGCATTTTTAAGTAAATGCTTATTATACCTTTGAAATACTAGAAAATGCATAAGACTTAGTACATTGCTAAATCACATAAATTATGTTCTGGTACATTCTGATATAATCACAATCATGCAGATTGTTCAACTTAGTTTATCACTTAAATTTTGTACATTGGGCATTCTTTTAGTAGATTATCCTTAAGATCTTACTGTTTAAATAATGTTTGTTACTCATTTCAATGCGACCTATCTAAAAATAATAGTGATGCATATTTTATCACCATATGCAAATATTGATAAATTTTGAAACATTGAAATGTGCAACAATCATTATTTGACTCTGTCCATCTATAGCCCAGATTGTGATGGCAAATTCTCTTATTTCATATATCTTGTGTTAATATTATTATTTTTTATTTCTACAAGACATAGATTGCATATTCATCAACTTGTATAAAATTATTGATGAGAAGCAATAGTCAAGGCAATTTAAAATAATTCATGAATATTTTCAGAACAATAAAACTTGTTGCTGAACAAACATCTTCCTAGCTGAAGTACTTTTATAACTTCTTTTTGGTATTTTTTGCTGCTTAAAATAATTCTCAAATGTAGAAATTCTACCTTTTTACAGATTATGATGTCTGAGGGAAGTTGGAGTCAGGCACATGTTATTCCATTTTTGCCTAGGAGTTAAATATTCATAAATCAACAATAGATTTTAAATAACATGCCTTCAAATTGAATATAAACATATATATGACACATTTACTTTAATCAATTGAGTAAAACTTATGATGTGAAGCTTATGGAAACCTTGTCTTCTACTTCCTCAAAAAGAAGTTCTATGATAGTGCAGATTTCACGGAAAAATTTACACAAATAGCTAAAATCAAGTGTATTTAAATATATTGTACATTAATCAAACCATTGTAATAGTTACTTCAGATATGGATGATTCTGATTAGTATAATTACATATTTGCATGCTTTATTTGGTGCTCAAAAGTTAGAAATTTTGTTTGTAAGAATACATGTTGAACTGTAAGAACAAACTTTCTATATCATTTACATGTTTGTGCATGTGCTTAGATGTTCAACATGGTTTTCCAAATTGATATATCCATTAATACTTCAAAACAGCATATATGAATATCAACAGTTAATCTTATAAAAATGTGCCAAAATTTTAACCCGAACTGCTTTTAATCCTTTGATAAAATTAAAGAGATATGACTTTTTTAATTTATAAATTAATTACATTTTTGCATAATTTTACTCTCATTATTTAACAAAAAAATCTTGAATGACTTCTGAAAATTGAAAATAAAGGCAAACTATATCACCTGAAAATTAAAGAGATAAAAAAAATAAAAAATACTATGGCCACCTGGAGCTAGTAGTTTAGGCCTGTAATCCTAGCTACTCCTGAGGTTGAGATCAGAGGATCATGGTTCAAAGCCAGCTCAGCCAGCAAATTCACTGAGACACTTATCTCCAACTAGCCACTAAAAATTCAGAAGTGAATCTTTGCCTCAAGTGGTAGAATGTGAGCCTGAAACACTCAGGCCTTGTATCAAAACCTCAGGACTGGTGCACACACACACACACACACACACACACACACACACACACACACACACACACACACACACACTATGGGATATGTGAAACATCAGTTTCAACAAAAATGACGACAGAATGAAAAAAATAAGCAGTTACTAATAGTGCAGAGGAAAGAGCAAAAGAAAATGAAATATAAACTGGAAGTTATGCTTCAAGATACATGGTACTTAGATAAAGAAAACTGATAACATAAAGGAAGCTACCAGAAAAAAATATAATAAAATACATGAATGAGTTTTCTTATTATACTATACTGCAATTATTGACCTGCTACTATAAGAGATAATTGATATGATCAAAATGACAACTCCTTGAAACTTCCTCTTTTTGTATTTTGAATGGCCCAAAGTTTATTTTGTAAGCCTACTGGAAGTTGTTTTAAAAAGCATCAACTAAGGTATATAAAAATGAGACCTATACAAATACAAAAAATTAAAATGTTTCAAAACTAAAAACAAAACAACAAAAGAGAAGAAAAAAACCTAAGTTTTGCATTCTGAGAGTATGCAACTTAATTTCTACCTAAAAAGTTATGGGAATATCAACTGGCAAAAGCCATAGGACAAGTAGCCTTAGAGAGAAAGTCCTCAGTTGCTTAACACAAGATAAATAAACTTACTAGGTTTAAATTTATACATTCACTTAAAATGATTAGTGCAAAACTGGGGAATAATTAAGATCATTTAATCAAACTGTGGAAGCAAAATTAATTTTTATATGTCAAGAAAAAACTAATGGCATTTGACTTGAACAATATTACTACTATGCATTTAATTTTTATATGTCAAGAAAAAACTAATGGCATTTGACTTGAACAATATTACTACTATGCATTTAATGAAAGATATATTGGTAAGCTCTCACCTACCAATTAGTAAGGATACAATAAACTATTTAGAAACAATAAAATATTTGTAAAAATGGCCAGATGCAAGGCTGTAAATTAAGTCTTAAGAAATATTACTTGCATCAGGTGCCAGTAGCCCACATCTGTAATTCTAGCTCCTCAGGAAGGTGTTAATTACAACTTTGCCACAGAAGCACTGACTTATTCCCAATACCAGATCTGCCAGTTAGTTCTGCCTGGGGTCCCAGAACAGCTTGTACACAAACAGGAATCAAGTTGTACAAAATCAACATTGACCTCCAAGCACTGAAGGTTTGTGATGATTGATGATTGATGCTTATGATCAGAGACAAATATAGTGAGGCAAGTGGACTAACACAGTGTTCCAAACTCTTCTAAGTATAAAGTTATTTCTGTAAAATTTAAAAGTTTCAAACATTTGTTTCCCTATCCATTATTTTTCTCTTATTCTACATTGGTAAACAGATATTAAAGACAGGGCCTTTCCATTGGGAAAGTAGTACCCAGAGTCTTGGAGCCCCGGTAGACCACCAGAGACCTTGGACAGTGCAAGTGGCAAAGAGTCGTTTATTAAGGAACTGGCGAGCACGGACCTCATGCACACCGTTGTAGGGGTGTTAGCAAGAGGCCCTGAACAAAGGGTTACAGCACCTTTTATACATTTTAAGGTAGGGGCAGGGCCCCAGTAGACACTCATAGCAAATCACTATGCCATGCGGGAAATTTTGTAACACTCTTTGTAAAATGATTGGCGTGGGGTGACTCAAGGGGGATGGTTGCTTTGGATAATAAGGGTTAGGGGAAATTCTCATAGTTACAGGCTTGCGATTGGTTGACATTTGGCCTAGTTTGCTGGTCCTGCCAGATGGTCATTATCTTGGGGTCCAGTTCCCGGAGGAGGATCTGGAATATGTGTTAGCCATTGTTCCGGACTCTTGGAATGTCTGGGGCTTGAGGTCAGCAGTTAGTTATCTATCAGGGCGGTTACATTCTTTAGAGTTTGTTGACACAGACCTATCTTTATACTTTAATGTTAGCAAAAGCAAATTACAGAAGCGAAGTCAGCAGTTAGTAACCTCAAAATGGTGAATATAATTCTCAGTTCTTCACTAAGTATAAAGTTATTTCTGTAAAATTTAAAAGTTTCAAACATTTGTTTCCCTATTCATTATTTTGCTCTTATTCTACATTGGTAAACAGATATTAAAGACAGGGCCTTTCCATTGGGAAAGTTAGAAAATGGCCATTGTCATCAAGCGCAAAAAGTCCCCCCTCCCCCCAAATATCTTACATTGACTTTTTGGACTGACCAGTGGCAAAGAGACAAATTTCTTTAAAAAAGCACCAGGGCCTGGGGCTGGGAAGGTGGCTCAGTGGTAGAGAGCTTGCCTTCCATGCATGAGGCCCTGTGTTTGATTCCCCAGCACCACATAAGCAAATAGAAAAAAAAGCCGGAAGTGGCACTGTGGCTCAAGTGGTAGAGTGCTAGCCTTGAGCTGAAGAGCTGAGGGACAGCACCAAGGCCCAGAGTTAAAGCCTCACGACCAGAACCCCTCACCCCCTCCAAAAAAAAAAAAAAGGCACCAGGGCCTGCCAATAGGAAAAGGTTCACTCTGTGTGTGTGTGTGTGTGTGTGTGTGTGTGTGTGTGTGTGTGTGTGTGTGTGTGTGTGTGTGTGTGTGTGTGTACTGATCCTGGGTTTTGAACTCAGAGCGTGGACACTTGAGACACAGTTCCACTTCTAGCTTTTTGATGTTTAATTAGAGATAAGAATCTCACAGACTTTTTTGCCTGGGCTGGCTTAAACCTCTAGCCTAAGATTCTCCTTAGTAGCTATTACGACTGGCATGATCCACCAGCAAGAATATTCAGGCACAACTGCATTATTCTTTTAAAAGAGTAAAATAATACCACTACATTTATATAAATTTGATCTTATTTTTTAATGTTGTTCAAGTGAGTTCTTAGTGTTCTATACTGACCTTCTTTATGAGATCCTGCTTTGACTTATCCTTATATATGATTTGACTATAAGGATTCATGTTAAATATGTAGTTTAGGGCTGCACATTTTTGAAATTCATTGTATTATATTGTATCTCATTTTATTTTATGCCTGTAATGGAGCTTGACCTCAGGGCCTAGTGCTGTCCCTTAGCTCTTTTGTTCAAAGTTAGCACTCTACCACTTGAACTACACTTCTACTTCTGTTTTTTTTTTTGTTTTGTTTTGTTTTGTTTTTGTTTTTTGGTGTTTAACTGGAGTGGCTTTGAACTTCAATCCTCAGAACTCAGCCTCCTGAGTCTCCAGGATTATAGGCATAAACCAACTGCTCTAGGCTGCAAATTATTTTTAAATCAACAGTTATTTTTTGGCAGTACATCATTTTCAAGATTTTGCCTTAAATTTTCATCAAGGAGACAACTGTAAATCTGTTTTATTTTGAAGTAACATCAGTTAATATTCATCACCAGTAAAAAGCAAAGTGTCTTAATACTTTATTGAATTCTATAAAGTTTGTATTTCTTTAAACATCCAAAGCTTTCAGTTATGGTTTAAAGTGGTCTACAGGTGATGGTTTGATATTTGAAGATGTAAAGATACCAGTCTGACCTCATTTTGTCTACCATGAGGCTGTACTAGACAGCCTGTAAGGGGAAGTGGCTGAATGTGATAACTCTGGAGTATTCTATGTCTCACAGCAGGCTCCTCAACCATTAGCATGTTATCTGGAGAATCTATGTCATTAGTTTAAATTAGGTTCACTTAATTAGCCAGCTGCTATTCTCTTTGTCAGATTGATAAACAAACTGTTCTAAACTGAGAGTAAAATCTCAGCCACTCCTTATTCTGTGCCTCTTTGCTGCTGTTGTAAGAATTTCATCAATTAAGAAATAAGTGATCTTCATCGAATTTGAAAAAACTGCTCCATGATCAGAGTATCATATCTTTTTGTTTTTGGAATTGTTGGGCTTCTTCAAGAAATGCTGTTTAATTTGTACAATATGAAGTATATAAGGATTATGAAAGAATTAATGTTTACACATCATCAAAGATAAAAATAAAATAATGAATCAGTAAAATTTCATAGTATATGTCAATTATATCCTTAAATAATGTTTTAAAGTATTACAGAAAAATACTTTCATCAGTCTGTATGAAACTACAATAAATGAAAATGTAACTTATTCTTTTTCTTTTTTTCTTTAACGTTTAAATTATATTTTATTTTCATCATTTTTGTTGTTATCATAAAGGTGATATACAGAGGGGTTATAGTTACATAAATCAAATAAAGAATAGATTTCTTTTTGAACAATGGCATTTCTACCTTTGCTCTCTCCCAGTTTTTCCCTCCCTCCCGCCCCACAAGTTGTAGAGTTCATTTTCAACATGTCTTCACCTTTTGTCCCACCATTTTCATTCCCCCTACCCTCCCAAAGACAGATAAACAAACAAGAAAAAGATAAAACAACAACAACAACAACCCTCTTATTTCTACTTCCTGGAGTTCATTTTGGTAAATATTATTTTATATGATCAAATACACATTGGTATTGCACCTTTGTGTTTTTCTCCTTATTATACTAGTTTATTTTAATCCATTAATACAAATAGACTAAAATAATATTCCATTGAAAGTAGTTCTTCCATGGGTTACAATGACCAAGATGTACTATAACTTAATGTGCTGAATTGAAACCTCTATATACAATTACTTAAACATAATTTTAAAATACATTTTAAAAGAAAACAGGCTTATATAAGTAGTTAGAACTTGATTTTAACACCTGTGTATAAAGTAAGTATTGCGAAGTATAATAAACTATTTAAGAGATATTTCAAAGTATAATTTGTACTTCAATAGAACCTCAGAATCAGGACAAAAGTGTAATTGTGACCTGTCTTTACCAAAAGGATGGATGTGGACAAAGAATCTAGTAGTGTTTATTGTCTGTCAGAGAATTTTAAAACATATAATATGAGAATCATTTCTTTAAAGAAAATGTTACAGAATCACTCAATAGATCAAAACTGGTCTGCTTCTGTTATATTAGAAGTTATATATCATCAGCTGCAATTATATCTCATTTCCATAGGCTTTTAAAAGAAGCATTTGAACACATTTTTACTAGAAAAATACTAAATTAGGGTGAGGCCACAAATGTGACTAATTTTGAGGTAAAAAAAAAAAAAACACATAACCAACAAATCTTTGAATCCTGTAGTCCTGAGCATTGCCTCCTATTGTTTTTCCTAAATTAAACAGACAGGCTGATTATAAAAACTGCAACCACAAAATACCACAGCCTCCAATGATCATCACAGTGGAGCCCAAACTAGCTAAAGGACTGAAAGGATAACTAGCCCTGGAGAGGGTATAATAGGATATCTGTTTCTACTTCTTTTCAACTTTAAAAGAAGACTCATGTAGTAATTAACAAACAGTTAATATATGAGCTCATATAACATGCCTGCATCAAAATGCATTTTGATACATGTGTCATAGCAAGTAGGAGTTTATTTAAGTACAGCTTAAATGTAAAAAATTAAAGATTATAACCATAATTATAAGTTATACAACTTTAATAATATGTTACACAACTTTGCAGTTTACTTTTCCCAATTAAGTAGATTTAAAGGTTCACTAATAATAAATTATTATTATTTACCAGGTATTATTCTAAGTGTATGAGTTATATCATTGATTTAAACAAACATAAAAATAAATCTTCTTTCTTGGAGTCTTTTCTATATGTTGGATAGAAACAGACAATTAAAATTAATTAGTAAAAATATATAAGTCAGGTGTGGTGATTCACACTTGTAATCCAAGGTTCATATGAGACAGAAATGGGAGTATTGCAGTTTAGGACCAGCAGGGGCAAAAAATAGGTAGCCAGCAGAATGTCTCTATAAATCTATAAGTAAAAAAACTGGGTTGTATGCAAGTGTTTACAAATGTATTAACTGAGATATGGTAGACTCTATGGTAAACTCTATCTCAAATAGTGTAATTCCTTAGAAAGACAAAGTCAAAGCCCAGCAAAATAGGCACCAGAAAATGGGTACCTGTAAGTGGGAGCAGGGCCAAGGGAGAGAGGTTGATGAATAAAGCAAGAAGCGGAGGAGACTGCAGTCAAGAATCCATTGTATATTCTTAAGAAAAGTAAGAGAAGGGGTGGGTGGAAGTGGGGTAAAACTGTTGAAAGTGGTGTCACTGATCAAGATTCATTGTATTCACAACTGTTTTGTTAAATGGCAACTCCTAAAATCCTAAATCCTATCCCAAGGAACAAGCAAGTATAGTCAGCAGTCCTGCTATCCCAACTCAGTTATGCAGATAGCCAAGTTAGGAGGAATTTGACTAGGGCAACCTAGACAAAATCTGAGGCCCTATCTAAAAAATTACTGAAACAAAAACAACTGTGAGCATGGCTCAAATGATAAAGAAAGCCCTGAGGTCAATCCACATAACTGCCAAAAAGAAAACCAAAACAAAATTGTAAATTATATAAAACGCAAAGTAATAGGTAAAGCTATAAAAAAGTAAAGTGAGTTTAATGATGGACATGTGATTTTCTGTAAGAAAATAAATGGGTTTTGCAATGTGTTTAGTTGATTGAGTTTATTTAATGCTTAATAAAAATAACCATCAGTCTCTTATTGAGAGAAATAGAGGACTCTGAGATAGAGACTTATGAACAAAGTCAAGGTGATAGTCTGCTCATGGTGATGGAAGGGACCATATCACACAGCCTCCACTGAAAAGCTGAGAACATCTCATTTAAAAAAAATTCCAGGTATAAGAGACAGTCATTGAAATTCTTTCCACAAAATGAGAAGAAAATTTCACATTGAGTTGACAGAGACTCCCACATTTTCTTATGTCAGGAAAATATTGCTCTCTTCTGTACAAAGCAAATGTTCTAAATTTATTGATCTTAAGTAAATTTTAAGAGTATAATGTAAATTTTGTAAAATTCAGCAGTGATAGATTCCTTCCAACAGCTACTAGGAAATAACTGTTTTTCACTGGAAATTAGTGCAAGAAAGATTATCATGAATGTTTAGAGATATTTCTGCCATTGTTGGATATTTGGGGGCTGAAAACTATACACATGTTCTATTGTTAAATATGCTAGGGTAGTGCCTACAATGGTAGCTCACACCTACAATCTTAGCTACTCAGGGGGCTGAGATCTGAGGATCCAGGTTCAAATCAATCCCATGCAGGAAAGTCGATGAGACTCATCTCCAATTAACTACTAACAAGCTAGAATGGAGTTGTGGTCAAGTGGTAGAGCACTTGCCTTGAGCAAAAAGGGCTCAGCGACAGCCCCAAGGCCCTGAGTTCAACCCACAGAACTGACACACAAATATGCACACGCGTGCACACACACACACACACACACACACACACACACACACACAAAGAGTGCTAGTTCACACGTGAAAACTCATAAGCACATTTTACCTAAAATTCAATTTTTTTATTTTTTTAAATTTTTTATTGTGAAAATACTGTACAGAGGGGTTACAATTACATGGTCAAGATAATGAGTACATTTCCTATCAAGCATTGTAGCCTCCTCCTTTGTTTCCCCTTCCCATCCCTTCCCATCATCCCCCTGACCCCTCACCCAATCCCCTCCCACACTAAAGGTGTAAAGTTCGTTTTTGACATAACAACTTGTACTTCTCATTGTTACAACGGGTCCACCTGTATCCTTATTTAAAAGACTTGTTTTTCGCCTTCCCCTCCACAAACTATAACAACATCAAATACAGTGAAAGCAAGGGTTATACAATGGCGGAGGGACATACAAAGCAACAAAGAAATAATCTTATAAATGCATTAGAAACAAATGCATGAAAGAAAAAAAAAACATTTGAATACATATCTTAGGGTTCATTTTCCTAACATCACCTTATCTGACCTTTTCTGCTTGACTCATACATATACTAGATATCGCCAATAAGGGAAACCATGGGACCTATGTTCCTTTGGGCTTGCTTATTTCACTTAATATAATTTTTTCCAAGTCTTTCCATTTCCTAACACATGGGGCAATGTCATTCTTTCTGATGGAGGCACAGAATTCCATTGTGTATGTATACCACGTTTTCTTGATCCATTCATCTACTGAGGGGCATCTGGGTTGGTTCCATATCTTAACTATAGTAAATAACGCTGCAATAAACATAGTTGTGCTGGTAGATTTAGTGTAGTGTTGTTTGTAAACATTTGGGTAAATGCCCAAAAGTGGGATTGCTGGGTCATAGGGGAGCTCTATGTGGAGTCTTTTGAGGAACCTCCATAATGATTTCCAAAGTAGTTGAACAAGTTTACACTCCAACCAATGCAGTAAGGTTCCCTTCTATCCACATCCCCTCCAGCATCTGTTGTTATTAGAGTTCTTGATTTTTGCCATTCTAAATGGGCTGAGGTGGTATCTCAATGTTGTTTTGATTTGCATTTCTTTTATGGGTAGGGAGGTTGAACATTTCCTCATGTGTCTATTGGCCATCCTTTCTTTTTCAGAAAAGTTACTCTTGCAGTCTTTAGCCCACTTATTGGGCAGTTGTTTCTTTGAGGGTTTGTTGTTGGGGGATTTAATTTTTTGAATTCCAGGTATATTTTACATATGAAACTCTTCTCCATTGTATGGCTAGTGAAGATCTTCTCCCAATCCACGGTTTTTTATTGATGTTGCTAGCTATGTCCTTTGCCATGCAGAAGCTCTGCAACTTCATGCAGTCCCATTTGTCCAACTTTTCTTTGATTTGTTGTGTTTCCGGGTCTCTATTAAGAAAATTTTGGCCTGTGTCAAGAAGACCTAGGGTTTCTCGTATTCCATTCTGTAATATTTTCAGAGTGTCTGCTTTGATTCCAAATTCTTTGATCCATTTGGACTTGCTTAAGGTGCAGGGTGACAGATAAGCATCTAGCTTTAGTTGTCTACAAGTAGTTAACCAATTTTGCCAGCACCATTTACTGAAGAGGCTGTCTTTCTTCCATTCTATTTTTTTAGCTCCCTTATCGAAGATTAGATGGCTATAGGTCTGTAGGTTCAATACTGGGGTTTCAATTCTATTCCATTGGTCCTGAGGTTTGTTCTTGTGCCAGTACCAAGCTGTTTTGATTACTATGGCTTTATAGTAGAGTTTGAATTGGTATTGATATTCCTCCAACAGTGTTCTTTCTGTTGAGGAGTGGTTTTGCTATTCAAGGTCTTTTATTGTTCAATATGAATTTTTGGATTGCCTCTTCTATTTCCTTGAAGAATGAGGTTGGAATATTGATAGGTATCGCGTTGAATTTGTAGATATTCTTGGGAAGTATTGCCATTTTCATGATGTTAATCTTTCCAATCCAGGAGCATGGGAGGTTTTGCCATTTTCTAAGTTCTGTTTTGATTTCCTTTTTCAAGTTTTTAAAGTTTTCATCATAGAGGTCCTTCACTTCTTTAGTTAAGTTAATTCGTAGGTATTTTATTTTTTGTGGGGCTATTAGAAATGGAGTTGCTTTCCTAATTTCAGCCACACTTTTCTCATTGTTGGCACACAGAAAAGCCATTGATTTTTGGGGGTTAATTTTATACCCTGCTACTTTGCCAAAGTTTTGAATCAGCTTGAGTAATTTGGGAGTGGAGTCTATGGGATTCTTTAAATACAAGATCATGTCATCTGCAAAGAGGGAGAGTTTTATTTCTCCTTTCCAAATTTGGATTCCCTTTATGTTTGCATCTTGTCTTATTGCTATAGCTAGGCATTCTAATACTAGAATGAACAGAATTGGAGAGAGTGGACGTCCTTGTCTTGTTCCTGAGTTAAGAGGAAATGGCTTTAGTTTTTCACCATTAAGTATAATGCTGGCTGTAGGTTTGTCATATACAGCCTTGATTGTATTGAGGAATATTCCATGGATTCCTAATTTTTCCAAAACCTTCATCATAAAGGGGTGTTGGATCTTGTCGAATCCTTTTTCTGCATCTATTGAGATAACCCTGTGGTTCTTATGCTTGCTCCTGTTGATGTGATGAATAATATTCATTGATTTGCGTATATTGAACCAGCTCTGCATCCCTGAAATGAATCCTGTTTGATCGTGGTGTATGATTTTTTGGATGAATTGTTGAATTCGATTGGCCAAAATTTTGTTGAGAAGTTTTGCATCAATGTTGATCAAAGAAATGGGTCTATAGTTCTCTTCATTCGATGATCCCTACCTGGTTTTGGGATGAGGGTTATGATGGCTTCATAGAATGAGTTAGGTAGTGAACTTTCTCTTTCAATTTCATTGAAGAGTTGGAGGAGTATTGGAGTGAGCCCTGCTTTGAAGGCCTTGTAGAATTCTGCTGTAAAATCATCTGGTCCTGGACTTTTCTTAGATGGGAGGTCTCTTATTGCTGTTTCTATTTCAATGCTTGATATGGGCCTGTTAAGCTGGTTTAACTCATCTTGGTTTAGTTTTGGCATGTCAATATTTGCTAGGAAAAGGTCCATTTCTCCCAAGTTCTCAAACTGATTAGCATAAAGTTTTGAGAATTATTCCCTTATAATAATCTGAATCGTGGTTGTTTCTGTCGTGATGTTTCCATACTCATCTCTGAGTTTATTGATTTTGGTGTGTTCTCTTCTTTTTCTGATAAGATTTGCTAAGGGTCTGTCAATTTGTTTAATTTTTTCGAATAACCAACTCTTTGTTTTGTTGATTGTTTCTGTAGTTTTATTTGGATTCTAATTCATTTAATTCTGATTTAATTTTGATTATTTCTTTCTGTCTACTGGATTGGGGTTTATATTGCTGCTCTTTTTCTAGGAGGTTCCGATGTCTCATTAAATTATTGGATTCAGATCTCTCCAATTTGTTGATGTAGGAACTCAGAGGTATAATCTTGTCTCTGAGTACTGCCTTTGCTGTGTCCCAGAGGAGCTGGTAATTTGTGTGCTCATTTTTTTTGAATAGCATGAACATTTGAATTTCCTTTCTAATCTCTTCCATGACCCACTCGTGATTCAGCAGTGTGTTGTTGAGCCTCCATTTGTTACTGGACTGTCTTTGGTGGCTTTTGGTGTTGAGTTCTAATTTTATTCCCTTGTGGTCAGAGAGAATGCAAGGTATAACTTCAATGTTTCTGAATTTGGACAAGATTGTTTTGTGGCCTATAAGGTGGTCTATTTTAGAAAATGCTCCATGTGCTGCTAAAGAAACAAGTATTCTCATGCTGCTGGGTGAAATATTCTGTAGATGTCTATTAAAGCTATTTGATCTATGCAGTTGTTTAGATCTGTGGTTTCTCTCTTGAGTTTTGCCTAGTTGATCTATCTAGTGGGGATAGTGGTGTGTTAAAGTCCCCAACAATTAATGTCTTTTGATCTATGTGGGATTTGAGGGATAGTAGTGTTTCTTGGATAGATTTGGGTGCTCCCTTGTTTGGCGAATAGTTATTTAGAATTGTAATGTCCTCCTGAAGAAGAGATCCCTTAATTAGTATGTCCTATTCTGGTCTGGTATATTTGGAGTTCTAAAAGCTTCTTTTATCTGAATAGGCCTATCTTTTTGCATGTTTGGGAAGTTCTCTGCTAGGATCCTGTTAAACAAATTTCCTAGATCATTAACTTCTGTTTCTAGGTGCTCCTCCATACCATTATCCTCAGATTAGGCCTTCTGATGGTGTCTTCCAAGTGTTGAATAGAGCTATCATATTTCTTGGACTTGTCTTGGATGGTTGTATGTTCTTTCTCTGTTATATCTAGGCTGTCTTCAATCCCCAAGATTTGATCTTCTGCGTGGTCTAACCTGCTGTCTAGACTTTCTACTTTGTTTTTTATTTCTTTTCCTTCTAATTGGTCAGCTTTGATGGCTTCAAATTCTTTGATGAAGCTTTGTTTTAAATCTTGTATGAACTTCTTTACTCCTTAATTTGTTGTTCAGTGTTTATTCTCAAATCACTTAGTTGATTGGTTATGGTTTCCTTGGACTCCCATTCCTTCTGTTGGGTTCCATTCAGCATTCCCTTTGTGGTCTCCCTGACTTCCTTCAGCTCTTTGTTAATGGATCCCATGAATGCCTTTAGTGATCTTTGTGTATTCTCATCCTGCTCTCTCAATTCCTGTATTACTCTTTGCTTAGCTTCCTCATGTTCAATGCCATTCCTGTAGTTCTCTTTGAGTGTTCTTAGCCTGCTCACACCATTCCTGCCTTCCTCTTTGAGTATTCTCAAGCAGCTCACACAAATCCTGTATCAGTTTTTGAGTAGCTTTCTCACGCTCATGATATTCCTGTATAAACCTTTGGATTGCCTCCTCTCTCTCCCGATCATGCTCATACAGAGTCCTTTGTAGAGCTATTTGGGAACTCTCCTTTGGATTATTCATTATCTGTTCTGTCCCGTGATTATCATGAGTGGGAGTTGAGATACCCGGACTTGCCATTTTTCTTGTGTTTTTCCGGCTTACTCTGCCCTTTTGGCATGAAAATAACATGAGTTTTGTGCTCAATCACTATCTTAAGGCAAGAATCAACCAAAGTCTCTATCTGCACAGTCAATAGTCTGCAGACCCAATCTAGTTCAACAGATACATCTATTCAACATCAAACAACTATATATTATTGGGCTTCGAACCGCAAAGGAGAATTTGGTAAACCAGAATTTTTTTTTAGGTTTAGGGAGAGATGTGGGTAAAAAATAGGAATAGAGTGATGTGAGAAGCCACAGGGAGAGTTAACTAAGTCCTAATCTCAAAGCAGAAAATAGGTTGGATAAGTCACATAAAGAGAACAAAAGAGAAGAAAAGGTTCAAAGGATAAGAGAGAAAGAACCAAAGATCAGAAGTTCAGTAGAGCTAAACAACAAAAAAAAAATTTTATAGAAAAAAAACAAACAAAAAAAATGCACACACACATATACCCCTAAATAAAAACTATAAGAGGAAAAAAAAGTTACTAGAGAACATTTTTTTTCAAAAAAGGTAACAATTTAAAATTTAAAAAAAGTTTTAGAAAAAAAATTTTTATAAAATGTACAAAAAAAAAAAAAAGAAAAAAATTCTTTGATTTTTTTGGGAGGGGTGGGAAAAATCCTGTATCTCCCTTATGTCCGTAACCAGTCTCTTGTAGGAGTCTCTGGTCTGCTTGTGGTGTTTGATTTTCCTGTGGCTTTGTTGGTTTCTTAAGACAGTTTGTTTGAACAGGCAGAAAAATGCTCTGCTTTACCCAGGATTTTGTGATCCTCCTCCCAGGCTAGTTCAATGGGAGGGAGATCTGCTTTGAGTATCACAAAAGAGGGAAATGGCTGTTTCCTCAAGTTTGGAGATGCTGTGATGAGGCTAGGTTCTGGGTAGAGTTGAGGCCTTTCAGCAAACAGTAGCTTTTCCCAGGGGCTAGTTTGTGAGAAACTCACAGAGCACAGCGTGGAGCCACTCTCAGGGTTTATGTTTACTGAATTTCAATTGATTGTCAAGGCTGCTAAAGGGAGGGGCAGCCTCTGGCTCTGATTACCCAGTGAAGAAAGCCACTCCAGGGGCTGGTGTCAGAGATGTGTGACTTTTCCCTGGGTGGAGCTGAGTCTGGCAGGACAGGTTAGGTTCTTGTGACCTGCTAAATGACTCTAGTTTTCTTCCAAGGCCTGAGTTGGAGCTAGCAGCCCTGAGGAGCTTTATCAGTATCCAAGATGGAGATCTCTGGTACTGGGGGGGAGAGGGGTGGCCTTCCTTCCTCTGCTCCCTGAGAAGGAGTGCTGATGTTAGGCTTCTACTCATGCTGAGTCTTGGTTCCTGGGTCATCTCCGGTCTGTGAACTGCAGGATGAAGATGTCTGCTCCTTGTTGGTTCTTGCTGGAGTTGAGTAGAATACACTTGCCCGCTGCATCTGGCTCCTTCATCCCCAACTCTCTGTTTTACAGGGATGGCGGCGGTAGCCGCAGCCACCACCGCTGCTGCCACAGCGGCAGCTGCTGGCTAGTGCTCAGATCTGTCTCCTTGCCTGGATTTTCCCTCCCTGGCCTAACTCTCTGTACTGTGATGGCACACTTGGTGTGATTCTCTGGCTTAGGACAGTTCACTGGAACTCTAAAACTGCTTTCTATGCGAGAGCTTGTTTAGCCCCCAGCTTCTCCTCTGTCATCTTCCCAGAAGTGTCCTCAAAATTTTTTCCAAGTATGTTTTACTACTTCACTTTGATCTGCAACTCTCCTAATGAATTTTAATAATGGAATATTTAAATAACTGAATTCACTACTAAACTTTTAAAAGCTGAAATAATAATGTTCAAAATATTTAGATAATAGACTATTAGATGCTGCTAATGATTTAGTTATATATTTTTATTGTAAAGATACTGTACAAAGGGGGTATAGTTACATGAGTAAGGTAATGAGTACACTTCCTATTGAGAATTGTTACCCCTCCTTTGTTTTGGCCCTATCATCCCTTCCCTCCCCACCTCCCCAACTTCTTCCTCCTCTTCCCCTCCCCCAAACTTGTAAAGTTCATTTCAACATAGCATCTTCTACATCTCATTGTTACAATGGGTCAACCTGTAGCCTTATTTTAACATTTTGTAATTTGCCTTTCCTTCCCCTTCCCCTTAGAAAAATGTATATACAAGATGCAGGGCACTGGAATCAAATACAGTGAAAACAGGGGTTATACCATGGGGGAAGAACATACAAAAGAAACAAAAAAAAATCACATAGTTTAATATAAATACATTAAAAAGAATAGCATAAAAGATAAAGTTTCTTGTGTTTCTATCTTAGGGTTCATTTGGCGTAACATCAGCTTATATGGCCATATGTCCATGCTGCTACTTTTTTAAATTTTTATATTTCTTGCTTCAATTGTATATATTTTATTTCAACACTGTTAATCATAAACTGCCTTCTGACTCCTTCCAAAAGTTAATTTTAAAATACAATTTTGTCTTCCCACTTACAAAGCTTTTCTTACTTTAAGTCTTACTAATAAGTCTCCTACCTTGGTACCTGGTGTTGAATTGTATATTTTTATATACATTGGCTTATTAATCAAACAAAGGAACTTCAATTCCGTATATCAATGTATGAGTACAATGCATCTTGATAAATGTCATCCTTCCATCTTTTTCATCTCTATCAACTATAGCAATCCTTTCAAGTTAGTTACCTGGTTCCATTTTCACATGTATACGATGAATATTATGACCATAGTCACCATCTTCCTCTTTCTATTCATTTACATTCCCCCCTCCCCCAACATGTCCCATCGCATCTACAGTTGTTTAAGCTTCCTGGTAGTCATTTTATTCAAAGAATTTACACCACTGTAAATCTTTCCCACGTATACCATACTTTAGACAATGTGTTTGTGTATTTTACCATTGTTTAACCAAATGAGTAAAGATCCAAGGTCAGCTGCAGAGCTCCAGGAGTGTGAAAGGATCCACCAAAGGATCCTGCATATCCATTGCAGGGGATCACGCAAAGCCGGCAGGCAGGAGAAAGATTATTACAAGGTTTATTAAAGAAGCCATATTTACCCTGGAGAGAGAAAGCATGGCAGCCTCTGCTATAAGTAGCAACAGGGTCTGAGGGATAGGAAGTGAAGTAGATTGAAGTTCAGGTCGATCTGGTTGGAGAGATGGAGTGGTCAGTAGGTCTGGGTGGAGCTGAGGACCAAAGGTGGGCAAAATGCTTACATTCCCTGCTCTGTTGTTTAATGAAAAAATAAGGGGTACTAGGCCAGGGAGAGGGGTATGGGCAGAGGTCGTTTCTTCTTCTACTGTAAAGGGGCAAATTAGTCAAGGGTCCCTGTTTTGTTGCTCTACCGGGTACTGTTCAAGAAGCATCTGCTTGACAGTGGTTGATAAAGGTCCTTGTTTTCCATGACAAGTATTCTAAAATTCGAGACAATTAATAAAAGGCAAAAAATTGTCATTAGTACCCCAACTGAGGAATATGCCATGGAGGGATTGATTTCCAGAAGACGCTATCAAAGATGTGAAATTGCCTTTTCTGTCATGGATTGGAGATACAGCATGATACCTGAATCCCAGCATCCTGGAGAAGGTAGAGTAAGACTTTTCCTGCTTTAGGCTTACAGTAACCTAAGGAGGAGGTAACAGAGATATTTAAAAGTGCCAGAGAAAATGGATGTCCTGGGCCCTTTTGACTACTTCCTGCTTGCCTGGAGGCATCAAGGAATCCCTGGAGTGGGGATCTTTAGGGTTCGGTCTGCTCTGGGCAAGGCAGGACAGTTTAAGTGATGTCTCCAGTTGCCTGTAGGAACAGGATGGACTTGACTTGTTCCCAGGTGGTATCCTGGGTGGGGGATGTTATCCTGTTGAAGGAAACTTTTGCAAAGATCAGGCAAAAAGCTGACAAAGTGACAATGTCAGCTAACACGAATGACATAAGAGAACACACATTGGCCATGGGACAGAAAAGTTCCATTTGTGCTATAGTCACAATTACAGCTCATAACTGGGAAGGAGGGATAATTGGACTCAGGGCAAGGAAGGCAGGAAGGGGGTGTCTAGGGTCTTTAGGATAACTAGGTAGGAGAGAGTGTAATGGACTGGTTGGAGTACCAGTCAGAAGCTACTATAGATACAAATAGCAGGTAACAAAGGCAAAACTTAACTTTCTGTCCAGTTAGAAGGTAGACAGGTATGGATATTAGGTGGGCAAGCAACTATTTCTCTTGATCATCTGGCTCTGATTAATTTTGAAACGGTGAGTGTGTAAAGTGACTCCATTTAGGATGTCATCTCCTCTTATTCCTCTCCATGGTCATGGTTTTCCATGGAGAGGACTGATTTTTTTGTGGTGGGTTTCTCAGCATCTACTGCTGGGATAGCTTGTCCCAGTTGGCATTTACGATTTGGGCTCAAGGCCTGGGCACTGTCCCTGAGCACTTCTGCTCAAGGCTAGTGCTCTACCACTTAGAGACACAATGCCATTGTAAGCCTTCATCTGGATACTTAGAGGTGAGAGTCTTGAGCCATGTCTCCAGTCTGGCTCTGTGCTGAGCTTGGAGCTGGAGTTTTAGAGGGATTCTTTTGTGCCCAGGGTGGCTTTGAACTATGGAAAAAGGAGTGTTTGTTACAAAAGCCTTTATTTCCAATTAAAGCAACAAGGAAATCAATGAGATATAGGTGACCTATAACTTGCTAACAATTGACTAATAATTACTTGCCAAAGCTTTTTCTTTTAATAAAACCCAGTAGCGGGGCGCTGGTGGCTCACGCCTGTAATCCTAGCTACTCAGGAGGCTGAGATCTGAGGATCGCGGTTCAAAGCCAGCCTGGGCAAGAGAGACTGTGAGACTCCTATCTCCAATAAACCACCAGAAAACTGGAAGTGGCGCTGTAGCTCAAGTGGTAGAGTGCTCACCTTGAGCTGAAGAGCTGAGGGACAGCGCCCAAGCCCAGAGTTCAAGCCCCACGACCGACCAAAAAATAAAAAAAATTAAAATAATAATAAAACCCAGTAGATATTTTTTAAACTGGCACTCTAGGTACTGCCCATTGCCTCTAGGCAGCCTGTTTAAAGTGGCTTATCTCTTGGGCTAAAGCTGGGTAGCCTGTTTAACACTTTGATTTATAAAAACATTTTTCTGGCTGGCTGAAGACGCTGATTTAGGCCCATCTCAATAGGGACACTATCTTGTGTATCTGTTAATCTTAATTTATCTTTTTTACTGTGAAATAAACCTTTAGGACAATTTTGTCTGTGAAACATTTTTGTCTGGGAGCCCAGCCACTCCCCAAAACTTCCCAAATTTTCACAAAGGGGACACCATTTTAAAATTCCTTTTTAAAAGTCACTTTAATGTGTATTTAAATGCTTCACTGAAACACTGGACTACACCCTCACCTCCCATTGGTTACCTGCAAAATTTTCTACATATACTGGTTAAAGACTTGGTTCACACTGGCTTTTGCATGCTGGTGCCACTGGTTTAGGCAGCTGTACCTGGGCATAGTCACTCTGGTCCCTTGATCTTAAAGGGAGCTGATCAGTGCTACAGGGGAAAAAATAAAGAATTAAAATCTTAGCCTTAGTTTACTATACATGGTCAGAGGTACAATATTTAACTCTTAGCATAGATGGATATAGGAATGACATAAATCACAGCCAATTTAAATTTTTTCTAACTCCTTTTCCAACAAGGTCTTTTAAAACTGCCTGTTTTTTTCTTTGGCTTAATCAGGTCACAAAGTTTTAAATCAATTGACAAAGATTTTAATAAGCAGAGTACTTGGTAACTTTGAAACCATATCATTTACATATAGACAAGTAGACAGACAAACGGATACATTTGTGCACAGATTACAGAGCGTGCATAAACTTTAAAATCAGCTGTTTAAGGCTTTTTGGAATTACTTTGCCTAATTATGATGGAACCACATGGTCAGTTTAAAACACAAAACTTTGCTAACAACAAGAAACTTTTAGTAAACAGGAGACAAGAATAGACATGTGACATATAATTGCACTGCTCATCAGGTCAGAGAGGGGAAGGGTCACAGAATCAAGTTGAGTTGGCATGAAAATCAAGTTGGCATGAAATAGCAGCTGAGCTCCCAGAATGCCAAGATGGTACATCTTCCACATGGTCAATGCTAGAGAGAGCTAAAGATTGACAGTGAGGGTGCATTACTTCTGGCACAACTGGAGCTTCAATTACCACCCTCCACTACAAAGGCAGAGGAGGAGTCCCACAGGGGATTCCACAAAGGAAGGGCATCCACTGGGAAGGCCACAAAAGAGGGTGTACCTCACAGGAAAGTTCACAAAAGGGGATGTACCTAGCAGGGCAGGCCACAGAGGAGGAGTTTAAACTTAAACTCATCCATACTTTTACCTTCGGTTGGAAAGGAGAGGTTAAGAGAGAGACAGAGACAGAGACAGACAGAGAGACAGAGAGACAGAGAGACAGAGAGAGACAGAGTTCTACCTCCTGAGCATTCACATAAGTAGAGTTTTAAGTTTGGGGCCAAATTTGATTGTAAGGAAATTTAGTTCTGTCCTTTTCCATGGTAAGTGATGGTGGAACCAAAATCTGACTGCGGGTGTCCCCAGCAATGAATTTGGCTGAAAAGGTGGGAAACAACTAGTGGGAAATGCCATATTTCTCCATGGCATCCCTTGTTGGCATGGAGGCCATCAGCTAGGTTCTTGGTAGGGGGAGGGCCTGAGGCCTCCCCCCCATGAAAAGCATGGAGCCTGAACAGTGATCACTTACCTAGAGGAAGGTAGAATGCTCAGTCAGGAGAAAGTTATCTTGTTGGTACTCTGGTGATAAGAGTTAGGATTTCAGGCTAGATCCTGGGGAAGCTGGTCGAACCCCCATTCGAAGTGAAGCAGGGGAGCAAATCCATCAGGGAACTTATCCCCATAGAGCCACCAATGAAAGGATCCCATCAAAGGATCCTTCACATCCATCCCAGGGGACCACACAGAGGCAAGCAGGGAGGACAAAGGTTATTAAGAGGTTTATTAGAGGAGCCATATTTGCCCTGGAAAGAGCAGGACAGCCTCCGCTATAGGTAGCAACAGGGTCTGAGGGATAGGAAGTGAAGTAGAGGGAAGTTCAGGTGGGTTTGGGTGGAGAAAGGGAGGAGCCAGCAGGTCTGGGTGGAGCTGAGGACCAAAGGTGGGCATAATGCTTACAAAGTGAACTGCTTCTTTGCTCCCAGAAATGAAACTGCAGACCTCAGAAGTCCATGGGCATCTTCTCAGCCTCCCATATAGAAAATTCCCAAGACTGCTTCTTATATGTGAGGCACGTGGAAGGGTTATGATACTCATAAATTATCAAGAACTGAGCTTTCACTTAACCAGAAAGAAGGGGCTTTCAAGTGAAGGGATGGTTCTAAGTTGGAAAAGAAGATGGAGCATGAAGTTCTAGCAGTCCTCCTCATTGATGACAAGGCTGAATGCCAGTTTCTTTATCTGGTCATATCCACATGACTATAACCACGTGAAAATGATGTCTTCCTTCAGCTTCCTTGGGATTCATTCATGAAAAACATCTCAGGATGTTTCAGAACAAAGAGTCTCACACAAAGTATAAGATTTATTTTAGCATAAAAAGTTAAACTAGACAAAAATAGAAAACCAGAGAAACATTCCCTGCTCCTCATAAAGGAACAAAATAGTGACATCGATAATCTTTGTACTTCCTGAGCAGGAGAATACATTGTGGTCTTGTACAAACCCTTTACCTCAGCCCTGGTTTCTTGGTGAGTAAGGTCAATACTGTTATTCTAAAATATGTAGATGCTTCTGAGTTCACCAAAATACCAGACAATAGGTGAACCTTGGGGCTCCTTTTTCACAGATATGTTTTATTTGTTGTTGTTGGTTTTGTTGTTTATCTTTCTAAGTCTATCCATTCAGGAACAGTTGGCAGCCCTTTATCCTTTGAAAGGAGAAGGCAGATTACCATAATACCTTTCAGATCTAGTTCTTACAATTTAAAAAGAAAGTTTAGTGAGAGGGCTTAACTGCTTCTACAGTTCAGTTCCTTATTTCAGCTTCTGAGTCTGGCCTTTTTGGTATTTGTTAAAAATAATAGAATTTCCCACCTCGTCATTCATGTATCTTCCTCCAGATTAAAGATCTGCACAGGAAGATAGTGGATGTGAAAATATCATTGAGAGCTGGCAAAGTGGAAATTTACATTGAAATAGTTTCTTGATTATTACCTTGTACATACAGACCTCTTTGTTCATTTGGTACCTTATAACTATAATTTAATAACAAGGAGGTTTTCTTATTATTTGGTTTGTTTACATTATGCTTCTCTAACGCCTTAAAGCTTAAAGATCACTCTAGTTTAAACTGCAAACTTATTATGACCACATCATAGATCAAGTTTGCCATATAAAGGAGAAATGAAAAATCAAAGGAATCTTATTGCTTTGTCATTAATGCAGTGATAGCTCTTTTGCAAAATATGCATTCGAATTATTGATTAATACATGAAGAAATTTAAATGAAATACGTGGCATTCATTCAAATACAATTAAAAATACCAGAATATTCATTGTGCAATAAAGCTACTTAATTACCTTAATAACCTAGGATCAAAAAATCCGTTGCTTTTTATTCTCCTCCTCCTATACCCTCAAATGGTTGGCTATTCTATTTACATTTTTTTTTTGGTCGGTCGTGGGACTTGAACTCTGGGCCTGGGAGCTGTCCCTCAGCTTTTCAGCTCAAGGCAAGCGCTCTACCACTTGAGCTACAGCGCCACTTCCGGTTTTCTGGTGGTTTATTGGAGATAGGAGTCTCACGGTCTCTCCTGCCCGGGCTGGCTTTGAACCATGATCCTCAGATCTCAGCCTCCTGAGTAGCTAGGATTACAGGTGTGAGCCACCAGCGCCCGGCTCTATTTACATTTTTAATGTCTCAGAATATCTTTGGAAATTTGAAATCTTTTATCCAATGCAGCACTCAATTCTGGAGGGGAGTGAAAGAGAGATTCCTCTACTTTCCATCTTGGGTGATTGAGTACAATATCATTTAGAGAAATCATGGTTCACACTAATATTTCACAAGAATGAAATTAAAATATGCCTTAAAACTCAATATCTTTCAAAGAGAAGTAAAATTAGTCATTAATTAAACTGGTGTTCAGCAACAAAGTTATTTTGTGTCTAGTAATATTATCTACAAACAATATTATGAATCTATTTACTATTGGGAAAGGATAATGACATCCATACAAACATGTTTCAACAGTATTTTTGGAAATTCATGAATTGTTTTTGTAATCCTTGACTACTGAGGAATTTAAATGTATGATATTCGTTTATAAGAGAAGCACTAATAAACCTAAATTTCCATTTAAATTAAAATATAAATTTTCTTGTGTCCAACCATAAATATAATTTACCTGTTACATATCAACTGAATGGTGTTCCATTATGCAACCAGATCTAGAAAATTCTCTAATTACATTTAGCAGAACTTTTGCAAGAAATGCTTTTATTATTGAATAGTTTGTTTTTTTGAATATAATTTATTATATACTATAAAATTGTAAAATACAAGTAGTACAGGAAATTACTATTAACAGATGTTAACTTGTAATGTAAATAGTATGAAGTTAAAGTGAGTAAAATAACTACCTAAAGGCAATTTGTTTTCTGGAGGCCGCTTTGTAGCAAAATTATTTAGCAGCAAAATTATTTTTACCATACTAAGTGTGATACTTTTTTAAAAAGCATCTCTTTTTTGTTCTGTTACTTTATATTTCTCATTCAGGAAATTATACCAGGCGATCAATTATTGGGGTTATAGCCACATTTCAGATTTTGAGTGGCTTAACATTATGTATGGTCAAATACCAAAATCAACATGAGAATGCCAAAATTTAATAACATAAACATAGGTCTCACTTTCTTCAATACTGACTAAAATGAGCACATTAATCTTTATATCTTGAAATTCTGATTGGCTCTCCTTCATGTCCATTTCACATTGGGCTGAAAAATACAATAAAATTCTATAAGATGAAAATGAAAAATATGTGCTAGGGCCAAGTGTGATAGTTGTAAATTAATCAAATAGGGACATAGAAAATTAGATAATAGGCAAAATAATTTTGTAATGTGATATCAAAATTTTTAGAATCGTCCGTGATTTTCAGTCTAATTTTAAACAAGTGCTTTAGTCTGAAGGCTTTCCTTTTCCTACTCCTCTCTTATTACAGGCTGTGAGCACAGATCCAGTCCCAGTGAAACTACACTATGACAAATCACATGACCAGGTGTGGGTGCTAAGCTGGGGCACTGTGGAAAAGACTTCACCCACACTACAGGTAAGCACTTTCCCTCTATGTGTATTTGAGAGAATGATGGCATTAGAATTTGTAAATGTTCCACTAGTTCCATTTAACAGTGATAGTCTCCATCTGAGAACTATAGTTTTCACTCACTAGGTCTACACAGAAGGGAAAGAAATGTCTAATCAAGTGTTGTTTGGATTGGGGAAAGCTGTGGGTCATGTTCATTAACAGTTATATTTATATGCAAAAAATTAATGTTAAAAAGCTAACATTAAAAGTAAGCATTAGAGAAGAAAAGTCGTTAAAAATAAAGTACTTTATTTTACTTACTGGGTCAGTTTATCATCATTATAACAGAATTCCTGAGGCTAAGTATATTATAAAGCATAGAAGTTTCTTTTGATTTCTGGTTATGGAATCTTTGAAGTGCAATCACATCCAGCAGCTTCTGCAGAGGGTGCCTTTGCTGCAACATAACCTGGAGAATGTTGTGCTTGTAGAGACTGTGCATGTATATGTACCTGCAAGGTTTCTCTGTGCTACAACACCAGACCTCAATAGGGAATTGATCCCTTACTTCATGAATAAAGTTGTCTATTCATGAGGGCTCTGCAAATATCCCAGAGAGGTCCTCCTGTTGTGACACTATTCCCTCAATAAGGGATGAATCTCTTTCTTAATTCATTAATGATTTTATCTTCTCCTGAGGGCTCTGCAAATACCCTAGTTTCTACTACTCAGGACTGTGCACCGAGACCACATTTCTGACTGGTGAACTTTTAGAGGGCACATTGAAAGCAAAGTTAGCTGTCAGTAGGCAATGTTTGGTGGGACTATGTGAGAGAGGCCAAGAGAATTAGATCACAAGAAACTCCATTTCACTACAGACATAACCAGTTTTATTATATGTGCAAAGGTTCACTTTTAATTGGGGAATATTCTGGTATTCTTGTGAGTTTGCTTCTTCTTTAAAATTGTTTTTCTGAGGACACCAGACACAGAAAAAAAATATGCATTTTGATATGATGACTCTTCAGCACAATTTCTCAATATTAGGAGTGATAGGTTTAAGAGGAAATAATGAATCAGAAGAAATTTTTAGTTCTGGAAATATGTTTCATACATTTTTGCAAATCACTTTTTGATTACAGTTTTGACTCAGATATGTCCTTTCTTACCATGCCCTAAATCATTAACCTTTGGTCATTTTTTTAAGCAAAATATGTTGTGGCCAATGTTTCCATTTCTAATCACTGTCACTGATATATTATGTGTTGCAGAATTAAATCACAAATAACAGAGCTATTTAAAATATTTTAATTGGTTATCTAAATAGTTGCTTAATTTGTGTCTAACATAAAACATACAATTTCAGTTATTTATTTTGTAAATAAGCCACAGCAAAATGTGATTATCTTAAACCAACTTAAAAGATGGCATATCCTTCTAAGTTAATTCTATTTTCAAAGACCTATTGGTTTGATTGAGGTGTGAAATTTGGTTTGTAGACACTAGGCCAAAAGTCTAGGAATGCTTTGTTAACTCAGGCTTCTGGTTCCCATTTCCAAATAAAATGACTCCTTGAAGGGCAGAGAAAAGAGATTTATTACATGGCACCCACAAGAAGACAGCACTTTATTAAGACTTTAGCAATTTCCCATTGTACATGGGTCTAAGTTTAAATTGAGAGAATTGAAGCAGTGAGAAAAATACGTATTGTTAAAACAGTACCAGATCGTAGATTTGGTCTGATTGATTATTATCTCTGTCTTTGTCTCTGGAGGCGGGGAAGATTTTCTGTGGCTTTGGCTATTTTCTTCAAGAGAAAAATGGCATTGTCTGTCTGAGGGGCACTTTGTCTTTTGTCAGAAGATGCCTATTGGTGAATCCTGTTGTTCCTGGAGTACAAGGCAATTATAAAATGACTGTAGCAGGAATTGGTAAAGAACAAAGAGCACAAGGTATAAATAGGAGACTGGAGGCCAAAGTTTAATAAATGCACATGCTCAAGCACAGTGGCTCCAATCATCTCTAGGTCCAACGTGGGCTCACTCACATATTTTGCTTAAAAAAATGACCAAAGGTTAATGATTTAGAGCATGGTAAGAAAGGATATATCTGAGTCAAAACTCTAATCAAAAAGTGATTTGCAAAACTGTATGAAACATATTTCCAGAGCTAAAAAATTCTTCTGATTCCTTATTTCCTCTTAAACCTATCACTTCTAATATTGAGAAATTGTGCCAAAGAGTTATCATATCAAAATGCATATTTTACTTTTCTGTGTCAGAAGGACTAGTGACCTTCCAAGTGCCATGTGCCCCTTTTAGGTCACTCTGGTCCTTTAGTTAGGCATCATCACAGCAGAACAGTATCAAGTAACAAGAGAGTAATGTTAGAAGGCTAGTTAAGATCCAGGCACATGCAAAATTCACATAACGTGACTTTTGCCACATCCTAGTTACCAAATCAAATGCTATTGTCTGTCCAGATAGGAAGTCATTTATTGACATATTGTCATAAGACAGAGTTGAGGTTTAGTGAAGCTTCTCTTTAAAGGTAGGAGGGTCCTTGACTTGGATCACAGTATAAGAATTTCTGAACAAGTCACAATGGTAAGAAAACTTGGAAGAGCTTTATTGAATAAGTAAACAGGCAGACAAACACAAACAGATTTAAAAAATAGACAAACCGAAGGACAGGGGCACACTCTAGCAGAGTGTGGATGCTCTCATAAGGAAATAAAGAGATACAGGGAGACAAACACACAGAGAGATGCAGACCCAGACCCAGACCCAGATACACACACACACACACACACACACACACACACACACACACACGGAGACACACACAGAGACACCCAAAGAGTCACACAGCTCCTTGGATTGTTGGGGAATATATAGATTGTAAAGTTATACAAACCAAGTCCTTTGTCTTTGCTCTTATCACACATGGTGTTAATACTTGGGGTGATAAATACATCCCTCAGAAAGGAATGCATCTTCCTAAAGCAAAAGATAGCATTTCTAAGTTCCTAAATATCATATTTCTGAATTTCCTTCACCAGGCCTCAATTTCCTTAAGTTATCCTGCTTCATTTCCCCTAAAGTGACTGTGTTTCCTTACTCTTAAGGGAACTATATCAAGGAATATCTCCTATATTTCCTGTAAGCAGACCATTCCTCATTTTCCATTTATCTATCCTACTTCAATACTGGCTGATACTTCCCCCTCCTAGCTGGAAGTATGATCAATATCATGGATCTTGGCGAGGCTGAGCAGGAGCTCAGGGTATAGTTACTTGAGATTTTCTTTTGTATATAATCTTTACAAAATGAATAAAACAGGTTAATAAGTATGTTGTCTAAAATACCTATACTTACAAATTATTTCAATAATATTAAGAATTTGTTATTTAGTTATCTTAAACCTTAGAAAAACTAAAAAACCTTAAATTACTTTTTCTTAAAAAACTGTACAGATTTACAACATACTACATTCTTCAGAATCAATTATTTCCTTCTCCATTGGGTTAATCTATTTGGATAGATTAAAATATGTTCAATAGTTGAAATACTTAATTTAAATAATTTAGGTAAATAAATTAAATATTTTACAATTTCCCCATCCAAACAAACAGACTTTATGTAAATATTAAACAGTCACAGAAAATGAGTTTTTCTTCTCAGAATGTTAAAAATGTTTTATGCTAATAGACTATGTAGAATTAATATTTACTAAATGGTAAATATGTTATGAAAAACATCTGAAAATATAAAAGAAAGTATAGATATTGAGCATTGAAAGGAGTGTCACATCCATGACAGGGGACCAGGCAGAGGCAGGCAGGCACAGGAGAAAGATTATTACAAGGTTTATTAGAGGAATCCAGGAATGGGAGGAGTTCAGGTCTGGATGGAGCTGAGGACAAAATGTGGGCATAATGCTTACATTCCCTGCTTTGTTGTTTAATAAAAATAGGGGTACCAGGCTGGGGGGTATGGGTGGAGGTCGTTTCTTCTGAAGCTACTTCCTGCTGTCAAATTGCTCTTTTATTTAGAGAATTACTCTTTTATTTAGAGAAACAATCTGTAGTTTAAGACATTAATTTTATGGTCATGAATAGAAGTGTCTAAAAGGGAAAAATTGAAAGGCAGTAAAGAAATCTTTTGTAAGATTCACACAGAACTGCAACTTTAACTGTCCAATAGGAAAAGAAGAAGAAACTGGAATCCAGGAACTCTGACAAGAACTAATGGAATTTTTAAGTATAATAGGATATCAAAAATAGAACCTTTCCTCTAATTGATCATGAAGTTTAAGAACTAGGAATGAGAGAAAAGCTATGTTGATTAAAACTTACATTAATTGATTATTTTCAATTTACAGAAGAAAAACATTAAAACATGTTTCCATATGTTGCAACACTTTTCAAAGCTATGTTACATAACCTTTATTTTGGAATTTTCTGGTTGTAGTACTAGCTTTGTTCTGCTTGAAGAATGTTGTTCTAATAACTGAATTACATCACCTTATTGTTAGTTTTATTTTTTTCTGGTTATAGCAAAGAGCACATTTTTCTCATACAAATATTGCTTGTGAGTATATTTATGCTCATTTTCCTCAATAATGTTAATATGTCCTGAAAGATTCGTCTAGGAATTGTTTAGACCTTTCGGAGAGTCCTTACAATATTTAACCAGTAACAATATTAGTACTTATGGTATCACCAACTACAGTGTCACCTATATTGTCCTGTAAGATTATAGGAATGTCTTTGTATTTGTGATCCTGATGACTGTGTGACATGTGACTATATATATTTATATATATATATATATTTTTTTTTTTTTGGTCGGTTGTAGGGCCTGAACTCTGGGCCTGGGCACTGTCCCTAAGCTCTTCAGATCAAGGCTAGTGTTCTACCACTTGAGCCACAGCACCACTTCTGGCTACTTTCTGTTTATGTGGTGCTGAGGAATCAAACCCAGGGCCTCATGCATGCAAGGCAAACACTATCACTAAGCCACCTTCCCAGCCCATGTTACTATATTTTGTATTCTAAGTATATGTTGCTCAAGATAAATATTTTTAGCTTTTGCTTTCTTCATAGAAATAAACATTTCCATATGAAAAACTATCAAAATGATTACAAATGGTAATAGTCTTAGTTATATATATATGCTAATTTTAAGGGGCACAATAAAGATTCTGTAAAAATAAGTGTCAGAAATTCTTGTTTACAATTAAACCTCCTACCATTAAGGAAATGTACTTCCCAGGTTCAACTAAGCATGGAATGTTATGTTTAGGTAATCACCCTGGCCAGTGGGAATGTGCCTCACCACACCATCCACACCCAGCCAGTTGGAAAGCAATTTGACAGAGTGGATGACTTTTTCATTCCCACCACATCACTCATTATAACACACATAAGGTAAGTGCTAAATGACCACCTGATTAAGTATTCTTTCTAATATCAATGAAAGCCACATGAAATCGTAAGACAGTGGAGTTACAGAGATAAGATTTCATATGCTGTGGTTTGGTGACACTTACATGATGTACTTTTATTTATCAATATTAGAGACAAATTTCTTGCTTTATACTTCTTTCCATGCCTAATGAAGAGCTGAATTTGTCAATTGGGCATTTATTTTGTTACTCTTATTAATGTAACATAGAATATTTTCCAAATTGTCATCAGAGTCCTGTCTCCTAGATTCTTACAAAATGCTGGTATTTCCTGAAAAATGTAAATGACTTAAATACTAGACTTACTTATCACAGAGAAAATCAATTTTTAACTGAATGTGGTTCAAGAGCCCTAACCACAGACATCCGTTCAATAAAAATTTACAATTTTTTTTATTAATTGAAATTCATATAAGTAGTAGGCAGTAAAAGATATTGATAAGCAATAGCTAAAGTCTGCACTTTGTTTCGTGAGACAGGTTTGGTGCTTTCTATCTCTTCATGTGTTTCCAAAAAGTAGAAAAGTAGAATTAATTTCTAGTGATATCTGTCTCAGGCCTCCTAGAAGTGGTTAAAGCATTGAGGAAGTGTGGGTCTGGAGTGTACAGTTAAGTTGTACACAGTAGGGACTAGGAGGGAGTGACTGTGATTCTGTGCTGGAGAGTGAATCCACATGTCAGAACACTGTATCTTCTTGGGCTTTGAAAGATCATTACTGAGCTGGAGTTGTAGCAAAGTGATCTTTTCATATATTCATAAGATAAAAAGTGTATTTCAGAATATTTTAGCATTGTTATTTCTTCGGAGTATGTGGTGAAATACATATGTATCTATCTAGTGATTTATATTTAATTTATTATGGATAAAATCAAATTATGGCAATCCTGTCTGCACAAAGAATCCCGTTTTGCTGAGCAAGATTTATGAATAAATTTCTTATTATAGCTCAAAATAGTTATTTCCTATTATTACCATGAATGTGAAAACTGGCATATATCTCCAAATGAGCTGTGAAATTTGTAAAGCATTTTCAGAAACACTTGAATAATAGATGTGGTCCTTCTCCTACCTGTTTGCTCTATTGGACTCTTAACCAAATTTGGCATGTGTGCAAATATGTGTGGCTGAGACAGAATCTGACATATTTTCTGACTAGTGCACTAAGTAGATACTTCCATGTCAGAGGGTTTGACCCAAAACAAATGTTTCGTTAGTATTCATTTCCTTGCTTTGACCTTTCAACACATTAATATGATTATTGCTCAGACTGCATATATTCTTATTTCAAATGATTTCTATTCTAACAGACTTAAATTTTATGTCCTCAGAGCCTATGGAATAGCAAAAATTTAATTCTTAATTCTCACAGGATTGGAAAGAACAGTGTCAAACTGTCATGTTACCTGGTGCAGGAAAAAGCTGTCTTCCTGATGTTCCGATTTCTCAGTGCCTAACACATTACTGGACACTTAGTGAGTGCCTTATCTAGAACACTTGGACGGTGTGGCTCCTGTGAATTGAAGAGAGAACCTACCCTTACTCTCACACAAACCCAAACATACTGTCCTAGAGGCAGTGTTTGTTATTGACTCTGGCAACCAGAGCACCACACTGCATTCCCTTCTGAGGGATGAAATAAAAGAATGGAATATTAAATTGTTCAATAATAGTGGTTATGAAGACTATTCACAATCTACACAGGTTTATTGGTTTCATTGGGTTACTCTCTATTCCCTGGCTTGTTTTACTTCATTTTTTCCAGATTTTTTTCCCATTCATTTTATTTCTGTACCAGTAGTTCTCAGGACTTTTTAGTTGTATGGTAAATCATGAGTGTGGAAAATACCAAATAGATATGATAACTTGTTTGTGAGTGTACTTCTATGTATGTATATAGATTTCTACATATCATAGTATATTTCTTCTTATTTATGGATATATGTGCATATTCTAAGATACATATGCATATGCAAAACATGTCATAAACATTAAATATATGAAAATAATTCTACAAATTTGTATTAAATTTTGTAGTTTTAGCATGTTTGAAATTCTCAACATGTCAAAATTTTGAAATCCCGATTCAGGCCTTTTTGAGTTCCAATAGGAATTGGAATTTCAGCCAAATGTTTTTGATAGGCAGGGTGTATGTGAATGAGGGACTGCCAGCAGTATCATTCAGTGAAGTTGATGCCCTGCTCTGGGTGACAGAGCCTCTACCCTGAGCATCATTCCCTGATTTCCTACAGAATGAGAGCTGGTTAGTGAATTATCCCTTCTGGTTTTAATAAATGGAAAAAAATTGTTCTTGAAAAATCAGAAGCTTATGTGAGGGCAAGACTTGGGATAGCCAGAAGCAACAATGCCATTCTAGATTTGTTCTTAATTAAAAATTTTCTTAAACTCTTGAGTTCTGGAGACCAGGGCAATCTTGAGTCCTTGTCCTTACTTTTCTTGAAGAAATAAATGTAAAAGAAAGTTTCAGAAAAGTTATACTTCTGTCTCAGAAACTCCCACAAACTTGTTACATACTTTCCTACAACAGTGTGAACTCTTCAAGACAAAAAAAAAATCTGACTTAAAATTTGGTTAGTAACACAGAGATGTTTTTCTGGTAGTTACTGAAAATATATTCAGTCTATAAAATATAACCAATCAGTCTATATGTTTGTGACCTCTAATTGTTTATAGAGATGATGATCTGTGAATTATAACAATGTATTTCTTTGAACATATATTGCATTGTTCACACTGGTAATTCATCCCATGTTTCAATATTAACTAACCACCAATTTTAAGACTTGCAATTACTTGGGCTCGGAAGGTGGCTCAGTGGTAGAGTGCTTGCCTTACATGCCTGAAGCCCTGGGTTCGATTCCTCAGCACCACATAAGCAAAAAGAAAAAAAGCCGGAAGTGGCGCTGTGGCTCATATGGTAGAGCTCTAGCCTTGAGCTGAAGAGCTGAGGGATAGTGCCCAGGCCCAGAGTTCAGGCCCAATGACCGGACTCCCCCTCCCCAAAAAGGACTTGCAATTACTAAAGGATATCCTATAGAAACCCTATACTTCAGCAAAAACTGATATGTTTTGAATTATCATCCTATAGCTGAAGGATTTATGTAACCCAAAAGAAATATATTTGGTAATCATATGAGAAATATAACTTAAAGAATTTTGCTTTACATTTCTTGTACAAGCTGGGTGCTGGTGGCTGACACCTGTAATTCTACCTACTCACGAGACTGAGATCTGTGGATCACAGTTCAAAGCAAGCCTGGGTGAAAATATTTGCAGTTCTTATAAGAAGCAATGATGTTTATCCCATACAATAAACATTAAAATGAAAATAATGATGGTGTGTGTGTATGTGTGTGTGTGTGTGTGTGTGTGTGTGTGTTTGTGTGTGTGTGTGTAGTATGTGGTATGCACATGTGCACATGCATGCATGAACACACCATTTCTGGAGCTTGAACTCAGAGCCTGAAAGCTTTTTTTAGACTTTTCACGCAAGATTGATGTTCTTACACTTGAACCACAGCTATTCTCTTTTTTCTGTCTAATTGGAGATAAGTGTCTCATTGGCTTCCTTGACTAGACTGGCTTTGAACCTGAATCCTCAGATCTCAGCCTCCTGAGTAGCTAAGATTATAGATGTGAGCCACCAGAACCTGGCCATTATTTTTGAAAATGAAAAATGTGCTATAACCATGGACATTTTTGTTATTCTACTCATATTGGTATTTGAAAGTTATTATACAGCTAATTATCATGTTAAATTGACATTTTAATAACACAGGTAAATCGATGTGTTGAATAATATTATAATTTTGCTGATGAAATAATTGCTTTATCAAATGGAAAATTCACTAGATCCAGTAATTCTTATTATCAATCTTTTGGCATTAGTTAAGAAATTAGAAAGTAATCAAAAATAGTTATTATTTTTCATAAACAGTTTTGACAATGGTTGTATTAAACCTCAAAGCAATAAATCTCATAAAGCAGAGGCATTTACATAATTGATTGTTTTATTTTCAGTACCATCCTAAGAAGAATTTTCAACTTTTAGTTTCACTCTGTATGGATACTGGAACTTGCCAGACAGAATTTACATAAAATGAGGAACACAACAGGCCTGGCAGTATGTCATGTAACCATGTTTTCTTTTAATGTCTGCCTAAAAATGAGCAAGGTGAAGAAAACTGTCAGAGTAAAAGAAGAAGCTGAGAGGAGAACAATATTTTGGACTGAGGGATCAAGTTTTTCATAGTGATCTCCTTTAAAATATGTTCAATAATTCTTCCTGAAATTCCTATATTTTAGTAGTGGGGGAATAAAGGGAGCTCTTCACTGATGACAGAGCACAACATGGAATGTGCCACAGCTAAGTGCTTATACAAGGTCAGAAACAGCATCAGTAATTAGGTGTTAATGGCTCACACTTGTAATCCTAGCTATTCAAGAAGCTGAGATCTGAGGATTACAGTTTGAGGCCATCCAGGCATGAAAGTCCATGGGATTCTTATCTCTAATTAACTAGCCAAAAGCTGGTATGGCTCACGTTGTAGAGCAACATCCTCAAGCAGAAAAAGCCTAAGGAACAGTGCCAGGCCCTTGAGTCCAGTACCAACCCTATACCCTCTCCCCGCAAAAAATAGCATATGCAAGCAATGGACTTGTGAAAGAAACAGGAAAACAAAGGTATCATTATCTGGATTGCAAGGGAAGAGAAACTATTTGATCCACATTCTGTTATCAGTGAAAAGCCTTTATGTTTTTCATATATATATATACATATATACATATATACATATATATATATATATATATATATATATATATATATATATATATATACACTGTTGTTTGATCTAAGGGCCTCAAGCTTGGCAGGTAAGCCTACTACGGCTGTGTCATGACACCAACATTTGTGGTGCTGAAAAATTGAACACAGGGCCTCATGTATGCAAGGCAAACACTCTACCACTGAGCCATTTTCCCCTATATGTAAATTTTTGATGATTGGATGGGGGAGGTGAGTCTCAAACTCTTACTTAGGCTGGCATCAAATTATGATCCTCCTGATATCTGCTTCCTGTGTAGATAGGATTACAGATATGAATGATAGTACCCACTTGAACTTATAATCAGTGATTTAATGACAAGCAGTAAGATGAATAGCATACAGCTGTAAGTCACATGACCTGGAAAGCCATACACATTATTTTAAAATCTTGGTAATATCAATTCTCAATTTTTTCTTTTTTTTTTCCTCCTCTGAGTTTGGCCTGCTCACAAAATAAGAGCATATACAATCAGTGTTTCTCATAACATTCCTCACTTCCCCACCAAACACAGCAAAATAACGTTAGTGTGGGCTGAATTTCTTAGATTGGAATACCCATCAGTTTAGAAGGGTTGAAAAAGACAATGAGAGCTGGAAGGCATTTCTTAATGACCCTCAAGGACCCAATGTGGATGAGAGCACATAAAAGACTGAATCTTGTTTCAAATCAGTCAGAATCCTGGTGCAGAGTGTCTGTGGCTTCACTGCAAGTGGAGTAGGAACTGAGCTGAGAAGTCCTGGATGCCACCCAGCAGCCTGGACAGGCTGTTACAAATTACAGGAAAAAGAAAAGAGAAAACATTAAGAAGGACTAGGATTGATAGCTGTTTCCTTAAAGTGTCTTCAGGGAAAAATAAGCACTCTATGAAAGTAAAATTGTATCATACTTCCTAATATTTTATCAAATCTGTCAAAACAAAAATTATATATATGTATATATACATATATACCTATATGTATATGTAAATGTGGCTAACTATAAATCCACACAATTCTACTTCTGTAATTTGATTCATAGGCCAGGTGTGTGGCAACACTGCTTGCACTCAAGTTTTCTGTGTTAATTGGAAAACTTCATACAAGTGGAAAAGAGCTATCCAATGGTATTTTAAGAAAGTATATCTTCTGATATTTAATCCTCAGTTAAAATAGTTCAAAAATATCTCACAGTTCAAGAAGTATATTCTTTTACTAGTCAACCTTCTATGCCAATTCAAATAATAGAGAGAAAAGGCTGGGGGGGGGGCGGGGTAAGGAGGAGCGGAGGACAGTATAGCCAGAAATCAAAATTCAATCTACATTCTTTCAAATAATGAACATCTGAAACCTTTGTAAATTTTGAGATTCTGCGATGTCCTTTCTTTGTTGTTCTAACCTCTTCAGTCCTTTTCTCCCTTCAGAAAAAAAGCCAATTTTAAATTATCTGTTGTCTTATGGGAAATTGTTTATTGTTTATTAAACAGAGCACACACATAATTCCTCTATGTACTGCGCAAGTTATTTCTGAAAAAAAAAAAAACTTCTGATATTTTTATATAAATACAAGGCTTGAATTGAATTAAACTAACACTGGAGAGTTTTCTTCATATTACTTTTAAAAAAGTGAATATACTATAATTTTCAAGTTTTAATTGTTGATAGAATTCTATGTACTCTTTATAAAAGCTACTGGATCTGCTTCCACTTCAAGTTGTGATTTCAAAATCTCAGCATATCAGTGCATGTCATATATTGAATATAATGCTTAGCAATTAAGAGACATGGGGTACTTAAAAAGAGATTTTGTTGTTGGTGGTATATTTTGGTACTTGTCCAGGGGCTTGAACTCAGAGTCTGGGTACTGATCACTAGTTATGCATAAGGCTAGCACTCTATCACTTGATCTACACTTAATTGGAAATAATAGTCTCATCGAACTGTGATTGACAGATCTCAGCCTCCTGAGTAGCTAAGATCACAAATATGAACCAGCTGAAATGTAGTCTCTGGGTGTGTATGTATTTATGTTCAGTTTAATTATTTTCATTCCTTCCTGAGTTACAAGACCCACCATTTCCACTTCTTTTCCTAGCTTCTGCTTTGTTGCTGGGACTCCATCTATTGGAGCCTCATTTACAGAGGAAAGGCCAAAGTCTTAGGACCAAAGTAGCTAAACCATAGACCAACAACTCAAAGAATTTTTAGTTTTGTCCTGCTTTAGCAATGGAATATTTTTGTTAAATGGAGAAACAAGATTGGATTTATTTAAAAAGCAAGTTATTATTCAAATTGGAGATTTGTGAGTTTTATTTTTTAAAGAAATGTTTTATATAAGTGTTATTAATAGACTTTAAGCTCCAGTATTTAATAAAGCCCCTAAACAGATTCATTTTGTAGCAATTTATAGCAAAGGAATCAATGGAGCACTAATAATACATAATTTAGAAACTATATTGCAGATCTGATTCTTGAGTTTATTTTTTAAAGTAAAATCACTCTGCTTCTTCTCTCAGAGATTCTTAAATTTTGGTAAAATCTAGGGCCTTATATGTGAGAAGCCCTAAAATTTTCCTTATTGTGGCATGTGTGTGTAACAAGTTTTGTAGTACACAAAAAAAAGGAAAACATTTTTTATATGATTCTGGGTTTGCTGGAAATGGTAAATCAAATTTATTTCATAGTAGAAAAGTAAATTATATGATTGCAGATGTTATTTTTCTGTTGGCTCTGTAGTGAAAACACAACTAATAACTAAGATGTGTAAGCAAATAGATACTTATTCAATGGACTGCAGGTTTACACATGGTAAGCTGAAACTACCTTAAGCCAAACAATGAGTTTCATACTCTTGTTCAGGAAAAGTCATAGCTCAGCAACAGCACAGCATAAATTAGCATTGTCTCAGTGTGGATCCATGTAACTACTTGGAAGCTACTGCTTAGTGCCACTGAAATACAGCCAATATCACACCTTCTCTAGTGTAACAAAGACCAAAATTTCTACAGGGTATATATTGATTTCTCCTCATCATAAATTCAGGGCAGGCTCCCCTGTAATTTTGACTATGCAGGAGATGTAGGTAGGACGTTTGTGGTCTGATACTGAACCTGAACAAAAGTGAGACTCCACCTGAAAAATAAAAATAAAAGTAAAAAGGCTTGGAGATACGGCTTAAGTTGTAAGGTTATTGACTAGTAAGCTCACAGCTCTCAGCTCAAAAGGAAAATTTCAGTACTATAACAAAGCAAAACAATGTGAAGCTCAGTCATTGGAAGTCGAGACCATCTTCATGTTAGCAGTTGACCTATAATTATTACAGCACAAAAGTGGAGCATATTTTACTGTGAGAAATTTTTATGGATTTAATGTGTACATTGCATAGTATATTTCATATATATATACATATATATCAAATAGAATGGAAAATAATATTAAACATATAAACAACTAACAAGCTGAAATCAGATAAAAGTAATTTGTAGTGAGGTTTCTCATTCTTTCCATTGGTAACTGTATTGTTTGCAATAAAAGTACATTTTACTATACTATTTTATTTTATACATTTGGTAAATTTCTCTAGATATAATTTTCAGCAAAATATTAAAGATTTAAATACAGAAGTATGTAATAAAAAACAAATTGCCAATATAACCCAAAAGACAAATATTTTAAAATAAATTTCTCCTTCAGACTAGAGGGATGCACACAGACAACAGCTAATAGAATATTTTCAAAAAATTCTGTGAATGTAGTTAAATGCTAATTCTCTCAATATACCACATTTTATATAGCTTGATTACAAATCAAAAGTTAATTTAAATGCAAAACTATTGACAGTGGTTGTAGAGGGGTGTGTTTGGATGGGTATATGGTAAAAATTAGTTACTGTGAATTTAAAGGAGCTAACATTTATATCATAGTAATTAATTTGTAACTCTATAAATGTACTCACACTATAAATATAAAGGTGGAAATTAGTTATTAGTTGTTGGGATCAGGAAAGAATATTTAGACAAGCACATGCCTTTTTCTTTTTTGCTAAATTTCAATCAAGTGTATTTTTACACAGGTAGTTTTATTTTTTGGAACTGCAGAAAGACAGTAAAATGTCAGGGTTTTGAGATCCTAGGATTTGATTTAAAAAATAAATACATGTAAAGCATGTCAGGGAGCCTTAGAACTGATATTCTACACTAAGCTCTTCTTAGGGAGAACTATTTATTTAATCTAATGAAATAACTGTCAGGAATAAGTCCACTTAGCATAATCACGTAAAGGCATTAAAAGAAGTAGGCAGCATCAGACTGATACTGTGTTATTCTCTCATGTGCCCTGCAGATTGCCGGATGCACCCCACCAAATGAATAAAAACAGGTGGCTTCACAGCAACTAAAATGATGGCAATTCTACAGTGATTATTAAAAATGCTTGAGTTACTTATGTTTAGTTTCTTCTTTTTGTTTATACTGAGGAAGGTTTTCTGTGTGGAAAATTTTTTCATTCTTATCAACCCCCTGATATTACTGTTGTTTTGTGAAAGAGGGATGCCAAAATATTTTTTTTTCTATATTTCATAATCATTTCAAGGGAGAAATAACTGTAATTTAATTTTAGGTCATAGTGCATAAATATAACATTTTCTTTTCCTCTTTATAATATAGAAAATATAAACAAAAGAGTATCTAGGATTGCATAAATTGTGATTTATTTATTGCAGTACAATGATTGTCTCATGTAACAGAAATTCAGAATACCATGAAATGTCTTAGTTATTGTTCTAGGTAAAATAGAGTTTACATATCAATTTTGAGTGAAGAGACACCTTGTCTATATTTTCATGTACTTGACACAACTGTTTAAAAACTTGATAAATTTCTTCATGTGTCTATTGGCCATCCTTCTTTCTTCTTCAGAGAAGCTTCTCTTTAAGTCTTTCGCCCACTTATTTATTGGGCAGTTGTTTCTTTGAGGATTTGTTGTTGGGGGGTTTAATTTTTTGAGTTCCAAGTATATTTTAGATATGAGACCCTTCTCCGTTGTATGGCTAGTAAAGATCTTCTCCCAATCGGTGGGCTTTCTATTGATCTTGCCAGCTATGTCATTTGCCCTGCAGAAGCCCTGCAATCTTATGCAATCCCATTTGTCCAACCTTTCTTTGATTTGTTGTGCTTCCGGGTCTCTATTCAGAAAATTTCGGCCTGAGCCAAGGAGACCTAGGGTTTCTCCTATTCCATCCTGTAATGTTTTCAGAGTGTCTGCTTTGAGTTCAAGGTCTTTGATCCATTTGGAGTTGATTCTGGTGCAGGGTGATATATAAGGATCTAGCTTAAGTTTTCTACATGTAGTTAACCAATTTTGCCAGCACCATTTACTGAAGAGGCTGTCTTTCTTCCATTCTATTGTTTTAGCTTCCTTATCGAAGATTAGATGGCTATAGGTCTGTAGGTTCATTTCTGGGTTTTCAATTATATTCCATTGGTACTGAGGTCTGTTCTTATGCCAATACCAAGCTGTTTTGATTACTATGGCTTTATAGTAGAGTTTGAAATTTGGTATTGATATTCCTCCAGCAGTGTTCTTTCCGTTGAGGAGCGTTTTTGCTATTCGGGGTCTTTTATTGTTCCATATGAATTTTTGGATTGCCTCTTCATCCCTAGCCATAAAAGAAATGCAAATCAAAACAACATTGAGATATCACCTCACTCCAGTTAGAACAGCAAAAATCAAGAACTCTAACAACAACAGATGCTGGAGGGGATGTGGACAGAAAGGAACCTTACTTAATTGTTGGTGGGAATGTAAACTTGTTCAACCACTTTGGAAAGCAGTATGGAGGTTCCTCAAAAGACTTTACATAGGTCTCCCCTATGATCCAGCAATCCCACTTTTGGGCATTTACCCAAATGTTTACAAACAAGACCACACTAAAGCTACCAGCACAACTATGTTTATTGCAGCATTATTTACCATAGCTAAGATATGGAACCAATCCAGATGCCCCTCAGTAGATGAATGGATCAAGAAAATGTGGTATATATACACAATGGAATTCTATGCCTCCATCAGAAAGAATGACATTTCCCCATTTGTTAGGAAATGGAAAGGTTTGGAAAAAATTATATTAAGTGAAGTAAGCCAGGCCCAAAGAAGCATAGGTCCCATGGTTTCCCTTATTTGCAATATCTAGTATAGGTATGAGTCAAGCGGAAAAGGTCAGATAATGTGATGTTAGGAAAATGAACCCTTAAATATGTATTTTAATGTTTTCGTTTCTTTCATGCATGTGTTTCTAACGCATTTATAAGATTATTTCTTTGTTGCTTTGTATGTCCCTCCCCCACAGTGTAACCCCCGCTTTCACTATATTTGATGTCAGTATAACATGTGGAGGAGATGGGGACAAACAAGTCGTTTAAGGATTCAGGTGGACCTGTTGCAACAATGAGAAGTACAAAATGTCATGTCAAAACCAGCTTTACAATGTCGGTGTGGGGGGGGAGGGGGGTGTAATTGGGTGGGGGGAGGGGGGAGGCTGGGAAGGGAGGTGAAGGGTAAACAAAGGAGGAGGCTGCAATGCTTGGTAAGAAATGTATGCATTATCCTGCCCATGTAATTGTAGCCCCTCTGTACAGTATGTTCTCAAATAAAATAAAATTAAATTAAAAAAAAACTTGATAAATTGAATTTAACTGATGAATGAAAATAATTTTAAAAATAGATGATAAAGGAAAATAATGGTTACAAATAGTTTTAGTGATCATGGACTCTGGCTCTTAGGCCTTTCTAATTTCTCTCACAAGGCATTAGTTTGTTTGGAAGTTTTTATATCAAAACTATCTACCTCTGTCCAAACCACTTTTCACACCTTTTCAAAAAATGAGAGTAAAATGAATAGAAACTTTTGCCAACATGTCGTCATTCATTGCTTTCCTCAATAGTTTTTTTGTGTGTGTGAACTTTGAACAACTATAGACACCAATTAATTTTCTAATCTGTATCAATGTGAAATTAGTATATAATGGTAATTTTTGGTACTTCTACTACTATTAATTTTAAATTGATTTCAGTTTGACATCTTTTGCTTGGGTTTTTAACTGCTTTTTTTTTTGGTCCTTTCTTTTTTGGTACTGGGGATCAAATCCAAGATGTTTCACTTGCTATGCAAGTGCTTTGACACTGAGCTACATTCCAGCCCCTTTTAGGCATCTTTTAACATTTAAAAATTCTTGAAGTTATTTTTGGTCCAGTAGCACTTACAATTACAGAAGTGACATAAATTATATGTATTGCTCTTATTCAAACATCCTCAATCCAATTCCAAATTCACTTGGATTTTCTTTTCTCTATTTGTGCACATCAAATATGAATCATAAATTTAATTGATTCATAATGTAAAAAAATTAACGAATTTTATACTTTATAAAATTTCAATTAGTTCAGAATGTTACTATGAAGTAAATGAATGAACATGATAACGTAGGCCAGGTGTGTGTGGAATTTATTAGCAATACAGGCAATATACTATGCCTTATTATGCCTTATGATTACTATGTAATGCCTATTGTCAACAGCAATTTCTAACTTTTTTATCACACATACAATAATCATTTAAATTATTTTTCTATAATATTCTTATCTTCATACAGAGAATTGACTCTGTAATTATAAAATGGAACAAATGCTCCATACCCATTTTGGCTGTGTTGGTCAGTTGTAATTGTTTTTTGTTTTTCATTATCACTACAGTTATTCCATATATTAACAGTGATTAACAAACCCTGAACACAATTCAACCCTAAATAGTGAACTAAGAAATTTTGTGTTCTATCTTATTTAAATTTTAGCAGCTGTATAAATTTGTATCTCTATTATACATATTACAAACCATGTAGTAAATCTTGAAACCAACACTGAACTCAGTTCTGTCTAAATAAATTCTTAATATCTAACCCATTATATCATTCAAGTCTTTCTGGACTAGCAGGTTAACTTTAATGACTTCTCAAATTACTCCAAACCCACCTTTGTACCTTTTCCTCTTTTGTGGACCTCTACAACAAGAAACTCAACCAATCAATACAGTCCAATGGACTATAAACCTGTCTGTATTTATTTATCAAATGCCTGTGTTTTCATTCTCTGTTTATAAATTTGCAAAACTCCACTCAAAATTTTCTTCTACACAGTTTGTTATAAATTCAAAGTTTGAGTCCCCAGAGTTTTGAATTTTCATTATTTCTCAATTGTATTAGAATTTGGCAGAAGTGAAGTTTGAGACCACGTAGATCCAGGTTGGAAGGCAGCTCTCAGATCCTGTGTCCTTTGAGACAGCATTTAATATTTCTTATATCAACTTTACTTTCCTCTTCCAAAGGTAAAAGAGTTCAGAAGTGACAAGAAGAAATACGTAGTGGCATCTGCAATCCCTGTAGACCTTAAAGAAACTTTTTGCTGTCAGTTGGTGTCTAACTCAGCAAAGCCTGTTGATTAAACTGTGTCCCCAATCTCACAGACAGCGCAGAATTGGGTCCTTCACATTTCATTTTGCTAGTAGAATGTACTCTTCATTTTCTCAGTATTTCAGTTCACCAAGCACAGAATTCTTTGATGGTTCCAGGAGCTGGATTGGTTGCATCTGGGATGCTACAGCTGTACAGTGGAAAAGAAAATCAAAACCTAAAATAACAACAAAATTTGCTATTGTTTATAGACGAAGTCCACACTACATGAAATCTATCTTTTAGGAGTAGCTCTGCACATGTCCTTCTCTCTTGTAGACCCACAGCACCTCCAGATTTCCTGCTACTATTTAACTACTCATTTCCTAAATTCTGTTATTCTCAGACCCTCTTAATTTATATAAATTTTCTTGCTGACTCAAGTGCATTCTAATCTTGTTTTCTAATATCATTCTCTTCAAAACATATTGCTTAGGAAGACTGCCCAACCCCACACCAGTTGTAAACATGTCATTTATCTATCCACTCTAGTTGTACTAAAGGAGATTGGTCAACAACTGATGACTAAAAATGTTCTAACAAGAAGGTGAAAACAATCTTTTGTCTCAGTTTGCAATGGCAATATCACTATAGCTTAATAAAAAGTGAAACAAAAGGTTCTTTTAAAACACCACAATTTGGGAGGGGTCTAAGGATATACATCAAAATTCAGATTCCACCACTCACCACCAAGCGATCCAAGTAAACTAGACTGTGGAATAAAAGTACTTTAAAAGCATTACATGAAGTCAAGGTGCTACAATGCAGTATGGCCCATACTTGTGATCTTAGCTACTCAAGAGGCTGAAATTCTGCCTGTGCAGAAAAGTGCATGAGAATCTTATCTCCAATTAATTGACAAAAAGTCAGAAGTGGAGGTGTGGTTCAAGGTGTGAGCACACACACACACACACACACACACACACACACACACAACATTGTGTGATGAGGATTCTGCCTCTGTGCTATAGTTCTGCCTTTTGTATACAATCATTTATTGACTGCAGAGATGGAACTCCTGGCAAAATCATCACATACTAGGACTCACCCTCTGACCAGTATGGTTTGTCAGTCAAAGGGCTCTGGACTGTCCAGAGACCCTATGTTTCAGTAACCCATTTGGATGAGACTTTCCTCTTCTCTATGATGATCTAGACTTCCAGAATTTGGATAGATGATTTCATACCAAATGAAGCCTGATCTTATACCAAAGATAGTATAGAGCTACCCTCTTAGATGAAGAAAATAATGACTTAGATTAATACAACTATATACCAAAATACAACTGTGATTGATCTAATGCTAACTTTAGACTTTCTGCCTATGAATCTCAAGATTTTTGTTAATTTAGAAAAGTTTTTTTCTCCAAGAATGTAAAGCTACATTTCCTTTTGTTTAAAAGAAACTTATTATTAACATCACATTGTTGATACAGCAGCTTTCACAGGTCCTGGCACATAACCTTTGGAGGTTAGTCCTTTCCTACTTTAGTGGTAAATCAGTGCTCTCTCAATCTTCATTGAAAATTTCTGCATTTAAGAAATATTACTTGAGTGTTAGAATTATATTCTGATGCTCAATGCAAACAAAGTAAAGTGAGGTAAGCCATGATGTCTGATTAATTGCAAATGTCACTATGGCTTTTGGTGCATTGAGCACAGAGAATTGCCAATTATCCGCTATTTATGTAGCACTGTTTTTTGACACTCATGTGAACTATTTGGGTCATGTGAGTTTATGAAGTGATACAATTCTTAAAAGGTTGTGACCTATAGAAAATTCTTTGTCTTTCAAATTGCAGCAGATACAGGTGAAATTATTGGTTTACTAGGCATCTTATTTAACCCTCTGGCTTCTAAAATTTCATGATTTTTCCCAACATCTTTAGAACAGCAATGACAACAACTAGATAACAAGCTTTGGGAGATGTATAGAGCAATGAAAAAAAAGTTTTAAAGAGTACATTTGAGAAAAGAGCAATTAATGACTTAGAGAGCGCCAAACTGAAAATAGTTTGCTTTCTTGATCACAGAATACAAAGAAAAGCTTTTTAAGAATAAACTACAAGCAAAGAAATACTTGATTGGCTGCAATTATGTAGACATCTTTTTGGTCTATCCCTTTGGAAAGCCTGTAGTTGTTTCTGTTTGTTGGTGACATTCAGTTGGTTGAGCCTAACTATCTCAAACTAATCAAGGTTCATATCCCATAACAGAACTGGCTTTTTCTGCTCAGGGGAGTTTTATGCCTGGACTCTAATTTATTTTATTGCAATGTTAATAAGAATAGACACACTAGGACTTTCCTCAAAGGGAAGTATTTTATTTCATTTAGGATTTGACTGAAACATGATTGAACAAGGCCTTGAGCATTGAGAATATTATATAATTCCTCTAAGCCTTAGAGAATCTATTTTTCTTTCATTCAGTTAGATTTCATTATATATAGCCTACATTGCTTGGTTGAGATTGATGACTCTCATGTAATTCAGAAAATATCCTAGGAGACATTTGTTCAGTGAACTATTTTTTTCAGATTCAGATTCAATGTGATAATATGTTACAGTGAATATTTCTGTTGACGTCCACTTAGCTACTTATTTGCTTTAAACCTAGTTTATCAAAATATGCAATAAATAATATGTTAGTTTAATAAATAACTTGACAACTCAGCTACCTAATGGCTAGAATTTTGCAAATTTTACAATTATTATTATTATTTTTTGTTTGGTTGTGGGGCTTGAACTCTGGGCCTGGGCACTATCCCTCAGTTCTTCAGCTCAAGGTGAGCACTCTACCACTTGAGCTACAATGTCACTTCCGGTTTTCTGAATAGTTTATTGAGATAAGAGTCTCACAGACTTTCCTGCCTGAGCTGGCTTTGAACTGTGATCCTCAGATCTCAGCCTCCTGAGTAACTAGGATTACAGGCGAGAGACACAGACGCCCAGCTACAATTATGTTTTATAAAATAAATTTATTAAATTGTAACTGTATGAAGAAAATAACATCGTAATTGACAATTAGTACATTTAATAAATAATCTATTCAGGCATCAGTGGCTCATGCTGTAATCCTAGTTACTCAGAAAGCTGAGATTTGAGGATCAAGGCTGAGATTTGATCAAGCCCAGTCAGGAAAGTCCAGGAGACTTTTATCTTCAATTAAGCACCTAAAAAGTGTAACTTTGGCTCAAAGCACTTGCCTTGAGCAAAAGAAAAGGCTGGAATACAGCTCAGGCCTTGAATTGAAACCACATGACTGACAAAAAATAAAAATAAATAAAATAATCTAAAAGGCTTAGGAAGCCTTATTTGTTCTTTTTTTGTTGTTGCTTTTTTAAGTACTAAGGCTTGAACTCAGGAACTCAGGTTGGCTCAGATTTCTTGCTTCTGACTGGCACTCTACCACTGGAACCATTCTCCATCTTGGCTTTTTGCTGGCTAATTGGTGACAGTCTCACGGACTTCATCTTTTCGCCTGACTTGGCTTTAAACTTGCTAGGTTTTATAAGTGTTAAGTAATAAAGTTTTTAATGCTCTCAAGATGCATTAGTCAGTTTAATGTGATCAAAATACTTAGGGCAGGTGTCTTTCATGGTTATTTCTGCTGTCTTCAATATTGAAGTAGACATATACCTACTGGTGCCATATACAGACATTAGTCCTATGGTATAAGTCATCTCAGAACCTCTGAGTTCAAAAGCCATTAGTGGATGCCATCACAGCTAGGATGGAGGATTTTTTTTCCTGTAGAACGAAAAGAAGTGGCAGGTCCAGGAGTCAGGTCAGTGTTTTAAAAGTAATTTCCAAAGCAGTAGCTTGGTAAATGTTGAATAGGAAACTGGAAAGCATGCAGAACAGGACTGAAACTCATTGTTATGGATAGTGAGGTCATCACAGGTTTTGTGTATGAGGAGACATAAAAGTAGAATTAATAAGTACAGATAGGTAATCTTCCTCTTATCAAAAGAAATGAATGTTCCTTGATGAATTCCTCAGTACTCAGTATCACAAGGCCCCTTTGTGCACCTTATATGGAATAGTATGGCTATTTTTTTCTGATCAAAAAGGGAAAAGAATTATTATGAGTTGACCTGCAAAATAATTTCATTTTTTCTATATAACTTAAAAACATTAGCAGACAGTGTGGTGTTTATTTTCTGACGGGACTTACTACTTCTGAAAAGAGCAACTATTCACCTTTAATCATTGATAGAAAATTACCTAGACATGATGAACTCAAAGAAACTTGCTTGTTGAGCTGAACCTGAAATTGTCCTTAGATGAACAAAAGGATATCACTGTATTTAGTGCATCAATGATTTGGTTCTGAATCATCTTGCAGGTACATAATATTTGTACTAGTCACATATGGAAATGTGTTAAGGGATCCAGAGCATAGCCCAGGTGTCCACCACATTGTCATATGTTGTAATTTGTTGGTGGTATTTTAAGATTGTTCTGCAAATAGCTGATATTTTATTAAATGCTTAATATGTGCCAGGCAAACTTTCATTTTTTTGCATGTTTTCAGGTTTGTTTTGGGGGGATTTTTTTGTTTTTGTTTTTGTTTTTTTCTTTTTGCCAAAACTGGTGCTTAAACTAAAAGGACCTGCGTGCTGCCTCTTAATTTTTTTGTTCAAAGTTGGGATGTGTCCCTTCAGCCTTGGACCATGTCCAGATTTTCTGTGGTTGAGATAAGTCTTTCACAGATTTTCCTCTAGTTAGGTTTCAAATCATGATTCTAAGATCTCAATCTCCTGAGGAGCTCAGTTACAGGCATGAGCCACTGACTCTCAGCCTTAACTCTTTATTGATTGTAACTACTGTATTGTTTCCACTTCATAGATTAAGAAATGATTTGATTTATTCAATGGTAGATGGAGTAGTAGATCCAGGAGACAAATGTATCTTTATAGAACCATTGTTTGTGGCTCTTACACTCCTTTGTTATTCTGTGAGAACTACATACATCTATGTCACACATCATAGCCTTCATCACACACATTGGCCTTTGTTTATTTATAATCTTTCTTTGCTTCTTTATATGCTGACTTTTCTTTGTTTACTGGTTGCTTATGGAAGCATGCTGAAACTATTAATTGGTCAGATACATTTCTGAAATGTATTTTATGGGCAGCTTTTTAGTTCATTGTTAATATGGATCAAATATGTCAAATTGTAACACAATAAGTCCTACAATTTATATTGATTGTAGTATGTATCATAAAATAATAGAGCAGTTGCTATAGTCTGATATTTTCAGTTCTTATATTACTCATACGTACAAAACACAATCATTCATCACTAACTAAAAACATCTTTCAAAGTTGGCAATGTGTAAAAAAAAATCTTCAGTGGGCTGGGAAGGTGCCTCAGCAGTAGAGCGCTTGCCTTGCATGCATGAGGCCCTGAGTTCGTTTCCTCAGCACCACTTAAGCAAAAAGAAAAAAAAATGCAGGATGTGGCGCTGTGGCTCAAGTGGTAGAGCGCTATCCTTGAGCCGAAGAGCTGAGGGACAGCTCCCAGGCCCAGAGTTCAGGTCCCATGACCGGACCCCCCCAAAAATAAATCTTCAGTATCTGTCAAAAAAATCTTCAATATCTGTCAAATAATCCAAGATAGACTTCGAAAAGGGTAAAAATTATACTTTAGATGTAAGAACCTGGGATTTTGCTTCTAATTTGTTATATCAGAGTACTTATATCTCTTTCAAAATATTACTTCAACTATTATTAATCTGTAAAAAATCAGACATTTATTTGTTAATTTGTTACTATAGTTCTTATTTAATTTTACTTTTGAGTCCTCGTGGAGTAATAATATACCTCAATACAATCCAATTATATTGTATTAATTTTAGCTCTGAATTGTAGAAGTTAAAGATAATCATAGGTATTTTTTTAGGCTTCTATACATACTTTCATCATTCTGTAGCTATATTAGAAGATAATTAGGTGCTTGCCTGTTTTAATTACCTGCAAAAGATAAAAGAGAATTAAGAGACAACATGTAAGAGATTTTGGCCTAAAATGCTTTGTTGTGTCCGGTATTCATTTTCACCATGAATGCATCTTGTGCAATAACTATTTGCTTATTTCTAAGTAGCAGTTGTTATTTTCTCTCTAGTACATAATGTGCATAAATGTAAAACAAATGGAAATATTAGTCTAAACTTGGATCACTTACAGAGAAGTGGAAAATAGTCAAACGCCCAGATGGATTCTCAGGGAGAGAATCACTTCCAATGTCTCTGCACAATCTTCTCTATAGGACAGTGATCTGGCTTCCACTTTTTTACAATAAAAAAAAACCTTCACCTTCTTGCCTTTAGAAACTCCTCCTAATTGAAGGTTTCTTTCAAACACATCAAGCCCTCTCCTCCTGGATATATGGAGGAGAGCGAGAGAACCTTTCCCAACCTATACTCTCAGTAATAGACCATTGTTCTTCCACAAATGTAAAAGAAGTTTACCTGTTAGAAATGGAATTATTTTTTACAATTACTTAAAGATAATAATATATTCAAAAGTAGAAAATACAACACTGTATATTTGAAAAAATGAAAATAAATATCTTTACATACAAATAATTCTACATCTCAATTGTATCACAACGCTTCTTATTTTTTGTTATCTAACAACAGCTGAGCAATTCTTTGCTAACGTATATTTACTGACAATTCCATGTAACACTTTTCTCTCTGTGACAGGTTCCTCTACATGATTTCTGTTTCTATGTGGATATGCCCATCTACCATCTCACCTCCACACCCATAAGATGACCAATGCTAATGATCCTGTCACTAACTTGGTTTTTTGTCATTTGTGGCACCTGAACTCTGGGCCTGGGTGCTGTCCCTCAGCTCTTCAGCTCAAAGCTAGTGCTCTACCACTTGAGCCACAACACCACTTCCACTTCCAGCTTTTTCTGCTTATGTGGTGCTGAGGAATCGAACCCAGGGCCTCATGGATGCAAGTTAAGCACTCTACCACTGAGTTACCTTCCCAGCCCCTACATGTTTTGAGTTTGTATATTTGCCTCTATATTCACATGTTGAATTTAGAATCAATACATTACTTAAAATGTGACAGTAGCATCATTGTGTTCAAAATAAGAACTAAAGTATCTTTTGGGGGATTAGACTATATATGATCTTTCTATCTTTTTTAACCATCTAAATGCTATCTCTAATATTTTTCTCTTCCTCTGTCAAACTATTCACAGACAGTTCACCACACTAGTCTCTCTCCTAGTTTAGCATCTCATTTGGCATAGCTTCTTTTCTTGAACCAATTCCAACTTTGACCTACTTTTCCCACCATTTCATACTTTTAAAAATATTATTTGAGACCAGTACTGGTGGCTCATGCTTGTAATCCTAACTACATAAGAGGCTGAGATCTGAGGATCATAGTTCAAAGCCAGCCCGGGCAGGAAAGTCCCCGTGAGACTCTTACCTCCAATTAACCACTGGAAAACTAAAAGTGGCGCTGTGGCTCAAGTGGTAGAGTGCTTGCCTTGAGCTGAAGGGCTGAGACAGCATCCAGGCCCAGAGTTCAATCCCCACGACTGATAAATAAATAAGAAAGTTCTTTGTACACATTTTTGTATTTATCATAAGATATGACCTTTGATAACAGTCATGATCAATAAATTATTACCTCTAAAACATGGTTCATTGATAAGTAAGGGAATGAGTCAATATTCTCAGAAGAGGTTCCCTGTAATTCCTTGAAAGAAATTTAACTCACAGTCCAACAAAATGAATACCAGGAAGGATGTGTAGGGGGATTTTAAGGTGAGGAGGATAGTTAAATGAAGAGATGAAGGGGGATAATGCATTCATAATATTCAATGCATGTCCAGTGAAACTAGGAAAATTGAAGGGAGAGATTGGGTTGGGAAGGATGTGGGAAAATGAGAAAAAGGAATGAAACCAATCAGGATGATTGTACTTATAATAAACTTATTTGTTTTATGGTAGTCCTTTATACAGCTACTTAAACATAATAAATACAAAAATATAGCAAAAACCAGGCACCGATGGCTCACACCTGTAATTCTAGCTACTCAGGAGGCTGAAATCTAAGGATCATGGTTCAAAGCCAGCCCAGGCAGGAAAGTCCATGAGACTCCTGTCTCCAATTAACCACAGAAAACTGGAAGTGGAGCTGTGGTTCAAATGGTAGATCACTAGCCTTGAGCTGAATTGCTCAGGGACAGTGCTCAGTTCCAGAGTTCAAGCTTTATGATGGGGGGTGGGGGTGCAAAAGTTCATGCCTATAATCCTAACTACTTAAGGAGGCTGAGATCTGACCATTGAAGTTTGAAACTAGCTTGGGCAGGAAATTCTGTGAGTCCAATTAACCACCAAAGAGAAAAGTACACACACACACACACACACACACACACACACACACACACGTAATGAAATATATAATTTAAACAATTTCTTCTACAATCTTTTCTTTTTTTTTTTCCGGTCATGGGGCCTGAACTCTGGGCCTGGGCGCTGCCCCTCAGCTCTTCAGCTCTACCACTGGAGCCACAGCGCCACTTCCTCTTCTACAATCTTGAAATTAGGAAAAGTTTTTATTTCATCCATCTCAAAAGTGATTGGTGAAAAACCAGTTGTTTAAGGATACAGGTGGTCCTGTTGCAACAATGAGAAGTACAAGTTGTCATGTCCAAAACGAGCTTTACAACGTTGGTGCGGGGTGGGGTGGGGAATGGGGGGGAAGGAGAAGGATTGGGATTGGGGGGGAGGAGGGAGGCTGGGAAAGGACGTGAAGGGTAAACAAAAGGAGGAGGCTGCAATACTTGGTAAGAAATGTACGCATTATCCTGCCCATGTAATTGTAACCCCTCTGTACAGTATGTTCACAAATAAAATAAAAAAAATAAAAAGTGATTGGTATCTGGTATAGTGTCTTATGCCATATGTCTCCCCACACTCTGGAGACTGAGGTAGGACATTGCAAAATTAATGGCATCCCGCACCATAGAGTATATCTTCTGTCAAAAGCAAAAAGGGAAAACAGGAAATGAAAGGAAAAGAAAGGAAGGGAAAGGAAGAGAAAGGGAGGGAAAGAACAAGTAAGGGAGGAAGGGGAGAGTAGGAGAGGGCAAGAAAGAAAGGAGGAAGGAGGGAGGAAACCTGGGCTTAGGGTTAGGTATATATGTATATATCTTAGTAGTTGAACATTTGCTTTGTATTCACAGGCTGAATCCATCAATCTGTAAGTAAACATTCAACTATATCCCAATAAGCATATCCATAAATGCAAGGCTTTGATGCAGAAATTATTTATGCATGTATTTTCTTGAAGTATGTTCCCTCAGTAGCCTAGTAAAATAGTTTAATATAAAATCATAGCTGGATGAATTATGGCAAGTTTGGTAATACAGGTGTTATTAGGACACTTCATGTGGAAGTGAAAGACACATTGTTTTGAGAATTCTGAAAAGATGTGAGAGAAAGAGTGATGCTTTAAATATCTTTCAAAGTAGTGCCTGAAAGTAAAGAAGGACACATGAAGGTGTTAGGGGAAAAAGTTGCTGAGGAAATTCAACAATAGCTCAGCCCCTATTCTAGCAAAGACTTGGGAAATACAGACTTTATTTGTTCTAGAGAAGCAAGGAGGTAACTGCCAGTCTCTCCACGTAGGAGAAAACAGGAAGAAGGATGTGCAGATGGCCTGAGAAAGGAGGGAAACTGTGTAGGGGATTTTTTGTAGATCTTTGTTCTGTTTAAAGGTATTAGCAACAGATGTGCTCATGTGAATTTAAGGGCCAGCAAAGTGAGAGCTTTCTGCTGTGTCCTCTGCTGAAGTGCTGACTATGCATAGATCTATTCTTAAATAATGGACCCCCTTTAGAGAGCCAGGGTCATTTTCCCATGTCTGCTGAAGATTCCATTCATCATTGTTCATCTGTGACAGCTACACATTCCCAGAGTAAGAGCTTCCTAGACAAACAAATCAAGTAATTTGAGGAAATTTGCAGAATAAGAGTAAGTACAATACATTTTAAATGAAAAGTGATTACAAATATAATCAACAAATAAACTTTACAAACTTGTTTTGACTCTTTTGGAGAGATCCAGGTTTCTTTTCTTTTTTTCTGGTCCTGGGGCTTGCACTCAAGGCTTGGGCACTGTTCCTGAGCTTCTTAGTGTGTAAGGCTAGAGCTCTACCACTTGAGCCACAGTACCACTTCAAGCTTTTTCTTAGGAGTCTCATGGACTTTCCTTCCTGGGCTAGTTTTGAACTGTGATCCTCAGATCTCAGCCTCTTTAGTAGCTAGGATTACAGGTATGAGCTGCCAATGCCCAGCTCAGTTGTTTTTTATAACAAAAATATGGAAGACTGAAAGCAATGATCAATTAGAATTGTGTTTCAAGAATTGTCAAGTAACAGTCTAGCTTTGATTGTTTACAATGAAGATTGAATGTCTTGATTAAAAATAATTTATTGCTTCTGCTGAAAATTTGTCACTTTTATGATATGGACTATTATAATCAGGCTTTGTATTTACACATCATTTATTTACCTGTACAGGCAGCCACCTAACAGAAACATATTTAATAGGAGAAACAGCTATTAGTTCAAAAGGAAGAGCAGGACATTCTAAGGGAGCAGTCATTATGCTACCTCATCTTGAAGGGAGAAGAATTCTAAATACAAGCATCTTCCACTAATGTAGTAAATGAGGGAGACCTAGTAATTCTGCTAGAAGCCCTAGACCTACACAAACCCAATCAGAAGTATTTCTGCTGGTGGAAAGGCCTGTGAGTCCTTTATCCAGGATCTGCTCACAGCACACTGTGCAAGTCCTCATCATGTAACAAATGCATCTGTGGACTTCAAAGGACATAGCTGAGGCCGTTGGCCAATTAAACAGCCACAAAGCCTCATTCCTTCACCTAAAAATATACCATAAGTCCTAGAGAACTCAAAATTCAGCCAGATTTTAAGTTTACTTTCATTTACTTAAATTAAAAGTAAGCATAAGAATAGGGGAGGCATTTTTCTAAGGATATATATTGATGTCTGGGAAAAATTTTACAGTACTCAATCAAATATTTAATGTCTAATCTAGAATTGTTCAACTCTGGTTAATATCTGTTTTATATTCTGTAAGGTCAGCACATCACTATAGTTGCTTTAATAGACAATACATTATTTACACTTTAATCTCACAATTGGTATAGATCATTAAATATTGTGTCACAATATTGACATTACATATATTTGGCATGGTCTTTGGCAGGAAACAAGTCCTTTCAAATGTGTTTTGTTGTTGTTGGTTCTGGGGCTTGAACTGTAGGCCTGGACCCTGTCCCTGAACTTTTGAGCTCAAGGCTAGTGCTCTGTCACGTGAGCCAAAACTCCACTTCTGGCTTTTTGTAATTTAATTGGAGATAAGTATCTCACAGACTTTGCTGTCAGGTTGGCTTCAAATTGTGATCAGATCTCAGCCTGCTGAATATCTAGGATTATGGGCTTTTTTGCTCAGTTCTCTGAGACAGTTCAGAAATATTTTAAGTGCTCTAGAAAACAAATAAATATTATTAAAATGTATGTTTAAGTGAAGAGAAGACTGTTTTATATTTCATGATTATAATGAAATTAATTTGGTCAAAAATTGAGACTTCAGTCTTGGAGAGGAGTTGAGGCACATGGTAGAATTGTACTAAGAATGGCCATTATAGTGAAGCCCTTATGTTTATATCTGCTTATAGTTTTTACATTTTGTTTAAAATTCACCTAAAATAGTGCCTAGTATTTATGAAGGATATTTGAAGATGCACAGGACAGGTATATTTATTGCATTTATATTACCCTATCTCATCAATGCTTTCAATTATGTTATTGAAAGACTTATTTATAGTATTTTATGTCAGAGAATTTCATCTTTGTGTGTTTCTAGATACTAAACTTCTAAACTTAAACGGTTACTAATTTGTAAATCCTGTTTTGTGAGATCTGATTATTGTTATTAAATAAATGCTATTTGAGTAATCACAGTGATTTTAATATTTTATTTTACCAGTAGTAAAATTCACATGTACAAAATGTTGTGTTATAGTGGCTCTGATTAAGAGTGCTAACCTTGAAAACAAGGAGACTCAAGGACAGAACCCAGGCCCTGGGTTCAAGCTCCAGGACCACCCGCCTGCCACCAAAAAAAAAGAAAAAAAAAGAAACTTGGCAAAATATTGTGTTATATAACACAAACAATACTAAACAAATTTAGATAATAGAAGTAAATTATATATCTACATACATATATCTCTATATATTGATCTATGTAGCTAGGTGGAGATAGATCTATATATAGAGATCTCTATAGCTCTCTAGATAGACAGACAGAGATGATATGTAGATAGAGAGATAGACAGACAGACAAACAGACAGACAGACAGACAGATAGACAGATAGACAGATAGATAGATAGATAGATAGATAGATAGATAGATAGATAGATAGATAGATAGATAGATAGATAGATAGATAGATAGATGTACAGTCCACCTTAGCTGAAAGCTCCATCTTTGACTACCTCTCTCCTGAGAGAGGAACACAGGAGTTAAGACATGCTCTGTGATAGTGAGTTATGTAACTTCAGCTATACCCTTTAGTCTCATTAAGGCTCAAGAATTTTCTCTGTAAAAAGAAAGGATTCAAGTAGATGATATCCAAGTCCCTCCAGCTCCAAAGCAAACTCTGATGCCTTTAGGTAACAAAGAAAAGCAGCTGATCTTTCTGTTTCTCCTCTCAGTAACACCCTATTGTAGCATTTAGGAACTGTCAAGAGTCACACGTTGTCATAAAATAGTAAAGTATTAGCTGGGCGCTGGTGGCTTATACCTGTAATACTAGCTACTCAGGAGGCTGAGATCTGAGGATTACCGTTCAAAGCCAGCCCCCTCAGAAAAGTCTGTGAGACTCTTATCTCCAATAATAATAAAAAAAAAAATTAGAAAACCGGAAGTGGCATTGTAGCTCAAGCAGTAGAGCACTCGCCTTGAGTTGAAGAGCCGAGGGACAGCACCCAAGCCCAGAGTTAAAGCCCCATGACCAACAAAACAACAACAACAACAACAACAGCAAACCTTTTTGATGTCTTAAGATGATATGGATAACATTTAAAAATGGTAACCACTGACATTAAACCAACTTAATGACTTCCTGGTAAAATCAGCTTTTCTCTCTAATTTTCAGGCGCTCTCCAATCTTAGTGGGATTTTTTTTCCTAAAAGCTTCCACACTTGTGTAATCTTAAAATGTTAAATTTCTTAAATTTGAATCTTATTTGGAAAGCATTGCTGAAAAGACTGAAAAGCAATATTTGGAATTAACTTCAGTATGCACATTAAACAACTAATTATTTGGAAAAAATCCTAAGAGTTTAAGTATCACTATTCCACAATACTGTGAAATATATGAAATTTATGGAATCACATAGTCTCAATTTTTTTTAAAAAAAGAGAAAAGAAAAGTCAGAGAAGAGTGGGTTAGGAGTGATGGGTGACAATGTTATCAGACACTTTGTATTCATAAACTGTTTTATAGAATGGGAACTTCTTTGTACAACCACTTAAAGATAATAAAAAAAATTAAAAAAAAAAAGAAAAGAAAACCTCCTAAGAAAATACTGAATACTAGGAAAAAATAAGAAAGTTTTATTTTAATAAGAAAAATGAAGAAAGGAACCCAGTGGGGAAAATAACACAAAAAATTAACAAAAAATTAAAATTAGAAGAGAAATCTAGGTATAATCTTTGTTTTCTTTTTATTGTTATTATTCAGATATTATACAGAGGAATTACTATTTCATAAGTTTAGTTGTGAGTAAATTTATTCTTGGACAAGTCACCTCTTCCTTTCCTGTCCTCCGGTTGGTATAAGCTGGTTTTGGTGTTGTTAGTGTTGTTTTTTTGTTTTTAAGGAATGGTAGATACAAATCTTCTGTGAAAAACGATTGAGGAAATTTTATTTTTCTTGGTCAAAATTAAGCTTTTTAAAAATATAGTTACCTTCAGAACATTATATAATTTAATACATAAATATTAAATAATTTTTAAATGTTTAATGAATTGGTGAAGACAAAATGGTCATATATGAACTAATTTGATGGACTGGGAAGGTGGCTCTTGATGGGCTGGGAAGGTGACTCAGTGGTAGAGCGCTTGCCTTGTATGCATGAGGCTCTGGGTTCGATTTCTTAGCAGCACATAAGCCAAAAGAAAAAAGCCGGAAGTGGCTCTGTGACTCAAGTAGTAGAGCACTAGCCTTGAGCTGAAGAGCTGAGGGAAGTGCTCAGGCCCAGAGTTCAGGCCCCACGGTTGGATCCAAAACAAAAGCAAAAACCTAATTTGATCACGATCTTATTCCATTGATGATGTGTGCAGTCTTTCAAATTCAGCCCTTCCCCAATAGCCTTGGGCCACCTTCAGACTAACAAGGCTCAGCAGCTTGTGGTGTGACCCTGTGTAGAAATGACAAGGGTTTCTGGAGGAAGCTGCTTTTATTTTATTTATTTGTTATTTTTTGTGTGTGTGGCCACAGTCCTCCAGTTACTCCAGGGATGAAATATTCAATGATCATTTTCCTTTTGGCTCAATCTTGAGTGAAAAAATATGATAGGCCTAGAGGGCTCAAGTGGTAGAGTGGAAACACAAAGCAAGATGCAAGGCTGTGAGTTCAAGACCCAATACCAGTACAAAAAAAAAAAGAAAAAGAAAAATGCCTTCAATTTGAAATGAAAATAAGAAATAGCCATCATGCACATTGAGTAGATAAAACTCCAAACTGGTACCAGTGTCACATACTTGTAATTCTAGCTACTCAGAAGGCTGAGAACTGAGAACTAAGCATCATGGGGCTAATTCAGTCTGAGAAGAAAACTTGGTGAGACTTTCATCTCCAATTAACCACCAAAAGGCTGGAAGGGGAGTTGTGGCTCAAATGGTAAAACCCATGAGCAAAAACTTTAAGTGAAGGGCCCAGGCCCTAAGTTGGAACCCTAGTACACACACACACACACACACACACACACACACACACACACACACACACACACACACACACACACACACACACACACACACACACACACCAAACAAAAAAAGAGAAAAAATTTGAAGTTCTACAGTCAGTGCACACATAATTGTGAGAGTTGTTCACATTTTTAAGGGCTCAATTAACTGTTTATTTTCATAGGCATCATTTCTGAGAGAAAGTGTAATAAATCTTACAAGAAATAATTCTTCACATGATTTTTAAGACAATGTTTTAGGAAATCCTTAAAGTAGATGAGCCTATTTCATACTGAACTGCATGCTGTTTTGTTTTATATTAGCCAAGAAAGTAATTGAAAGAATTTTGATGGGAGGTAAGTGGTCATTGCCCAATATGCTTTCAAAATCTGTTTTAGGTAAAGAAATGGAGTTTTGAGCCTCATCAAATTTTAAACATATAGTAAGTACTTGACATACTTTAGTGAAAAAAGTTATAATCTCTCATTATTAATTCACAGATCAGCTGCTCAAGCAAAATGGTTTCTAAATATATAGCAAACTAAAAGGAGCATAAAAATTATTTCTTCCTTGTGATATCTATAAACAGCTTTAGCAGCAGCCAGGTAATAAGAACAATATAAATGCCTTTCCAAATAGATGAGTAGAGCCAGGATTGGATTGTAATGCACAGTAATAGTTTTCAGTTCACAGGTCCATTCCGAGGCAATATTCTGGCTTCTTTCATACTCTGTGTTTCTAAGAAAGAAATGTGTTGCATTATATTATGACTTATTTTGGAAAAATAAAACAAACTCCCTAGGGCACTTTGAAGAGTAGCATTTAGCTTTTCTGAAGGGATGCTCAAATCACTTGCTTTTTTTTTTCTTCCGTGGTTACCAGTCTGCTAGAAAAAAGCAAGGGTAGGCAAGCTAGGCAGCCACAAGGCTCACTGTAGTTGCTTATGTTCTCTGACATGTACTGCTTCTTTCTCACAGATTTTACACCCATGGGGGCCCTATCTACCCTTTCTCTATGAAGATTCTCTCCTTACCTGACTTGTACAATGTTCTACGGCAATGCAAACTAGAAAATAGGATCTGAACTCAAGAATCTTTGTAACTCAAGATGAAAAATTAAGTGTTCCTGTTCAGAAATCTCATTAGAATACCAACAGCATTAAAAATATCCTCTTGGAGTCCAAGCAGGAAGAGGAAGGAAATTTCAGGGACAGCTTGTTCTGTGTGTGAGAACTTGTCTCAAAAACCCAAGGACTAAGAATGTAGCTTAGTGGACATAGAATGTAGATGGACTTCATAGCATGTTTAAGGCCCTCAGTCACTTTAAACCCTAGCTTTCAAAAGGAAAAAAAATGTTGTTCGCTAGTCTCTTCCAGATATTAAATGTATATTATGTATAACAGTATCCCCAAACAACCCTGCAAAATAATTATTTTTAGACATTGAGACTAGAGATATGCAGAGAAGCAGAATAAATAGTAGATAAAATTATAGATACAGGGTACAATGTATAATAAATTCCTAGTTAGTGGGATTATATTGGGTAAAAAGACCCACGGTCTTCCATCAGCAAACTATAGATCCTGAAATCTGGTGATGACATTTATAGTCCTGAAAGCTACAGGAGGAGATTCCAGGCCAGATCTGACAGGCTAGTTCCCCCTTTCTCTGATGTCATGTGATATGCAATTGTTCAGATCTGAGATGAGTGAATCCTACTTTTCTGGGGAAGCTGTCACTTTGCCACCTTGCCAAATCCAATGTTTACTACTTCTTAGAAAACAGATAATGCTTTTTCCCTATCAAAATTCATCATAAAATTGGGGAGCATTAATGACTATGGCCTTCAAACTGGCCTTTAATCCAAACTCTCAACTTTCAGGGCTGTTCTTTGTAAATTATCCAGTCTCAACTGTTGATTTTTATAGCACAGAATAAGGAAAATAGTAAGAATAAACTAACCTAATTATTAGCAAAATCATTTGAGAAATGTATGAGTTTCTAAATTGTTAACCACATAGATGTGGCTTCCCACATCAGACAAGACACTCAAACTTTCACAGGCATCAGAAGAATAGCATCATGCAATAGCCCTATAATCACATGAGACTTTTTAACGTTTGTGTTACAATAGTAAAAATTCTATAATACAGTGTAGCAGATAGCTCGTCTTCAGGGAAATTTTATCCACTGTACCTGTATTAATGCTGATGGTGAGGCTTCCAAAAATTCTTGGAAAAACTAAGTGGAACCACAACTGATGTGGTGAATATGGGCTCATATACTTCAAAGTGCCAGCCAGAAGTACTTTTCCGTATGAAACTAAAAAGTAATTGAGAGAATAAATAAGGTCTCTGATAAGCATTCTTATCACCCCCCATTGTGAATTTGAGATTAGAAATAACATAAAACCTGTCAGTAGCTGAATATATATCCTCTAGAATGCAACTTAATTCTTGTTGAATAATAAAATGTTAATAAATTAATTTATTATAAACTAGCTTAATGAGAACAGAAAAGAAAACTGCCCCAGGATGAAAGTGTAACCATTAATGTATTTACAATATGTAAATAATCTAAATTCTTGACAAGAATAAACTATCAACTAGCATTGGCATTCTTTGTAATTTTAATATATTTTCTTGACATATTACAAAGATTCATAATGATAATAGCTATAATTTACTATGCACCTATAATGAGTTAGACTTCGTACTTAGCTCTCCCTAATTGTCACTGATATGTATTATAAAGAATGAATAAAAAATAAAGCAAAAAGTCAAGCACAAAGCAAGTAGTAAAGTTCAGATATAGTAACGTGTTCTTAAAAGAGCACACTAGAACTCACAGCCTGGCCCAACTTCATAGAATCCCTATTTCCTCTCTGAACAAAATCTTTAGCAATCTAACCATTCCCTTAGCATTAGAATATATTCCAAATTTTTAAAGGAAGAAAATATTAAGTGCAGATGGAAAAAGAAAATTGCTATAGGTAAAATGTTTCTCAGAGTAAAGTTTGTTTCATTACCTTCATAACATGTTCTTGTTCCTTTATCTGTAATACTTTCTCATGTTTTTGGTGAATTTAATTAATAAATATTAGACAATCACCTAGATTGGACATCTATTGAGTTTTTAACATAATGACTAAAAATGAAAAGATTCAAGAAACCTAATGTCTTCGGGCCAAATGTTAAAAAATTATGTCTACGACAGGCTAGAAGTAATACACTAAGATTATGGTAGGCTTAGAGGATGTCTAGGCATGCATTTAAATGTTTAATGCTTGCTGCTTTTCTACAAATAATCTAAATCATACAGATAATACTTTAATTTGTCTCGACATGAAATAAAAAGTATAGTCTTTTGGTGATGACCATGTTTTTCTTTTAAAAAATCTACTGAGACTGAACCAAAGCATTACCATTACTCTGCTTTATTTGGCCTCTTTGAACACTTGCATGATCCTCTGTGAACTTACTCTAGAGTTATTTAAACTCCATTCCTTGCTCACCATGTGTTTCTCATGCAAAGGTCCTGAATCAGGAGAATACTGGATATACTGAAGCAACAGCAAGGAAGCCATTGAGGCTGCAGTGAGTTGAGTAAGAGAAGTGAGGTAGAACATAAGCAAGGTACTCCAGAATACCTAGAGTACTACCTGGGATGTCATCCCACTGTGCTAATGGAGTCAAAGCAGCTGAAATTCATGAAGACTGAGTGGAAGAACCAGATCAGATAACAACATTATGTTCACATTTATTCATGTTGCCACAAATGGAAATTTTATTCATGGCAAATTAAGATTCTATCATTACATGTTCCACATTAAAAAAAAATTCATCCATTGAAAGTACCCAGATTGTCTGTATAATATACTGATTTTTGTGTATGTGTATGTTGAGGGAGTGAGGGTATCTGGGGCTTGAACTCAGGGCCTGAGTGCTATCCTTGACGTTTTTGCTGAAGGTCAGTACTCTACTACTTGAACCACAGCTCCACTTCAGCCTTTTGGTGTTTAGAGATAAAAGTCTGAAGCATTTTCCTGCTTAGGCTGGCTTTGAACTGAGATTCTCAGATCTCAGCCTCCTGAATAGCTAGGATTGCAGATGGAGCCACTAGTGCCTGGCTCAATATGTTAATTTTTATTATTTTTGGAAATGTATTCAGTATTAGGTTACCTATTTTGTTTAACTTTGACTATTTTCATGACGCTTCATCTAGTTTTCTACTTTGACTGTACTGATTTACATTTCTACCAGCAATGGATAAGAACTCTCTTTTTCCCATATCCTCACTAAAATTTATCGTTGTTTAGACAATAGTCTTTCCAACATGTGAATTTAAAATATTAGAATCAGCTTTTCCGGTACTGAAGAAAACAGCATTTGGTAGTTTGATAGGGATGGAATGAATATCTGGACCACCATCAGGGATATAGACATCGCAGCATTGTCAATAATTTCAGTCTATTGACAAGAGATAAGTTTTCATCTACTTATCTTTTCTAAAGTTTTTGCTTCACAAATGAAAGAAAATGTTAAGATGTACCTATTAAAATGGTATTATGTACTTTTTCAATACACATAAATATGAAATATTTAAATCATGTGAAACATATTTGTACCTCCAAACATTATGTATTTAAAAGTATTTTTTCAGTAACATTTTGTGTGAAAGTTGTGGTTTACTGAATTAGTTTATTCTAAAATATTTTATTCTCTCATATGTTATTGTAAATAGAATAATTCACAATTTCTTTTTGGGTGATTTTATTGCTAGTTTATATAAATCATATTTTAGTGTTGATGCTATATTCTTCAACTTTGTATGTGGTGTGTATATGTGTGTGTGTGTGTGTGTGTGTGTGTGTGTGTGTGCACGTGTATTCTTTAGGGACTTTAACATGTGAATGGTGACTTTCATGCTGACAGAGTTTCATGCTCTATTCCCTCCCTCCCACCACCGCTTTTCCTTTTGTTCTAAAAAAATGTCTGTTAACTCTGGCCATGGCTTTAGAACCCTCTGTAGAATTGATAAAACCAAATATCTGGTTTTGATTGGAATTTTGAAGGGAAGATTTGTGGTGACCTTGGCTGTGGTATTGCCTGTTATTTATAAGTTTCTTTAATCTGTATGAGGAGTCTGTTTTCTTTTCCTGGTGTGTTCTTGTATGAAAGGATGTTGGAATTTGATAATATTTTTTCCCATTACAAGTGATGAGCACTTTTGTATTAATATAAGGGATTACATGGATTGATATTTTTGGTATTGATGACAATACACAATCCTTTTTGGGAGGGGTGGGGGAAAGGGTCCAGTCGTGGGGCCTGAACTCTGGGCCTGGGTGCTGTTCCTCAGCTTTTCAGCTCAAGGCTAGAGCTCTACCACTTGAGCCACAGCACCACTTCCAGCTTTTTTCTTTTTGCTTATGTGGTGCTGAGGAATCGAACCCAGGGCCTCAGGCATGCAAGGCAAGCGCTCTACCACTGAGACACCTTCCCAGCCCCCATAATCCTTTTTTATGCTTTTGAATTCAGTTTATTATGTTTTGTTGGTGTTTGGGGCAGTTCCATCTGTATTCACTACTGTGAATTGGTTAGTACTTTTCTTGAAGTTCCTGATTTTGGTGTCACAAGAGTGATGATGTCTTATCATGTACACACTCTCCATTACTTCTGTGGAAGAATTTTAGAAACATTTGTGTTGGTATTTATTTTTTTTAGCAGAATTTACCTATGGAACTAGCTTGTCCTTCTTTGACTCATAGATTATTTCATGTAGGTTGTTTACTTTCTATGTTTTTGTGAATTTTATAATATTTTTCCCTCTTCAGTTCCAATTTCATAACACTATACAAACTTATTTTATGTAGTTTCAATCATGTTCACTTTGTGGCTTAACATATAATTTCATGTGCTATAAGAACAACTTTTGTCCACTCTTGGGTCACCAAAGTTCTAAACATGTCTCTTAAATCTAGTTGTTTCTTAATATTCAAGTCTTCTTCAGTTGTAATGCCACCACATGGAAGGTGGAGAGAAGGACTATCATAAATTCAGTATCATTATATCTAAACAGTGTCTCAAAAAATCTGAAGGATGAATAAATGCAACTTTTTCCCTTTTTTATTAGCATATCTTAATTATGTAAAATATTTAATTCTGCTATTTACATATGTGCATATAATGTTGATTCATTGAATAAACTTAGTAAATATTATACACTTCTATTTTAAGTATAAGATTTGTGAGGAAATAATTAGTACCAGTTGGATTGTGAGCAAATTTTCAAAACAAGTATAGCCTACAGAACCATAAAAGTATTGTCTGATAACAGTGGAAAAATATCATTAGAGGAGAAAACATTGGCAAAATGGAATTGCTTTTTAATATATGGTGTTGTCTATTGGAAACTCAGACTTGAAAATTTTAAATTTGATTATAGTATAAAATGTCAACCTATCTATATTTATCACTATTTTTTCCAATACTGGGACTTTAACTTAGGTCTTCATATTCTGTCATATTTTTACTCACCCTTGGTGCTTCACCACTTGAGCCATACCTCTAATTTTTATTTTACAATAAAAATTATTGGTAAATGTTAAAGATGATATTACTTTGTATTGATATTTGCTCTACAATTCAGTTACTATATATTTTGTTGCCTTGACTGTTGATTTTCACATTAATTGATTCATTTATGGTTCAAGTAATCTTTGTACTTACAATGATTCTCCATGTCACTTAATATTCAAACATATTCTGATTTTTAAAATTAGTTTGACTGTCATTATGTCTTTGTATAGGTAAATCATTTTAATGAGGTCTCTACATTTATTTAAGTACTTAGAAATGCATAATGAGGACCAACAATTACAAGAGAACTTTTCAAGTTTTATTCAGAACTAGCACATTCATATTTCTATCTGTGTGGTCATTATATATTTATTCATTGACATGTATTTTTTCTTGGAACAGAAATAGACTACACTCATTGAGCAAAGTTTGTAAATTAAAATATGACAGAGTTAATAACATTTCCAACTTGATCAAAGTTAAACTGATCATTTAGCTCTTCAGTCTACAAACAAGTTTTGTTTATTATATTTTAATGTTTTATTTATGCCATCTACACAGTAGTATGTTATTTTCCTATAGCATAATTGATTAAGCATTAATTCAAAATTAGTGTTTTGTGAACATCATTTGAAAGCATGCTTCATTGTATTATGTAGCGTATGCATGTATATGTATATATATATATATATATATTCATTTATACTCAGGCTTTTAACTTCCTTATAAATTTTTGTTTCCATGTACAATAATGTTCTAGAAGTATTTATGAATAAAATTTTATCAACATTTACAGAATACTTAAGGGGCAGAAATATGCCGGTTGGTGATAGATACTCAGGAGACTGAGCTCTAAGAATTATGATTCAAAGTCAGTACAGGAAAAATAGTATTTAACACTCATATTTAATTAAATAGCAAAAACTCAGAAGTGGAGATGTGGCTCAAGTGGTAGAGTTCCAGCTTTAGTGAAAAAGTCAAATGAGTCCTCATGTTTAAGCCCTAAAACTAGTATGAAAATGAATAAATAAATAAACAAAACAAATGGGAAAAATATGAAGATCCTTTATGCTAAACAAAATTAGAAATTGATCACTTTTTGTAAAGATACTGTAAAGAAGATTACAGTTACATGAGTAAGGTAATGAGTACATTTCCTATAGAGCATTGTTACCCCCTCCCTTGTTTATCCCCTATTTCCCCCTCATCCCCCCCGAAGTTGTTAAGTTTGTTTTCAACATAGTGTCTTGTACATCTCATTGGTACAATGGGTAAACCTGTCTCCTTGTTTCAAAATTTTGTTATTGCCCTTCCCTTCCCCAAATTAGAAAAATATTATACACAAAATGCAGGACCCCGCAATCAAATATAGTGAAAACAGGGTTTATAACATGGGGGAAGAACATATGAAAGAAAAAAATTTTAATCACAAAGTACATTAAAAACAACAGTGACAAAGAAAATAGCTCTTGTGTCCCTATTTTGGGGTTCATTTCACTTATGACCATCTTATATGGTCATATGTACATAGCCTTTGACTTTTCTGCATCTCTAGTAATATTATTCTAGACCTATACACGTCATTGCAAATAAGGGAAACTATGGGAACTATGTTTATTTGGGCCTGGCTTACTTCACTTAATATAACTTTTTCCAAGTCTTTCCATTTCATAACAAATGGGCAGTGTCATTCTTTCTGATGGAGGCATAGAATTCCATTGTATATATATGCCACATTTTCTTGATCCATTCATTTACTGAGGGACATCTGGGTTGGTTCCATATCTTAGCTATAGTGAATAATGCTGCATTAAACATAATTGTGCAGGTAGCTGTAGTATGGCCTTGTTTGTGATTTTTAGGTAAATGCCCACAAGTGGAACTGCAAGGTCATAGAGAAGCTTTATGCTTAGTCTTTTGAGGAACCTCTTTACTGCTTCCCAGAGTGGTTAAACAAGTTTATACTCCCACCAACAATGAAATAGGGTTCCCTTCTGTCCTCATCCCCTCCAGCATCTGTTGTTAGTAGAGTTCTTGATTATAGCCATTCTAACCGAGGTGAGGTGGTATCTCAATGTTGTTTTTATTTGGCTTTTTTTATGGCTAGAGAAGTTGAACATTTTTTCACATGTCTATTGACCATTCTATTTTCTCTTCAGAGAAGTTTCTCTTCAAGTCGTTAGTCCACTTATTTATCACACAGTTCTTTTTTGAGGATTTGTTGTTTGGGAAATTAATTTTTGAGTTCCAGCTATATTTTAGATATGAGACTCTTGTCCATTGAATGGCTAGTAAAGATCTTCTCCCAATTTGTGGGCTTTCTATTGATCTTGCTAGCTATTTCCTTTGCCATGAAGAAACTCTGCAGTTTCATGCAATCCCATTTGTCCAACCTTTCTTTGATATGTTGTGTTTCTGGATCTTTTTTAGGAAAATTTTGTCCTGTGCCAAGGAGCCCTAGAGCCTCTCCTATTTCTTCCTGTCATGTTTTCAGGGTGTCTACTTTGGCTTTGAGGTCTTTGATACATTCAGAGTTGAATCTGGTGCAGGTTAATACAGAAGGATCGAAATTTAATTTTCTACAGGTGATTAACCAATTTTGCCAGCACCATTTACTGAAGAGGCTTTCTTCCATTCTATCTTTTTAGTGCCCTTATCGAAGATTATGTGGCTATAGGTCTGTGGGTTTATTTCTGGGTCTTCCGTTCTATTGCATTGGTCCTCAGGTCTGTTCATGTGCCAGTACCAAGCTGTTTTGATTACTATGGCTTTGTAGTAGTGTTTGAAATTTGATATTTATATTCTTCCAGCATTGTTCTTTGTGCTAAGGATTAACAAATTGATAATTGTTTCAGACATTAAAACAGTTGCATTAGGACTGAATAAAAGACTAATTACACCGAATGTCCTTTAATATAGAATACTGTAATATTCCTAGTTTATGATATTAAAATGGCATTTCTCCACTTGAAATTTATTTATTTGAACAATACAGACATTAAATAGTACAGATATATATATATATATATATCCATATATGTGATATATATCCTAAATTTTATATATATATCCATATGTATGATATATATGAGATATATATCTAAATCATTCAGAAGTTTGTAAAAATAAAATGTTATTTTATAAGGAACACTGGAAGTTACATTTTTAGAATGAAACACATTGTTGAGAAATATTTAAAAGCATATTTTTACTAAGCTTGTTTCTTCCATTTTGTTGTTTGATGATAGAGTTTACTCAAAAGTTGAGTAATCTTTGAAATAGGAGTCCATATAACTTTTTTGTAGCTAAGAGTATATGTGTTTATATTATGACTCTTTTTCCATCTTGATATTCTTTATTATTGATGCCAATAATTTGCTAACAATAAGTATCTCACTTTTTGCTTTTAATTAATATTTGCCTCATTGTGTACAAAGTAATGAATCTATTGATATTTAGAGGACATTATCACCCCCTTCCCATCTGAGTAATACCCAGGTATATATTCAGCAATTTTAATTTTCAATTATTTTATTTTGAGATTAAATTACCTAATTTAGGCAGAATATTGATCTTTTTCTGTTTTATTTTCTCTCAGTTGTTAGATTTCAATGAACATTATTTCTAATCATTTTTGTTATGTTTTACAAGTATATCATGTTTAGAATCTCATTGTTTTCAATATTTATTTATTATTTCAATATTTATTTCATTTCTTTTAATATTTTATAGTACTATTGTGTAATAATGATCTTTTAATGTTACTCTGTCTGTCTGTCTGTCTGTGTGTGTAGTGCGCGCACGCATGTGTGCACATATACTGGTAGGAGGGCTTGAACTGAGGACTCAGGCAATGACCCTTAGATTTTTTTTTGCTCAAGGCTAGCACTCTAGGACTTGAGCCTACCTCAGGTGGTTAACTGGAGATAAACCTCTTACAGACTTTCCTGCCTATGCTGGCTTTGAACAACCTACCTCAGTAGTTAGGATTATCAATATGAACCACTGTCATTTTGCCTATATTTTTAACTTTAATAATGTAGATATTATGTTGTATAAAGATTATATACATACTTTAAAAATTAGATTTCTTAGTAACTCAACACAGTAAATATATAGCTTATACCTTCTCTACTAGTGTAATATAGAATTTTCATTATGCTGTTAATTTTCTACATATGACATCCAGCTGTTCTGAAATCTTTGTTCAGTTTCACCAATAACTTTCTATTTGCATAAATTTGCTTGATGTAGCTGAATTTATAATAGTAGAATATTATGCATATATGTGCTTTCCAACATTCATTTGTCATAGATAAAATTATTAGCTTATATCTTGTCAAGAAAAAGCCATAATTTTTGTCTATATTGCCTAGAACAAAATTATTTAAATGGCAAAGTGACTGAAATGATCAAAATGAAATATACTTATCCTGAAGTGATTTCTCTATTATCCATTTCTGACTTGAACTTTCTTTGCTCTTCAGGTGCCAGTTAATCCTCTTGACACCCAATTTTGTTGTTGTTGTTGTTTTTGGTGGTTTTTTTGCTGGTCCTGGGGCTTGAACTCAAGGCCTGGGCACTGTCCCTGAGCCTCTTTTGCTCAAGGCTAATGCTCTACTACTTGAACCACAGTGCCACTTCTGGCTTTTTCTTTTGATGGGGTTCTAAGGAATCAAACCCAGGCTTCATACATGCTAGGCAAACATTATACAACTAAGCCACATTCCCAGTTGACAGCCAATGCTCTTTTAATTTAAGGATGGAGAAGGTAAAGGTTATTAATATCATGGTTAATACCTTCTATTTAAGATCATATATTTACTACTAATTTAGGGAAGTCCTTTTTCTCCTTTATCAGTTTATTAATTCCTTCATTCCTTCCTTGCACCTACTTCTTTTCTCCAAACTCTAGAGTGTACACACATTTAGTGTGTATTTGCTTGTTGCTTTGTATTGTTCTTATAAACAAAATATTAGTATTTTCTACATTTTTTCAATAAAATAAGTGACAATATAGTATATTTTAGACATGTCTATATTCTTCTGTTATTTAGGCCATGGCATAATCATCAGAGAAATTTAAAACATTGTCTATCATACTTTATTTAACCACTTAATCATGTGAGCATGTGGCCAGTAGATGGATTGATTGACAAACTTGGAGAGGATGTCAAGGAATGCTGAGACTTTTTTATTCTCGAAGACCAGAAAGTTAGCTTCAGTTTGGACTGGTCAATGAAAAGCCTGACTAATGTCACAGGAAAGAGTGAGAATAGAACATGTAGCTACACCACCAACATTTTTTCTGTTGATTTGTTTGTGACCAAATTCTTCTTTAGATCAAAGTTCATAGATCCACATAGAACACACAAATGTCTATATAATTCTCCCCTTCCAGGACTCAGCAGTATCAACAACTTTATTTTTATGCTGACAATATTCCTGTTCTATCCCTTATGGCCAATTTACCATCTCTGTAAGCATTCCCTTTATTGTGCTCCCCTCTAGTTATTCTAGTTGTAATTTACACTTCCCCTTCTGGGAGGCAGACAAATATGAACTCTTTTCAAATGAAAGCCTGGAACTACAGAAGTGCAATTTAGCATGTAACTACATTTATCCCTTCTGTCATCTTTGCAGAGCTTCCTAAAACCCTTTTGGAAAGTCAGGACTACAATTTTAAGGACCCTGGTGCTTAAATGGACTACAATTTCCATTGAGGAAAAAGACCTTTTATTTCCTCTCCATTTCCTTTGTGAAGACTAGTAGGCTAGACGTAATTATGGAATTTGGTCACCATGTCCAGAATCCAACCTGGCTTCACATAAACTATTTTCCTTTATGTCTGTTCTCTGTGTATACAATGGACATTGGGCTAGACACTTGTGATAGATTGTAATTTGTTCTTAGTTTTTTCTTTTCTCTTTGCTGTATCCCTACCCATAAACCATCTCCTGTGCCCCCTTAGTCCCTTTATGTCTATGTCACCATTCATCTATATATTAACCCCTGCACAAAACTCATTTTATCAGAAAAAATGGATAATGCAAAAGTGACTGATCTTTTCAGATGTTCAAGTTATTTTTTCAAACCCAGGTTAGGATGAATAACCAGTCTTTTAAAATGTCATCTTAAGACATTTTTGTCCATTTTATATCCTATCTTTTTAGAACTTCAAAAGTAAAGTGCTTTAATATTTGAAATACATTTTATAGTATATAGAATTCTTAATTAATCTGAATTCTCATGCAAAAGTCAGAGTATGCATTAGATACTTTGCAGGGACATTATAATTAAATTATACATTTATTTTCTTATTTTCATATGGAAGAATTATATCAAAAATGTTTCATAGCAGAGAAAAAAGTAAGAACTTTAATTTTTAGAAACAAATTCTATTTTTAAGGAAAAAGTCTGGAAATTAAAACTGGAAATGAAATAATATAGCTACAAATTTTAATGTAAAGTTCATATAATATACCTATGCAACTGAGTTATGAGGGTATCATGTTTATTTTAGCTTTTTCAACCTATGTTTAGAAAACAGAAAATTTTAAAGTACTATCACTTCCGAAACCCCTCTAGGAACTGAGAGTAGTCACAAACTGCTCTATTTCCAGTTAAAAATTTTGGTAAATGTGGTAATTCCAGTACTCTATGCTTTTTCTCTCCCAAATCTGAACAAGGACTTCCCATTATGAAGAGGTGTGTTTTAATGAAGTTTTTGTGTGAAGTTCAAATTACACTTCCATCTCTGGTACTTGTGTAAGAATAGAATGTAATCTTTTCTTAGAAGGGTCAGTCAAGTATGATGAAAACAAGTGTAAGAGAATTCATAAAGCAATGAATTATGGCTTATGTCACATTTATGGTGTGTCCACGAATAGTCTCTGTCAGTATAAACAAAATGATGATATTATAATGTCACATTGGGTTCTATATTAGCATACTGACTATGTAGAGAAGGGATTGTCATTTTATTATCTTATATAGTCACTTTTCCTTAAATTTCAACTGAAATTAAGAGTTATTAATTCTTTTTTGCTCTGGAATTTTATTTCCTCATGTATGATTTCAGTAATTTGGACATGGAAAAATCATTGGATCATGTCTGTTTTTGGTGTATATTGCATCAATGGGGTTTTTATGACAGAATAGAGTGTCTGGATAACCCCATTTCACAAACATCCTTAAAATCCACTCACCACTTTCCATTTCAATGCATTAATATGTGTGCAAAGGTTGAGGCTAAAATTTGGAGAATTGCATTGGATGATGTTTGAGATGGAGTGAGTGTGATAGAAAGGGTAGAGATAGTGAGTAATCCCTTCCTGGCTTTTAGTGCAGAGGCGATATCTCAGTGGATAAACCCTGAATCAATCAGTAAGAACTATTCACAGAAGTTCTGAGGACTATTTCACAAGCAGTTCTGCATCAAAACTCAGAGCTGGGGAACGGGCGACATTATCAAAAAGGAAACACACTCTTTGCCTGACTTACATAACTGCAATCCCTCTAGTTTTTGCATTTTTAAATTTTAAAAAGACTCAAAAAATAAGGTATTTATTTTATCTAAAAGTCTTGCAGGACTTTTCTACTCCAACTTTGGGGGTATGTGTTGAAACACGAAGACATCTCAGCACTGATAATGGCAAATCAGATGTAATATTAATTATAATTATTATTAGATTTTTTACTTCAAAGCAAAATAGAGGTGGAAGATTGGTAGACCATGTCAGTGGCACTGACAAGAAGACAGCGCATTTTATGAGAATCTCTATGAACAGACCCAAACACACTGTCTGAGTGAGGGCTATAGGTCCAGCAGTCATTACTCAGTTGCAGTAAGTAAGCCATTTGATCCAGGGGGATAAGATCTTTCATCACTTATTCTCCATCAGGCTCCAGTATCTGATCCATGCTTTTCACTCTATATCTGTTACTTTCCTAACTTTTCAGAGCAGCAACTCAGTGGATGGTCTTGAATTTTCATGAGAAATATTCACGGCTTGACTCCAGTCTTAGACATCTTGCCACAAAATGTTTTGTATCTTTTAAGAAAAGCAATACTTTTTGCATTGCTGAGCTTTGGACTTAGATCTTGACCTCTCAGCTTGCTCAGTTTGACTCGCTCTCTACTACTTGAAGTACACCTCTAGCACTGATTTTTGCTGGTTATTTTGGAGATGAATTTTTTAATTTTAATTTTATTGTCAAGGTGATGTACAGAAGGGTTACAGTTACATAAGTAAGGTAGTTCGTAAATTTCTTGTCAAATTTGTTAATCCTCCCCCTTTTTCTTACACTTTCCCTCCTCCAACCCCTCTACCCCAATTTGTACAGATCATTTCCAACATATTGTCTTGTATCAATGTTGCATTGGTTCCCTTATTGTCTTTGTCTCACCATTTTGTTGTACCCCTTTGTCGGGTCTTCATCTGTCCCACGAAAGATGGACAGGGTCTGAGGAAAGGTAAGTGCACTGCTTGCCTGTTCCCCAGCCTCCCTTAACCTAGGAGACAATCAGAGGCAGAGGGGAGTCAAGTCAAGCAGGAACTCATTTATTAACACAAAGCAAGCACTTTTTAAAGCAAAAGAGACTGGGTGGCATGGGGAGGAAAAGGAACCAACCAATCACTGTAAAAGTTCACACCCTATCATGTACCTAAGCTTCCACAAGCTGTTTACACACTAAATGTAAACAAATCGGGCTCTGCCCACTCAATGCCTTCTCAGTGCCATCTTTGCTGCCCACATGCCCCACACCCCTTTCCTTCCCTGATTCAGATAAACATCTATACAATACCCAGGATACCGAAATCAAATACAGTGACAACAGGGGAAAAACCATAGGGCGCAGGGGGAGAAAAAAGAAATCACATACTACAACAAAAAACCCTCTAGTGCCCATGTATTAAAGCTCATTTTGCTTAACATCATCTTATATGTACAGAGCTATAGAGCTATTCTGCTTTTCTGCTAAGACTATCCTAGATATATACTAATTATTACAAATAAGGGAAACCTATGTTTCTTTGGGTTTGGCTTACTTCACTTAATATGATTTTTTGTAAGTTCTTCCGTTTTCTTATAAATGGGACATTTTCATTCTTCCTGATGGAAGCTTACAATATATATATATATATATATATATATATATATATATATTTCTTGATCCATTCATCTACTGGAGATGAAATATTATATACTTTTCTGCCTTGACTGACCTCAAACTACCACCCTTTGGATCTCTACCTTCTGAGTAGCTAGTATATGCTATACAGGTATGAGTCACTTGCACCTGGCTAGGTATTTATTTCAGATTCTATTACCTGTGCAAAACTCAGGTTCACCTAGTACATATGGCCCATATCCTCAGCAAATGCTATGGCAGAACTCCTAGATATGCAATGAGAGCCCGGTGGCTGAGGAATCTCCAGTCCTAGCATTCAGAGACAGGGGCAGTATTGCTGGAGTCCAGCAGTCAGGGATAAACCTGAAGAAAAGAATAATTTTTTTCTGTATTTTGAAAAGAATAAAGAAAAAAAGAAATTGGAGTGTGTTGATTTTTTTCCTCACCAGTGTGAGCAATTTACCCTGTGGGTAAATGTGGGAACAAGAATTGAAACAGTAATTATAAATGGAAAACCCTTGTGTAGAAATCTGTTTTTCATTTTTGCAAATACATACCTGAAACAAGATCCTTCATATTTTTTGTATGTTTTTATTGTAAAAATGTATACAGAGGGGTTACAGTTACATGAGCAAGGTAATGAGTACATTTCCTATTGAGCATTGCCCCCTCTTTTGTTTTCCCCTAAGAGTTTGGTTTACAATTTCATAGGTCGAAAATCATCAAAGTGGCTCTACAGGTTCAGACTCTTGTGGGGCCAAAAAAATGGATGTCATCAAAGTGTCAGGAGTGGGAGTGAAAGGAAGAGATTAGATATGAAAACTGGAAGCCACAGAGATTGGAGTCTCCTAGTCCTTTCTAAGAACAATGGTGTCCTGTAGACCTCAGTGTTAAATTTTCCAACAATCCTCTAACACTGCAAAATTGAGGACCAAGCTTACCACATAGGTACCTTCTCAGGACAAAGAATATCTAAAGCACAGCATGGTGTTGTGTGATACTGTGTGTTTAAACATTTTTGAATATGAACTCACAGGGATTTTGATAGCTTCCTTCTGTATTTTCACTGATCTGTTGGTTTTAGTAACTTGTCGTACCAGAAAAATTTCTTTGATTAATAAATGGGAAAATTGACCTAAGATATCCCCTGCTAATTTTCCATCGGGTAATATACTTGCTTTAATTCTCATCAGCAAAGTAAAGTGATACTTTTAGCCTTTTGCCTGATGGAGAAGAAATTGAATCTTATAGAAGTTGAAGATTTCCTGTAAGGTCATATGTGCCAAAACTGAAAAACTGAGCCAAGAAACTAAGTTGATCTGAAGTTAAATCTCATATTTCATCCAAAGAAGATTCTGCACATGAACTTCGTCATGACCATGTTTTGAAGTATAAAGCAATTAAAGTTGTGCCTTTTACAAACAATAAAATTCCAATAATTTAATGTCCACGAAAGAAAAAGATTAGCACAGATCTCTACATCAATGTGAAAACATCATAATGCCACATTGGAAGAACACATTTTTTAATGGTAATTATTTTCTAGTAAATGAAGGGATTGAGAATGAGTTTTTACTCCCTTATTCCTCAGTATACGACTTACTTTCCACATCCAGATGAACATTAAATTTACAATGTTAACCTTAGTACCTTGCAGAATTTTTTAAAGTATATTTTTATTGTAAAGATACTGTACACAGGGGTTACAGTTACATGATTAAGGTAATGAATACATTTCCTAACGAGCATTGTTATACCCTCCTTTGTTTTTTACCTACTACCCCTTTCCTCTCCACCTCCCCAACTCCTCCCTCCCCTCTCCTGGAGGTTGTAAAGTTCCTTTTCAACATAGTATCTTGTACATCTCATCGTTACACTGGGTCAACCTATTTCCTTGTTTCGGTATTTTGTTATTACTCTTCCCCTTCCCAAATTAGAAAATTGTATATACAAGATGCAGGGCACCGACATCAAATACATTGAAAACAGGTGTTATGCCATGGGTAAAGAACATACAAAAGAAACAAAATAAAAAACACATAGTACATTATAAGTACATTAAAAATAACAGCAAGAAAGATAAAACCTCTTGTGTCCCTATTTCGGTGTTCATTTCACCTAGCATCATCTTATATGGTCATATCTAAGTAGCCTTTGAACTTGTCTGTCCTAGACATATACTAGTTATTGCAAATAAGGGAAACCATGGGACCTATGTTTATTTGGGCCTGGATTACTTCACTTAATATAATTTTTTTCCCAAATCTTTCCATTTCCTAACAAATGGGCAGTGCCATTATTTCTGATGGAGGCATAGAATTCTATTGTATATATCCATCACATTTTCTTGATCCATTCATTTACTCAGGGACATCTGGGTTGGTTCCATATCTTAGCTATGGTAAATAATGCTGTGATAAACATAGTTCTGCTGGCAGCCTTAGTATGGCCTTGTTTGTGATGGCCTTGTTTGTGATGGTTAGGTAAATGCCAACAAGTATGATTGCAGGGTCATAGGGAAGCTCTATGCATAGTCTTTTGAGGAACCTCCATACTGCTTTCTAGAGTGGTTGGACAAGTTTATACTCCCACCAACAATGCAGTAGGGTTCCCTTTTGGCCACATCCCCTCCAGCATCTGTTGTTATTAGAGTTCTTGATTATAGCCATTCTACCTGTGGTGAGGTGGTATCTCAATGTTATTTTGATTTGCATTTCTTTTTCTGGCTAGGGAAGTTGAGCATTTCTTTATGTGTCTATTGATCTTTTTTTTTTGTTTGTTTTGTTTGGATTTGTTTTTTGTTTTCTTTTTTGGTCCTTTCGTGGGGCCTGAACTCTGGGCCTGGGTGCTGTCCCTCAGCTCTGCAGCTCAAGGCTAGTGCTCTACCACTTGAGCCACAGCGCCACTTCCAGCTTTTTTCTTTTTGTGGTACTGAGGAATCGAACCCAGGGCCTCATGCATGCAAGGCAAGCACTCTACCACTGAGCCACCTTCCCAGCCCCTATTGACCATTCTTATTTCCTTTTCAAAGAAGTCTCTCTTTAAGTCTTTAGCCCACTTATTAATCGGGCAATTATTTCTTTGAGGATTTCTTGTTGGGGGAATTAATTTGTTGAGTTCTAAGTATATTTTAGATATGTTACCTTTTATGTTGTATAGTTAGTGAAGATCTTCTCCCAGTCTGTGGGCTTTCTATTGATCTTGCTACCTCTGTCCTTTGCCATGCAGAAGCTCTGTAGTTTCAATCCCCATTGTCCAACCTTTCTTTGATTTGTTGTGTTTCTGGGTGTCTCAGAAAATTTTGTCCTGTGCCAAGGAGCCCAGAGTTTCTCATATTTCTTCCTGTAATATTTTCAGGGTATCTGCTTTTACTTCGAGGTCTCTGATTAATTTGTAATTGATTCTGGTGCATGGTGATATGTAAGGTTCTAGCTTTAGTTTTCTACAGGTGTTTAGCCAATTTTAGTACTGTGCAGAATTATATTATACAAAACAGGCATGAAAGTGGAGAGTCTTGTAAATATTCATCAGAGCCTAATGAACAGTAGGAGACTTCTGAATATCAATCTGTACGAGGGGAAATTTTGAATTAGAGACCTCACTTCCTAGCCATAAATCAGTGGTGAAAGTGTTTAGGCATTTTCATGCAGCTGCTTATGCAGCTCAGCCCTAGTCCTAAAGAAGCAAAAGAAAGGCCAAGGGAGAAGCAGTTTTTTCGCCCCCAAAAAGAGTTTCTGCATTTTTATCTGTACCATTTTTTAAAGTTTTAATTACCTGCGAAAGGAACAGGCTTTTGTCCCAGAAAACCTGAGCACATTCTTCATCATCAGAGACAAAATAGTTTAGTAGAGTGAGCTTGTCTCATTTTTTCTCTAGCATTCAAAATTCATTACCTGAAGGGACAAGAAGACTCAAGGTTAAGAGAACTGAAATGTCAAAACTTGATTGGCTTATTGCTTATGTTAAATGAGCCTATTATTGCTTATCTTCTGAACTCAATTTATATCAGAAAAATGATACCTTCCATGATAATTCATAGCTTCCTTTATAACATTCATGCATACACAAACCCACATATCCTTAATATGTACAAATGAATGCAAAGCATCATTTTTCTTTGACAATAGATCAGTTGATTGTTAATCTAGGTCTTAAAATGAATGGTGACACCCATGATTTTACTTTTCTTTTCTTTTTTTTTGTCTCTCATGGGGCTTGAACTAAGGGCTTGGGCACTGTCCTTGAGCTCTTTTACTCAAAGCTGGCACTCAGCCATTTTGAGCCACAACATCACTTCCAGTTTTCTGATGGTTAATTGAAGATAGGAGTTTCATGGGCTTTTCTGCTCTGGATGGCTTTGAACCATGATCGAAAGATCTCAACCTCTTGGATAGCTAGAATTACAGGTGTGAGCCACTAGTTCCCAGGATTATTTTGCATTTTTGATATTAAGAAGCAAAAATTGGGATAAACTCATATGGTAGTTTGAGGTTTATTTTATTCTTCAGTATTTAGGACAAAATCTACAAATCTCTGCACTAAGCATTAATATTTCAATAATAATTTTTATAAGTGATTTTAAAATATGAATAATCTTTTATAACATATTAAAATGTTGTCTATAGTATATATGGTACAAACTGTTTATTGAAACAACATAGACACATGTAGTAAGGACCTGAAACAGACTAAGAACTAGGAAATGGTAGATATTGTTCAGAAATACTCTGGAAATCCTATCCAAATTTACCATTTAAAATACAAAGAAAAATCTAAAGAAAAACAATAGTTACTAGATAAGGAAATAGTTACACATTACATTGTAATTAAGCACTAGCTACTTAATTTTTCAAATTATATTCCTTAAATTTTCTATATTTATTAAAACCAGAGAGAACAATCTTACTCTTCAATGTACTTTGTTTCTTGTTCTATAAATTTAAATATACTCTTTGAAGAAGTACCTTACATTGCTATTTTTCTTTAATATAAACAAACTTATATTCTCTTCCATCTCAGTAAAAATTATGGTAAGAGTCTTAAATCTAGAAATATGCTGAAAATAATGGCAGTTAATTTTGTGTGTTTGTAAACATCAGTGCTCAGACACTCGCTGTCATCTACTTGTAGCATGACCAGTTTCTTTGAAAACATTATTTTCTGCATTTTTATTTGTTTCTGTTCTGGTAATGTCTGTAGTTTGAACTCAGGGCCTCATGTTTTCACTCAACATTTCTGTTAACATGTGGCACTACCCATTAAGGGACACCTCTTCCAGGTTTTTGTTTGTCAAATGGAATTTTACTGATTTCTTTGCTTGGACCGATGTGCCAGATGTCGGGTCTTTGTCTGTCCCATGAAAGGTCTGGAAAGGTAAGTGCGGCCGCTTGCCCATTCCCCAGCCTCCCTTAGCCCAGGAGACAATCAGATGCATTGGGGAGTCAACTCAAGCAGGAAAACTCATTTATTAACACAGAAAAAGCCCTTTGTAAAGCAAAAAAGAGCGGTGGCATGGCAGGGGAGGAAAAGGAACCAATCAATCACTGTAAAGGTCACACCCTATCATGAACCTAAGCTTCCATGAGCTGGTTATGCACTGAATGTAAAGCAAATCAGGCTCTGCCCACTCAACTCCCTCTCAGTGCCATCTTTGCTGCCCATCCGCTCCACAGATTCCCCCTTTTTTGTTTTAATTGCAGACCCACCTCCCAGTTAGTTATCCTTTTTCCTCCTCTGTAAAGGTTATTTTAACAGGATTACTTTGGTAAGGATAGCGTTGGCCACGCAGGGATTTTGAGGCAAGTCTGGGGGCGATATTCACCAGAACAGGATAGGGAGGGCCCTTGTGCATGATCCAAGAACCTGTCCCAGTTACCTCACATCCCCACCTAGCACAGCAATAAACATCAGTCCCACCACAGTTAGAAATGTCCAAAACAGTTTAATTAATTCCTGGGCATATATAAAAGTCAGTATCTCATAAGGTCATCCTTTTCAGAACATGGGAGCAGCCTGGGTATTGGGGGTTCCACACATGTGGCACGGTGCATCCTCGTCGGCCCCCACACTCAGGCCGTTCTACTATAGTCCAGAAAAACAAGGAAAATTTAAAACAAACTGCAGACATAGCAAAGCAATATTGGGTACCTGGTGTTTTTTAAGTGAGCCAGTTCCTTGTACTTGCCTTTAAGCTAGCACGGGGGCTCAAGATGACCTTTGAGCTTTACTCTCAGCTCCCAATGGGTCCCAACATCTCCCCCATCTTTGTTTAAAGAAGTGAACCCGCCTGTCTTAGGTTGGGTGGATTGCCTTGTCTGCCTTACTTGTCATCGGGAACTTCTTTAGAAGGAAGCTGAAGGCCCTGTATTAGGTTGGTCAGACTGACACCCCCCCTTACCTGTCTCTTTCTGCAATTCCTCTCAGGGGAAATTCATTCACTTGGAGCTTGATCTTATGTAACTGGCTGGTTAAGCTCATAAGAATTTTTCAATGCACATATAATGCAGGAAGGCATAGAAAAACCATCAGTAAAAGCATTACCAGGTCAAGAAATGTCATTAGCAGTCCTTTAACATTAGTCAAGGATGGGATAGCGGTCTTGGCCACTTCAGAGTCCAGAGGTGGAGCTTGTTCTAATCTGGCTCTTTGCCTGTGGGTTGGAAAATATATAATGAGATAGAGTGGTGATCAAAATGAATGTCAGGCCACCAGGTCAAAGGGACAGCTTCTCTTATGGTGCTTTGATGATTTCTGCATTGCCAGCACTGATCACTGCCCAGGTCACCCCTTGAGGTTGATGCAGATTCCATAGGCATTGCCGGGACTGGGAAGGTCAGAACAGCCAACAGCTGGAGTATCGCCATCTGCAATTGTTAGAGAACACAAGAGCTTCTCAAGGGCTGGTTGCCCTTGGGGATGGTTAGTAGTTTTCTTTCTGGCTTTTCTCTTTTAAACACAAGCCTCGGCCACCATAGAAGTTTTCTTTCCTTGTTGGTTAGTTTATCCTTGGGCATCCTCCTGTATAGAGGAAATGGGTAAAAACTGAAAGTTCCTGGCAGGAATCCAAATGGGGGCTGTCTCCCCTGTTGGAAAAACACATCCAAATCCCCTGTCCATTGTTGTGTCAGGGGATCTTTCCATCTGACATTCACTTGGGGCTTAGGGTTTAGTTGTCCCCAGTGCTTCTGAAATCTGGATTCAGTTGCCCCTTTTGAAAAACTTAAAATGTTAATGGTAAACAAAGCTATCTTTAACTGTATATGGGGCTGAACTCCCCTATTTTGTTTTAATAATTGTTCCTTAGAAACATAGGTCCCATGGTTTCCCTTATTTGCAATATCTAGTATATGTCTGCGTCAAACAGAAAAGATGAGATAAGGTGATGTTAGGGAAATGAACCCTAAGATATATATTCAAATGTTTTGTTTTCTTTCATGCGATTGCTTCTAACGCATTTAAAAGATGATTTCTTTGTTGCTTTGTATGTCCCTCCCACACGGTATAACCCCTGCTTTCACTGTGTTTGATGTCGGTATAATTTGTGGAGGGGAAGGGGAAAAACAAGTCGTTTAAATAAGGATAGAGGTGGACCTGTTGCAACAATGAGAAGTACAAGTCGTTATGTCGAAAACGAACTTTACAACTTTGGTTGGGGGGGGGCGGGGAGGATTGAGTGGGGGAGCAGGGAGAGGATGGGAAGGGATGGAAAGCGGAAACAAAGGAGGAGACTACAATGCTTGATAAGAAATGTACTCATTATCTTGCCCGTGTAATTGTAACCGCTCTGTACAGTATTTTCACAATAAAAATAAATAAAAATTAAAAAAAATTGTTCCTTAAGACACTGGTGATTTCTTTTTATAATTGCTTGACTTTGGGGATTATAGGGAATTTTTGTAGTATGATTAATATGCGATTTGTCAAAAAAAAAAAACTCTGACATTGTTTTACTAGCAAAACAGGGTTCATTATCAGTGTTAACTTGTGCTGGTAGACCCAAGGTGGCAAAGCATTGAAGAAAATGTGCTTGTGAATATTTAGTTCTTTCTTCTGTATGTGTTGCGGTCTAGCATGTTCCTGAGTAGGTATCTATAGAGACAAAGACATATTTAAACTTACCAAAGGCTAGGAAATGAGTAACATCTGTTTGTCAGAGGACGTTAGGTTTAAGACCTCTGGGATTTACCCCTAGTGGTTGTAACGGGGGTACTTTTAGGAAGGCCTGGCATGTTTTACAGGTATGTACTATCCTTTTCAGGTCCTTTACAGGAATCTGAGGAAATCTATGCTGAAGACTTCTCCAATTAATGTGGGTTAAATCATGTAAACAGGTAGCCTCTTGTAATGTTAATGTTTGTGGGCCAGTAGCTAACTGGTCCATCCAATTATTGCCTAGGAATAAAAACCCAGGGAGTTTTGAATGTCCTCTCAGATGTTGAATATGAATAGGGGCTCCTTTTAATAGGCCCTTATGGGTAACCATAAGAGGGGAAATAGGGTTTTCATCCAGCTTAATATGTGCCTGGGGAATATGAGGGAGCAAGTTAATCATATATAGGCTATCAGAATACAAATTAAAGGGTTTTTTTTTTAATGTCCTGAAGAGCCATAATTACAGCCAGCATTTCTTTATATTGTGTTGACCTTTGACAAGGTTGAAATCTTCGTTGGTTTGGGGTCTTTTGTTGTTTCTCAAAGGCTGCATATGCAGAGCTGGCTTTACCTCCATCAGTAAAAACATGGAGGGCGTCAGGAATAGGCGTAGGAGAAAATAGAGATGGCATTTTGAGGGGAAGTCACCATAACATGACAGTCCATTTGGATGGCCCATAATGACAGTCAATTTGACCTAGAAACCCCTCCAACGAGAGAGCAAGACGAACATTGGCTTGAGTGAGCCACTCAACGTCTGCCATCCGAAAAGGAAATACAATGGAGTGAGAGTCAAGGCCATAATGACTTTGGGCTTGGGTCTTTCCCTTGATGATAGAATCTGCAAGTTGGTCTGCCTGAGAGTACACCAGAGGTGTGCCTCCCAGGGGAGTGTGAACCCACTCTAATGGCTCCCCCATTTGAGTTAAAACGGCAGAAATTACTGTAATATCTGCAAATGACCGAAGGGAAATGGGCTCAAAAATAGAATACCTCTTTAGGAAAACTTTATCCAGGGCTTCTTGGAACTGCAAAGACATTGTCCGATGGATGTCTGTAATTGTAATAACTTCTTGGTGTGTCCTGTCTTTTAGCAGGGCAAATAAGGGAACAATACTATGTTTAGGGACAGAAACCAATGGCAACAGCCAATTAATTTCCCCTAAAAGACTCTGAAGTTGGGTTAAGGTTAGAGAGGCTGGGATATCCAGCAAAGGTTTAAGGGGGCTGGCCTGAGTTTAGGTAAGGTGGGTTTTGAGCACCTTAAAAGGTACCTTTTGAATTTTATTGAGGGCTATGGTAACCCCCCCACTTTTTAATATGGCAAGAACCTGGGCCAGAAGGCCCTCTAGGTGGCTGGGGTCTGGGTGTCCCAGAAGGATATCATCCATGTAGGCATAGGCAAGGGTGGTATCTGAACCTAGCACAAGCCCTACAAGTGTGGCCAAGTATTGTTGGCAAAAGGCCGGGGTATTGGCCATTCCCTGGGGGGGGCAGTACAGTCCATTCAAATTTCTGATCCGGCTGGAAAAAATTAAGAGAAGGAATGGAGAAGCAAACTTCTCGCAGTCATCTGGATGCACCAGGGTAGAAAAGAAAAATCTTTAATATCAATCACAACCAAGGTATATTCTGAAGGTATAGCAGGAGTTCAGGGCATGCCGATTAAGGGTGTTCCTACTAGGTCCATCCTTTCATTTACCATACATAGATCTTGGAGCATATGCCAAGCCCTGGAGTCTTTTTGAATAGCAAATACGGGTGTGTTCCAAGGACTCATAGAAGGGCGTATGAGCCCAAGGTTTATCTGTTCCTCCACCAGAAGGTGGAGCGCTACAAAGTTTAGGTTTTTTCAATAGCCACTGCTCCACCCAGATTGGGCTTCCCGGCTTCCACCTAATGGAAGGTACTGGGGGGGGAGCAGTGACTTTTAGGATTGGGGGTGCACCTGAGTGGGTCCCCTATGTTCTTCTCTGTAATTATGAAAGTTTAAAAAAATCCTTTTCCTGAACTCTCTCTAGATTCTGTTTAAGCCTTTGTGCTCCTTTCCCATCCAGGATATCATCATAGGATGCTCGATGTTCTGTAGTGACCAGGGCATCCATTTGTCTTAGCATGTCTTGCCCTAGTAAATTGGCAGTGAGATTATTTCCCACTAAAGGGTGTATCTTTCTCTGTTTTCCATCTGGGCTAGTTCATTTCATATGGGCAAAACGTCTCTTTGAACTGGGAGTCTCCCCCTACCCCCAATATTGGGGGCCCAGGTGCAAGCTTCCATTCCAAGGGCACTTCCTCCTCCCTGAGTATGGTTTGATCTACCCCTGTGTCAATTAAGCAGTAAAACCTCTTTCAGCCTATGAGAATACTCATTTTAGGGTGGAGTCCTTTCACAAGGGGGAAGGTCCAATGGGCCTGGGTCATCCTACCATGAGGCTGCCTGGGCCACACAGCAGAGGGGTTCTTTCTTGAGTTAATGGGGCTGGAGGATGCCCCTCCCCTGGTTTAAAGGCTTCTCATCTAAATCAAACTTTTTCCAATGGTATCCGTTCCTGCACCTGGGGCAGGGCGTAGGGGGCAATTTGCCCCCCCCCTTCCAGTTGGCGGGGGATTGTTGTAAAAAGTTCCTTTTAAAGTGCCCCTCCTGCCCCCAGTTAAAAAACCTCCCTCTCTCCAATGGTCTTGGGGTTCCTCGGCCCTGGGCTGCCAGGGCCTAGATAATAGCCTCAATCTTGCAGCTGTCTGAGCCTGTAAAGCTAAAGCTAATGATTGGGACTGGTGCTGTTGCATTCACACATCCTGCGAGGCCATCACCCGTCTGCTCAGGGAACTCTCTTTCAATCCCATACAGGCCACGCAGTGGTCTGCATTCATCCCTTCCCAGGCCAGCAGCTTTACAAACTGATCTCAGAGGTTCCCTGACAGCAGCTTGTGGTGAACACTCTGTTGTACTCAGTCTATAAAATCAGGTAGAGGCTCACCCAGTTTTTGTCTCACTCCTGCTATGGGGGACTCAGTAAGCCCATCATCCAGTTTGTACAACGCTGCAAGTCTTGCCTGCCTCACCTGGTCATGGTACGGGCAAGGTATTGTGGCCTGTTGGATGCCAGTGGAGTACCCTTCTCCCGTCCCTGTTAACATAGCATAAGTAATAGGTATTGCGGGTTGAGCCTGCTGGTTATTCTCCACCCGCACTCTGCATTCCTCCTTAAAGAAAGCACACCATTTAATAAACTGAGAACTGGTGAGGACAGCTTTGGCCACATCCAGCCAATGTCCTATAATAAGCAATGTCCTATAATAGGGTCTGGGCCCAAGGAGAGTTCAGGCCATCCTCCACCACAGCCTTGCAGAGCTCTTTAAGATCCTTACCTTCCCATGGATACCATTCCAAGTGCCTGTTAGCCCCTGGTGCCAGATTGACCAGATATGTTTGGGGAAGCAAATCCTGTGGCCTAGGGTCCAGGCTCTCACGTGGCCCTTCCCTTCCAGGGTAGGTCTCCTAGTAGGTTACTTCCCCAGCCCTCGACCCCTCAATGGAAGGTCGGTAGAGGTCCGGGTTTTGCAGGTCCCTCTTGCAGGTCTCGTAGGGCGCCGTGCCTCCCCTCGCCAATCAGGGGAATAGGGAGGGGGCCTAGGACCATCAGGGGCACCTGAGTCAGAGTGGGTATCTTTCACCCTCATTTTGACTTCCACTGTGCATGTTTCAGTGTGTTCTCGGTCAAATTTGACCCATTCCTTTTCCTTCTCACTTCTCCTTTACTCCTTCAGGCCTAATGTTGCCTCCTCCTCCTTCTTCTGTGAAATAGTATTACCCATACTAAAGGTTTCACTTACCCTGAGAGACCGCTTAGCTTTGGCCGGTATCTTTTCCTTTAGAGCCCCACGTTTGCCAGATGTTGAGTCTTTGTCCATCCCATGAAAGACGGACGGGGTCCGCAGAAAGGTAAGTGTGGCCACTCACCCGTTCCCCAGCCTCCCTTAGCCCAGGAGACAATCAGACACATCGGGGAGTCAACTCAAGCAGGAAAACTCATTTATTAACACAGAGCAAGCCCGTTGTAAAGCAAAAAAGAGCGGTGGCATTGCAGGGGAGGAAAAGGAACCAATCACTGTAAAGGTCACACCCTATCGTGCACCTAAGCTTCCAAGGACTGGTTATGCACTGAATGTAAAGCAAATTGGGCTCTGCCCACTCAACTCCCTCTCAGTACCATCTTTGCTGCCCATGTGCTCCACAGTTTTGTTTTTTTCACTTTTGATATTATGCTATAAAGCCTAGCCTTCCCTGAAACTTAGATCTTATTTCCTTAGCCTACTGAAAGGGGTGATTACAGTCATGTACCCAGATCAATATATCTCGCTTCACTGTCATTTGTTTAGATGATCAACATTATTTTTTGGATCTGTTTTGGCAATGTCAGAATCTTAAAACATATATAATTTCTGTAGCACTATAAGTTGAACAATATTCAAGAGTGGCTGAAATATTCAACATTCAAAAACCAACTCAAATCTTTAATTGTCAAAGAAAATTAACGTTTTTTTTTTTTAACTAAAACATACTAAGCATCTCCAAAGTTCTTTACAAATCCATGAAAGATAACAGTTGTGGTACAGATAAGTCACTAAAAAGGATAAAAATATTGCCTTGAGCTAGATGCTCATATTGTCATCCTAGTTACTCAGGAAGATAGACATTCAAACCCAGTCCATACATCAAAGTCAAATCAACTCCATCTCCAATACAATCAGTCAAAAGACAGACTAGAGACATAGTTCAGGTAGTAGAGTACAAGCTTAGCAAGCAAACCAAGCAAGCATGAGGTTTTGAGTTCAAACTTCTGTGCCAGAAAAATGAAAGAAAACAAAATTATAGCAATATAAAATGACAAATTTGAAAGAAAAAGAAAACTTCAGTTAAAATTTATAAAATGCTAAAAACCAAAAGTAGTTAAGGTGATCCTAAACTCTAAAAAAAAAAGTCTTACATATCTAAATCAAATAAATAAAGTTTTGCATTATTAGGAGAGTCCTTTGATGTAAATGAAAATGAGGAAAGATGTGTTTATCTAAATAGTGCTGTGTTACAATTATTCAACAGTCAAATTACATCTTAGAAATTAACTAAGCTCCCCCAACAACAAATCCTCAAAGAAACAAATGCCCAATAAATAAGTGGGCTAAAGACTTAAAGAGAAACTTCTCTGAAGAAGAAAGAAGGATGGCCAATAGACACATGAAGAAATGCTCAACATCCCTAGCCATAAAAGAAATGCAAATCAAAACAACATTGAGATACCACCTCACTCCAGTTAGAATGGCAAAAATAAAGAACTCTAACAACAACAGATGCTGGAGGGGATATGGACAGAAGGGAACCTTACTTCATTGTTGGTGGGAGTGTAAACTTGTTCAACCACTTTGGAAAGCAGTATGGAAGTTCCTCAAAAGACTTCACATAGAGCTCCCCTATGACCCAGCAATCCCACTTTTGGGCATTTACCCAAATGTTTACAAACAACACCACACTAAAGCTACCAGCACAACTATGTTTATTGCAGCCTTATTTACCATAGCTAAGATATGGAACCAACCCAGATGCCCCTCAGTAGATGAATGGATCAAGAAAATGTGGTATATATACACAATGGAATTCTATGTCTCCATCAGAAACAATGGCATTGCCCCATTTGTTAGGAAATGGAAAAACTTGGAAAAAATTATATTAAGTGAAGTAAGCCAGGCCCAAAGAAACATAGGTCCCATGGTTTCCCTTATTTGCAATATCTAGTATATGTATGAGTCAAGCAGAAAAGGTCAGATAATGTGATGTTAGGAAAATGAACTCTTAGATATGTATTTTAATGTTTTTTCTTTCATGCATTTTTTTCTAACGCATTTATAAGATTATTTCTTTGTTGCTTTGTATGTCCCTCCCCCACAGTATAACCCCTGCTTTCACTATATTTGATGTCAGTATAACTTGTGGAGGAGATGGGGAAAAACAAGTCGTTTAAGGATACAGTTGGACGTGTTGCAACAATGAGAAGTACAAGTTGTCATGTCGAAAACAAGATTTAGAACGTTGGTGCGGGGGGTGGGGGAGAGGGGGGGAGGACTCGATGGGGGGTGGGGGGAGAAGCTTGGAAGGGATGTGAAGGGTAAACAAAGGAGGAGGCTGCAATGCTTGATAAGAAATGTACGCATTATCCTGCCCATGTAATTGTAACCCCTCTGTATAATATGTTCACAAATAAAAAATAAAATAAAATAAAAAATAAATAAATAAAATAAAATAAAATAAAATAAAAAGAAATTAACTAAGCTCAGAATGTTGCATAGTGGTAGAACAGTTGCCTAGCATGGATGAGGACCTTCATTCAACCCCCAGTATTGATAAAAGCAAAATAGGTAAATGAAATGAGTGAAAACACACACACACACACACACACACACACACACACACACACACACACACACACAAGCCTTTATGTTTGCTGATAAATATCAGGTAAGCAATCTTATTCAGAACAGGAAGTGTTCACATATAATGTAATGATTCCTTTTTTCCCTTATATCTTAAATACCATATTTGTTTTTTAATTATGTATATAGCTTAAAATTATTTTGCTTCCTCAAGTATGAGTTTTAGCTCTTTGGATATAGAGAATGATGTACGTAAAATAGGAGGTAGTTTGCTCAGAAGATTAATTTAAATATGACTGCTAGTAAATGCTTATTTCTTGGTTTGGAACTTTTCCTGTCCATGTTTCCTCTTTCTTATTGTAAAGGTGATGTACAGAGGGGTTACAGTTATCCAAGTTAGATAATGAATATATTTCTTTTTGAACAGTGTCACACCCTCCCTCAGTTTCTCTAGGTTTTTCCCCTCTGTTCCCCTGATCTCCCCAAGTTGTATAGTTCATTTCCACCATAATGCCTAGTGAGTATCACTGTTTAATTGGTTTACCCTTTGTTCCACCATTTATGTGCTTTCCTTTTCCCTCTCCAAATCAGGTAAACTTAAGTCGTAAGGAAACTCAGTCACAAGAAACAGAGAAACCACCACTTAACAGGTCAAATTATGAGTCTTTATTGGAGAGCCAGAGGACTATTGGTGGACTTGTCTCAAAGACAAGCAGCAGTGAATGAAGCTAGCACAAAGCTTATATTGGCCCAAATCACAGAAGGTTGTGGACTCACACCCAACAAAAGTGTTGTACATGAGCAAAGCAAAGCAGATGAAGTCACTTAAATGTAATAGAAAAGAAAACCATCTAGGAAAACAATCAGAGAAAATCAAGGGCCAATTATCTAGGGGAAGCATAGACCAGTCTCATTATTTCACTTATATATAAGACAAAGGGTACAGAAATCAAAAACAGTAATAAACAAAGAAAAAAGAAAGAAATTGTAAATAGTACAATTTTAAAAAAAAAAAACCTCTTATCTTCGTTTCTTGGAGTTTACTTCAGTAAGCATCATTTTATAATTATTGAACCCTTGTAATGCTCTCCTAAGAATATCCTCCTTTGGTCTTACTGTGTGAATGTTTAGAATCCTGTTTAATTAATCATGGCCAAGTGTCAATTTTTTGTCATTTACTATCCACTGGGTTTATTTGTAGACTTACAGGCACATTCTAATTATTACAACATGTTTTCTTGCAACTACTCTATAGCTTCGTGTCTAACTTTGGCTTTTGTCTATTCAGGTTTGGATTTATTCTTCACAAGGATGAAGCTACATTACAAAAAATTGACCTGGAAACCATGTCATACATCAAGACAATTGACCTGAAGGCATACACTTGTGTCCCACAGTCGCTGGCCTACACCCACTTGGGAGGGCTCTACTTCATTGGCTGCAAACCTTTCAGTTCTGGAGTAAGTTCCCGACAGCTAGTGGTGGATGGTGTGACAGACTCTGTCATTGGGTTCAACAATGATGTGACAGGCACTCCCTATGTGTCTCCAGATGGTCACTATCTTGTCAGCGTTAGCAACACAGAAGGGCTGGTGTGGGTGCAGTACATCACTATCAGAGGAGAGGTCCAAGAGGCCTTTGCCATCCACACGAACCTGCACATTTCTGACATAGCCTTTCAGCCATCCTTCACAGAAGCACACCAGTACAATGCCTATTGCAGCTCAAGCTACCAAACAGATGCACTCTTCGCAGAGCTCTCCTCAGGGAAGGTCAAGATGATCAAGAGCCTGAAGGAGCCACTCAAGGTACAAGAATGGCCCTGGAGCTGGAAGAACAGACAAATCCAAGGCAGTGGCCTGTTTGGTCAGTACCTGATGACACCCTCCAAGGACTCTCTCTTCATTCTAGATGGAAGACTTAACAAGTTAAACTGTGAGATCACTGACGTGGAAAAAGGCAACACTGTTGTGTGGGTTGGAGACGCTTAAGTAGCCCCATTATACAGGTCCCGAAGGAAGAGTTTTACAGTGCATTGACTTAACAGTACATTGTTTAAATGATAGCTTAACTTTCAAATCTTCTATTCTTCTCAAACATAATTTACTTGGTTGGTCCAAATTAAATAATTGTTTCTGACATAGACAAACATAAAAAAAATTGTTGATAAGAGCAATTCACATAATATTTAATAAGAAATTACAGCAGTAAATAAAATCAAATTATGAAATTATGTTTTCAACCAATAAAATAGGATATTAAATTCTTTACAAAACTAAAGTGCAAGGACTTCCAGATGATTTAAATATCAATTCATTTTGAGGGCAATTTACCTAATTTCTTCTCTGTCCCTTTGCTATGCTTCAACCAGAAATAAAAGTTGTGGAACCTTAAAATTTGAAATTCAAAATATTCTGTCCTGTTCACTGTTTATAATCTTTTGTGCCTTGAATGAAATGTCACAGGAGGGAAAAGAAGGCTAAAAGCTGCATATTAAACACCCTCATAGCTATAAATCTGTTGTCATTAAGAAATAATTAACTTATTTTGTACCAAACCCTGCCTTTAGTCTTTGACCTTCAACAAAATGTCATTTAGCAGCATAATTTAGCCTTAGGTTGTATGTGTGTGACAAACTGCTATTTATACTACAATGTGTAGTATGCTGTAATCTCTGGAGGAGGAAAGATAATTCTGGAAAAATGTTTGCAATTATTTTTTTTTGGTCCAGTTGTGGGGCCTGAACTCTGGGCCTGGGTGCTTTTCCTCAGCTCTTCAGCTCAAGGATAGTGCTCTACCACTAGAGCCATAGCGCCATTTCTGGCTTTTTCTGCTTATGTGGTGCTGAGAAATCGAACCCAGAGCCTCATGCATGCAAGGCAAGCACTCTATCACTGAGCCAACTTCCCAGCCCAATGTTTGCAATGTTTATCTATTATTTTATTTTAAAATCACTAGAGTGCATTGTACTTTTTAGCATAAGTTACTCTGGGATTTTAAGTAGGTACAAATATTTACTTTATTATTATCAAGATAATTTTTTCCATTTATGTAGTCCAGTGTTGCCTAATGAGGAACTTTCAGTTCTAAAAAAGAAGCATTATCAATATCTGCTTGGAGTAAATGAACATAGGGAAAGTAACATCAGGGAAAAACTGACCCTTCACTGCTGAGTTTCCAGGGTTGGGAGAGTCAGTAACAGAAATTGGGATCTAGGGACAACCATTGCACAGTGAGTGAAGAATTATTTTCCTCCTGCTTTTGCTGTTTGACTATAACTCATCAAGGAACTCCATTCCCAATTATTTTCTTAAGTCACTATTGTTCCACTCCTACATAATCCTATAGCAACCTTCTTGCTAACTGTGCTGCAGTTGGAAACCTAACTAATACTCTTACTGGAGACACTACAGAGAAGCAGTGAACAGTTTCTTCCATTTTTCTTAAAAAATAAGAGATGTCCAGTAGAAATAATTTAAAAGACCAGAGAGAAATAAGCAGATAATTATCCAGGCTTACACTAATAGCTTACATGTTTTGAGAATATTTTTATTTGGTTTTCTTTTTATTGTTGTTAATAATGCTAATGGACTGTTCAAATGGCCTCCATTTACTGAAGGTAAGCTAACAAGGTCATTTTTTAAATATAAATTTTACTTAAGCTTAAATTGTGCAAAACTACATAGAATCTTATCATTTTGTAGTATGTAATATCTTATGTGTATACAGAATCCTGAACTGTGTGATACTGATTTCTTCTTAGCTTAAGGGAATATTGTGGGAGGTAGATATAAAAGACAATGAAAATCAGCTTATGTTTTTATTTAGTGAGTCTGCTTTTATTTTAGCAACTTTCTTTCTTGTGAACATGAACCATATGACTTCTCTATGACATAATGATTTAATGTAAGTCTGTCACATACATCCTTCTTTGGTAGCTCACACAACATGGATGTTCTGTCTGTAGAATTTGCTTGATGAAAGGAGAATAAAACTCTTACATTTTAACCCTTGAATATTTGGTGATCCTGTGTGTATACCATATTCTTCTCAAAGCTTCAAAGATAATCTGGGGTTTGCTCAATTGTGAATGGGATGGTATGAGTTGGAGGGAAAGTAAAGTGTCGTGTAATAAAGAAAATATTTACTTTGTTTTCTTATAAAACAATGTAAATTTCTATGTCCCTCCATAAAGCATCTTCCTTATAATTAAAAAATTCTCATTTGATTTTGTGTGTGTGTGTGTGTGTGTGTGTGTGTGTGTGTATGTGTGTGTGTGTGTGTGTGTGTCTGCACACACGTGCTAGTCCAGGGGCTTGACCTCAGGGCATGGGCATTCATTCACCTTGAGCTTTTATTTAAATTTATTTTTCTTTTCTCATGGCTAGTGTTCTACCTCTATAGTCACTTCCAGATTTTTGGTGATTAATTGGAGACCAGAGTCTTATGGATTTTCCTGGATGGACTGGTTTTAAACTGTGATCCTCAGATATCAGCCTTTTAAGGTGCTAGGAATTAAGTCATGAGCAACCAGCATATTAGAATCGAATAACAAAAGCATGTTCAACACAAATGTTTTCTTTTTCATATACTTACATAGAAACAATACAAATATTGTGCCTTATTTATTTTTATGATACTAGCACCTGGTACCTCATTCATTCTAGACAAGTGCTCAAACATGGATCCTGAACCACTTTCTAAATACATTATAATAGTTAAAAGACTGACTCAGTACTTAAGATTCAATTTCCAATACATTTAATATTTGGGTACATTTGTTTCTTCAAAGAAGGATACAAGAAAGCAGAGAATGTAAAGTCAAGACAAATGATGTGGAGATTCTTTCAAACTTCCCTGAAAACAGGTGTATTACTAATGATAATCTCATTGATATAGGATAATGTGTAAAAACTGAACTGGAAAGAAAAACTAGAGGGAGTAATGAGCAACTTCCTTTAAAGGGAGCTGTGATGACCATGAGCAAACTTTCATTAAACAGAGGAAAAGAGGAAGTAGTGGTGAAATAGGGCAGGACATGGGTAAGGTTGTGAAAAAGAGAGAGGAAGCAGGACAGGGAAGGAAAACAACTACATCATTGGAAAGGAATTGACAAGGGTGAAGGAAAAGAGGATTTGATCAAATTGTGGAGGCAGAAAGGCAAAGAGTGAAAACAATTTGTTGCTTTGTATGTCCTTCCCCATAGTATAACCCGTGCTTTCACTGTAGTTGATGTCGGTATAATTTGTGGAGGGGAAGGGGAAAAAACAAGTCATTTAAATAGGGATACAGGTGGACCCATTGCAACAATGAGAAGTACAAGTCATTATGTCAAAAACGAACTTTACAACTTTGGTGGGGGGGCGGGGAGAATTGGGTGGGGGGCAGGGGGAGGATGGGAAGGGATGGGAAGGGGAAACAAAGGAGGAGGGTACAATGCTTGATAAGAAATGTACTCATTATTTTGCCCATGTAATTGTAACCCCTCTGTACAGTATTTTCACAGTAAAAAAATAATTTTTTTTTAAAAAATAACTAAAAAAAAAGAATCTCATGATTAGTAGGCAGGAGTTTCACCTCTTGAGCCATACTACTATCATTTTGGATTATTTTTCAAATAGAATCTTCTACTTATGCCCTGGCTGGACTAGACTACCATCTATCTATGCTTCTCTTGTAACCAGGATGAAAGACGTATGCCCCAACACTGAGCTTTACCTGGTTGAAATGAACTATTCTGACCTCAAACCATAATACTCCTTTGGGCTAGCTAAGACTACAAGCATAAACTATTTTACCTTGCTAAAACTTTACTATTCTTACTAGGATGAAAACTTGAAGAAAAAGAAGGGCAATTAGAGAAAATGTATCATTTAGGTGGGTACTATAAAAAGTCATTTTACAGGCATGGTGACTCATAACTGTAACCCCAGCTACTGAGGATTGGCAAAACATTAATAAAACGCTATCTCAATTCACAGGGTCAGGGTAGTGGCATACAGTTGTCTTTCTACACTCTATGCATAGGCAAGAAAATAATGGCCCATTCTGGCCCATGGACAAAATGTAAGACCCTAGCTGAAAAAAAAAAAAAAAAACTAAAGCAAAAAAGTGTTTAATAAGCATGAAGCCCAGTACTGAATTCCCAGTATTGAATTTCACTACTAAAAGGAAAGTTATTTTGTAGTGTTCAATATTTGTCAATTAATTTGAAATTATATACTAAACAGATGAATTATACTCATTAAGGAAACAAAACCTGGAATGGCAGCTAAAACGTATGAGTGATAAAAGGAGACAAAGATGACAGATCTCACATGTGGCACCATTGGAGAGTCCAAAGCAGAATGATTCAACTGAAAGGTAGAGGATCCAGACAAATTACGAGATGAATTAAGAAACAAGAGCCATGTGCTGAAGGTTAACACCAATAATCCTAGTTACTCAGGAGGCTATGATGTGAGGATCAAATTTTGAAGCCAACTGGAGCAGGAAAGTCTATGAGACTCTTCTCTCCAATTAACCATCAAAAAGCCAGATTTGATAGACAGATAAATTAGGCAAAATGCTCAGGGACTGCACCCAGGCCCTGAGGTCAAGCTTCAGGACCAGCAGGAACACACAATAAAAAGAAGCAAGTAAACTCAAAAACAATGAAACAACAACAACAAAAACACAGCTGTGGATATGCTCCCACATAAGTGACAGCTTGCTCAGAAAATCAATGCCATTTTTAGGACTTAAACTGCTGTTTCATTAATCACAACTATGTGAAATGAAAGCACAGCTAAAAAAAAATTGCAATTTAAAACCTTATCACCTTGAAGATGCAAGGTCCACCTGGGAAGGCTCTTTGTAGATACCTCCCCCCAACCCTCCTGTTTAAGTCCCCACCTAGTACCTGTATTACCTAGGTAACTGGCACACCTGGTGGCAGTTATCTCTCCTTTCTTTGAGGTCACATTCTGGACGACCACAGGTCATGCCTCCCCTCAGACCTTGAGAGGGTCCCAGGCTCTGAGGTCACATCTGCATGACATGGCCACACCTTCCTCCCACCTGGCCATACCTTCCTTCCCCCCCCCTCCCGACACACCTTCTCCCACCTGGACACATCTTCTTTCAGCCCCTTCCCTAGTTAAACCTGGGCTAGGCAGGTTCTGGTCCCTTTTGGTCACATGTATCTACAGCTTGGGCTGGGGCCAGAAGTTTGGGAATAAATGTGTCTTTCTGCCTGAAGACTTCATGGTAGTCTCTTTCATAAGTCACCTAATTAAAATCTAACAGCAGATACCCACTCAAAAGTTCTTTGCAGGTTTTTTTTATGAAATAAATGAATTCAATTAAATTTTATATTCACTTGTTTTTACAAAGTGGGACGAAATAATTAATTACATCTGACAACATCCTAATGTAAAAAATGTAGTGAGGGGCTGGGAAGGTGGCTCAATGGTAGAGTGCTTGCCTTGCATGCATGAGGCCCTGGGTTTGATTCCTCACCACCACATATGGAGAAAAAAGCTAGAAGTGGCGCTGTGGCTCAAGTGGTAGAGCGCTAGCCTTGAGCTGAAGAGCTCAAGAGTTCAGGCCCATGACCGGCAAAAAAAAAAAAAAAAAAAAAAGTATTTTGCTATTCATAGAAACAAAATATAACCCAAAAATTCAATGTTTCACATCTAAGAACTCATAAGAATCCACAGCTAATGTTACTTGTCAAGACACTTACATCCAGACAATTCTGTAAGAAAAAGGAAGCAGAAAATAAAGACTTTTCTAAAGTCTTTTTTCATTTATCCTTTCAAATATACTATACTCTCCTTGCCTTGACAACTTCCATGAAAAGGAGATTTGAACCTACTTCACTTGATTGCGTGGCTAATATTTTACCATTTAGTTGTACATCCAGCCCTGCTTTTTGTTTTGTTTTGTTTTGTGCCAATCCTTGAACTGAAAATCTGGGTGCTGTCCCTGAGTCACTGCTCTAACACTTGAGACACAGCTCCACTTCCAGCATTTTTGTGGTTAAATAGTTAAACGTCTCACAGACTTTCTTACTCAGACTGACCCTGAATCTTGATACAGAAATCTCAGAGCTGGTATTTCAGGTATGGCACCTGGCACCCAGCTTCCAGCCCTCCTTTTTTTCTGGCTGTTTTGTAGATGGCATGGATGGACTTTTTCTTCCCTAGATGGATTTAAACTGCGATTCTCAAGGTCTTGGCCTCCTTCGTAGCTATAGGCTAAGTAGCTTACTGGGTAGCTACTAAATAGTTTAGAGACATGAACCACTTGTTCCAAGCTTATTAAAATTTATGAAGCTGTTTTTGCTAGATGAGATGCTAGGATAAAAAAAATGTTAATTTTGGGGATTCAGTGCTGATCACTGCCCAGGTCACTCATTGAGGTTGATGTGGATTCCGTAGCCATTGCAGGGACTGGGAAGGTCAGGACAGCCATCAGCTAGAGTATCACCATCTGCAATTGTTAAAGAACACAAGAGCTTCTCAAGGGCTGGTTGCCCTTGGGGATGGTTAGTTTATCTTTAGGCATCCTCCTGTATAGAGGAAATGGGTAAAAACTTAAGGATCCTGGCAGAAATCCAAATAGGGGCTGTCTCCCCTATGTTAAAAATGCATCCAAATCCCCTGCCCATGGTAACTAGGGGGTCAGGTCCTCTCCATTGTGTGTCAGGGGGTCCTTCCACCTGACTTGCACTCAGGGCTTAGGGTTTAGTTGTCCCCAGTCAGTTGCCCCTTTTGAAAAATTGAAAATGTTAACTGTATATAGGGGGCTAATTCCCCCTTTTTGTTTTAATTGCTCCTTAAGACATTGCTGATTTCTTTTTTATAATTGCTTGGCCTTGGGGATTCTTGTAGTATGATTAATATGCCATTTGTCAAAAAAACTCTGACATTGTTTTACTGACAAAACAGGGTTCATTATAGGTTTTAACTTGTGCTAGTAGACCCAAGATGGCAAAGCATTGAAGAAAATGTGCTTGTGAATGTTTAGTCCTTTCTCCTGTATGTGCTGTGGCCCAGGGAGAGTTTGGGCCATCCTCTGCCACTGCCTGGCGGAGCTCTTTTAAGATGCTTAGCTTCCCATGGATACCATTCCAAGGGCCTGTTCGCCCCTGATGCCACATTGACCAGATACGCTTGGGGAAGCGAATCCTGTGGCCAAGAATCTGGGCTCTTGGGTGGCCCTTCCTTTCCAGAGGAGGTCTCTGAGTAGGTTACTTCCCCAGCCCTTGGCCCCTCCATGGGGTAGGGGTCTGGGTTTTGCAAGTCCCTCTCGCAAGTCTCGTAGGCCACTGTACCTCCCTTCCAATCAGGGGAATAGGGAGGGGGCCTAGGACCGTGAGGGGCACCTGAGTAGCTGCCTCTGCCCCTGCATGCACAGATAGTGCGTTCCTGGTCAAATTTGACCTGTTCCTTTTCCTTTTTCCTTTTTAAGTCTTCCTGTACTCTTTCTAGGCCTAGTGTTGCCTCCTCTTCCTCCTTCTTTTGTGATATAGCATTACCCATACTTAGGGTTTCACTTACCCCGAAAGACCGCTTAGCCTCGGCCAGTTTCTTTTCCTTTCGTGCTCCACGTATGGCGCCAGATGTTGGGTCTTCATCCATCTTTGGATGGACAGGGTCCGAGGAGAGGTAAGTGCGAAGTGAAGTGCAGCTGCTCGCCCATTCCCCAGCCTCCCTTAGCCCAGGAGACAATCAGGCATAGCGGGGAGTCAAGTCAAGCAGGTACTCGTTTATTAACAGGGAGCATCCCCTTTTTAAAGCAAAAGACTGCGTGGGAAGAGAGGAAATGGAACCAACCAATCACTGAAAGGCCACACCTTAACATGCACCTAAGCTTCCATGAGTTGTTGACACACTGAACCTAAACAAATCCGGCCTTGCCCACTCAACTTCCTTTCAGGGCAATCTTTGCTACCCCCCACAAAAAAATTGTTAATTTTGGGGTTTTCTGTTAATTTTAGGCTTGCCTGCTTATCCTCTTACCAGAAACATCTGATCATTAATTCAAAACTTACAGTGTAAACAAAGTGAACACCAAGAAGCTGAAACATATATTGAGAGGGGAGGTCGAAGGGACAGACAAAGGAGAAAGGTGAATACAGTCATAATATTCAATATACATATGTGAATAACAACACCTGGTAATTTGAGGGTGAGGTTGAGAGAAATGGAAAGAATGATGGAAGAAATTATGTTGATCAATATACTTTGCACTCATAAAATGACAAGTTGATTTGAATACCCTTGGTACATCTACTTAAAGATAGTGAAAACTTGTTTTAAAAAATAAGATATTTTCCCCAAATAATCTTGGGACCTTCTCAATAAATCCCTGTAAAACTTTATTAGATTTATCAAAATGATGAAGGCTATAATGCATAACAAATTCCTAAAGTAATAAGAAAACATTTTTTTCATTCTAGGATCTCATCTTCAGGACTAGGCCAATAGGACAGAATAGAAAAACTACACTTGGTTTTGTCAAAGGACCAGATAATTTAACTTGAAGGGGATAATCTTTTTAACAGATGGTGCTTACTAATCAGACAACAACAGACAAAAATGAATCTAAAACCTAAAATCTCACATAAAATTTACTTAACTTGTTGGTCAATTAATTGTAATAGAGTAAATATAAACATATGTAAATTAGATAAATAATATATTTATAGAAATGTATTTAGAAAAAAACCAGAAGAGAATTATGCACAGATTTCTTTAACACCTACAATGACACAAGAAGGACCATGTTAACAAATTGAACTTCATCAAAATTACTTTCTTTTGTGAAAACCTTTGAAAATTCTAACCATAGATTGTGAGAAAATATTTTCAATTTTTATAGAGAAAAAGGACTTGTATAGATGTGTAAAAGAAACCTAAGCTTTAGTGTTGTCAAAAAAAATGATAGCAAAGACATGAGCAAGCAAGGCATTGAAATGCTATATAGATTAAATATAGCACTTGAAAAGATCTTCCACTTCATTAGTTTTCAGAAAAGTACATTATAAGCTCAACAAGCAATCAGTATATACCTTTTGATAGTCAAATTACAAAATAATGATTACCTCAATTGTTGGCAAGGACATTCAAAACAAATTCAAATTACTTTATTGGATATGAAATTATAGTTACCTTTAGAAATAAAGCTAGAGAGGTGCTTTGAAACGTAAATATAGTCTTAGAATGAAGAATGGAGAACTCCTTAGACCTAAGAATGATACCTATTGCAGTTTTATTTTTAATTGCCAAATGGGGGAAACTTTTTTTGTGTGTGAAAATACTGTACAGAGGGGTTACAATTACATGGGCAAGATAATGAGTACATTTCTTATCAAGCATTGTAGCCTCCTCCTTTGTTTCCCCTTCCCATCCCTTCCCATCCTTCCTACGCCCCCCCCACTTTAAATGTAATTCAATGTTAGACTAGCTAAACAAACAATTCACATCATCCTCATGTAATATACCTCAGTGGAGAGGAAGAATAAACTTCTGAATGATAAACTACTGAATGATAAAAAGCAAGACCTAAGTGACAAGCCTTGGTAAGTTACAGAATGTCAGGGAGTTGCTGGGGTGGTATTTGGGTATAACAAAGATGTAAAGCTAGTAGGAAAGGCCTTTGCAACAACAAAGTTAAATATAATATTGATCATGATTTTAAAAAGCTAAGCACAGGATAAAGCTGAATATAATTACACTTAGACACACACACACACACACACACACACACACACACACACACACACACACACACACACGTAAATTTGTGTATAACTGTAGATATCTGAATTAACTATATTTTCAATCTGTAGTAATTTCCCAGAGTTTGTAATGAACTGTGTCATGAAAGATGGTAATCTTCATGGTGCCGAGGTAAAGATTACCCAGGAACTTTCTGTACATACTTTACAATATTCAGTGAACTTATAACTATTTCCACTTAAAATCTTTTAAATTTTGTATTTTTATTAAATATATATATATATATATATATATAACTTATATTTTGTAAGTGCAGTAAAAAAATTTGAACTTGAAGTTACAGAAACTTTGTTTATGATCTAGACCTGAAAATTCTCTTGTGATTGGAACACTGAGGATAAATGTATGTAAAGGCATATATATATGTATGTATATAATTTTGTATAAATGTATATGCATATGTTTCCTACATTATATATGTGCATATTTTCACACATTTTTCTTATAGATTTATAATGTATACATATATATGGGTATACAACACACAAGTGTGTGTGTGTGTGTGTGTGTGTGTGTGTGTGTGTATGAGGCAAGTGTAATGGGTTGAATTTTTCCCTGATATCCAGTGTCTCACAATGCCACATTCTTTTGAATAACGGTCATTGCTGGTAAAGTAAGTTAAATGGTATTGTACTGGAGCAAGATGACCTTACTTCAAGATTGTAGAGAGCTGCGAGAGGCCGCACCTGGAAGATGGCGCCGGCTTCCGCCCTCCGCCTTCCCGATGGTGAGTGCTCTCGTGGTAAACAACTCCTTATATGGCTAAGGCAAAGAATCTGGCTTGCTTCCGTGCACCTGAACCTATTGGTGGTTCCCACGTGGCGTATCAGGGTTGGCTACCCAGCGGGTACTTAAGGCTGTGGGGAATTCTCCCCGGGGTTGGGGTCAGAAGATTACTCAAAGGTCCTGAATAAACTGCAGAGAGAAGAGTCCGGTGTCGCATCTTCCTTGCTGGTCGAGGCGGGTAGCGACACGTGGTGGCCCGTACGGGGAACTCAGCCATAACCCCAACGAGGACTCAGAACTCTCTGCGGTCAGGGTGGTGCACCGGTAAGTTCCCAGGTAAAAGGGGAATCCGCGACAAAAGTGGGGGTAAGTCCCCAGGTAAAAGGGGAATCCGTGACAAGAGCGGGGAGTAAGTTCCCAGGTAAAAGGGGAATCCGCGACAAGAGCGGGGGGATTTTTGCTCTTCTCGGTAGATAAAGAGAGAGTGAGAACCCGGGACTAGTCAATAGAGTAGCCAAAAGTGAAAGTAAAAGTTTGTTTACCAGCTTTAAATGTTTAAAACATGGGCGCTTCTTCTTCGCACCCAATTTTTTTGGCTCTCAATGAGCTACTGCACTCAAAAAAGTTAAAAATAAAAAAGAGTACTTTAGAGAGATTTTTGAATGAATGTGACATCGTTGCCCCGTGGTTCGCTGTCTCTGGAAGCCTCATGGTGGCCTCTTGGGAGAAACTAGGGAGGGACCTAGATTTTGCCTCTGAACAAGGAACGCTTAAGAGCAGAGTGAGACCAATATGGAAACTGATAAGAGGCTGTCTCGAGGACCAGCGTTGCAGTGAGGCGGTAAAGAATGGTCAGGTCGCCCTAGAAATGCTGCAGGAAGAAAGATCGGAAAGGGCAGACAGCGAAAAGGAGGAGAGCAGGGGGGGGGTTATACCCCGATTTTGCCAAACTAGAGACCTCTGAGTCTACAGACTCAGAGGAACTACAATCACTCATAGAACAAATAGAAAAAACAAAGATAAGAAAGAGGAGGAAAGGGAAGGAGAGAGAGGACCCAGATAAAGATGAATGTACGCCCTCCGTGCACCGCCCCACACCTTCGGCCCCTCCACTCTATGTGGAGGACCCGGAAGTGGCAGCCCCGGCTGTTCTTTCAGCCCAGGCATGTGGAAAGCGGTCAGAACCGAGTTACATCTAGCCTGTCCAATATTTCAGGATCCACAGGGACAGCGGTATCATGAACCCTTAGATTTTAAGGTTATAAAATCTTTAGCTGAGTCTGTGCAGACATACGGAATCACAGCCTCCTTTACTGTAGCCCAGGTGGAGGCCCTAAACAGACATTGCATGACACCCGGTGATTGGAGTGGGCTCGCACGAGCTTGTTTGAGCCCAGGTCAGTATTTAGATTGGAAGGCCTTTTTGATTGAATTTGCTAGTGAAGAGGCTGCGGCCAATCAGGCTGGGGGAAACCCAGCTTGGTACAGAGATATGCTGCTTGGACAGGGGAGATTCGCCAATCAGCAGATAGGCTATCCGGTTCAAGTTTATGAACAAATCAATAAAATTGGCATAAAGGCATGGAAGGCCTTAGCAAATAAAGGCGAGGTGAGTGGCAATCTCACCAAAATCCTGCAGGGCTCTATGGAGCCGTTTTCGGACTTTGTTGCCCGTATGGTCGAGGCCACTGGCAGAATCTTTGGTGACCCAGATGCAGCCATGCCATTAATTAAACAGCTTGTTTACGAGCAGTGCACTAAGGAATGCAGAGCCGCCATAACCCCATATAAGAATAGGGGACTAGAAGCATGGATGAAAGTTTGCAGAGAGCTGGGCGAACCACTAACTAATGCTGGATTAGCTGCTGCTGTGGTGCAATTAACCCAGAAGAAAGGGGGAGGCTCAGGTGCGTGCTTTAGATGCGGCAAGATGGGACACATAAAGCGTAATTGCCCTGAAAGAGGAAGTGTGATAGAAACAGGAAAGGGACAACAGCCTAAGCAGCCTGGGCTGTGCCCTAGATGTAAAAGGGGGAAGCACTGGGCAGTTGAATGCCGATCTGTGAAAGACATCAACGGTCGAACCTTAACGCAGGCCCATTCAAAAAATGGGCAGCAGGGCCCCCGCCCTCAGGGCCCACAAATATATGGGGCAGTTGAGAACCAGGACAGGAGCTACTACCCAGAACAGTGGCCGACCCTCCGGCACCCCAAGGACCGCGGAGAGCCACTGCGGGCTCAGCAGGACTGGACCTCCGTGCCACCACCAGACTCGTATTAACTCCCTGAATGGGGGTCCAGTTAGTTGACACAGACTTCCAAGGACCCCTTGAGCCTGGCACGGTGGGATTGTTGATAGGGAGGTCATCCACAATTCTGCGGGGCCTTAAGGTGCATCCTGGTGTGATTGACCCAGACTATACTGGAATTGTAAAGTATGCTAAGGCCCCTGACATGAGTGCGAGACAGCTGCACTGGAATGATGAAGAAGGACATTCCGGTATAATACAGCCTTATCTGTTAGAGCTCCCGGTTTCCTTATGGGGCAGAGACCTTATGAAAGAAATGGGATTTAAATTAAGTAATGACTATTCCCCTGCATCACAGGACATGATGGTGTGTATGGGTTAGCACCCCAGTTTTGGACTAGGTAAATTTCTACGAGGGAACAAGGAGCCTATTAAAGTGTACCAGAGAAACCTCAGGCAGGGCTTGGGTTTTTCCTAGGGGCCACTGGGGGAGGGATCCCCATATCCTGGAAAACGGAGGAGCCGGTGTGGGTGCCTCAGTGGCCACTTTCCTCTGAAAAATTAACTGCCGCCAGGACATTAGTACAGGAACAGTTAACCCAAGGACACATTAAACCATCAGTATCCCCGTGGAATATACCCATTTTTGTTATTAAAAAGAAGTCTGGAAAATGGCGTTTGTTACATGATTTACGAGCCATCAATAACCAGATGCAAATTATGGGCCCCGTACAACGAGGCCTACCTTTGCTTTCTTCCCTGCCGGCCTTTTGGCCCATTATTGTGATTGATATAAAGGATTGTTTTTTTTCATTCCCCTACATGATCAAGACAGTGTGAGGTTTGCTTTTACTATTCCCTCCTGCAATCATGAGGAGCCAGATAAAAGATATGAGTGGGTAGTATTGCCTCAGGGGATGGCCAATAGTCCTACTATGTGCCAACTTTATGTGGATGAAACTCTTGCCCCTCTTAGACAAAAATATCCCAAATTAAGATGCATTCATTATATGGATGATATTTTACTAACAGCAAAGAGTAAACATATGCTGGAAAAGGCGTATGTGGATTTGATTGAGATGCTAAAGTACAGAGGACTGTTTATAGCTCCTGAAAAGGTACAGCAGGACCAGGTTATAGATTACTTAGGAGCAAAAATATGTAAAAATTGCGTTACTCCACAAAAGGTAGAGTTGAGAAAAGATAATCTAAAAACCTTAAATGATTTTCAAAAATTGTTAGGAGATATTAATTGGGTTAGAAGCTATTTAAAGCTACCAAATTATGAGTTGAGACCCCTTTATGCTATATTACAAGGAGACTCTGCTTTGGATTCTCCTAGACAGTTAACCAAAGAGGCAAGAGAGACTTTACATAAGATAGAAGAGAGATTACAAAATGCCTGCTTACAGAGAATACAGGAAGACAAGAGTATTACCCTGTGTATACTCCCTACCTTGTCTCAACCTACTGGGTTGTTGTGGCAAGAAGGCCCGTTGTTTTGGATTCACCCGAAAATATCACCGGCCAAGTCCATTGAATATTACCCTACTGCTGTGGCTGGTGTTGCACTCTCTGGAATTCAACAATGCTTACAGTATTTTGGAATTGCCCCGTCTACCATTATAGTTCCTTACACCAGCCATCAAGTTCAAACTTTGTGTGCTACTATAGATGATTGGGCTATTTTACAATGTAGCTTTACTGGACAAATAGACAACCACTTTCCAAAACATCCCCTTTTGGGGTTTTTCAAGGAACACCCAATTATCTTTCCTAAGGTAACGACTTCTCAACCTATTGTAAGTGCCCCTAATGTATTTACTGATGGCTCAAAAACGGGATGTGGTGTATACATGGTTGAGGCACAACGACCGGTACAACACCAGTTTCAGCCCGGTGCTCCTCAGATGGTAGAGTTAAAAATTGTTATAAAAGTTTTTGAAGCATGCCCGTTTTCTTTTAATTTAATATCTGATTCTGCTTATGTTATTAATGCTCTCAAGGTTTTAGAGGTTGCCGGACCTATTAAGAGTTCCAGTCCGGTTGGTCCATTGTTTCAACAATTACAACAGTTGATTTGGCAGAGAAAATCATGCTTTTATCCCTTGCATATTCGGGCTCATACGGGCCTGCCAGGACCCCTGGGCAAAGGAAATGATGTAGTGGATCAATGGACTAGACAAGAATGGGTATTTATTAGCTCTGTCTTAGACAGAGCCAAAACCTTTCATAAAACATTTCATGTTAATGCAAAAGCACTACAACAAAAATTTCAAATTTCTTGAGCCGATGCGAGACAGGTGATATTAGACTGTCCTCGATGTGTAATTTATCAGCATCCGCCTAGTGTTGGGGTTAATCCCCAGGGTTTGCTCCCGCTAAAAGTTTGGCAGATGGATGTGACTCACATCTCTGAGTTTGGACACAAAAAATATGTACATGTGTCTGTGGACACCTGTTCAGGTGTTATACATGCCACGCCCTCGGCTGGAGAAAAGGCATGCAATGTTATTGCCCATTGTTTGGAGGCCTGGGAAGCCTGGGGAAAACCTTATCAACTTAAGACTGACAATGGACCTGCGTACACAGGACAACAGTTTGCCTCCTTTTGTCATCAAATGGAGGTGCAACTTATACATGGTTTGCCCTACAATCCCCAAGGCCAAGGCATTGTGGAACGTGCTCACCGCACGATAAGAGTGCCTACAAAAACAAAAGGGGGGGATTGGCCATGGCCGTACCCCAAAGGAAAGACTTTCTCTTGCTTTATTTACTATTAATTTTTTAAATTTGGATGCTCAGAGTCAATCCGCAGCAGATAGACATAATGAACCTTATGGCCCAGCAAAAGGGATGGTAAAATGGAAGGATGTCTTGACAGGGCTCTGGCGTGGGCCCGATCCCGTACTGACATGGGCACGAGGCTCTGTTTGTGTTTTTCCTCAGGACCAACAAGATCCGGTGTGGGTGCCTGAACGCCTCACTAGAAAAGCCCAGTGTGAAGAGGCACGAGATGCTGGGGGTGATGGTCCTCCTGCTCATCCTTGTGATGGTGCAACCGGGAAGACCAGTACCGAGATGGGGAACCCTGTCTGTGTTCCCGAGACCGATGCCCATATGACATGATGCATAACTGTTTCCTTGATTACAGCCTCTTCGGGTTCTGGTACCGTGACTGGTGTTGTGGCAACTGCTACGGGTTGCGGTGGCCAAAGTGTTAAACCTAAATCTTCTATTACTCACAGGCCTACCTCTGTGTGCGTGTATCCCCCATTTTTGTTCATTGTGAGTATGGAAGAACTTACCTCGTGCAGTAACCCAATGCTGGAATGCCTCAAAGTTTAAATATGCTTTAGTTACCCGCATGCCTCGTTGGGTGCCTGTGCCTGAGGATGCTCCTAATGCTATGACCCAATCATCTTAAGGAGAGGGGCTGGGAAGGTGGCTCAGTGGTAGAGCGCTTGCCTTACATGCCTGAGGCCCTGGGTTCGATTCCTCAACACCACATAAGCGAAAAGAAAAAAGCTGGAAGTGGCGTTGTGGCTCAAGTGGTAGAGTGCTAGCCTTAAGCTGAAGAGCTGAGGGACAGCGCCCAGGCCCAGAGTTCAGGCCCAGGAAAAAACCTATTCAAAAAACGCTGCAAATTTGTCTAAACAGTTGTCTAGTTATCTTTTAGGTAATTGAACTGGGGAGTTCAACAGCCTGATGGAACAGCTCAGGGTTGCCATCGTCATGGTGAACTCGACCCGAGTGGATGCCGGATTGGCGGAGGGGTTATCTTCATGGATCTCCGCTGCTATGAATCATCTTAAGGAATGGGCGGGTTTAGGAGCCCTGACAGGCCTTCTGGTGTTAGCCTCCTTGGTATGTCTGTGGTGCATTTGCCAAATTAGAGGTTCTCAGCGTCGCAGTGCAGCCATGATTATCCAAGCCTTTACAGTCATTGGAGCAGGTCAGTCCCCCCAAGCGTGGCTTGCCACCCTAAAACAATGAACACAGATTGCAAAGCCAAAGTACTGCAGTCGAGAGGCATGAGTTTTGCCCTCGAGGAGAGCATGTTTGATTGCACACGGGTTCGATGCGCCTTTTCCCATCCTTGTGAAAAATGAATCAATGGACAGGCTGAGTCATCCCTAGAGAAGGTACCCTCTGGGAGAAGGCTTGTATGCAGTCCTTGCATTGCACAACAGGGATCAGACCTCTGTTCTCATCTGTGTTCTTTAAACAAAAAACGGGGAACTGCAGAGAGCTGCGAGAGGCCGCACCTGGAAGATGGCGCCAGCTTCCGCCCTCCGCCTTCCCGATGGCGAGTGCTCTCGTGGTAAACAACTCCTTATATGGCTAAGGCAAAGAATCTGGCTTGCTTCCGCGCACCTGAACCTATTGGTGGTTCCCACGTGGCGTATCAGGGTTGGCTACCCAGCGGGTACTTAAGGCTGTGGGGAATTCTCCCCGGGGTTGGGGTCAGAAGATTACTCAAAGGTCCTAAATAAACTGCAGAGAGAAGAGTCCGGTGTCGCATCTTCCTTGCTGGTCGAGGCGGTAGCGACACAAGATAACTCATGTTTTCCTGTGGTGGGATTGAATCCAAAGCCTGGAACATAATTTGTAAGTTACAGTTCAACCTATAAGTTACTCAACCTGTAAGTTACAGTTTTAGTCTATCACTGGTACTCTTTTTATTTTTCTTCTTTTTTTGCTTGGTCGTGGGGCTTGAACTCTGAGCTTAGGCACTGTCCCTCAGCTCTTCCTCTCAAGGTGAATGCTCTACCACTTGAGCCACAGCATCACTTCTGATTTTTTGGTGGTTTATTGAAGATAAGAGTCCCATGGACTTTCCTTCCTAGCCTGGCTTTGAACCATGATCCTCAGATTTCAGCCTCCTGAGTAGCTAAGATTATAGGTGTGAGCCACCAGTGCCCGTCTCACTGGTACTCTTATTAGAAGAGATGAACAGACATAGGCATAATAGCAGAAAGAGGATCATGGCAAGTTGGCAAGTGAAGGTAGTTGCTGCTGGCAAAAAATGCTGAAAATTAATTGTTGACATCTTGGAACTATAAAGAGAGACACACTGTAGGTACTTCTCTACAGACTTCAAAAAGAGCACCACCAGGCTAACACCTTACTACTGGATTTTTAGATTCTACCATTGTTATGAGACTACTCAACTCCATGGAATGAAGTCATTAAGTGTGTATAACTGCTAAAGCCTAACTAGAATATCAACATAATATAAGAAGTTATACAATGAAGAAAAGATAACTTGTAAACAGAATCTATAGACTATTCTAAAAAGAACAGAAACAAAGTCAAGAATTACTTTGATGTTTTCAGTACTTGAAAATTATTTTTAATAAAATTCTAGGGAAAAGGATGGACTTAGAACGTATGCTAAATGAGGTAAGCCAAGCTAGAGAGACAGTGTATATTTTCTCTCATTTGTAGAAGATAGGTCTAAAATATAACTGGATATGATAACCTATATAAGACTCTAGGCATTCACATGCAAATAGAGTGATGAACAATAATTTTAGGGGGAAAACCCAAAGGTATAACTTCTATGAACTTTTAAAATATTTGTTGAAATGAATTCCAGAAAGAGTTACATGGATATTTTCTTCTATTGTTGTTGTGGTGGTAGTGTTTGTTTTTGCTTTTTGTTATTTCTAGGGGTTAAAGAATGACACAGAAAAGGAAGAAGGAAGAGTGAATGAATGCAATCAGGCTGTTCCGTATGCATTATTTGAAACATGAACTATGTAACTTGGGGGCAGGCGTAGAAAGGAAAATCTGGGCGAAAGAAAAGGAAGGGGTGACATTGCCCCCCCCAAAAAAGGTACTTATTACCTGACCTATGAAATAGTAATTCCTTTGTATAACACCTTAATAATAACAATAAAATTGTATTTTAAAATAAAGTTCTAGTATAACTGAAGATCTGAGTCTTAAGTTTTATTTAAATTTAAATTTAAACTACATAGTCAACAGTACTAGATTTAAGATTCTGGTTTGAAAAGCATTAATTTATTTCTTTATTTTTTATTTTATTTTATTTTATTTTTTGTTGGTCGTGAATCCTGAACTTTGGGCCTAGGCACTGTCCCTGAGCATTTCAGCTTAAGGCTTGCACCCTACCACTTCAGTCACAGCACCACTTCTGGCTTTTTCTGCTTATGTGGTGCTGAGTTATCAAATCCCAGGCCTCATGCATGCAAGGCAAGCACTCTACTACTGAGCCAACTTCCCAGCCCCAAAAAGCATTACTCTGATAAAATATATTCTTTATATCTAGTGGTAGGATGAATATATGATTTCTAAATTGTATTTTTATTCCTACCACTACTTAGCTCTGCATAATCCAGGATGAGCTATCATCTCTTTAGAACTGCTTACTTTTCTTTGAAATGGAAAGAATTATAACATATGTAGGTGTTGATATTTCTGTATGTTCTCTGTCTCTTAGCATTAATCTTTTTTTAAAAAAAACACTTGTCCTTGCTTCTGTTTCTAGCTGTACTTGTCCTTTCTGTTTCAGTTGGTTCATACAGGTAATATTTTACCAACACAAATCAAGGCACAGCCCTAAGGATTGGAGTATCAGGTTCTCATGGTGCAGAAACTGTGCTCTTGAGTAGCCAAGCTTTCCAGGAGCACCTGATTGAATCATCAGTTATCAGGGGCATAAAAGCTGTCTCTTGCTAAACCTTCCTCTTCTCAAATGCTGACAAGTGCTAGGAGCTGGGAGTTCAGTAACAAGATAAATTTGCAATGGACTGCCTTAAGTGGTGGGATTATATAAAGGAAAACATTTAACAGATCAAATTAGTGTTAATAGCATTGTTCTTTAAAACCAGAGGAAATTTCTCCTAAAATTACCTGTTTACAGAAGTAACTATTTTACCAAGTAATAATAATGCATTCTGTGTTCTCAAAGACCAGGAGGAGTCTTATTTGATCTGGCAGAGTATCAGTTCAACTGAGAAACTTTCTTGGGATTTAATTCTATTAAATTAATAAATGTATGGTTACTGTGAATCAGAGGCTGTGTCCTACCAGGCAAATAGATGAATAAGAAATTACTGCTGTCCTTAAGAAGTTGTAAGTCAAAAAAAAAAAAAAAAAGAAGTTGTAAGTCAAGGGAGAAATAAGCAGAACATAAAAATATTTTAAACTTTTTAGATAACTTTTAACTTCATCATTTCATTATTTGTATTTATCTAAACTGCTAGTTTAGATGCCTACTTAAAGGTATTATAAATATGGTTTTTATTATACTTCATATTCTAATACAGTTTTTCTCTACTTAATAAATTGTCCTTGGGAAACATTGAACAGTCTCTGTAATGTGACATATTGAGGGTTTCGTACAAGAACTGGGATTTAATCTCAGGGTATCACACCACTATTCTTGCTTGTTCACAAACCAGAACTCTACCACTCTATCTAGACCTTCAATCCAGCCTTTGTGGTTCTTTGGAAGATGGAGCCTGACATTTCTTCCCAATCCTGAGTAGTTAGGCTTACAGGCATGGGACACTGGCACTTGAGTTTGTTTGTTTACTTGTTTATTTTTCTTTTCTTCAGGTCATGGACAGGAACTCAGGGCCAAGGCACTATCCTTGATCATCTTTATACTCAAGGCTAGAGCTCCACAGCTTGAGCCACAGCATCACTTCTGGATTTTACTTAGTAGTTTATTGGAGATAAGAGTGTCACAGACTTTTTTGTCTGGGCTGGCTTTGAACCACCATCCTCAGATCACAGCCTCCTGAGTAGCTAGTATTACAGGAATGAGCCACTGGTGCCCAGCTACCAGTAGCAGCAAAATTTATTTTTCCTCATGGCCCCTGCCTCTCAAGTTCTTCTTTAACTCCTTTATTTTGTTTCATTCATTCATTCATTTAGTGCATGTGTGGCCTCACACTGACTACACAGTGCTCTACCATTTGACCCATTCTGTCAGTGTGAGATATACATTATTAGTGGGAATATAAACTTTTTCAACCACTCTGGAAAGCAGTGTGCAGATTCCTCAAAAAATTAAACATAGGGCTGGGAAGGTGGGTCAGTGCAGAGTGCTGGCCTTGCATGCATGAGGCCCTGGGTTTGATTCCTCAGCACCACATAAGCAGAAAATGCTGGAAATAGTGCTATGACTCAAGTGGTAGAGCACTAGCCTTGAACTGAATAGCTGAGGAACAGCACCCAGGCCCAGAGTTCAGGCCCCACAACCAACAAAATAAGTAAATCAATAAACATAGAACTACCATAGGATCTCAGCAATTCCACTCTTGGACATTTACCCAAAAGATTACAAATGAAGATACAAGAAAGCCACCAGCACAACCATGTTTATTGCAGCACTATTTACCATAGTTAAGGTATCACATCAACCCAGCCACGACTCAATGGAAAAATGGAGCAAGAAAATGTCATATATATGCATAATTAAATTTTACTCATGCATTACAAAGAATAATATTGTATCATTTGTAAAAAATGGAAAGTTCTGGAAAAAATTATAAGTAAAGTAAATCAGGGGTAGAGAGACAAATGTTTCATGTTTTCTCTTATATGTAGAAGCTAGATTTAGCTTATAAATTTGTAAGTAAATACATTGGTTGCTATGCAAGTGTATACAAATATATTATCTGAAATAAGGCAGAATTAAAGTCAGAAATCCATTAGTGTAATTCCTTAGAAAAGGGCAGTCAAATTTCAACAAAATAAAACAATAGGAAGTGAAGGGAGAATGCAGTCAAGACTCCAATTTGTACCCTACAAAACTAAGAAGAACTAAGATGAGTAAGGCAGTTGGCTTGAGGAGAATGTTGAAAAGAGTAACATTAATCAAGAGGCAAAATATTCATAAACTGCTTTGTTAAATGGCATCTCATTTGTATAGCTAATAAAGACAAAGAAAAAAGGTATTTGAAAAGGTATTTGTTGCTGAGTTTGTTGTATGTATTGTTTATACTGGTGGTAAACACTTTCAAAAAAGACAACAGGTAAAGACTCCTTTCTTGTGTGTGGAAAGAGATGGACAAAAGATATTATTTTTTATTTTCTTTCCTAGTACTTTCATTTTTACTCTTCCTTACTGCTTCAGTCAATTCCCAGATCTACTTTCTGTGATTTCATTTGTACTACTTTCCATATGATGTATCACTCATTATCCATTTTAATCTCTGCAGCATTTCACACAGTGTACCACACTCCCTGGTGAAAAACACCGAAGAGCAGAGATACACATATATAAATATCCTGATATTACGTTAAATTGTGGTTAGAGGAAACACAACATTTCTGATGCTAGGCTGAGGGCTTGCTGAGGGCTTTTCTTCATAGTTACCAATGGTCTCTTTGTCAAGATTGTAACATTTTCAATCCCTAGCCACTGAGCATCTTTTGGGTACAGATGTTATATTCTAGTTCATTAAAATCATCAAGCAATAATATGACTTTCCATTCTACATTAAACTAGAAAAAATGATAGTACAAATGATTCACTATAGATTATTTGATCATGTATAGTAATACATTTCTAAGTTTATATTAACAAATTCATTTTAAATTCTGTTGAGTGTTACACATAGATTACCTACAGGAATATTAACAGCATGTTCAAGACATGTGAGTGTGTGACACTCATTCTAATTTTGCAGCTCAGAGAGCAAGCACACAATATACAGGGTTTCAGTTTCACCAGCCCAAGATGCTACTGGTGACAGGTGAAAGAAGTGTTTGTATCTGGGTCAGTACCTTCCTACTCTGTGCATATGGGATTTAGAACTGGCAGGATAGTGAGAGGTACATGGTCTGGTTCAGATCCTATAGTGTGATTTGATGACTCTAGTTATATATATCATCCCTAGTTTACTATAGTTTAATTTAAAAATTTGGACTTTACCATTCTCTGAAAGAGATAGTCTTTTAGTATAACTCATCCCTTCAATTTTTATCTTTATTCAGACTATAAAAGGCAACAACAACAACAACAACAACAACAACAAAAGCAAAAACATGGTGCCTGATAGCTATTTGCTGATTGTGCTCACACATGTACTTTGTAGAGGCATGTTTCCCCCTGCCCCCCCTCCCCCGCCACTCATCCTTGACAGTATCAACAGCCTCTTCACAAGCCTGATTTTGCTGACTAGATCTGACCAAGGAATAACAATCTCCCTTTTATATAAATATCAACCAATAAAAAATAGACTTAGTTGCCTTTCTCATTAACATAAAACCAACTAATCAGTGCTGAGTACATTTACATAAGCACCCTCTATGAGGGAGCCTTGGTATCATATTTCTTTGCATAAACATGTCATCCTGAAGAAAAAACAAAGAAAAAATCATTTGTTTTCATAACTTTGGAGTGTTTCAGTATGTACATTATTTTATGTCATATGAAAAGGTGCTTGGGTATTGCATCTTTTTTATACTTTCCTAAGACTATCCTCTTTTGGTCTCACTGTATGTGAGTATCTAGAATTCTGTGCAATTTGTCATATCCCAGTGCATTTTAGATCTAACTTTCACATATCAGGGTGAACATGGCCATTTGTCTCTCTAATCATGGCTTTCCTCACCAAACATTATTTGTTCTAGTTCCATCCATTTCTCTGCAAATTATATTATTTTATTCTTTATAACGGCTATGTAAAATTCCATTATGTACATTTTTTTTGATCCACTCATCTATGTGGGACAACTAGGTTGTTTCATATCTTGGCTATTGTGAGTAGTTTGACAATGATCTTAGATGTTCATCCTGGCTCATGATGCTCAGTGTAGATGCCAAGGAGTAGTAGTCTATATTTAGTTTATTGAGAAATCTCCAGACTGCTTTCTAGAGTGGTCATACTAGTTTACATTCCCACCAGAAGTGCAGTAGTATTCCTTTGTCCCCATCCCCACCAGCATTTATTGTTCTTAGAATTTACAATGTTGGCCAGTTTAACAGGGTTAAGATGTTATCTCAGGGTTGCTTTGATTTGCATTTCTTTTATGGCCAGAGATAATGAACATTTCCTCTTTACCATTCTTACCACTCTTTACCATTCTTACCTCTTCTCCTGAGAAGTCTCTTCTTAGCTCCTTTTCCCATTTAGTAATTGGTATATGAAGTTTGGGAGGGGTTAATTTCTTGAGCATCTTGTATAGATCAGATATTAGGCCTTTGACTGATATATTGATGGTAAAGATCTTTTCCAAATTGGTTGGCTGTCTTTCTAGTTTAGTAAACATGTCCTTAGCTGAGAAGAACTTTTTGTTTTAATTTAGTGCCATTTATTGAGTCTCTCTCCTATCTGTTGTGCCCTTGGGAAGTTCCTGCCTGTACCTATATATCTAATGTCTCTCTTAATTTCCCTTGCAGTAGTTTCAGAGTTTTGGTTCTGACAGTGAGGTCTTTGACTTACTTTGAATAGATGTTAGTTCATGGTGACAAGCAGGGATCCAATTTTTTTTTTTTTTTTTTGCATATGGCTGCACAGTTTTACCAACACCAAATTATTAAAGAGGCTATTTTTTTCCTACTGTGTAGGGAGCCGAGGAGAGACTCCGCCCACTTGGTGCTTGGCGGGACGCCTGGGCTGTGCGCGTGCACGAGCCAGGTAGAGTTCCCAGCCAATCCCATGACACCTGGTGACGGTGAAAGACAGGCGACCAACAATAGAAAGACCCGCGTTCCGATTCTCCTATATAAGCGGCTGTGTTTCGGGTGCACGCTCTCTCGCGCCCAAGCTCTCCTACAACTAAAAGGCTCTCCAATAAAGCGTGATCTGAGAAGACTCCTGGTGTGGTGGTCGTTTTTCCTCGCTGGTCGAGTAGACGGTCACTACACTACTGTATGCCTTTGGCTCCTTTGTGAAATATCAGATGATTATAACTATGTGGTTTTATTTGCGCCACTTATAATCTGTTCCATTGATCTTTTTTGGTCAATACCAAACTGTTTTTGTTATTATGGCTCTGTCGTAGAGTTTGAAATCTAGAATTGTGAAACTGCCTGCATTGCATTTTGCCTAGAATTGCTTTGGCTATTTAGATCTTTCGTTGTTCCATATAAATTTTTGGATTCTTTTCTGTATCTCAGTAAAGATGGTCATTTGAGATTTTGAAGGGGGTTTATATTACATTTGTGTATCATTTTTTAGCAGGATGGTCACTTTCACAGTGATTCTACCTATCCATTTTGCTTTCTTCCTTTAGATTTTTATAGTTTTTGCTATAAAGATCTTTTCTATCTTTGGTTAGGTTGATTTCTAACTTGTTTTGTTTTGAGTTGTTTTCACAATTTCCTTTTCTGCTTATACATTGTTGACATACAGAAAAGCTACTGATTTTGTGGGTTAGTTTTGTATCCTGGTATTTGCCAGGATTAATTATATATAAGACTTTGGGGGTGGCGTTTTTTGGGTACTTTAGGTATAAGATCATGTCATTTGCAAATAGGGAAGTTTAATGTTTTCTTCCCCTTTAATGTCCCCTTATCTTATTGCTCTGGCAAAGAATTCCAGAACTATATTGAAGAGGATGTAGAGAGTGTACATTTTTGCTTTCTTCATGATATTAGGGGAAATAGTTTTCTTTTTTCCTCATTTAGTATGATGTTCGATTTTGGTCTGTCATTTATAGCCTTTTATTTTTTTTAAGGAGTGTTCCTTCTATTCCTAGTTTCTCCAAGGCTTTTAAAAAGAATGGATGTTATGTTTTGCTGAAGATGTTTTGTGCATCTATTGAGATGATTATGTTGTTTTGTTCTTGGCTTTGTTAATGTAGTGAATTACATTTATTGATTTGCATATGTTAAACCAGCCTTGCATCTGTGTGATTCAAAGCCCACTTGGTCATAATATATGATTTTTAAAATTTGTTTCTGGATTCTCTTGGCTAGTATTTATTGAGGAGTTTTGCATTTGTATTCATCAGAGAAATTGGTCTGTAGTTCTCTTTTTTGTTGGATACTTACCTGGTTTTGGGATAATTTTGATATTGGCTTCATAGAATATTTGGAATTACTCCCTTTGTATTCCAAGACAAAGCTTGAAGACTGTTGGTATTAGTTCACTTTAAAAGTCTTATAGAGGGCTGGGAAGGTTGCTCAGTGGTAGACTTTTGCCTTGCATGCATGAGGCCCTGGGTTTGATTCCTCAACACCACATAAGCAGAAAAAGCTATAAGTGGCATTGTGGCTCAAGTGGTACAGAGCTACCCTTGAGCTGAAGAGCTGAGGGACAGCATGCAGGCCAGAATTCAAGCCCCACAACCAAAAAAAAAAAAAGTTTTATAGAATAAGTGGTGAATTCATCCTTCTGATTATGTACTCTATCTCCTTGTGTGGTATAGCTTAATTTATCTGGTTTATATCTTCACGGTTCAGTTTGGGCAGGTTTTATGTTTCTAAAAGTTGTCTACTCCTGCTAGATTTTCCTTCTTTAGTCAGCATAGGTTTTGAAATAGTCCTTTATAATCACTTGGATTTCTTGGATGTTTGTTGTAATGTTTCCTGTGGGGTCTCTAATCTTGTTGATTTGAATTTCCTCTCTATCTTTCGTTAATCTTGGAATTGGTCTGTCAATTTTATTACTTTTTTCCCCCTAAACCAGCTTTTTGTTTCATTGAATTTATTATATTTAGCTTCTGTTTCTCCTAAATCTGCCCTAATCTTTGCTATCTCTCTCCATGTGGCAGGATTTTTTGTTTTTTGTTTTAGTTGGTCATGAGGCCTGACCTCTGGGCCTGGTGCTGCCCTCAGGTCTTCAGCTCAAGGCTAGCGCTCTACCACTTGAGCCACAGTGCCACTTCTGGCTTTTTCTGCTTATGTGGTGATGAAGAATTGAACCCAGGGCCCATGCATGCAAGGCAAGCACTCTACCACTGAGCCACTTTCCCAGCCCATCTGGTATTTCTATATTTGTTTTTTTTATGAGATTATTTACTTAAGCTGTTTCTGTTTTATGTGTGCACTTAGGGCTCTAAACCTTTCCCTCAGCTGTATCCCAGAGGTTCTGCTGTGATATGTTTTTTCATTGAATTGTGTGAATTTCTAATTTCTTCCATGATCCAGGTTTTATTCAGTAGTGTGTTATTTAGCTTCCATGTACTTGAGTGATTTCTGCAGTATGTTCTGTTGTTGAGAGCTTGTTTGATTCCACTGTGGTTGTAATCGGATACAAGGAATTATGACAATACTCTTGTATTTGCTTAGGTTCCTGTAGATGTCTGTTAGTCCCTTTGGGTTATAGTGCCATTTAGTTTAGAGGCTTCTTTGCTTAACTTTTGTTTGGTGACCTGCCTATTGGTATAAGCAGAGTATTCAAATCTTTCACTATTAGTGTGTTTGAGTCTATCTTGTTCTGTAAGTCCAAAAGTATTTGTTTAACATACTTAGTTCTTCGTATGTTTAACATACTTAGGATCTATGTTTGGCACATAGATATTGACCACTGTGATTTCCTCTTCATGGATCTTTCCCTTTATTAATATGCAATGATTTTCCTTGCCCCTTTATACTGATTTTAACAAAAAAAATCTATTTTTATTAGATATCAGTATGGCTATTCCTGCCTTCTTGCTGGGTGCATTTTCATGAAAGAATTTTTTTTCCATCCCTTCACTCCAAGTTGTTTTTATCTTTCACTGTGAGATTGGGTCTCTTGAGACAACAAATTGGTGGATATTGTTTTTTTGATTCAATCTGTTCTTTTTCTTTTGATTGGGAATAAAGTCTATTAATATTTAGGATTATTATAGAGATATGTGTCATGTTCATGAAATTTTCTTGATTTCCTGTATTTTTCCTCTTTCCTCTCCCTGTGCTTGCTAAATTGGTCTTCTAGTGATTTTTGTCTGATGTTTTTCCTTGATTTTGAATGTTTTCTTCAGATTTTGTTTCCTCCCTTTATTATTCTATTATTTGTAATGATGGTTTAGTGAATTCCATTAATGAATTCCATTAATTTTTGTTTCACCATTAAATGTAAACAAAAGCTTCACTGGTTATATCACTTTGGGTTTGCAGTTGTTAATTTTTAGCCCTTGCATTTATACCTTTCCAGGCTCTCCTTGTGTTGATGGTTTGTGTGGAGAGATCTGCAGTGATTTTCAGATTCTTCCCATTGTAATATTGCCACTTGCTATTCAAGTCTAATGTTTTTAACCATGATGTGTTTAGAAGTGTATCTTGTTGGATTGTGTCTACTAGGGCTTCTATATGCTTCGGTTAGGCAGGTCCAATTTTCTGTCTTAAGACTGGGGGAGTTCTCTGTTATTATTATACTGACTAGATTTTTATGCCTTTACTATTAAATTCTTCCCCTCAAGAGCCCTAATTATGCATAAATTTTATTTCTTAGCTGTGTCTGCCAATTCTTGGATTTCCCTTTGGTAGTTACTGAATGATTTGTCCAAGCCTTTCACTTTTTATTCTAACTACTCTGCTTTATCCTCAACTACTGATATTTTACTTTCCATTTTACTTATTCTGTTACATATGAATTCGACAGTGATTTGCATTGTGGAAATTGAACCTTTAATACATCAGAGATCAGTTCTCATGGTGTTAATTTGATCTTTTAATGAGGCATATATTGTGTCCAATCAACACACCTTTTTTGGGGTCATGGATTTTTCATTGTCATTTCTTCTTTGTACTTTTGAAATTATTTTGCAGCTCCCCTTTTATTTCATTAGCCAATTCTGTCATCACGTCTTTAATGGTTCTTTTGTTCTCCGTGTCTTTTTCACTCACACTGGGGTCCTTCCCTGTTGTTGTTGGCTTTGGTTTGTCGTCTTGATTGTTCATGAATCTTGTAATTTACTTGTGATTTACTTGTTTGTGTTCAGGGATTGTCAAGGTTGTGCCCAACCTTGGCCTGTTTGTACTGAATGAGTGACAGCCCTCAGTTGGCCTGGGCTAGCTCAAACTGGGTAGACTAGCCCACACTGGGTCTCCAGGTCAGCAAGTGTCTGTGCCTGTCCTCAGCCATGGGCTAACTGAAAGGAGCTTGGTCTGGTCTTCAGGAGGTTTCATTGAGATTACATTCAGGCCTCCAGGATGGGTGAGCTATTCTGAAGGGGTGGGCTCCCGTGGGTGCATGGGAGTTTGTTTACTCTTTGCCCCTAGGTTTGTTTTCAATGCTCAGGTGGCTGATCTTTGGCCTCCAGCTTTTGCACACATGTTCACATGCTTCGCAACTCCCAACCAGGGAGCAATCACATCAGTAACTGTGCCCTTCGACTTGTCTGCTGTGGAGGCTTGGGAGACAACAGTCCTCTGTGATAGGCCTGAGGCTCAAAAGGGGTGAGCTTCCATAGGTGCTCAGGCTTTTGTCTGTGATTTTTTTTCAAACAGGCCCATATTCTCTGCTGATGACCAGAGCTCTGGAGGATGCAGGGTCCCAGTGAACACCCAGTATGGGTCTGGGTGGCCACCTGCTGGAAGCCAAGAGGTGGGATAAGGCAGAATAGGGAAAGGCTCTGTCCTCTTTGCCTGCTTCAAGTGTGGTATCCCTTCTGGTGTGGGAGGGAGGAGTCCAGGCCAAGATCTGTGAGTCTTCCCATGGGTGTGGGTTCCACGGCAGAGTACTCACTCATTCTGGAATTAGTTGTCGGCTGACCAGTAGCACTGTGGCAAATCACTGTCTGAATGCTGCTGTCTCAACAGTCAGGTCTGGAGTCCCAAGCAGCTGTGGAGCCACTTTGGCAGCTCAGCCATACTACTTATGGGCTGACCAGTGGTGCCTTGGAAACTCTCAGGGTCTGGATGTTGCAGTTCGTTGTTATTGGTCTCTATCTCTTTCTGTGCTCTCTGACTCTGGCACTGTGGGAATTTTCTACAAGTGGATGCTGCAGTGCACTGGTTAGTTCTGGAGTCACCAGCAGTTGTGGCTTAGCCACACGGCCAGGGGAAGAAGGGATGAGGAAATGGGAAGGACAATTTTCCACTCTTATGCATACAAATTATGACTTTTTTTCCAGTACTTGTGATCCTCTCCTTCTTCATGTATTTGTTGTTGTTGATATCTTGGGGGAGCAGTGTATGTTAAGACCTCAAATCTTTGTTAGAGTTATGGCAATTCCCTATTGTATTGCTGCCTAAACTTTTTCCTCTTTTTTAAAAGAATTATTTAAAAAGAATTATTGTGTTTCCATAGTTACAATTAAATGCTCTCAAGAATACTAAGATAACAATATTTCTACAACAGTATGGAACAAAGTTTTGGTTCATGGCTTATATGTAGGTTTCTTGTTTTAAATTGTGAGACAAAGAACCTTGGCCAGAAATAAGGTGATTTCAAAGGTTAAAACAAGTTTAAATGTCAAACTATAGATCTATTATAAGTGATATGATAATTACTGCAATACAGTACTGTGGAAATTAAAAATAAATGCTAAAATCTTAGTGATGTCTGTGGGCTTCTTCTTCTCAAGTTTAAGAGGCCAGCTTAACCTATGTTAACATTGAACACATTGGAAAACTTGAAAAAGGGGTCAACCCTGAGGAAGACCTCAGGAAATACCACTTCTAATAAAAAAGAAGTAGCTGTTTAAAGGTTTATGGTCATGATAGCAAGCACTTATGTACCACTTTATATCTCTGGGCATGCTATTTCATGCTTTATATATTTTAACTCTCTTAATGCTCACAACTATATACTCACTTGGCCAAGGAAAGAAAATAAAACACAGAGATATTAAATAACAATGTAATATCATACAGATAACAAGAGGAGGAGCTGGAATATGAACATGGAGTATGTGCCTCTGATCTGGGCTTTGAATCAATACAGAGCAACAATCAATCTGGGGGAGGAAGGATGATGTTCTGCTGATACTGATTTTGCTACTGGTGCTCTCCTCACTATGTTTTTGGAACAAAATTGTCTACCTTTACTGTGTTGTAATTCTTCTTTAATAATATTTATATTTTATAAAAAAAGTGTAATCATTCCAGAAATATCATGCCAAATCAACACATATAAAAAGTAGATTATTTTAGACATTTAATATCAGGAAAAAAGTGATTTCTCAATTTGAAAAAACACATACTGTGTCTTTAAAATGGATGTTCAAGATAGGAGGAAAAAATAATTTTTAAATCTATCCCAAAGGGAATTATCAGATAATAAAATTATTTGAATTTTGACAAAAGAATATCCATAATATGGATATAATTCATTAATATAAATCACAATTACAAATAATATTTATAAAGAATTTAATAAAAATTTCCTATTTCGTCTGTGATAAAAATAACAGCTAGGAATACTTATATTGAGCCAGAAGCCACTGAAGTATCCATGGTTTTTAGCATGATGATTTTTCACCTTTGATATTTCTTCTGTCTTAAAAGACAATTAATAACTGGTGCCAGTGGCTCATATCAATAATTCTAGTTACTCAGGAACCTAAAGATGGCAGTTTATGACCAGCCAGTACAGGTTAGCCCATGAGACCTTTATCTTCAACTGACCAACAAAACATCAGAAGTGGAGCTGTGGTTCAAGTGGTAGAACACTAATCTTTTCAAAATTGATTTGTTAAATTTAATTTTATTGTAAAGGTGATGTACAGAGAGGTTGCAGTTACATATGTAAGGAAATGAATACATTTCTTGTCAAACAGTGTTATCCCTTCCCTCATTTTTCTTCCACTGTCCAAAACCCCTTGTTCCTTCCCCCCAGTAATAAAGTTAATTTCAAACATAGAGTCTTGTGATTAGTGCTTTGTCTCACCATTTTGTTGTCCCTTCCCTTCCCCAAACCAAATAAACATATATACAAGACGCAGTGTACAAAAACAGTGATAACAGGATTATAGCATTATTTACCATAACTAAGATATGGAGGCAATCCACACGCCCCCAGTATAGATTAAGAAAATGTGGCATACATACACAATGGAATTCTATGCCTCCATCAGAAAGAATGCCATTGCCCAATTTGTAAGAAAATGGAAAGAATTTGGGGGGAAAAATCATATTAAGTAAACTAAGCCAGACTCAAAGAAACACAAGTTCCATGTTTTCCTTCATTTGTAACAATTAGTATGTGTCTAGGATAGTACTAGCAGAAGATCACAATAGTTCAATAGCTATGCCCATGTGACCATATAAAATGATGCTAATGGAAATCAACTCCAAGATTTAGGTTTTCCTTTGTTGTTTTTAATGAACTGTGTGAAGTTATTTCTTTTTTTCTTTCATTTTATTTCCTTTGGTTTATTCCTTAAAGCATTAATCTTGAGCAAAAAGCTGTGGGACAGTGCAATGTTCCTGAGTTCAAGCCTAAGGCCTGGCACACACAAAAATTGTCAAGTAATAGTCTGCTGCTGGAAGTTGTGATTAGCTCCCTTACGCAAGATTGCTAATTAACTTGGATGAGATACCTCAGTACATTGCTGGAGGTGTGAAGATTCTTTGAAATAAGATTTCTTCCCATATAGTTCAGTGGGTACATGTATTATATGACAGAAGAGAGAGAGAGCAAAGAGTTCTGTTCAAAAGGAAATGCGGGTGCACACCACTCTGACTCCATGAATCGTATATAACTTGTGCTGAGTTATGGAGACATGTAGAGCCCATGGGCAGCGAAGATGGGGCTGAGAGGGAGTTGAGTGGGCAGAGCCTGATTTGCTTTATGTTCAGTGCATAACCAGCCCATGGAAGTTTAGGTGCATGATAGGGTATGACCTTGACACTGATTGGTTCATCTTCCTCCACTCCCATGCCATCCACTCTTTTTTGCTTTAAAAAGGGCCTGCCTTGTTAATAAATGAGTTTCTTCCTGCTTGACTTGACTCCCCGCTGCCTCTGATTGTCTCCCGGACTGAGGGAGGCTAGGGAACGTGCCTTTCATAGGACCCCGGCTGTCTTTCATGGGACGGATGAAGACCCAACAGAGACATGGTCTGTGTGTCCTGAATCAGTGTCCAGCAATGGAAAGGGAAGAAAAGGGTGATAGTGATTTGCTCATTCCTTCTCTATCTACATAGGACTTCAATTCAGCAAAACTTGTTTACAGAACCTTCTGTACTGCCCCTCAAGAGCTTGTGCCTTCTGACATCTTGAACTTGGACAACAGTATTAGCAATACGTCCCAAGGTTGCTGAGAAGAAAACATGCAATCCATGCAAGCTACTGTTAATTCTGCCTACAACCTTTCCTCAAACTAATATAAAGTATTTGCTCTTATCACTATCTTGATTAATACTGCAAATGGAATCAGAAATATACAAAGATAAAAAGAAGCTCAAGCCGGGTGCCGGTGGCTCACGCCTGTAATCCTAGCTACTCAGAAGGCTGAGTTCTGAGGATTGTGGTTCAAAGCCAACCCGGGCAGGAAAGTCTGTGAAACTCTTATCGCCAAAAACTACCAGAAAACCGGAAGTGATGTTGTAGCTCAAGCGGTAGAGGGCTAGTTTCAAAATGAAGAACTGAGGGACAGTGCTCAGGCCCAGAGTTCAAGCCCTATGACCAAAAAAAAGAAAAGAAAAGTAAAGAAAAGGAAAAAGAAACTCAAGCTGTGATTATGGGAATTTTTTTCCATTTTTAATTAATAGAATACTTACATGCAACTCAGAAACATGGTAGTTGATTTTACTATCATTGAGTTCTTTGTGTCTAAATTACTAGGGAAAATTGGCACTCATGAGAAAAGATCACATTCAACCCACATTACCAAATATATAATTCTATTATGTATTTTTGTATTATTGTAAAATATTGTGCAGAAATTTCTTTGTGTTTTTGTTGCTGCTGTTGTTGTTGTTGTTTCCAGTATTGAGCAAAAGAACTCAGAGCACCGTACTCTTGATCAGCCTTTTTATTTTTTTTACAGCTGCTACTCTATTCCATCCGAGATTTTTGTTGACTAATTGACAGTGGAGTCTTGTGAATTTTCAGCTGAAATCTTCCAGTTTAAAGCCTCGTGAGTAGCTAGAATTACAGACATCAGAGCCTAGATCACAGAGAATTTTGTTTTCTTGCAAATTTAATATCTTCTTTTGAACATGTCTCCTGCCAGTTTCATCTTCATCATCAATATGGCAATATTGCTGGGACAATTATTTATTGTTTGTTTAGATTTGTGCTCTTACTGGTGCATAACTCAGGGTGCCAAGCCCTAATCAGGATTTCTTACTTGAATTCTACCTTATTTCAGTTAAGTCCCTTAATATTGAGAGTTAGGATTGAGAGGTATCTAGTAGTTTCTGCCATGTTATCCACCTTCTTAGGGGTTATGCCTCATCAATTCTTATTATGTTTACTCTGCTGTAAAGACTTTTTAAAATTTGCTTTCCTTTTAATTGGTCAGTTTTTAGGACTTCAATGTCCTTGTTGAAGTTTTGGTTTGCTTTCTTGAATAGATTTTCAATGTGCTCTCTCAAATCCTTTGGCTGAGTGGCTACACTTTCTTTGCACTCCCTTTCCTTCTGTTGGAATTCATTCAGATCTCTGTTTATGGATTCCATAAATTCCTCTATGGTTCTTTGATTAGCCTCATCATGCTCATGCATAACCATATGCCTGTTTTCAATCTTTTCACTCAGCATATTTACCAGTAGTGCTTGTAGAACATTTTCAGAACTATCTTCTAGATTTTTCCTTGATTGCACTGTTGCCTGTTTATTTTGAGTAGGAGTTGAAGTTCCTTGACTTGCCATTTTGCCTTTGTTTCTATGGCTTGTTCTGTCCATTTGGAAATGAAAGCCAATCTAGTCACACACCAGAACACAATTATAAGATAAGAACCAACCCAGATCTCTGTAGTTGCACAGACTTTAGTGGTTCACAATCATAGATAGGCATTTTATTTCTATCTCTCCTTTTTTGGGTATGAATGCAAATCCAATACCACCACAAAACACAATTTTAAGAGAAAACTCAAAGTGAGCCCTGTAATTGCACCAATTTTAGAAGTTCAAAATCCCCTATGTATGTCTCCTTTTCTTTATTAGGGGAGGGGTATTGTGATTCAGCAGTGGGGATTGTATATAGTTATAATCAGTGAACAAATCTGTCATGAGCTTTAAAGCAATCTGAACCAAAATGATAACATGATGAGCCACTTTGACACAGTCAAAATGGATACCCATACAGCCTCACTCAGTGACAAACAACTAGGGATCAACAGACGAAAGTAAACAAAGAATGGTCGAAGGACCAGATATAAAGGAAAATGGGGTGAGGTGAAATTAGAAGCAAGATTAAGAGATATAATGAAAAATAGGAGATAACAAGATAATATAGAGAAGGAACAGAAGAAAGGAAACTGAGAGCTAAATTCAGAGAAAGAAAAATAACAAGAATAGAAAAAATAAAATAAAAATAAAGAATAAATTATATATGTATAAAATAATAGTTCTAAGCCAGCTGCTGGTAGCTCACATCTGTAATCATAGCTACTCAGGAGGCTGAGATCTGAGGATCACGGTTCAAAGCCAGCCCAGGCAGGAAAGTCTGTGAGACTTTTATCTCCAATTAATCACCAGAAAACCAGATGTGGCACTGTGGCTAAAGTGGTAGAATACTTGCTTTGAGCTGAAGAGCTCAGGGACAGTGCTCAGGCCCAGAGTTCAAGCCCCACGACTGACAAATACTACTACTACTACTACTAATAATAATAATAATATCACAACTATTAAAAATACTGAGATGTAGAAAATTGAGTAATCAAATACAGTGTGAATTAAGTGTGCATACAATTAAGGAGGAAGCCTAGTAATCATCATAGATTGTGTATCTAGGAATCAACAGAACAGCAATGAAAAAGAAAAAAAGGGGATAAAAATAGGAAAATATAAAATTAAAGTAATAGATAAATAAAAATACTATAATTCGAAAAAAATTCTTCAACTTATTTTGGGGATCTTGTGCCTCCCCTATGTCTGTTATCCATTCTCTTGATGGAGCCTTTGATTTCCTTGCAGTGGACAGTTTTCCTTGTGGTTTAGTTGGTTTCTCAAATCAGTTTGTATGAGTTGGCAGAAAAGAGTTCTGCCTTACAAACTTTGGAGTCTTTGTGTGCTTCCTCCCAGACTACTTTAATGGGAAAGCGATATGCATTGTGTGTAACACACACAATGGATTGGCTGGTTTCTGTATCTTGGAGTCTCTGTCAGTAGGCTTGAGTGTAGATGGGATTGTGATGTGTTTGGAATCAGTGGCTTTTCCCATAGAGTCTAGTATATGAGTCTCTTGTTCCAGCCTAGAGCTGCTCTAGGCTTTTACAGACTATCCAGTTTTGTTTTATTTTTTTTTCCAGTGAGATTTTGCTGACTTTTGGCTTTTTAACTTTTGTAGCCTACTACGCTTCAGGTTTAATTGATATATGAATGGAATGTGTTTTTCACTGTACTTGGGCTGGGCTGCCTCTCATTGTGTTTCCTGTATGGGGCAACCTTCCTCTTCCCCAGACTTTCACTAATCAGATTCCTTTGTTCTGCTGAAAAATGATGCTGCAGTTGCTGGTTCTCTGGTCTGTTTATCTGCTAGCTTCTCTGGCAGGCTATATGCCAGTATCAAAGATGGCATTCTTCTCAGGTGGGGAGAAGGATGAGGGCTACCTTCTAGAAGCTGATCTGTGAGGAGTGAGGATGTCTTTTGTGGGGTACTTACACTTTCCCTTGTTTTTTTAGACCACCTGCAATCTATATTCACCTGTGACCAGTAAGATGTGGATTTCCACTTCTAGGCATCCAGTTTGTGCAGGAGGTGAGTGAAAAAAACAAAACAAAACAAAATGTGTACTCTGTCTCTGGTGCCATTGTCCCAGCTCTGTCTGGGTGCTTTTGCAGCTGCTGCTGCTGTATTAACAGGCTGCCTGAAATTTTCTTTTCTGGCCAAAATCTCTGTACTATTATGGCTTGCATGTTGTGACACTCTAGCTGTGGACTTTTTGTTGGGATGCTAAAACTAGTTTCTTGGAGAGAGCTCAGTTAGACCCCAGCTGCACCTCTACCATCTCCTTCCACCTCTCCTGTTTAGGATATTCTAAGTGACGTCAGCTCTTTTCTGTGACATATTTTATTAGTCATTGTTCTTCTAGTACAGGTCATGTGGTTTCACCCATCATATAGAATTTGCCCCTCATTTACTAATTTACTAGTTAAATGTAGCTATGATCTGTTTTTTGGAGATATCTTCATGTTTAAAACTCCACATGGCCAGCGGATTCTCTCTTTCTGAGAAATTGAACCCTTTTACTTGTTTCATTGTCTAACTCTGTACAATATTTCCTCTTCCACACTCTAAGAAAAGCCTTTACTATATTTGTGCTGCTAGTTAAAGCTCAGACAAGTTTCTCTTCTCTTATTGTTCAAAAAGGTAGTTCTTTCTAGTTTTTGGAGAGCCTCTTATCTTTATCCCATTCTTAGAGGCCAATCAAAACATGAAAATTTCCAATGTGTCTATGTATTCTAAGGTTTTCTTGTGCTGCCTGCATGTTGTATATAATATGGGTTCTATAGTCCATCTAGAACTTTTGAGATTATGGACTGACTAGAAAAAATATGAAACACAAACATGATTAGGCTGCTGTGATTAATTCAGTGAATAATTCTGATTTTTTTTCTTGGTGTGGACAGTTCTTGGGAATTGAGAAAAACACAATAGATACTCAGCAATGGATTGATGACCATCCAATTGTGTTGGGACAAGCCAATTACAAAATGTTAACAATGATCTCTCAGCAAGCCACACCCATAGTGCTTCCCAAATTGATAGCTCAAATCTGACAACTCTTAACAAGGGAGGCTTAATCAACAACAAAAGGAACATTATTGTCCAAGAGAATTTATCATTTAAATACTGGAAATTTGCCTGAGGCAAATTCTCTGTTTTGCTTTCTCTCTGGTAGGGAGGCCATAAGGCTCAAACATTGATGACCTGGAGAAAAATGTCCTGATAAGTGCTTGGAAGGAAGATAAAATCGATCCCACCTGGGACTGACCATATCAAGTTCTGTTCAAAAGCTAGACAACTGTTTTAGCAAAGGAATAAGATTGAACTTGCTATACCCCATCTTCTCATCATAAAGAACATAGAAGAAAGTCTCATCAATCCTATCAGAGTGATTCTCAAAAGATCCTAAAAATTTCATGGCTCCAAGTATCTATAAAGCCTTCTAGAGGAGTGTCCATGTTACACTTCATCCAGTCTTGTAATGCCCAGGTGATAGTTTGATGCTTGTCAGGTATAGCCTGTGGGGACTTGAGTCCTGAAGGGGAAATTCCAAAACTCCTATTTGTGAATCCCCATAAGGTGACTACCCGTGGCTCTGAGGTCTAGGTGGACCCTCAACTTGATTTGGGATTCAGGTTTCAGTTTCTGAGCTGACCTTCTGGGTAAGATCAGAACTTAAACATCCTTTCACCTCTATGAGAGGAGATTTCCAACACTTCTTCAAGAAATCCCTTATGCGGACTGGGAAGGTGGCTCAGTGGTAAAGCTCTTGCCTTGCATGCTTGAGGCCCTGGGTTCGATTCCTCAGCACCACATAAGCAAAAAGAAAAAAGCCGGAAGTGGTGCTGTGGCTCAAGTGGTAGAGCACTAGCCTGGAGCTGAAGAGCTGAGGGACAGCGCCCAGGCCCAGAGTTCAGGCCCCACGACTGGACCCCCCCAAAAAAGAAATCCCTTATGCTTGTGTATCCTTGCTTATACTTTTTAACTACTATATATTGCAATCTCTATCTCAGGTCCAACTGAGGAAAATGGCCCTGTTTCTTTGTTCTCCCTCCATGCATATGTGGGCCCTTCCCTAGAAGTTCATGCCCCCACCCAGGTAACTGGTGTATTTGGGAGCATTGGGAGGTTCCTCAGGCTTTGAGGTCATCACTGTGGCCACCCTTCATGGCCACATCACCTCCCTAACTTTTCCCTACATTATTAATCTCCATCATTAGTTTCGCCCCTTATACCTTGCAGTCTTTTCCTTCTCTCACTTCCACCCCCCTTCCCCTGCATCCCTTGCATCCCCTCTACCCTCCATCTTGTGTAGTCTGGCAGTATACTCTCCCTCCAGTGAATTATTTTCTGCCTTAACCATGTGGCGGTATCCTTTTGGTGATTACAGTATCTGAATATCATCACACTTCAAGATTTCTGAATACACTTTTTCTTAATGTTAAAATATGTTGAACTGATGCTTGCTGCCAACTACTTTGATGTAATTCAAATATTTTTTGATTGCAGATATGACTATTTGTTTTAGCTACATCTAACTCTAAAGAACAGCATTTGCTAAATTCTTTGTCTCTGATCTTCTAAATAACTGACTCATCAGTGTTTGGAGATGGCTTCACTAAAGCTTTGAAACAGTGGATTGAGATGGTTACAAAGCAAGACAACACAACCAGATACTTAAATTGCTAGATATGCCCATCCTTCATAATTAACAAAAGTCCCGCGCCATCCAAATTGTACAGCTAGCTTATGACTGACCCACTTTTTAAGACAAGGAATCTTGTTACTCTTTGGAGGATAACATGCTGAGTTTGGTGCTGGAAACAGATATAATCATATATAGGGCTATAGGCTTTAATACTTACAATGAAATTACCCCTTTCCAATAGGGTGAAACATGAGTAAGTTTCTCCAGGCGTATTTTGGCACAGACAAAAAAATTAGCATTAAAATAGAGCTGTATCTCAAAGTGGGAAAACACTAACCCAGAGAGAAAAAGCTCAGGAACAGTGACCAGACACTGAGTTCAAGCCTCACTACCAATAAAAAAAAAAAAAATAGCATTGATATTTATCGATATATAATTACTCTATCTCATTATGCTTTTATTTATTCAGTTTCTAAATCAGCACTTAGTAACTCTTTAATTTTGAAAATCATTGGTAATGAAAAATACCAATTTCACTTATTCCATATTATTCATTGGATGTCATAATATGTGGATATCAGTAATGATGTATGGTTTAGCATTCATAAACCACAGTGAATCAAGTCTTCTGGTTTCTAGTAACTGAATTATTGTGGTAAGAAAATATAAAAGAGATATATAATATAAAAAAATCACATCTTGTGTGCTACAATTGCCATATAAAAATGAGTGCCACAAAAAAGGTAGTTAGTAAAGGCCTTGAAATGAAGCATTATACTTTGGGTTTCCTGCATTGCCAGGTGCATTATATTGCTTAATCTTTACAAGAAAGCACGGAGGTAATTAGAGATGTTATGGTTAACAATTTACAGGTGCTGAAAATGTTATTTCAAATAGCAAGGCTCCCTGTCTCTGACAGGTTAAATTTTTTTCTGATTTCTAAAAAAGTAAATTTTACAAATCTTTGTGTTACATAGCTTATCTTATCTTAGATATCTAAATTAAAACCACTAAAATATTAATCTTACTACAATTTAAAGTATTAGTGGAATGTATTTACCTTGCTATAGAAAACATATGCAAAACAAAACAGCAAAGCGCCAAGGTAATTATTGCCTCTACAAAGAATCAGGTGTTACACAATAACAACTAGTTTGTGTGAGATCATAGGGAAGGAAAGATGGACAACTAATCTCCAGAACGATGATGATATGATCTGTCCTTCATAACATCATATTTGCCTGCCTGGATCTAGGAGTAGCACAGCTGGTCTGTCAAGAAACTTCTGATCTCCTCTCATTTGAAAAGAATGCTCCCTTTCTGTACTTGGACTAAGCCTTGTATGGTTCTGAGTCACTGAAGTCCTATTTTGAAGTATTACCTATGCACTACAGGTACTAATGTTTTTCTCTAAATGTTTACTTCCAGGCAAAGATTTGAGATAGAAAAGAACACAATTGTAGTAAAAAATCTTTTAGGTTCCTTCTCGTTATTAAATGAAAGTATGTAAAAGAAAGAAGTAAAATATATCTGTACAAACAAACAAAAATAAGAAAAGTATTTTTGTTTATTTGTTTTGTTTTCGTGTGCAGTTCCTGGGGCTTGAACTCAGGGCCCAGAGGCTATTCTTGAGCATTTTTGATCAGGCTAGCTCTCTACCACTTGAGCCAAAGCCCAGATTATAGCTTTTCTGGCGTTTAATTGTAGTTTCACAGACTTTGCTGCCTGAGCTGTCTTTGAATCTCAATTCTCAGATTGCAGTCTCCTTAGTAGCTTGGATTACAAGCATTGGCCACCAGTGCTGATGAGAAAAGTGACTTTTATGAACAGAAGTTTGTAGTGTTTATAGTGGTCTAGAATTTTAAATGCAGTGATGACACCAAATAAAAATGCATAGTGTTAAAATTTTAGAAAAAAAGAGTAAATATAAAAACCTTCATTTACTTTCAAAGTTATTTTACATATACCAACTTTTGGAGAGATGTAAATTTATAATGCATGAAAACAGAAAAAGCTGTATTAAAATTGCAGATGAAGATTTCAGAGAAATAACAAAGGATAAAAATTAAATGTAAAAGTATATAAATTTGTGATAAAAATTATGCACCCTGGGAATGGCTTGTAGAGTGACTGAGAACAATTTTAATGCAGTGATAAAAATGGACTTTTGATTTGGAAGAATGTGAAAAAGGAGAATTCAGTGTTTGTAACTGAAAACAGTATGGAATTGAAGTTGCTGGCTATGATCAATATAATCACTACAAAACAAAGTCAGGGCTAGGAATTTTTGTTTTAGTTACAAACATAACTCATAATTCTTGTATTATCATAAGCTGTATAAAATTTAGAATAACTGTTTTTTATATACATGAATATACTGTACACAGGCATATCAGGGAAATAAAATTCAATATTCTGAGTAGGAATTTCCTAGAAAAGTTACATTTTATTCATTAACAAAGGAAGGTTAGAAAAGAAGGTAGAAATATTCAAAGAACTTAAGACTAATAGTGAGAATTTAAAACAAAATATTAGGGCTGGGAAGGTGGCTTAGTGATCGAGTGCTAGCTTTGAATGCATGAGGCCCTGGGTTTGACTCCTCAGCACCATACAAGAAGAAAAAGCCTAAAGTGGTGCTGTGGCTCAAGTGGTAGAACACTGGCCTTGAGCTGAAGAGCTGAGGAACAGCACCCAGGCCCAGAGTTCAAGCCCCACGACCAACAAAAAATAATTCAGTACTTTAAAAAAATTTAGTAAATATGTTGTAAGTAATAATCATACCAAAGAAAAGTTGAGTTCTCAGGAGAAAGTAGCATAGAAAACTAAACATTTAAGCTTATTTTTAAAAAAGAAATTATTCTTTTACAGGTGTTTGTGATTCATCATGAAAGAAGAAAATGCAAAAAATGACTGTGCTTGTTAGGCTCACAGAGAATGACATCTAATAGTAAACATAATCAATCAATGATATGTTAAGGTTAGAATATGATGTTTTATTATAAAAAAAGCAAGATGAAACAAAATGGAGAGCTTATTAAAAAGAATGGAAACTCAGGAACAACGCTGCATGTGAGGACTAATACAGTACAAATAGAGCAGGCAGAATTGATTTTACTGAGAAAGTGTGGATTGATCAATGATCTGAATCAAGTGAAATCTCTTAGCAAGTAAACGTCTTTTAATAGATTCTTCCAAGCAGAGGGAGTAGTTAGAAATAGATGCTTATACATTAGTTTGACTGATAATATTAGGAAGACAAAAGTCTCTCTGGCTGGAAAAACGAATATTCTAGAAGAATAATTCAGAAAGTTAACAGAAATCTGTATAAATCACCTCTAGCTCCCATAACAAAGTATGGTAGACTGGGTAAAGCAGAAGATATATATTTCCCAATAGGCCTGGATGCCGTGCATCCATGATCCTCCTCCTCCTCCTCCTCCTCCTCCTCCTCCTCCTCCTCCTCCTCCTCCTCCTCCTCCTCCTCCTCCTCCTCCTCCTCCTCCTCCTCCTCCTCCTCCTCCTCCTCCTCCTCCTCCTCCTCCTCCTCCTCTTCCTCCTCCTCTTCCTCTTCCTCTTCCTCTTCCTCCTCCTCTTCTTGGTGGAACTTGAACTCAGGGGCTGTTTCTATCCTTGAGCAGCTTTTTTCCTCAAGGCTAGTGTTCTAACACTTTGACTCACTTCCAGTTTTCTGGCAGTTAATTGGAGGTAAAATTTTTATGAACTTTCCTGTCTGGGCTGACTTTGAACCGTGATCCTAAGATTCCAGCCTCCTGAGTAGCTAGGATTACAGGAATGAGCCTGAAATGTGCCCAGCATTATAAGTATTTTCTTATAAAGCCATTAATCCTATCAAGAGATTCTTGCCCCCATTACCTCATCAAAACCTACTTGTTCACCAAAAGCCTCTTTTTTATCATTACATTGGGCATTAAGGCTTAAATTTTGGTGAAGACAACACAGTAAGGTCCAAAAACCAGGATTGAAGCTTGCAAGACATTTATGGTAAAAATCTCTGTCTCTTCCTGTAAGAGAAATGGGGTCATCGCTTGTTTTGATTAGAGAAGGGATAAGATTTTCTTTTCTTTTCTTTTCTTTCTTTTTTTTTTTTTTTTGAGATTCCAGAAAGTTAAATCTTAATTATTTATAAATTTATGCTTTGTTTTGCCCAGCCTAGGGCTTGAACTCAAGGCCTGGGCACTGTTCCTGGGAAGTTATTTCTTTTCTTTTTTAATTGTGAAAATACTGTATAGAGGGGTTACAATTACATGGCAAGATAATGAGTACATTTCTTATCAAGCATTGTAGCCTCCTCCTTTGTTTCCCCTTCCCATCACTTCCCATCCTCCCCTCACCGCCCACAACCGAATTCTCCTGCCCCTCCCCTCACCTCACCAAAGTGGTAAAGTTCGTTTTTGGACATAAGGACTTGTACATTTCGTTGTTGCAATGGGTCCACCTGTATCACAATTCAAATGATTTGTTTTTTTTCCTTTCCCCTCCACAAATTATACCAACATCAAATACAGTGAAAGCAGGGATTACAACGTGGGGGAGGGACATACAAAGCAACAAAGAAATCATCTTATAAATATGTTAGAAACAGAATTCTTGGGGAAGATGGCGGAGGAGGAGCTGGAATCTGAACAAGCTCTCGCATAGAAAGCAGTTTTAGAGTTCCAGTGAACAGTCCTAAGCCAGAAAATCACACCAAGTGTGCCATCACAGGACAGAGAGTTAGACAAGAGAGGGGAAGCCAAGGCAAAAAGACACATCTGAGCGTGTGCCAGCCGCTGCGGCGGTGGCGGCGGCTGCGGCAGGGTCGCGGCTGAGAACACAGCCAGGGCCATAACTGAGCGCTCACACAGAGAGTCCAGGACAAAGGAGCCAGACGCAGTGGGCGAGCGGATTCTACTCAACACCAGCAAGAACCGACAAGGAGCGGACATCTTCATCCTATAGTTCGCAGACCAGAGACGACCAAGGATCCAAGACTCGACGTGAGTAGAAGCCCGATGTCCTCACTCCTTCTCAGGGAGCAGAGGAGGGAAGGCCACCCCTCCCCCCCAGCACCGGTGATCTCCATCTTGGATACCGACAAAGCTCGGAGGAGCTGCCAGCTCCAACCCAGGCCTTGGAATAAAATGACTCATTTAGCAGGTCACAAGAACTTAACGGCGGCGAAGTGACCTGCCAGACTCGGCTCCATCCAGGGAAAAGTCACCCAGCTCAGGCACCAGCCATTGGAGTGGCTTTCCTCACTGAGTAACCAGAGCCAGAGGCTGCCCCTCCCTCTAGCAGCCTCAACAATCAATTGAAATACAGAAACCCTGAGAATGGCTCCAGGCGGGGCTCTGTGAGGTTTTTTTTGTTTGTTTGTTTGTTTTTTCACAAAATAGCCCCAGGAAAAAGCTACTGATTGTTGAAAGGCCTCAACTCAACCCAGAACCTAGCCTTACCACTGCATCCACCTCTTTTATGATTCTCAAAGCAGATCACCCTCCCAGTAAACTAATCTGGGAGGGGGATCTCAAAATCTTGGGTAAAGCAGAGCATTTTTCTGCCTGTTCGAACAAACTGACTTAAGAAACCAATCAAGCCACAGGACCTCAAGCTGATCAGAGACTCCAACAAGAGGCTGTTTACAGACAAAAGGGAGATACAGGATTCTTCCCACCCCTCCCAAAAAATAAAAAAAAAAAAATCAAAGAACTCTTTTTTTTTCTTCTCTTCCTTTTCTTTTCTTTTTTTTCTCCTTTTTTTGTCTTTTTTTGTACCATATATATATATAATTTCTTTTCCTTTTCTAAAAATTTTATTAATCTTTAATTTTTGCCTTTTTTGAAAAAATAATTGTTTTCCAGTAGCTTTTTTTTCCTCATATAATTTTTTATTTTAGGAATGCATGAATGTGCGTTTTCCTTTCTTTTTTTTTGTCTTCTTTCTCTTTTTCTTTCTTTCTTAACTATCTTTTTGTTTTTTTGTCTAGCTCTACTGAACTTTTGATCTTTTTCTCTCCCTTTCTAATCCTTTTCACCTTTTCCTCTCCTTTGATCTTCTGTATGTGACTTAACACTTGTCCTGCACATTCTCAGATAAACCCGTAGTTAACTAATAGACCCTATCCCCCAATGTGTACACACTTAATCCACAAATTTATTACTCAATTCAAAACCTCTGAGACTTAAATTCCTTAATAGCAGTACTACCTCTTTATACCTATATAATACTTTAAGCATTTTCTTAAGTTTTTCACTTCTCCTCTATGTCCCTACCCTTCTATTAATATACTCACATTCCTCTCTAAATAGATGGTCTTTTAATCTCCATAATAATATTAATTTTTACATTTCTATTTTTTTCTGGTCTCTTTTCATTTCCCTTTCCCTTTCTTCCTTGTCTCTCTCTCTCTACTTGTATCCTACCCAACCTATTTCCTGCATTGAGATTAGGACATAGTTAACTCTCCCTGTGCCTCCCCACACCAATCTATTCCTATTTTTTACCCACATCTCTCCCTAACCCTAAAAATTTCTGGTTTTCCAAATTCCTCTCTGCGGTTCGAAACCCATTAACATATAGTTGTTTGTTCTTGAATAAATGTATCTGTTGAACTAGATTGTATCTGTAGACTATTGACTGTATAAATGCAAACGTTGGTTGATGGTTGCCTGAAGATAGTGTTCTAGCACAAAACTGGTGCTATTTTCATCTCAAATGGGCAGAGTAAGCCGGAAAAACACAAGAAAAATGGCAAATCTGGGTATCTCAATTCCAATCTTGATAATCAGGGGTCAGATCAGATAATGAACAACCCAGAGGAGAGTTCCCAATTAGCCCTACAAACACTGGTGGCAAACATGATAAATGAGAATTTTGACAACCTACAAAGGACTCTGTATGAGCGTGATAGGGAGAGAGAGGAGGCATCCGAAAAGTTTATACAGGAATATCATAAGCGTGAGGAAGCTACTCAAAAACTGATACAGGATTTGTGTGAACAACTTGAGAATACTCAAAGAGAAAGGGAAAAATGGCCTGAGCAGGCTGAGAACACTCAAAGAGAATTGCAGGAATCCCCCGAACGGGAAGAAAGAGAACTGCAGGAATCCCACAGATGGGAGGAAGCTAATCAAAGAGTAATTGAGAGACCAGGTAGAGAATACACAAAGATCACTAAAGGCATTCATAGAATCCATTAACACAGAGCTGAAGGAAGTCAGGGAGATCACAAAAGGAATGCTGAATGGAACCCAACAGAAAGAATGGGAGTCCAAAGAAACCATAACCAATCAACTAAGTGATTTGAGAACAAACACTGAACACCAAATTAAGGAAGTAAAGAAATTCATACAAGACCTAAAACAGAGCTTCAACAAAGAACTTGAAGCCATCAAAGCTGACCAATTAGAAGGAAAAGAGATAAAAACAAAGTAGAGAGTCTTGACAGCAGGTTAGACCATGCAGAAGATCGAATCTCAGGGATTGAAGACAGCCTAGATATTATAGAGAAAGAACATGCAACCATCCAAGACAAGTCCAAGAAATATGATAGATCTATCCAACACCTGGAAGACACCATCAGAAGGCCCAATCTAAGGATAATGGGTGTAGAGGAGCACCTAGAAACAGAAGTTAATGGTCTAGGAAATTTGTTTAACAGGATCCTAGCAGAGAACTTCCCAAACATACAAAAAGATAGGCCTATTCAGATACAAGAAGCTTTTAGAAGCCCAAATAGACCAGACCAGAATAGGACATCCCACCGTCACATTATAATCCACACAGGATCAACCCAGACCAAGGAAAAGATCCTTAAAGCTGTCAAGGAGAAAAGGTTAATCACCTATAAAGGGAAACCAATTAGAATCACCTCAGATTTCTCAGTAGAGACAATCAAAGCAAGAAGAGCCTGGAATGACCTATGCCATGCCCTAAAAACAAACAACTATCAACCAAGAATACTGTACCCAGCTAAACTCTCCTTCATAACTGAAGGCCAAATAAAAAACTTCCATAGCAAAGAAAAATTGAAACAATACATCTCCACCAAACCAGCCCTACAAAAGATTCTTAAAGATGTCCTACACATAGAAAACCAACAAGACCGCAACAAAGGCCAAGAAACTGCACCCAAACTGAGAATCCAAGAACCTTAGGAAGAACCCAGTTTTCACAGCCCCCAAGAAGGTGGATAACATGGCAGGAACTCCCAAATACCTCTCAGTCCTATCTCTTAACGTTAATGGACAGAACTCTCCAATTAAGCGACATAGACTGTCTAGTTGGATTAAAAAACAAGACTCTTCTATCTGCTGCCTGCAGGAGTCACATCTTGCCCGTAAAAACAAACACATTTTCAATGTTAAAGGCTGGAACAAAATCTACCAAGCAAAAGGCCCCCATAAGCAGGCGGGAGTTGCAATCCTAATATCAGATAAAATAGACTTCAAATTAAAGTTCGTGAGAAGAGATAAAGAAGGTCGCTACATACTAATTAAAGGATCTCTCCTTCAGGAGGATATTACAATTCTAAATATCTATTCGCCAAACAATGGAGCAACCAAATTTATCAAAGAAACAATATTTTCCCTCAAATCCCATATAGATCCAAAGACATTAATTGTTGGGAATTTTAACACACCACTCCCCTCACTAGATAGATCAACTCGGCAAAAACTCAACAGAGAAACCACAGATCTAAACACCTGCATAGATCAACTAGACTTAACAGGCATCTACCGAACATTTCACCCAGCAGCATCAGAATATTTCACCCAGCAGCATCAGAATATACGTTTTTCTCAGCAGCACATGGAACGTTTTCTAAAATAGACAACATTTTAGGCCACAAAGCAAACTTTTCTAAATTCAGAAACATTGAAGTTATACCTTGGATTCTCTCTGACCACAAGGGAATAAAATTAGAACTCAACACCAAAAGCCACCAAAGAAAGCCCGGTATCACATGGAGGCTGAACAACACACTGCTGAATCAAGAGTGGGTCATGGAAGAGATTAGAAAGGAAATTCAAATGTTCATGCTTTTCAACAAAAATGAACACACAAATTATCAGCTCCTCTGGGACACAGCAAAGGCAGTACTCAGAGGCAAGTTTATAGCTCTGAGCTCCTACATCAACAAATTGGAGAGATCGGAAACTAACAATTTAATGACACATCTGAATCTCCTTGAAAAAGAGCAGCAAGGTAAACCCCAATGCACTAGATGGAAAGAAATGATCAGAATTAAATGAATTAGAATCCAAAAAAACTATAGAAAGAATCAACAAAACAAAGAATTGGTTCTTCGAAAAACTTAACAAAATTGACAGACCCTTAGCAAACCTTATCAGAAAAAGGAGAGAACACACCCAAATTAATAAACTCAGAGATGAGAATGGAAACATCACCACGGAAACAACCAAGATTCAGAACATTATAAGGGAATACGTCTCAAAACTTTATGCTAATAAGTTTGAGAACTTGACAGAAATGGACCTCTTCCTAGCAAATATTGACATGCCAAAACTAAACAATGATGAGTTAAACCAGCTCAACAGGCCCATATCAAGCATTGAAATAGAAACAGCAATAAGAGACCTCCCAGCTAAGAAAAGTCCAGGACCAGATGGTTTTACAGCGGAATTTTACAAGGCCTTGAAAGCAGAGCTCACACCAATACTCCTCCAACTCTTCAATGAAATTGATAGAGAAAGCTCACTACCGAACACATTCTATGAAGCCATCATAACCCTCATCCCAAAACCAGGCAGATACTCATCAAAGAAAGAGAACTATAGACCCATTTCTTTGATGAACATTGATGCAAAACTTCTCAACAAAATTTTGGCCAATTGACTTCAACAATTCATCCAAAAAATCATACATAATGATCAAACAGGTTTCATTTCAGGGATGCAAAGCTGGTTCAATATACACAAATCAATTAATATTATTCATCACATCAACAGGAGCAAGAATAAGAATCACATGGTTATTTCAATAGATGCAGAAAAAGCATTCGACAAGATCCAACACCCCTTTATGATGAAGGTTCTGGAAAAATTAGGAATCCATGGAACATTCCTCAATACAATAAAGGCTGTATATGACAAACCTACAGCCAGCATTATACTCAATGGTGAAAAATTAAGCCATTTCCTCTTAACTCAGGAACAAGACAAGGATGCCCACTCTCTCCACTTCTCTTCAATCTAGTATTAGAATGCCTAGCTACAGCAATAAGACAAGATGCAGACATAAAGGGGATCCATATAGGGAAAGAAGAAATAAAACTCTCCCTCTTTGCAGACGATATGATCTTGTATTTAAAGAAACCCATAGACTCCACTCCCAAATTACTCAAGCTGATTCAAAACTTTGGTAAAGTAGCAGGTTATAAAATTAACCCCCAAAAATCAATGGCTTTTCTGTATGCCAACAATGAGAAAAGTGTGGCTGAAATTAGGAAAGCAACTCCATTTGTAATAGCCCCACAAAAAATAAAATACTTGGAATTAACTTAACCAAAGAAGTGAAGGACCTCTATGATGAAAACTTTAAAATCTTGAAAAAGATAATCAACACAGAACTTAAAAAATGGCAATACCTCCCATGCTCCTGGATTGGAAAGATTAACATTGTGGAAATGGCAATTCTTCCCAAGGCTATCTACAAATTCAATGCAATACCTATCAAAATTCCAACCTCATTCTTCAAGGAAATAGAAGAGGCAATCCAAAAATTCATATGGAACAATAAAAGACCCCGAATAGCAAAAACGCTCCTCAACGGAAAGAACACTGCTGGAGGAATATCAATACCAAACTTCAAACTCTACTATAAAGCCATAGTAATCAAAACAGCTTGGTATTGGCATAAGAACAGACCTCAGGACCAATGGAATAGAATTGAAAACCCAGAAATGAACCTACAGACCTATAGCCATCTAATCTTCGATAAGGGAGCTAAAATAATAAAATGGAAGAAAGACAACCTCTTCAGGAAATGGTGCTGGCAAAATTGGTTAACTACATGTAGAAAACTTAAGCTAGATCCTTATATATCACCCTGCACCAGAATCAACTCCAAATGGATCAAAGACCTTGAACTCAAAGCAGACACTCTGAAAACATTACAGGATGGAGTAGGAGAAACCCTAGGTCTCTTGGCTCAGGCGGAAATTTTCTGAATAGAGACCCGGAAACACAACAAATCAAAGAAAGGTTGGACAATTGGGATTGCATAAAGTTGCAGAGCTTCTGCAGGGCAAATGACATAGCTAGCAAGATCAATAGAAAACCCACGGATTGGGAGAAGATCTTTACTAGCCATACAACGGACAATGGTCTCATATATAAAATATACTTGGAACTCAAAAAATTAAACCCCCCAACAACAAATCCTCAAAGAAACAACTGCCCAATAAATAAGTGGGCGAAAGACTTAAAGAGAAACTTCTCTGAAGAAGAAAGAAGGATGGCCAATAGACACATGAAGAAATGTTCAACATCCCTAGCCATAAAAGAAATGCAAATCAAAATAACATTGAGATATCACCTCACTACAGTTAGAACGGCAAAAATCAAGAACTCTAACAACAACAGATGCTGGAGGGGATGTGGACAGAAAGGAACCTTACTTCATTGTTGGTGGGAATGTAAACTTGTTCAACCACTTTGGAAAGCATTATGGAGGTTCCTCAAAAGACTTCACATAGAACTCCCCTATGACCCAGCAATCCCACTTTTGGGCATTTACCCAAATGTTTACAAACAAGACCACACTAAAGCTACCAGCACAACTATGTTTATTGCAGCATTATCTACCATAGCTAAGATATGGAACCACCCCAGATGCCCCTCAGTAGATGAATGGATCAAGAAAATGTGGTATATATACACAATGGAATTCTATGCCTCCATCAGAAAGAATGACATTGCCCCATTTGTTAGGAAATGGAAAAACTTGGAAAAAATTATATTAAGTGAAGTAAGCCAGGCCCAAAGAAACATAGGTCCCATGGTTTCCCTTATTTGTAATATCTAGTATATGTATGAGTCAAGCGGAAAAGATCAGATAATGTGATGTCAGGAAAATGAACCCTTAGATGTGTATTTTAATGTTTTTTCTTTCATGCAATTGTTTCTAATGCATTCATAAGATTATCTCTTTGTTGCTTTGTATGTCCCTCCCCCACAGTATAACCCTTGCTTTCACTATATTTGATGTCAGTATAACTTGTGGAGGAGATGGGGAAAAACCAGTTCTATAAGGATACAGGTGGACCTGTTGCAACAATGAGAAGTACAATTTGTCATGTCCAAAATGAGCTTTACAACGTAGGTGGGGGGGGAGGGGAGGGGGAGCAAGGAATAGGATTGGGATGGGGGGGAGCGGGGAGGCTGGGAAGGGATGTGAAGGGTAAAAAAAGGAGGAGGCTGCAATGCTTGTTAAGAAATGTACGCATTATCCTGCCCATGTAATTGTAACTCCTCTGTACAGTATGTTCACAAATAAAATTAAATTAAATTAAAAAAAACATGTTAGAAACAATCACATGAAAGAAAAAAAAATTGAATACATATCTTATGGTTCATTTCCCTAACATCACCTTATGACCTTTTCTGCTTGACTCAGACATATAGTAGATATTGCAAATAAGGGAAACCATGGGACCTATGTTTCTTTGGCCTGGCTTACTTCTCTTAATATAATTTTTTCCAAGTCTCTCCATATCCTAACAAATGGGGCAGTGCCATTCTTTCCGATGGAAGCATAGAATTCCATTGTGTGTATATACCACATTTTCTTGATCCATTCATCTTCTGAGGGGCATCTGGGTTGGTCCCATATCTTAGATATGGTACATAATGCTGCAATAAATGTAGTCGTTCTGGTAGTTTTATTGTGGTCTTGTTTGTGAACATTTGGGTAAATACCCAATAGTGGAATTACTTGGTCATAGGGGAGCTCTATGTGGAGTCTTTTGAGGAACCTTCATACTGCTCTCCAAAGTGGTTGAACAATTTACACTCCCACCAACAATGCAGTATGGTTCCCGAGAAGGGATAAGATTTTTCAATTATAAGAAAAGTCTCTATGCAGGACACGTAGATCCTCTGTTGTTTATAGAAACAATCAGGATATGACAGAGCAATGGGTTAAGTAGGGTAAGATGGGTTAAGATTGAGATAAATCACAGAAATCTAGAATATCACATTTCTTCTATAGGTGGTAAGTGGCAGATAAAATCCTTGTTTGGGGGAAAATGGAGAACAAAAACGGAATAGGCTAGACTTGATCATGAACAGACAGAGACTGTATATTGAGGAACATGGAGGGGCACAGACCTCCCTGAGAGTTTGGAGGTTGTGCCAGAGAGTTGGAACAGGAGCTGGGCTTTTAAATGAGGTCTGGGCAAGGAGGCAAAGGTTAATGAAAAAGCAGCTAGGTCAAGGGAAGTGGGTTTTTTTTTTTTTTTGGTTGGGCCCACAATGAGATGTTTACAGTTGGGCTTAGTGGATTGCCCTGCAGGCACATCAAAAAGTTCACAAATAACTGGGATTTTGCTTGGTGTTGGTATGGGCCTGGGACAATAGGGTGGGGGTCAGTCTTTCACTAGTCATTCTGATGTGAATGACTACTCCCATTTTCATTAACAGAGATTTTGAAATCTGTGAGGAGGCTTAGAAGGAAATCATAAATTTAAATTCTGAATTTTAGATGTTTTGTTGAATTACAACCTAAAGATAGAACTTCCCAGGAGGAAGGAGCAGCTTTGTAGTAGAGCACTTGCCTTGGATTTCATTCCCAAGACTGTCCTCTAGTCTCAGCCAAAATAGCATTTTGTCTGGGAGTGGTGCTTGCAATTAAGGTAGCAACAAAATGACACACAGAGAGAAAGACAGAGAGAGACTGAAACAGAGTCAGTGAGAGGGAGGTTGATCAATTTCAATTCTGTTGTTTCTCTGTACCCATCAAATTAGCTATTGCAATAATTTCAAGTGATACTTTCTAAAGCCTCTATTCTGAAAATTGAATCTTCCGATTTCTTTCTTCCTTCCTTCCTTCTTTCCTTCCTTCCTTCTTTCCTTTATCCTTACTTCCCTCCCTCCATTTCTTCCTTCCTTTCTTCCTTCCTTCCTTCCTAGCTTGCTTGCTTGCTTTCCCTTTTTTATGTGTGTGCCAAGTCCTGGGGCTTGAATTCAGGGCCTAGGAATTATACCTGAGCTTTTTTGTGCTCAAGGCTAGCACTCTACCACAGGAGTCACAGCTCCTCTTCTCACATAAGAGTTTCACAGACTTTCTTGTCTAGGCTGGCTTTTAGCCATTATCCTCTGATCTCAGCCTCCTGAGTAGCTAGGATTATAGGCATGAGCTTGAGCACCTGGCTGCTTTTGAAAAAAAATTTAACCTCATTTTTATCTCAAAAATTCATCACACCTTACCTTGGACATAGTGACTGCAATGATGGAGTGCCTGTTGTTGAAAAGCTGCTGTGTTTGAAATTTGGCTCAAGAGATAACTATGCACTCTTGTTAGCTGCATCTCAGTGGAATGACAGGAAATGAAAAAATGCAGGGAGTCTGAAAGGCCGAGAGAAGTAGAGAAAAACTCGACTGTACAAGGAATGCAAAGACCCCTTCAACAGCTTCAAGGAGAAGGCCACTCCTAAGAACAACTTTGAAGTTAATAATTAGGATGAAAATAGTTGGGAGCTCAGGCTGATAGTGAAGTATAGGAAAAGAGATTGATAAAAATGATAAAAACTTCATGAAATTTAGCTGAGTCCAGAGTACAGTGTCTATGAGTACAGTAAAGAGCAATTGGGAGAAATCAGCTAAACATTCACATTTTTTATAAATTAAGAATTAATGTAAAAATATGTTTCAGTAAGTCTATTTGGATGACAGTGTCTCACACCTATAAAGTAGCTATCCCAAAGGCTGAGATCTATAGATCCAGGTTTAAAGCTAAGCTGGCTAGACAAATCTAAGACTTTTTTCTCCCATTAAAAATGAATTTAAAAGAAAGTGGAGGCGTGGTTCAAATGGTACAGTGCAAGCCTTGAAGATAAGCAAGATGAGGCCTTGAATTCAAGCCCCAGTAGTAGGATATAAATGTAAGACATGGAGTATATTTCTTAAATCCAAGATAGATTTTTAAAATTGATTCTTATGTTTAAGATTACTCTTATTCATTATTTCAGATGGATCACTACAAGAAAAAAAATCTTACAAAAGTAATATTTGCCTATAAAATTATTTAATCTCCCCCAACATGAAGATCTTCTAATACCTACCATAGAAGGGTATAAAGGCAAGTTAGCTTAGAAAGAAAAAGGAAATTTTCACCTAAGGCAAAGACAAGGTTTCAAATTTTTCTCATCTCATATACTCTGTTACACACATATCACCTGAAATACTTTAAAGTCAAAAGAAATTTATTATTACTTATACAAAAATTGATTATGAAGAAAGAAGGATTGAGGATAATAAAATGGAAAGGTACTAATATGAAATATTTTAAAATCAATTTATGTATGGGTACCAAATCGAAAGGATACATACCCTTTTGACTTACATAATGTCTAGTAAATTAAATTGAAGGAGAAAGTAAATAAAAATTATAGAAACCTGCGATCTAAACAATTTCATAGATCACCTAGACTTAACAGACAGCTACAGAATATTTCACACAGCAGAATCAGAACACAAGTTCTTCTCAGCAGCACATGGAACATTCTCCAAAATAGACCACATTCTACGTCACAAGGCAAATTTGTCCAATTTCAGAAACATTGAAAATATACACTGCATTCTCTCAGACCACAAAGAGTAAAATTAGAACTGAACACTAAACAACACCAAAGTCTTGTAATACATAGAGGCTGAACGCCACACTGTTCAACCACCTGTGGATCATGGAAAAGAGTACAAAGGAAATTCAAATGTTTGTGATATTCCACAAAAGTGAACCAACAAATTACCAGCTCCTCTGAGACCCAGCAAAGACAGTACAAAAAGGCAATTGTATAGCTCTGAGTTCCTATATCAACAAATTGGAGAGATCTGAAACCAAAAATTTAAAGAGACACAAGAAGCTCCTTGAAAAAGAGCAGGAAGTTAAACTCCAGTCCAGCAGATGGAAACAAATAATTAAAATTAAATCGTTAATTAAATTAAATGAACTAGAATCCAAAAAAATTATAGAAAGATTGAACAAAGAGTTGGTTCTTTGAAAAATTAATAAAATTGACAGACCTTTAGCAAATCTTTATCAGAAAAAGAGAAGAACACACCCAAATAAATGAACTCAGAGATGAGAATGGTAATGTCACCACAAAAACAACCAAGGTTAAGAACATTATAAGGGAATATTCTCAAACAATTATGCTACTAAATTTGAGCATCTGGAAGAAATGGATGATTTTCTTGCAAATATCCACATGCGGAAAGTAACCCAAGATGATTTAAAGCAACTTAACAGACCCATATCAAGCAATGAAATAGAAACAGCAAAAAGAGACCTCCCACCCAAGATTGGATGGATTTAAAGCTGAATTCCACGAGGCCTTCAAAGCAGAACTCACACCAATACTACACCAACTCTTCAATGAAATTGATAGAGAAAGTTCACTACCAAACTCTTTCTATGAAGCTATCATAACCCTCATCACAAAACCAGGCTGGGATACATAAAAGAAAGAGAACTATACACCTATTTCTTTGATGAACATCGGTGAAAAACTTAACAAAATTTTGGCCAATTGACTTCAACTACTCATCAAAAAAATCATATACCACGATCAAACAGGATTCATTTCAGGGATGCAAACCTGGTTCAATATACGCAAATCAATTAATATAAACCATCACATGAGCAAGAGCAAGGACATGAAACACATGATTATCTCAAATGGATGCAGAAAAAGCATTTGACAAGATCCAACACTCCTTTAAGATGAAGGCTCTGGTTAAACTGGGAATCCATGGAACATTCCTCAACATCAAAAAGATTGTGTGTGACAAACCTACAGCCAACATTATACTTAATGGTGAAAAACTAAAGCCATTTCCTCCTAACTCAGGAACAAGACAAGGATGTCCACTCTCTCCACTCCTCTTCAATTTAGTATTAGAATGCCTATCTACAGCAATAAGACAAGATGCAAACATAAAGGGGATTCAAGTAGGGAAAGATGAAGTAAAACTCTCCCTCTTGGGAAGGTGGCTCAGTGGTAGAGTGCTTGCCTTGCATGCATGAGGTCCTGGGTTCGATTCCTCAGCACCACATAAGCAAAAAGAAAAAAGCCAGAAGTGGCGCTGTGGCTCAAGTGGTAGAAGGCTAGCCTTGAGTTGAGGAGCTGAGGGGCAGCGCCCAGGCCCAGAGTTCAGGCCCACGACTGGACCCCCCCAAAAAAAAAAAACTCTCCCTCTTTGCAGATGACATGATTTTGTATTTAAACAATCTCATGGACTCTACTCCAAAATTACTTGAGCTGATTGGAAACTTTGGCAAAGTATCAGGGTATAAAATTAACCCTCAAAAATCAATGGCTTTTCTGTATGCCAACAATGAGAAGACCATGGCTGATATCAGGAAAGCAACTCCCTTTGTAATAGCCCCACAAAAAAATAAAACACATAGGGATTAACTTAACTAAAGTAGTGAAGGACCTCTCTGATGAAAACTTTAAAAACCTGAAAAAGGAAATCAAAGCAGAACTTAGGAAGTGGAAAAATCTCCCATGCTCCTGGATTGGAGGATGAACATCGTGAAAATGGCAATTATTCCAAAGGCAATCTACAAATTCAATGTGATATTTATCAATATTCCAACCTCATTCTTCAATGAAATACAAGATGCAACCTAAAAATCAATATAGAATAATAAATGATCCTAAATAGGAAAAGTGATCCTTAGCAGAAAGAACAGTACTGGAGGAATATCAATACCAAATTTCAAACTCTACTACAAAGCCATAGTTATCAAAACAGCTTTGCACTAGCACAAGACCAGACCTGAGGACAATTGGAATGGAACGGAAGACCCAGAAATGAATCACAGACTTATAGCCATCTAATCTTTGATAAGGGAGCTAAAAAAAAAATAGAATAGAAGAAAGGCAGGCTCTTCAGTAAATGGTGTTGGCAAAATTGGTTGATCACCTGTAGAAAATTAAGCTTGATCTTTATATATCACCCTGCACCAGAATGAACTCCAAATGGATCAAAGACCTCGAAGTCAAATTAGACACCATGAAAATATTACAGATAGGAATAGGATAAACTCTAGGGCTCCTTGGCACAGGCTGAAACTTTCTTAATAGTGACCTAGAAACACAACAAATCAAAGAAAGTTTGGACAAACGGGATTGCATGAAATTGTCTGAATGGCAAAGGACATAGCTAGCAGGATCAATAGAAAGCCTACAGACTGGGAGAATTTCTTCACTAACCATACAACAGATAAGGGTCTCATACCTAAAATATACTTAGAACTCAAAAAGTTAAATGTCTCAACAACAAATCCTCAAAGAAACAACTTACCAATAAATAAGTGAATTAAAGACTTACAGAGAAACTTCTCTGAAGAGGAAATAAGAATGGGAAATAGACACGTAAAAAACTGCTCAACTTCTCTAGCCATAAAAGAAATGCACATCAAAACAACATTGAGATTCCACCTCACCCCAATTAGAATGGCTATAATCAAGAACTCTAATAACAGCAGATTCTGTGGGGGATGTGGCCAAAAGGGAACTCTACTGCATTGTTGGTGGGAGTGTAAACTGGTTCAACAACTTTGTAAAGCATTATGGATGTTCCTCAAAAGACTCCACATAGAGCTTCCCTATGACACAGCAATCCCAATTTTGGGCATTTACCAAATTATCACAAACAAAGCTATATTAAAGCTACCAGCACAGCTATGTTTATCACAGCATATTTACCATAGCTAAGATATGGCACCAGCCGAGATGTCCCTCAGTAGATGAATGAATCAAGAGAATGTGGTATATGTTATACCATGGAATTCGATCAGAAAGAATGGCATCACCCTATTTGTTAGGAAATGGAAAGATTTGGAAAAAATTATGTTAAGTGAAGTAATCCAGGCCCAAAGAAACATAGGTCCCACGGTTTCCCTTATTTGCAATAACTAGTATATGTCTAGGATAAGCAGAAAAGGTTAAAGGCTATGTATAGATGACCAGATAAGATGATATTAAGTGAAATGAACCCCAAGATAGAGACACAAGTGGTGTTTTCTTTCTTGCTGTTGTTTTTAACATATTCAGAATGTACTATATGATTTTTTTTTGTTTCTCTTGTATGTTCTTCCCCCACAGTATGACCCGTTTTCACTGTATTTGATGTTGGTGCCCTGCATCTTGTATATACAATTTTCTACTTTGGGGAGGTTAATGGAAATAACAAAATGGTAAAATAAGGATACAGATTGATCCATTGTAACAATTAGATGTACAAGACACTATGTTGAAAATGAACTTTACAATTTGGGGCGGGAGAAGGAGGAGTTGGGGAGGTGGGGGAGGGAAGGAAAACAAAGGAGGAGCTAACAATGCTTGATAGGAAATGTTCTTATTACCTTACTCATGTAAATGTAACCCCTTTGTATGGTATTTTTACAATAAAAAACAAAAACATATGATTGTGAAATCCATCCAAAAGAAACCTTTGTAAGAATAAAATTTAATATAAGTAAATAATGTATACTAATTAATATATCAGTTATACTTAATATGGTAAGTAGAGTAATGTTAGTTTTTCACTAGTGAAAAATTTTGTAAGCAATGTGGCTATGACCTTTACTGATTTACCATAAAGGAACGACTGAGGTTGAATACCAAGTACAAGGTTTCTTGAGGAAAATGTTGTTTATAGTACACTAAAGGTTTAAATAAGCATCAGTGTCCCACTTGAGGAAACATCAGAAGCAGAAGACACTCAACAAGGCAAATCCACACAAATTATCATCTCATAAAACAGACAAGTATATGGTAGAAGAGGTGAACCTTAATCTAGATTTATTGATTATTTGGAGTTTGAATAGAAACAGAAGAGAAAGTCTGACATTTCAATCCATCTTTTAAGAATCTATCCCGAACACATAATAGGGGAGTTGGATTCACACAATAGAGCATTTTGAAAGGCTAGTTGATGGGCTTATATTCGAAGTGGTGGGAAACATAAGGCAGGACCTGCAGATGAGGAATGGTTTAGAAACTCCTTCCATACAGTATTGTGCAGAGTATTCTGAGGCAGGATCAGAGTGAAGATGAGAAGCTATTTTTACAGTTACATTTAAAAAAAAGTCTAAGCCTGTTACCATTGTTATTGATTATCTAGCAGCATATAGCTTGAGAGACTGGCAATTATTAAACAGTTTTTGTGTCTCTACTTTGAAGTTTACAGTATATTGCTTTCTCTTCTTATTGCTTTCCCTCTAACAATGTTTACTTTATTCTGCTACAGCTTCCATGCCTTGACTCTGCCTGTCTCAAGTTTTTATTCTCAGAGTGTTGGCTTTAGGGCAAAAACTATCAACTTTTCATTTTCTACAATGTTTAGAGTAACAAACAGGAATAGAATCTGAAGAAATAAAATGAGAAATGAGTCTCACTTCCCAAAGTACTACAAATTATTACTTTTTGCCAATAATGAAATTAAAAAACAATTTGTTTAATTCTATAATTTCAAATAATTATATTTGAATTAATTATAATTTCAAATAATTATATTTTTGTAAATATAAATAGAGTATAAAGTTACTATTACTGGGAGAGCAATTCATAGACAAGAAACATAATTAGAAACAATGAAGCAAAATTTTCCACAGATAGATTTTTTTTGTTTTAGTGTATGTGTTTTTACTGGTGCTTGAACTAAGAGCCTGAGCACTGTGCTGTCAGCTTTTTTGTTTTTGCTTTTGTTTTTGTTTTTTTTTTTTTTGTTTTTTTGTCAGTCGTAGGGCTTGAAATCTGGGCCTGGGCACTGTTCCTGCACTCTTCAGCTCCAGTAAAGCTCTTTATGGCTTGAGCCACAATATCACTTCCAGTTTTCTAGTGGATTTTTTGGAGATAAGAGTCTCACAGACTTTCCTGCCTGGGCTGGCTTTGAACCGTGATCCTCAGGTCTCAGACTCCTGAGTAGCTAGAATTACTGGCATGAGCCACCGACGCCCAGCCCATAACTATTTTTGCTCAAAGGTAGCACTCTACCACTTGAGCTACTACTCTGCTTTTATCTTTTATGTAGTTAATTAAAGATTAGAGTTTCACAGACTTTCCTGTGCAAGTTGGGTTTCAACTGTGAGCCTCAGATCTCAGCTTCTTGTGTAGTTATAATAAAAGTTGTCAGACACCTGCACCCCACTCACAGTTAGATTTTCAAACTTATTTTAGACACTATGGATAACCTAAACAGATGTGTGAAAAGTTTATATCCTTGAAAAATTACTAAATATGTGTAGGTCTCATGTGTAGGTCATCTTCTTCCTCTGAATCCATTGCACATACCCAGAGCAGCCACTGCAGCAGTACACACTTAAACACAACATGTTCTTTCTTCCACACAGAATATTTTGCTACATTTATGAATTCAAAATGGACTATGCCCCCAAACCTGCAAATGTTACCATATTAAAGAACTTGTCATTTGGATTTACTGAAACAATAGCTTTTGTCAGCATCTGTTCGTTTGGAAAATGATTGCCTTTTAGTTCTTTAAACTAGATGTATTAGCTTATACACTGAAAACACAAACAAGAGCTTGCCATGCAGATTGGCCCCAGAAGCTGCTATTGAGGATATATTTCCCAACTTTTATGGCAACATTCTTTACTTTTATGTTCTACCCTCTGCAATTGATAATTTGAGTTTTGTTTAAAAAATACAAGAAAATGCAACAAAATGAAGCAGAACATATTCTTCTGTTTTTTTTGTTTGTTTGTTTGCTTTGTGTGTGTATTTGTGTGTGTGTGTGTGTGTGTGTGTGTGTGAGTGTGTGTGTGTGTGTGTGTGTGTTAATTCAACTCCTGGAGTTTCCTTGATTTAACATAGATGAGCTTTTATAAGGGCAGAAATATTCATGGCCATGTTGTTAGAAATAGGTATTCGACAGGGATGAATGGAATCAAATGGGTGTATTAGTAGCAATCAAGAATTTAAATATCAGGGGCTGGGAAGGTGGCTCAGTGGTAGAGCACTTGCCTTGCATGCATGAGGCCCTGGGTTCGATTCCTCAGCACCACATAAGCAAAAAAGAAAAAAAAGCCGGAACTGGCACTTTGGTTCAAGTGGTAGAGCGCTAGCTTTGAGCTGAAGAGCTGAGGGACAGCGCCCAGGCCCAGGGTTCAGACCCCACAACCGGACCACCCCCCAAAAATTTTAAATATCATTATAATATGTTATAATATGTGATTTAACCATAATTTCATTGTTCCCACTAGGTTTTTGTTGTTGCTGTTATTTATTGTTCATTGGAGGGTGTTGGTTGATGTTTTCAAGAACTTCATAAACATAACATTTGATGTCTTGAGAGAGAATGCAGTTTTGTCATTCACAATACTGTTAATATAATTTTTGTCAGTCATGGGGCTTGAAATGTGGGCCTGGGGGCTGTTCCTCAGCTCTTCAGCTCAAGGCTAATGCTCTACCACTTGAGCCATAGCACCACTTCCACTTTTCTAGTGATTTATTGGAGATAAGTCTCACAGACTTTCCTGCCCAGCCTGGCTTTGAACTATGATCCTCAGATCTCAGCCTCCTGAGTAGCTAGGATTACAAGTGTGAGCCAATGACCCTTGTTAGATTTTGTAAGACAAAAATACATTAAATTTTAGAGAATATTGTGGTGTATAGAGGAGAGGGCAGAAAATGAGTGAAAAATGAGGAAAGAAAATGAAAGAATGGTGACAGAAGCAAAGAGAGACAGAAATTACTAAGATGACAGTAACTGATTTCCAGCATGCAAGCAGAAAGGCTTACTAGCGCTAATGAATGTAACATTTCACACAAAAATGCAGGCTCTTCTGGTATAAATGTACCACATGTATATATGTGATTAGAGTGCAGTTCTCTTTTCACTTACATATTTTCGGTAGAATGAGCTATGACAGGAGTCAGGACACTCTGTGTGGGAAGTCCTCTCACACCCTCCTGCATGGGGGCCTGGGAAGCTTGCTGCAAACACAACTTCTCTGAAATAGAAAGATGTTCACTCTGAGCTAGAGACGGGAGCAAGCCTGCAGGTTCACAGTTCATATTTCTTCATAGTGCATCATGTTCAGAAAAACACTTACATTTTAGTTAAAATATGATCATTAAAATGAAAAACACTTCAGGAACTTATAAGTAAAGTCATACTAGGAAAGGTGAGGGTTTAGCATGTTTTCTCTGATCTCTGTTTTACCCTACCAGCTAAATACTCAATCCTTTATTCCTCAGAGGATCTCATCTAGGTAGATTCTGTACAAGAGATGGAAAAGCAAAATTGCCTTTTATTTTATATGCTTTATTTGGTGGCATTTTTAACAAAGTTGGAGAAATTTCTCTAATTAAAAAATGTAGTTATTTTCTATAATTACTATCCAAATTACTTTCTGCTACTGATGTCCCATATTGGAAAAGGGAAATAAAGTTTAAAAAGAAGGAGACATTTTCAAGTGAAGAATGTGAAATTCTTCTAGAAAGGAAGAATACAAATTTCTGTTCTGCAGAAGAGTGAGACACAGTAATATGTACTTTAGCTCTACTCAATTAGCAAAACAACAATTAGGAAGCACTCCTTTAAAAATTCATAAATTATTTTTTCACTAATTTCTTATATCTAGAAATTTCCTACATATTTGCTTTAGAATACATTTTCTGTTTTACTCCTTTTTTTCTCTTTCACCTTTCCCTTCCTTACTGGGGTGTGAACTCAGGGCCTCATGCTCTGCCTCAGCTTCCTCACTCACGATTGCACCTCCACTTCCAGCTTTTTGCTGGTTAATTGGAAATGGCATATCTTGAACTTCTCTGCTCAGCTTGACTTTGAACTGAGGTCCATAGATTATGGCCTCTTGAGTAGCTAAGGTTACAGACTTGAATAAATAGTATCTTGCCCAGGCTTCTTGCACATATTTTTTCAAGCTTTGCATGGAGACAGAGGAAAAAAATAAAATTAGAAGAAAATTATTTAGCAATTTCTATATATAATACCATGCTAAACATTTTATTTTTATCAATTTAATTTCACAATAATCCTTTAGTGATACTCTTTTACAGTCTGCAATTAAGAAAGGAAACTGCAGTACAGAGAGTTAGAATAATTTATTTGTTTACCCTAATATTAGTACATTACAAAGCTGTTATTAGGCTCTGCAGTGTAATCTGGGATTTAAATTGGAAGAATATCATGCCTATCTCTCTCACAAACACATGTAAATATTTGCTTACCCATGTAGACATACAATCTATACTGCTTGTGTGAATTAACATACTTGGTAAATATTTAACATTCTTTTGAACTTTGTACATGCTTTCAGACAAAAATAAATGAGAGGAGAGAATGGGAAAGGAATGGCGAAGGGGGCCATATTCATGTATATTATATATTATATATAAATATATCTATATTTATATAAAATAAATTATATATAAATATACCTATATTTATAGGTATATAGGCATATTTATATATGATTTACCTATACCTATAAATATAGGTATATTTATATATAATTTACATATACAAATATATATGCATAATTTTTACTGAAGAAAGATTGGTGCCAGTGGCACATACTTATAATCCTCACTACTTAGGAGTTTGAGGTCTAAGGAGAGCAGTTAAATTTAGCCCTGGCAGGAAAGCCTGTGAGACTCTTACCTCCAATTAAATACCAAAAAACCTGGAAATGTAGCTGTAGTGCAAATGGTAGAGCTCTAGTCTTGAGCGCAAAAGCTCTTGGATACCATAGAGGCCCTGAGTTGAAGCACCAGGATGAGCACACATGAGGGGAAACCTTCCCCCCCACACACACAAATGATATAAAGTTATAAACACAAGGGAAAAGTCCAGGACTATATAGATTGAAACAGAGGAGCTTGACTGGCATTGCACTCTCAGTTTGACTTTACATGTCTGAGCTAAATTCTCATGCAGGATGTAAAATGCATTTCTCTATACCAAGAATTATTCAAAAATATTATAAAATGTACAATTTAATTTTTCTACATAAAGGACTTAAATTAAAATTTCTAACACTGGAAGGAAATTAGCCAAGGGAGCTTAAGAACCAGAGACCTGACAGGAAAAGCAGGAACTATATTATGCATTATAAATAAATGAATTCAACAGAAAATTGCTTATACAAGTTTGACTGAACCAAATGAATTAAAGACAGAGCTGAGGTGATTTGTAAATAATAAGTACAAGAAGAAACTATCATCCTTATATCTAGGGAAACAAAAGAAAAATTTTGGGACTACCATGAAGAAGGCTACCAAAAGTGTTCAGAAATCAGAGTTCTAACTTCTAAGGAGAGGTGTTGAAGTTGTGCTACACAGGTACTAGGATATAATTCAGAGCTGGTGGAGAAAGAAGGACTGGAGGCTAGAGGCTGCCCTGCTGCAAGGTGGGATGCTACTCTGAATTGCCCATGACCAGCACAGTTGTAGAGCATATGGGCAGCAAAGATGGTGCTGAGAGGGAGTTGAGTGGGCAGAGCTCAATTTGCTTTACTTTAAGTGCGTAACTAGCCCGTGGAAGTTTAGGTGCATGATAGGGTGTGACTTTTACAGTGATTGGCTCCTTTTCTTCCCCTGCCATGCCACCTGCTCTTTTTGCTTTAAAAAGGGCTTGCTCTGTGTTAATAAACGAGTTTTCCTGCTTGACTTGACCCCCCACTGTGTCTGATTGTCTCCCAGACTAAGGGAGGCTGGGGAATGGGCAAGTGGCCACACTTACCTTTCTTTTTGTTTTTTTTAATTTTTTTTTTATTTTATTTGAGAACATACTGTACAGAGGGCCTACAATTACATGGGCAGGATAATGCATACATTTCTTACCAAGCATTGCAGCCTCCTCCTTTGTTTACCCTTCACCTCCTTTCCCAGCCTCCCCCCTCCCCCCACCCAATTATACCCCCCTCCCCCCCCACACCGACATTGTAAAGCTGGTTTTGACATGACATTTTGTACTTCTCATTGTTGCAACAGGTCCACCTGAATCCTTAAACGACTTGTTTGTCCCCATCTCCTCCACATGTTATACTGACATCAAATATAGTGAAAGCGGGGGTTACACTGTGGGGGAGGGACATACAAAGCAACAAAGAAATAATCTTATAAATGCGTTAGAAACACATGCATGAAAGAAACGAAAACATTAAAATACATATTTAAGGGTTCATTTTCCTAACATCACATTATCTGACCTTTTCCACTTGACTCATACCTATACTAGATATTGCAAATAAGGGAAGCCATGGGACCTATGCTTCTTTGGGCCTGGCTTACTTCACTTAATATAATTTTTTCCAAACCTTTCCATTTCCTAACAAATGGGGAAATGTCATACTTTCTGATGGAGGCATAGAATTCCATTGTGTATATATACCACATTTTCTTGATCCATTCATCTACTGAGGGGCATCTGGGTTGGTTCCATATCTTAGCTATGGTAAATAATGCTGCAATAAACATAGTTGTGCTGGTAGCTTTAGTGTGGTCTTGTTTGTAAACATTTGGGTAAATGCCCAAAAGTGGGATTGCTGGATCATAGGGGAGTTCTATGGAGGAACCTCCATACTGCTTTCCAAAGTGGTTGAACAAGTTTACATTCCCACCAACAATGAAGTAATGTTCCTTTCTGTCCACATCCCCTCCAGCATCAGTTGTTGTTAGAGTTCTTGATTTTTGCTGTTCTAACTGGAGTGAGGTGATATCTCAATGTTGTTTTGATTTGCATTTCTTTTATGGCTAGGGATGTTGAACATTTCTTCATGTGTCTATTGGCCATCCTTCTTTCTTCTTCAGAGAAGCTTCTCTTTAACTCTTTCGCCCACTTATTTATTGGGCAGTTGTTTCTTTGAGGATTTGTTGTTGGGTGGTTTAATTTTTTGAGTTCCAAGTATATTTTAGATATGAGACCCTTGTCCGTTGTATGGCTAGTAAAGATCCTCTGACCCTATCCATCTTTCGTGAGACAGACGAAGACCCGACACACAGTAGGTTCACATAGAATAGAGGGATGCATTTTCCCTTTCAGCCTTGCAATTTCTTCTAGCAGTTGGAAGTTTTAGTGAGAAATTACAGTTGTTTATAGTGTCTCCAACTGAAGATCACATAGTATTGATTAGCAATGTAGACTGGATATAATGTGATAATAGTTTAATAACCATGAAATTCAGTTTATAGATATTAAACCTCATTATAACTCAGTTTTCTAATTTTTGCATTTTGGAATGTACTTTAAAATGATATAAATATTAAACATGCATATGTGTTCCTTACAACAATGGTGTATATTAAGTGTTCAAAATGCTAGCTATTAAAATAAATTTTGTCTATTAAATTCTCTAAGATATCCAAGAAATTCATTGGGATAGAAAAGAACAATTTTTTAAACCTATTCTATAGAAAAGGAGTAAATCAATATTAAAATTCTAGGGCTGGGAAGGTGTCTTGCCTTGCATGCGTGAGGACCTGGGTTCGATTCCTCAGCACCACCCAAACAGAAAAAGCCAGAAGTGGTGCTGTGGCTCAAGGGGTAGAGCGCTAGCCTTGACCTGAAGAACTGAGGGACAGCACCCAGGCCCAGATTTCAGGCCCCATGATGGACAAAAAAAGAAAAAAAAATCAAACTTTCAGAATAAGTTTGAAGCGAGAGTGCCTACAGCATTTTAATGAGCCATGTTCTGTGTATGAGAGCCCTGTGAGCAGAGTTTCATATATGAAACCTAAAGAGCAGGTATGTATGAAGCAATCCCAACACTTCTGTTAAAATCCACAATAAAGACAAGTGATATCACTACAACCCCTGCTTTGGGACATTCCTCTTTATTAAAAGTTAAATATGAAATGGTGACATTAACCAAGAAGCATTGTACTTACACTCTGACCTATGGAATTGTAAGCCTGTTGTACAAATAATTAATAATAACAGTAAAAAATAAAAAATAAGAATTGATACTTCTAATAATATCACAACATGTATAAAAATGTATGCTTTACCTCACTATTGTCGAAAGTGGTTATTAGAAAAAAAAACATTCCTTACGTTTTCCATTGATGGAAGATTGAAGGTTCATGGAGAAAAACAAAACAAAATAAAATGCGCTGCTTAACTATATATATAAATGGACGTTTTATTTTAGAAACCTAATAAAAGCAACAATTAGATTAGTCAAGTAGTTTTATTGAATACATTAATTTATATTTATTTGAAAATACTACATTTAGTATTCTTAGCATAGAAAAAACAACAGATATTTATTAAAAGTCACAGTTTCTACAAATTAATGATTTTAATTAGAAGGGTAATCATAAAATAAGTGCTATCACATTTTCAAGATTAGAAAAGATCTTGAGAATGTTTTTTAATGTAGTGAATTTAAAGTGACATAAACATTTATAGCTAAAGTCAATTATTCTTCCAGTTTAGCATGTTGATTTAGTTATGCTATAATAATTATATATTTCTCAAGTCCTCTTACTTTTCTATAAATTAACAATTTAAGCAATTTAAAAAATAGTTTCATTTCTTCTAAGGAATACACCTGGTTTTGGAAAGATTTTTCATCTAAAATAAAGGCATAAGTATTAGTAACACTGCTCAGTGATTAATATAGATAAAAGGTTATGTGTATTGTTATACATTTGAGCTCCTCTACAGATTAATGTAACATTTCTTAGTTTACAGCTTTCATAGAAGAATGTGAATTAAATTTAAAGTGTAGCTATCACAGGGTATACTCAAAGAATAAAGTCATATTGTCAATGAAGTTTTGTTAATTTGTTTTCAGTAAAACATTCTGAGCTTAGACCCAGTCCTATGCATGTTTATCATACATGCATATCCACACATGCTGACATGAGAATGTGCACCCTACTAATGTTCCTTGCCTATATTCTACACCAATGCAAATACAGACACTGAGCTGTATGTGTAAAGTTGACACTAACAATTAATGACAAATGCATGTATGACTAGTCTCTACAAGCATGGGTCCCACATGTTGCCTTCAGCCAATGGCGAAGGGAAAATATTTTTTTAATGTGTCTACTGAAAATATGATTGTTTAGTTGATATCATCTCCTAAGAAAAACAATGTGACAATTTCTAATTGTACACTATTTACATGTAGTTAACACTATACATATCCAAGAGATGGCCTAAAATATACAAGAGGATGGAAGTAGATGCAATGCATGTACTTCTCCATATTTTACAGGAGATTGAGCATCTGCAAATCTTATTTTCCAGGGAAATCCTAAAACCAATCCATTGTGAATTCTGAGAGACCATTGAAAGAAAATGACTTCTCAAAAATAAGCACATAGTCATGTATAAACATGAAAAAATACTTATAAACACAAGTAATATATTATATATAATAATATATGAAAAGACGCAACATAGTTATTGCTTTAAGTTAGAAAATTGTTGTTCACCACAAGCAATAAAATTAGAACTCAACACTAAAAGCGGTGAAAGAAAGTCCTGTAATACATGGAAGCTGAACAACACACTGTTGAATCACCAGTGGGTCATGAAATAAATTAGAAAGGAAATGCAAATGTTCATGATATTCAACAAAAATGAACGCACAAATTAAAAGCTTGTCTGAGACACAGCAAAGGGAGTACTCAGAGGCAAGTTTATAGCTCTGAGTTGCTACATCAGCAAATTGAAGATTTGAAACCAACAATTTCATGAGACATCAGAACCTCCTAGAAAAAGAGCAGCAAGCTAAACCCCAAGCCAGTAGACGGAAACAAATAATAAAAAATAAATCAGAATTAAATAAATTAGAATCCCGCCCCTCCAAAAAAAAAAACCTGAGAAAGAATCAACCAAAGATTGCTTCTTCAAAAAAAAAATTATCAAAATTGTAAGACCCCTAGCAAATCTTATCAGAAAAAGACAAGAACACACTCAAATAAACAAATTCACAGATGAGAATGGAAACATCACCACAGAAACAACAAAGACTCAAAACATCATAAGGGAATACTTCTGAAACCTTTATGCTAATAAGTTTGAGAACCTGGAAGAAATGGACGATTTTCTAGCAAATATCATTATGCCAAAACTAAAGCAAAATGAGTTAAACCAACTTGACAGACCTATATCAAGCATAGAAATAGAAACAACAATAAGAGACCTCCTATCTAAGAAGAGCCCAGGACTGGATGGATTTACAGAGAAATTCTACAAGGCCTTCAAAGCAGAACTCACACCAATACTAAACCAAATCTTCAATGAAATTGAAAGAGAAAGTTCACTACCAAACTCTTTCTATGAAGCCACCATAACCCTCATCCAAAAACCAGGCAGGGAATCATCAAAGAAAGACAACTGTACACCTATTTCTTTGCTGCACATTGATGCAAAACTTTTCGACAAAATTTTGGCCAATCAACTTCAATAATTCATGAAAAAAATCTTACACCTCACTCAAAAAAGATTCATTTCAGGGATGCAAACCGGGTACAATATACACAAATCAATTAATATAAACCATCACATCAGCAAGAGCAAACACATGAAGCACATGATTATCTCAAATGGATGCAGAAAAAGCATTTGACAAGATCCAACACTCCTTTATGATGAAGGCTCTGGTTAAACTGGGAATCCATGAAACATTCCTCAATATCATAAAGATTGTGTGTGACAAACCTACAGCCAACATTATACTTAATGGTGAAAAACTAAAGCCATTTCCTCCTAACTCAGGAACGAGATAAGGATGTCCACTCTCTCCACTCCTCTTCAATTTAGTATTAGAATGCCTATCTACAGCAATAAAACAAGATGCAAACATAAAGGGGATCCAAGTAGGGAAAGATGAAGTAAAACTCTCCCTCTTTGCAGATGACATGATTTTGTATTTAAAGAATCTCATGGACTCCACTCCAAAATTACTTGAGCTGATTGGAAACTTTGGCAAAGTAACAGGGTATAAAATTAACCCTCAAAAATCAATGGCTTTTCTGTATGCCAACAATGAGAAGACCATGGCTGATATCAGGAAAGCAACTCCCTTTGTAATAGCCCCACAACAAAATTAAAAACTTAGGTATTAATTTAACTAAAGTAGTGAAGGACCTCTCTGATGAAAACTTTAAAAACCTGAAAAAGGAAATCAAATCAGAACTTAGGAAGTAGAAAAATCTCCCATGCTCCTGGATTAGAGGATGAACATTGTGAAAATGGCAATTATTCCAAAGGCAATCTACAAATTCAATGTGATACTTATCAATATTCCAACCTCATTCTTCAATGAAATACAAGATGCAACCAAAAATCAATATAGAATAATAAACGATCCTGAATAGGAAAAGTGATCCTTAGCAGAAAGAACATTGCTGGAGGAATATCAATACCAAATTTCAAACTCTACTACAAAGCCATAGTAATCAAAACAGCTTTGTACTAGCACAAGAATAGACCTGAGGACCAATGGAATAGAAATGAAAACCCCAAAATGAACCCACAGAACTAATCTTTGATAAGGGAGCTTTAAAAAAAAGAAGATGAAGAAAGACACCCTCTTCAGTAAATGGTACTGGCAAAATTAGTAAATCACTTGTAGAAAACTAGAACTACATCCTTATATATCACCCTACATCAGAATCAACTCCAAATGGATCAAAGACCTTGGAATCAAAGCAGACATCCTGAAAACATTACAAGAAGGAATATGAGAAACGCTTGGTCTCCTTGGCACAGGTCGAAATTTTCTTAATAGAGACCCAGAAACTCAACAAATCAAAGAAAGGTTGAACAAACGGGATTGCATGAAATTGCAGAGCTTCTGCATGGCAAAGGACATAACTAGCAAGATCAAAAGAAAGCCCACGGATTGGGATAAGATCTTCACTAGCCATACAACAGACACTGGTCTCATATCTAAAATATACCTGGAACTCAAAAAATTAAATCCCCCAACAACAAATCTTCAAAGAAACAACTGCCCAATATGTAAGTGGGCTAAAGACTTTAAGAGAAACTTCTCTGAAAAGGAAATAAGAATGGCCAAGAGGCACATGAAGAATTGCTCAACTTCTCTAGCCATAAAAGAAATGCAAATCAAAACCAACATTGAGATTCCACCTCTCCCCAGTTAGAATGCCTATAATCAAGAACTCTAATAACAACAGATGCTGGAGGGGATGTGGACAGAAGGGAACATGATTGTATTCTTGGTGGTAGTGTAAACTTGCTCAGCCATTCAAAAGACTCCACATAGAGCTCATCTATGACCTAGCAATCCCAATTTGGGACACTTACTCAAACGATCAGTAACAAGCCCAGGCTAAAGCTCCTATCACAACTATGTTTATTGCAGCATTATTTACCATAGCTAAGATAAGGAACCAACCCAGATGCCCCTCAGTAGATGAATGGATCAAGAAAATGTGATACACACACACACACACACACACACACACACACACACACACACACACACACACACATATACAATGGTATCCTATGCCTCCATCAGAAAGAATGACATCTACCCCTTTGTTAGGAAATGGAAAGACTTGGAAAAAATTATATTAAGTGAAGTAAACTAGTCCCAAAGAAACATAGATCCTATGGTTTCCCTTATTTGCAATAATTAGTACTTGTCTAACACAAGCAGACAAGGTCAAAAGCTATGTACATATGACCATATAAGATGATGTTGAGTGAAATGAAAACTAAGATCAGGACACAAATATTTTTTTTCTTGCTTGTTATTTTTTCTAATGAATTTACAATGTACCATGTCATTTTTATGTTTGTTTGTTTGTTCCTCCTCCACGGTATAACCCCTGTTTTCACTGCATCTTGTAGTTTGGCGAGAGGAAGGGAAAAAATAAAATGCTTAAATAGGGATACAGGTTGACCCATTGTAACAATGACATGTACAAGACACTATGTTGAAAACAAATTCTACAACTTCGAGGGGGGTGGTATTTGTGGAGGTGGGAGGGAAGGGATTGTAGGGGGAAAACAAAGGAAGAGGCAACAATGCTCGATAGGAATTGTACTCATTACCCTGCTCATGTAACTGTAACCTCTCTGTATAGCATTTTTATAACCAAAAACATAAAAAAGGAAATGTTCGTGTTCAGAAACTCAGAAACTCAATAAGAGCACTATTGAAACCAAAAATTTTCAGCATTAATTGCCAGATATTTGGCAATTTGTCAAAAGTCTTTAATAATCTTCCATGAATTTTAATCAATGAAAACAGCCAAATTGTGTAAAAAGCCACCTGTTTTGTCATGTTTTAAATTTCCCTCTACCCAATTTTCCCTGTCCAACTGTTTGGCTGCCACATCAGTAGAAAGACCAATAATCTGACATCCAACCAGAGGTCCTAAAATGAGACTGAAGTTGCTGTAAAAGGCCCGTTTCTAGAGACTTTTCATGATCGGATCTGTCTACTGGTCCCTGAAAGACCAAATACCCAGGGCTGTCTTTATTAAGCCGACTGAAACTTGCCTCTTGCCAACAAACCTTTCCAGATCTTTTAACAAAAGGAATCAAAGATAATTTTGGATGGTGCATCCAACTGAGGTGGTAGATAGCATAACAGAGAAAACGACAATTTGCTATGCAAGTATTTGAAAGAACATGGGGATTTTGATGTCCATAGAAGATTTGAACTAACTTGGGCATACTAGTGGAAGTTAAAAAGCTATGGGCTTCTAACTCTATCCATTTTGCACATAGAACCATCATGTGACAAAGTGTTTTTTTTTTAATAATATGCCAGGGCTGGTATGTAACTCAGTAGCACTTAAGTACTATGTCCAGGGTTCAATCCCCAGTACCAAAATAAAAGACAAAAAATACAGTTAAAAATAATAAGCAATATTGAAAATAAGCCTTGACTCCACACTGCAGCCTGCAATCCCAAGGTAAAACTTTGACCCACTTCATACATCCTGTCTTCCCAATGGAAATGGCAGTAGTGCAGGTCAGAGAGTCAGGACAGATGAGACAGGGAGCTCAGAGTCGGACGTCAGTGAAAAAGCCCAACTGCTTGCTATCCATAGTGATGCCTGGAAAGTGCCCTTGGGGTCCCTGGTCTAGGAGTGTTGACACTTGCTACCCTAGAATGCAAAGTGCAAGATAAATGCAAGAAACTCTTGGAATTCTTATAGATTCTTTTCAATAGAGTGCTTCAAATATTTTATTTGAAGAGACTAAATAGCAAAAGGCCAAGTACACAAAAAAATGGTGGAGGGAGACTGGAGGAAGATGGTGGAACAGAACCTGTAGGCTACACAAGCTCTCACATAGAAACCAGTTTTAGTGTTCCAGTGAACAGTCCTTGGCTAGAGAATCACACTAAGTGTGCCATCCATTACAGTACAGAGAGTTTGGCCAGAGAGGGAAAATCCAGGCATCTTGGTCAAGGAGACAGATCTGAGCACTTGCTGGTAGCTGAGGCTATGGCGGCTGCAGCGTCATCCATGGCCACCATACCAACAGAAAATCCGGGAAAAAGGTACCAGATGTGGCATGTGAAAATTCTACTCATCACCAGCAAGAACTGACAAGGAATAGAAACATTCATACTGTAGACCACAGACCAGGGATGGCCCAGAAACCAAGTCTGGCTTGAGTAGAACCCTGATATTTTCACTCCTCATGGAGCCCCAGTGGGAAGGCTTCTCCTCCCCTACCACCAGAGAAGATGCCCATGTTCTATACTGACAAAGGGCCAGCTGAGCAGCTAGCTAAAACTCAGGCCTTTGAAGAATACAAAAGAGTCATTTATCAGGTCACAGGAACCTGACTTGACCTGCCAGAATCAACTCCACCCAGGAGAAAGTCACCCCACTGAGGGAGAGAGGGCTCTGCCCTGGGAGGGAGGAGTGACTTTCTTCACTGGGTAAACAGAGCCAGAGGCTGCCCCTCCCTTCCACAGCCTAGACAAACAATTGAAACTCAGTAAACATAAACCCTGTAATGGCTCCAGGTTGGGCTCTGTGAGTGTCTCAGAAGCTAGCCTTTCAGGGAAAATATACTGATTTCTGATAGGCCTCAACCCTACCTAGAACCTAGCCTCATCACAGCAACTCCAAACTAGAGGAAACAGCCATCTCCCTCAAAGCAGATCTCCCTCCCACTGAACTAGCCTAGGAGGAGGATCACAAAGTCCTGGGTAAGGCAGAGCTGTCTGCTTGCACAACAAACCAATTGAAGAAACCAATCAAACCACAGGAAAACCAAACACCAAAAGCAGACCAGAAACTCCACCAAGAGACTGGTTACGGCATATGGGACATACAAGATCAATTCCCCCACCCCCCAAAAAAATCAAAAACTCTTTTTCTACCTATTTATTATCATTATTATTTGTTTTCTTTTTTTTTTCTTTCATGATTTTTATTTTAGGAGTGTGTGTGTTGTGTGTGTGTGTGTGTGTGTGTGTGTGTGTGTGTGTGTGTGTGTGTGTGTGTGTGTGTGTGTGTGTGTTTAGATCTCTTTTGATCATTTGGTCCTTTTTTCCTTTTTCTTTTTCTTTTTTCTTTCTCTCTTTTTTGTGTGACTTAATTGCTGTTCTGATCATACCCAGATATATACCCATCGGTGATTATTAGACATTATCCTTTTCTGTACATACTTAATCCTGACACTTATTCCTCAATTCATAACCTCTTAACTTCTTTAATAGTAGTATTATTTCCTTATACCTACATAACGTTCAATTATTCCAATTTTAAGAATTTTTATATTTTTTTCATTTTTTCCTTTTTATCTTTCCCCTCCTCTCATGCTGTCCTTTTCTTCTTTCAATATCATTCCTTTATAATTATATTAGTTAAATGTTTCATTTTTTTAATTTAAATTTTTGTTTTTCCATTTTTTTAACCTCTCTCGTATTATTCTGTCCTATCCATTTCCATCTCTGAGATTAGGACTTGGTTAAATTCACTCTCCTTTTACCTCTTCACAACCCTCTAATCCTATTTTCACCCACAATTATCCATAAACCTAATAATTTCTGGTTTGCTGAATCCTTCTTTAAGGTTCTTAGCCTATTAATCCATAGTTGTTTGATGTTCAATAGATTGTATCCGTCGAACTAGATTGTATCTGCAGATATTTTGACTGGGCAACTACAAGGACTGTGGTTGTTGCTTGCCTTACTATAGTGTTCTAGCACAAAATTGGTGATACTTTCATACAAAATGGACTGAATAAGCTGGAGAAACACAAGAAAAATAATAAGTCTGAGTATCTCAGCTCTCACTTAGGATAATCAAGTGACAGAACAGTTAATGAATAATCCAGTGGAGAGTTCCCAAACCCCTCTACAAACACTACTGGTAAACATGGTGAATGAAAAGACTGAAAACCTACAAGGACTCAGTGTGACTGTGATAGGGAGCCAGACAAGGCAAACCATAGATTAATACAGGAACTTCACGAGCATGTTGAGGCTACCCAAAAATTAATAAATGAATCTCCTGAGTGTGAGGAAGCTATTAAAAGATTAATACAGGAATTGTGTAAGCATGCTGAGAATAGTCAAAGAGATATATCGGAATGGCATAAGTGTGAGGAAGCTAATCAAAGAGTAACACAGGAATTGTGAGAGCAGGATGAGAATAGACAAAGATCAATAGAGGCATTCATGGAATCCATAAACAGACAGCTGAAGGAATCCAGGGATGCCACAAAGAAAATGCTGAATGGATCCCTTCAGAAGGAAAGGGAATACAAGGAAACTATAACCAATCAACTAAGTGATTTGAGAATAAACACTGAACACCAAATTAATAAAGTAAAGAAATTCGTACACGATCTAAAACAAAGTTCCAGTGAAGAATTTGAAGCCATCAAAGGAGACCAATTAGAAGAAAAGGAAATTAAAAAAACAAAGTAGAAAGTCTTCATAGTAGGTTAGACCATCAGAAGATCGAATCTCGGGGATTGAAGACAGCCTAGATATTATGGAGAAAGTATATACAGCTATCCAAGACAAATCTAAGAATTATGACAGCTCTATTCAATATCTGGAAGATACCAACAGAAGGTCTAAACTGAGGATAATGGGTGTAGGGGAACACCTAGAAACAGAAGTTAACGGTCTAGAATATTTATTTAACAGAATCCTAGCACAGAAATTCCCAAACATGCAAAAAGATAGGCCTATTCAGATGCAAGAAGCTTTTATAACCCCAAATAGTTGAGACCAGAACATGATCTGCAACGGATCAACTCAGACCATGGAAAGGACCCTTAAAACTGTCAAGGAGAAAAGATCAATTGCCTATAAAGGGAAACCAATTAGAATCACCTCAGATTTCTCAGCAGATAAGTAAATCAAAGAAGAGCCTGGAATGATGTATGCCACGCTCTAAAGCCGAAGAAATATCAACCAAAAATACTGTACTCAGCTAAATTTTCTTTCATAACCAAAGGTCAAATAAAAACATTCCATAGCAAAGAAAAATTGAATCAATATATCTCCACCAAATCAGCCCTACAAACGATACTTAAAAGATGTCCTACACATAGAAAACCAACAGAAAACCAACAAGACCACAATAAAGGCCAAGAAACAGCCCCCAAACAGAGAATACAAGAATCATAGATCATACCCAGTTGCCACAGTCCCCAAGAAGGTAGATAACATGGCAGGACCTACAAACACCTCTCAGTCCTAGCTCTCAATATTAATGGATTTAACTCTCCAGTTAAGCAACATAGACTGTCTAGTTGAATTAAAAAGCAAGATTCATCGGTCTGCTGCCTTCAATAGTCACTCCTTACTCATAAAAACAAACATATTCTGAAAGTGTTAGGCTGCATTAACATCTACTAAGCAAAAGGCCCCATAAACAGGTGGAAGTTGCAATCCTAATATCAGATAAAATATACTTCAAATTAAAATTAGATAAAGAAGGTCATTACATTCTAAGGGATCTGTCCTTGAGGAGGATATTACTTCTAAATATCTATTCACCAAACAACGGAGCACCCAAATTTATCCAAGAAACACTACTTTCGCTCAAATCTCACATCGATCAAAAGACATTAATTGTCAGGGATTTTAACACACCACTATCCCCACTAGATAAATCAACATGGTAAAAACTCAACAGAAAAACCACATATCTAAACAAGTGTATAGATCAACTAGATTTAGCAGATGTCTACATCAGCAACATCAGAATACCCATTCTTCTCAGCAGCACCTAGAATATTTTCTAAAATATACCACATTTTAGGTCACAAAGCAAACTTGTCCACATTCAGAAACATTGACCTTGAATTCTTTCAGACGACAAGGGAATAAAATTAGAACTCAACATCAAAAGCCACCAAAGAAAGTCCAGTAACACATGGAGGCTGAACAACACACTGTTGAATCACCACTGGGTCATGGAAGAGATTAAAAAGGAAATTCAAATGTTCATGGTATTAAACAAAAATGATCACACAAATTACCAGCGCCTCTAGGACACAGCAAAGGAAGTATTCAGAGGCAAGTTTATAGCTTTGAGTTCCTACATGAATAAATTGGAGAGATCTGAAACCAACAATTTCATGAGACATCTGAACCTCCTTGAAAAAGAGCAGCAGGGTGAGCGCTTTACCACTGAACCAACTTGTTCAACCACTTTTAAGGTTCCTCAAAAGACTCCACATAGAGCTCCCCTATGGCCCAGCAATCCCACTTTTGGGCATTTACCCAAATGTTCACAAACAAGACCACACTAAAGCTACCAGCATGACTATGTTTATTGCAGCATTATTTACCATAGCTAAGATATGGGACCAACCCAGATGCCCCTCAGTAGATGAATGGATCAAGAAAATGTGGTATATATACACAATGGAATTCTATGCCTCCATCAGGAAGAATGTCATTGCCCCATTTGTTAGGAAATGGAAAGACTTGGAAAAAATTATATTAAGTGAAGTAAGCCAGGCCCAAAGAAACATAGGTCCCATGGTTTCCCTTATTTGCAATATCTAGTATATGTCTAAGTCAAGCAGAAAAGGTCATAAGGTGATGTTAGGGAAATGAACCCTAAGATATGTATTCAAATATTTATTTTTCTTTCATGCGATTTTTTCTAACACATTTATAAGATTATTTCTTTGTTGCTTTGCAACAAAGTATAACCCCTACTTTCACTGTATTTGATTTCGGTATAATTTGTTTAGGGGAAGGGGAAAAACAAATCCTTTAAATGGGGATACAAGTGGACCCATTGCAACAATGAGATGTACAAGTCGTTATGGTACGGGGGGGGGGGGAGCGGGGAGGATTGGGTGGAGGGGGTGGGGGAGGATGGGAAGAGCTGGGAAGAGGAAATAAAGGAGGAGGCTACAATGCTTGATAAGAAATGTACTCATTATCTTGCCCATGTAATTGTAACCCCTCTGTACAGTATTTTCACAATAAAAAAGAAAAGAAAAGAAAAAGAGAAGCAGGATAAACACCAATCCAGTAGACTGAAAGAAATAATTAAAATTAAATCAGAATTAAATGAATTAGAATAAAAAAAACATAGAATCCAACAAATGAAGAGTTGGTTCTTCGAAAAAATTAACAAAATAGACAGACCCTTAGCAAATCTTATCAGAAAAAGAAGAGAACAGACCCAGATAAACAAACTCAGACATGAGACTGGAAACATCACCAGAGAAACAAACAAGACTGGAAACATTACAAGGGAATACTTCTGAAACTTTTATGCTAATAAGTTTGATAACCTGGAAGAAATGCATGATTCCTTAGCAATATGTACATGCCAAAACTAAACCAAGATGAGTTAAACCAAGTTAATATACCCATATCAAGCATAGAAATAGATACAGCCTCAAGAGACCATCTAAGAAAAGCCCAGGACCGGATGGATTTACAGTGGAATTCGTCAAGGCCTTCAAAGCAGAACTCACACGAATATTCCTCCAACTCTTCAATGAAATTGAAAGAGAAAGTACACTACCACACTCTGTTTATGCAGCCATCATAACCCTCTTCCCAAAACTAGGCAGGGACTCATCAAAGAAAGAGAATTATACACCAATTTCTTTTTTTTTTTTAATTTTATTTTATTTTATTTGAGAACATACTGTACAGAGGGCCTACAATTACATGGGCAGGATAATGCATACATTTCTTACCAAGCATTGCAGCCTCCTCCTTTGTTTACCCTTCACCTCCCTTCCCCGTCTCCCCCCTCCCCCCAACCAATTATATCCCCCTCCCCCCACCCAATTATACCCCCCTCCCCCCCGACAGCGACATTGTAAAGCTGGTTTTGACATGACATTTTGTACTTCTCATTGTTGCAACAGGTCCACCTGAATCCTTAAACGACTTGTTTGTCCCCATCTCCTCCACATGTTATACTGACATCAAATATAGTGAAAGCAGGGGTTACATTGTGGGGGAGGGACATACAAAGCAACAAAGAAATAATCTTATAAATGCGTTAGAAACACATGCATGAAAGAAACGAAAACATTAAAATACATATTTAAGGGTTCATTTTCCTAACATCACATTATCTGACCTTTTCCACTTGACTCATACCTATACTAGATATTGCAAATAAGGGAAACCATGGGATCTATGCTTCTTTGGGCCTGGCTTACTTCACTTAATATAATTTTTTCCAAACCTTTCCATTTCCTAACAAATGGGGAAATGTCATTCTTTCTAATGGAGGCATAGAATTCCATTGTGTATATATACCACATTTTCTTGATCCATTCATCTACTGAGGGGCATCTGGGTTGGTTCCATATCTTAGCTATGGTAAATAATGCTGCAATAAACATAGTTGTGCTGGTAGCTTTAGTGTGGTCTTGTTTGTAAACATTTGGGTAAATGCCCAAAAGTGGGATTGCTGGATCATAGGGGAGTTCTATGTGAAGTCTTTTGAGGAACCTCCATACTGCTTTCCAAAGTGGTTGAACAAGTTTACATTCCCACCAACAATGAAGTAAGGTTCCTTTCTGTCAACATCCCCTCCAGCATCTGTTGTTGTTAGAGTTCTTGATTTTTGCTGTTCTAACTGGAGTGAGGTGATATCTCAATGTTGTTTTGATTTGCATTTCTTTTATGGCTAGGGATGTTGAACATTTCTTCATGTGTCTATTGGCCATCCTTCTTTCTTCTTCAGAGAAGCTTCTCTTTAAGTCTTTTGCCCACTTATTTATTGGGCAGTTGTTTCTTTGAGGATTTGATGTTGGGGGGTTTAATTTTTTGAATTCCAAGTATATTTTAGATATGAGACCCTTCTCCGTTGTATGGCTAGTAAAGATCTTCTCCCAATCGGTGGGCTTTCTATTGATCTTGCCAGCTATGTCATTTGCCCTGCAGAAGCTCTGCAACCTTATGAAATCCCATTTGTCCAACCTTTCTTTGATTTGTTGTGCTTCCGGGTCTCTATTCAGAAAATTTCGGCCTGAGCCAAGGAGACCTAGGGTTTCTCCTATTCCATCCTGTAATGTTTTCAGAGTGTCTGCTTTGAGTTCAAGGTCTTTGATCCATTTGGAGTTGATTCTGGTGCAGGGTGATATATAGGGATCTAGCTTTTGTTTTCTACATGTAGTTAACCAATTTTGCCAGCACCATTTACTAAAGAGGCTGTCTTTCTTCCATTCTATTGTTTTAGCTTCCTTATCGAAGATTAGATGGTTATAGGTCTGTAGGTTCATTTCTGGGTTTTCAATTCTATTCCATTGGTCCTGAGGTCTGTTCTTATGCCAATACCAAGCTGTTTTGATTACTATGGCTTTATAGTAGAGTTTGAAATTTGGTATTGATATTCCTCCAGCAGTGTTCTTTCCGTTGAAGAGTGTTTTTGCTATTCGGGGTCTTTTATTGTTCCATATGAATTTTTGGATTGCCTCTTCTATTTCCTTGAAGAATGAGGGTGTAATTTTGATAGGTATCGCATTGAATTTGTAGATAGCCTTGGGAAGTATTGCCATTTTTACGATGTTAATCTTGCCAATCCAGGAGCATGGGAGGTTTTGCCATTTTTTAAGTTCTGTGTTGATTTCCTTTTTCAAGATTTTAAAGTTTTCATCATAGAGGTCCTTCACTTCTTTGGTTAAGTTAATTCCAAGTATTTTATTTTTTGTGGGTCTATTACAAATGGAGTTGCTTTCCTAATTTCAGCCACACTTTTCTCATTGTTGGCATACAGAAAAGCCATTGATTTTTGGGGGTTAATTTTATAACCTGCTACTTTGCCAAAGTTTTGAATCAGCTTGAGTAATTTGGGAGTGGAGTCTATGGGATTCTTTAAATACAAGATCATGTCATCTGCAAAGAGGGAGAGTTTTATTTCTTCTTTCCCTATTTGGATCCCCTTTATGTCTGCATCTTGTCTTATTGCTGTAGCTAGGCATTCTAATACTAGATTGAAGAGAAGTGGAGAGAGTGGGCATCCTTGTCTTGTTCGTGAGTTAAGAGGAAATGCCTTTAGTTTTTCACCATTGAGTATAATGCTGGCTGTAGGTTTGTCATATACAGCCTTTATTGTATTGAGGAATGTTCCATGGATTCCTAATTTTTCCAGAACCTTCATCATAAAGGGGTGTTGGATCTTGTCAAATGCTTTTTCTGCATCTATTGAGATAACCATGTGGTTCTTATTCTTGCTCCTATTGATGTGATGAATAATATTAATTGATTTGCGTATATTGAACCAGCTTTGCATCCCTGAAATGAATCCTGTTTGGTCGTGGTGTATGATTTTTTGGATGAATTGTTGAAGTCGATTGGCCAAAATTTTGTTGAGAAGTTTTGCATCAATGTTCATCAAAGAAATGGGTCTATAGCTCTCTTTCTTTGATGAGTCCCTGCCTGGTTTTGGGATGAGGGTTATGATGGCTTCATAGAATTCGTTCGGTAGTGAGCTTTCTCTTTCAATTTCTTTGAAGAGTTGGAGGAGTATTGGTGTGAGCTCTGCTTTCAAGGCCTTGTAAAATTCCGCTGTAAAACCATCTGGTCCTGGACTTTTCTTAGCTGGGAGGTCTCTTATTGCTTTTTCTATTTCAATGCTTGATATGGGCCTGTTAAGCTGGTTTAACTCATCTTGGTTTAGTTTTGGCATGTCAATATTTGCTAGGAAAAGGTCCATTTCTGTCAAGTTCTCAAACTTATTAGCATAAAGTTTTGAGAAGTATTCCCTTATAATGTTCTGAATCTTGGTTGTTTCCGTGGTGATGTTTCCATTCTCATCTCTGAGTTTATTAATTTGGGTGTGTTCTCTCCTTTTTCTGATAAGGTTTGCTAAGGGTCTGTCAATTTTGTTAAGTTTTTTGAATAACCAACTCTTTGTTTTGTTGATTCTTTCTATAGTTTTTTTGGATTCTAATTCATTTAATTCTGATTTAATTTTGATTATTTCTTTCCGTCTATTGGATTGGGGTTTATCTTGCTGCTCTTTTTCAAGGAGGTTTAGATGTGTCATTAAATTGTTAGTTTCCGATCTCTCCAATTTGTTGATGTAGGAGCTCAGAGCTATAAACTTGCCTCTGAGTACTGCCTTTGCTGTGTCCCAGAGGAGCTGGTAATTTGTGTGCTCATTTTTGTTGAATAGCATGAACATTTGAATTTCCTTTCTAATCTCTTCCATAACCCACTCATGATTCAGCAGTGTGTTGTTCAGCCTCCATGTGATACCGGACTTTCTTTGGTGGCTTTTGGTGTTGAGTACTAATTTTATTTCTTTGTGGTCAGAGAGAATGCAAGGTATATCTTCAATGTTTCTGAATTTAGACAAGTTTGCTTTGTGGCCTAAAATGTGGTCTATTTTAGCAAACGTTCCATGTGCTGCTGAGAAGAACGTGTATTCTGATGCTGCTGGGTGAAATGTTCGGTAAATGTCTGTTAAGTCTAGTTGATCTATGCAGCTGTTTAGATCTGTGGTTTCTCTGTTGAGTTTTTGCCGAGTTGATCTATCTAGTGGGGAGAGTGGTGTGTTAAAATCCCCAACAATTAATGTCTTTGGATCTATATGGGATTTGAGGGAAAGTAGTGTTTCTTGGATAAATTTGGGTGCTCCATTGTTTGGCGTATAGATATTTACAATTGTAATATCCTCCTGAAGGAGAGATCCTTTAATTAGTATGTAGCGACCTTCTTTATCTCTTCTCACAAATTTTAATTTGAAGTCTATTTTATCTGATATTAGGATTGCAACTCCCGCCTGTTTATGAGGGCCGTTTGCTTGGTAGATTTTGTTCCAGCCTTTAACCTTGAAAATGTGTTTGTTTTTACGGGCAAGATGTGACTCCTGCAGGCAGCAGATAGAAGGGTCTTGTTTTTTAATCCAACTAGACAGTCTATGTCGCTTAATTGGAGAGTTCAGTCCGTTAACGTTAAGAGATAGGACTGAGAGGTATTTGGGAGTTCCTGCCATGTTATCCACCTTCTTGGGGGCTGTGAAAACTGGGTTCTTCCTAAGGTTCTTGGATTCTCAGTTTGGGTGCAGTTTCTTGGCCTTTGTTGCGGTCTTGTTGGTTTTCTATGTGTAGGACATCTTTAAGAATCTTTTGTAGGGCTGGTTTGGTGGAGATGTATTGTTTCAATTTTTCTTTGCAATGGAAGTTTTTTATTTGGCCTTCAGTTATGAAGGAGAGTTTAGCTGGGTACAGTATTCTTGGTTGATAGTTGTTTGTTTTTAGGGCATGGCATACGTCATTCCAGGCTCTTCTTGCTTTGATTGTCTCTGCTGAGAAATCTGAGGTAATTCTAATTGGTGTCCCTTTATAGGTGATTTCCCTTTTCTCCTTGACAGCTTTAAGGATCTTTTCCTTGGTCTGGGTTGATCCTGTGTGGATTATAATGTGACGGTGGGATGTCCTATTCTGGTCTGGTCTATTTGGGCTTCTAAAAGCTTCTTGTATCTGAATAGGCCTATCTTTTTGTATGTTTGGGAAGTTCTCTGCTAGGATCCTGTTAAACAAATTTCCTAGACCATTAACTTCTGTTTCTAGGTGCTCCTCTACACCCATTATCCTTAGATTGGGCCTTCTGATGGTGTCTTCCAGGTGTTGGATAGACCTATCATATTTCTTGGACTTGTCTTGGATGGTTGTATGTTCTTTCTCTATAATATCTAGGCTGTCTTCAATCCCTGAGATTCGATCTTCTGCATGGTCTAACCTGCTGTCAAGACTCTCTACTTTGTTTTTATCTCTTTTCCTTCTAATTGGTCAGCTTTGATGGCTTCAAGTTCTTTGTTGAAGCTCTGTTTTAGGTCTTGTATGAATTTCTTTACTTCCTTAATTTGGTGTTCAGTGTTTGTTCTCAAATCACTTAGTTGATTGGTTATGGTTTCTTTGGACTCCCATTCCTTCTGTTGGGTTCCATTCAGCATTCCCTTTGTGGTCTCCCTGACTTCCTTCAGCTCTTTGTTAATGGATTCCATGAATGCCTTTAGTGATCTTTGTGTATTCTCTACCTGGTCTCTCAATTCCTGAATTACTCTTTGATTAGCTTCCTCCCGTCTGTGGGATTCCTGCAGTTCTCTTTCTTCCCGTTCGTGGGATTCCTGCAGTTCTCTTTGAGTGTTCTCTGCCTGCTCACACCATTCCTCCCTTTCTCTTTGAGTATTCTCAAGTTGTTCACGCAAATCCTGTATCAGTTTTTGAGTAGCTTCCTCACGCTTATGATATTCCTGTATAAACTTCTGGGATGCCTCCTCTCTCTCCCTATCACGCTCATACAGAGTCCTTTGTACATTGTGAAACTTCTCATTTATCATGTTTGCTATTAGTGTTTGTAGAGCTATTTGGGAACTCTCCTCTGGATTATTCTTTATCTGTTCTAATCCCTGATTATCAAGATTGGGAATTGAGATACCCGAATTTGCCATTTTTCTTGTGTTTTTCCGGCTTACTCGGCCCATTTGAGATGAAGATTGAACCAGTTTTGTGTTAGAACACTATCTTAAGGCAACCATCAACCAAAGTTTGCGTTTGTACAGTCAATAGTCTACAGATACAATCTAGTTCAACAGATACATCTATTCAACATCAAACAACTATATGTTAAAGGACTTCGAACCGCAGAAAAGAATTTGGGAAACCAGAAATTATTAGGATTAGGGAGAGATGTGGGTAACAAATAGGAATAGATTGGTGTGGGGAGGCACAGGGAGAGTTAACTATGTCCTAATCACAATGCAGGAAATGGGTTGGGTAGGATGCAAGTAGAGAGAGAGAGAAAAAGAAGAGACGGAAAGGGGAATAAAGAGAGACCAGAAAAAAAATAGAAACGTAAAAATTAATGTTATTATAGAGGTTAAAAGACCGTCTATTTAGAGAGGAATATGAATATGTTCAGAGAAGGGGAGGGACATAGAGGAGATGTGAAAAACTTTAAGGATGGGAAAGGGAGAAGAAAAGATCAGAAGTTCAGTAGAGCTAGACAAAAAACAAAAAGATAATTAAGAAAGAAAGAAAAAGAGAAAGAAGACAAGAAAAGAAAGGAAAACGTTCATTCACATATTCCTAAAATAAAAATTATAAGATGAGGAAAAAAAAAGTTACTGGAACACAATTATTTTTCCAGAAGAGGCAAAAATTAAAGATTAATAAAAGTTTTAGAAGGGAAAAAAAAATATATATAAGGTAACAAAAAACAAAAAACAAGCAAAAAAAAAAGAAAAGAAGAAGACAAAAAAAAGAAAAAAAAGTCTTTTGATTTTTTTGGGGGGGGGAGGAGTGGGAAGAATCCTGTATCTCCCTTTTGTCTGTAACCAGTCTCTTGTTGGAGTCTCTCGTCAGGTTGAGGTCCTGTGGCTTGATTGGTTTTTTTAAGTCGGTTGGTTGGAAGAGGCAGAAAAATGCTCTGCTTTACCCAAGATTTTGACATCCCCCTCCCAGGTTAGTTTTCTGGGAAGGTGGTCTGCTTTGAGAATCACAAAAGAGGGGGATGTGGTGATAAGGCTAGGTTCTGGGTAGAGTTGAGGCCTTTCAACAAACAGTAGCTTTTCCCTGGGGCTATTTTGTGATAAAGCTCACAGAGCCCAGCCTGGAGCCATTCTCAGGGTTTCTGTTTTTCAATTGATTGTGGTGGCTGCTAGAGGGAGGGGCAGCCTCTGGCTCTGGTTACCCAGTGAGGCAAGCCACTCCAATGGCTGGCGCCTGAGCTGGGTGACTTTTCCCTGGATGGAGCTGAGTCTGGCAGGTCACTTCGCCGTTAAGTTCTTGTGACCTGCTAAATGACTCATTTTATTCCAAGGCCTGAGCTGGAGCTAGCAGCTCCTCCGAGCTTTGTTGGTATCCAAGATGGAGATCACCGGTGCTGGGGGGGGAGGGGTGGCCTTCCCTCCTCTGCTCCCTGAGGAGTGAGGACGTCGGGCTTGTACTCACGCCGAGTCTTGGATCCTGGGTCGTCTCTGGTCTGCAAACAGCAGGATGAAGATGTCCGCTCCTTGTTGGTTCTTGTTGGTGTTGAGTAGAATCAGCTCGTCCGCTGCGTCTGGCTCCTTCGTCCTGGACTCTCTGTGTCTCAGGTATGACCCCGCGGCGGTGGTCGCCGCCGCGACCCTGCCACGGCGGCGGCAGCTGATGTGTTTCCTCGGCTTCCCCTCTCCTGTCTAACTCTCTGTCCTGTGATGGCACACTTGGTGTGATTCTCTGGCTTAGGACTGTTCACTGGAACTCTAAAACTGCTTTCTATGCGAGAGCTTGTTCAGATTCCGGCTTCTCCTCTGCCATCTTCCCGGAACCAAGGGATTTTTTTTAACTTTCATAATTACAGAGAAGAACATAGGGGACCCGCTTGGGTGCACCCCTAATCCTAAAGGCCACTGACCTTCGAGTACCTCCCATTAGGTGGCAGCCGGGAAGCCCAATCTGGGTGGAGCAGTGCCCATTGACCAAACCTAAACTTGAAGCCCTCCACTTTCTGGTGGAGGAACAGATAAACCTCCTCCCGCATATTCACCTTTCCATAAGTCCTTGGAACACACCCGTATTTGTTATTCAAAAAGACTCCGGCATTATTTACCATAGCTAAGATATGGAACCAACCCAGATGCCCCTCAGTAGATGAATGGATCAAGAAAATGTGGTATATATACACAATGGAATTCTATGCCTCCATCAGAAAGAATGACATTTCCCCATTTGTTAGGAAATGGAAAGGTTTGGAAAAAATTATATTAAGTGAAGTAAGCCAGGCCCAAAGAAGCATAGGTCCCATGGTTTCCCTTATTTGCAATATCTAGTATAGGTATGAGTCAAGCGGAAAAGGTCAGATAATGTGATGTTAGGAAAATGAACCCTTAAATATGTATTTTAATGTTTTCGTTTCTTTCATGCATGTGTTTCTAACGCATTTATAAGATTATTTCTTTGTTGCTTTGTATGTCCCTCCCCCACAGTGTAACCCCCGCTTTCACTATATTTGATGTCAGTATAACATGTGGAGGAGATGGGGACAAACAAGTCGTTTAAGGATTCAGGTGGACCTGTTGCAACAATGAGAAGTACAAAATGTCATGTCAAAACCAACTTTACAATGTCGGTGTTTGGGGGGGAGGGGGGTATAATTGGGTGGGGGGAGGGGGGAGGCTGGGAAGGGAGGTGAAGGGTAAACAAAGGAGGAGGCTGCAATGCTTGGTAAGAAATGTATGCATTATCCTGCCCATGTAATTGTAGCCCCTCTGTACAGTATGTTCTCAAATAAAATAAAATAAAATTAAAAAAAAAAAAAAGCCTCCGGGGCTTGGCGTATGCTCCAAGACCTACATAAGGTAAATGAAAGGATGGAGCTAGTAGGAATGCCCCCAAGAGGCATGCCCTGGACTCCTGCTATACTTTCAGAATATACCTTGGTTGTGATTGATATTAAAGATTGTTTTTTTTTTTTCTATTCCTCTACATCCAGATGTCTGCAAGAAGTTTGCTTTCTTTATACCTTCTCTTAATTTTTCCCATCCTGATCGGAGGTTTGAATGGACAGTGCTGCCATAGGGTATGGCTAATAGTCCGGCCTTCTGCCAACAATACTTAGCCACACTTTTAGGGCCTGTGCTGTTTTCAGATACCTCCCTTGCCTATGCCTACATGGATGATATAATTCTGGGGCACCGAGACCCAAGCTGCCTGGAGGGCCTTCTGGCCCAGGTTCTTGCCAAAATTCAAAAGGTAGCTCCTTTTAAGGTGCTCAGGACCCATCTTACCTTGACTCAGGCCAGCCCCCTTAAGCCTTTGCTGGATATCCCAGCCTCTCTGACCTTAACCCAACTTCAGAGTCTTTTAGGTGAAATCAATTGGCTGTTGCCATGGGTTTCTGTCCCTAAAGATAGTCTTGTGCCCTTATTTGCCCTGCTAAAAGACAGGACACCAAAAGAAGTTATTACAATTATAATACAAGGAAATGCTGGCTGTAATTATGGCCCTTCAGGACATTGAAAAACCCTTTAATTTGTATTCTGATAGCCTGTAAAACAAAAAAAGGGGGAGTTAGCCCCTATATACAGTTACAGATAGCTTTGCTTACCTTTAACATTTTAAATTTTTCAAAAGGAGAAACTGAATCCAGATTTCAGAAGCACTGGGGACAACTAAACCCTAAGCCCCAAGTGAAAGTCAGGTGGAAGGAACCCTGACACAACAATGGAGAGGACCTGACCCCCTAGTTACTATGGGCAGGGGATTTGGATATGTTTTTCCCCATAGGGGAGTCCACTTCCATTTGTTTTTTGTTTTTTTTTTTGGTTTTTTTTTTTTTACTTTTTGCTTATGTGGTGCTGAGGAATCGAACCTAGGGCCTCATGCATGCAAGGCAAGCGTTGTACCACTGAGCCACTTTCCCAGCCCTCCACTCCCATTTGGATCCCTGCCAGGAACCTTAAGTTTTTACCCATTTCCTCTATACAGGAGGATGCCCAAGAATAAGCTAACCAACAAGCCATGGCCATGGCCAAGCCATGGCCAAGGCTTGTGTTTTAAAGACAAAAGCCAAAAAGATAACTACTAACCATCCCCAAGGGCAACCAGCCCTTGAGAAGCTCTTGTGTTCTCTAACAATTGCAGATGGCGGTACTCCAGTTGCTGCCTGTCTGACCCTCCCAATCCTGGCAATGGCCCTATGGAATCTGCATCAACCTCAACAGGTGACCTGGGCAGTGATCAATGCTGGCAATGCAGAAGTTGTCAGTAGCACCACAAGAGAAGCTGTCCCTTCGACCTGGTGGCCTGACCTTCATTTTGATCACCACCCTATGGACTGTAGGAGTTAATTATTTTAGTGTTACCTGCTTTAATTGTTCTTTTACTAATTGCTTGTATAGCGGCATTGAATCCATACTTATTGTTAAACAACCACCTTTTGTTATGCTTCCAGTTTAGATCTTGTCCAACCCCACAGGCAAATAGCTGGATTAGAACAATCCCCACCTCTGGACTCTGAAGTGGCAAAGACTGCTATCCCATCCTTCACTAAGGTTAAAGGACTAGTAGTGACATTTCCTGGCCTGGTAATGCTTTTGCTGATGATTTTTTCTATGCCTTCCTTGCATTATATGTGCACTGCAAAACTCTTATGAGCTTAGCCAGCCAGTTATCAAGCTCCAAATGAATGAATTTCTCCCCAGGAGGAATTGCAGCCAGAGACGGGTAAGAGGGGGTGTCAGTCTGACCAACCTAAGACAGGGCCTTCAGCTTCACTCTGAAGAAGTTCCCGATGATGGATAAAGCAGACAAGGAGATCCATCCAACCTAAGACAGGCGGGTTCGCTTCTTTAAACAAAGACGGGGGGGGGGGGGGGAGATGATGTTGGGAGCCATTGGGAGCTGACAGTAAAGCTCAAAGGTCATCTTCACCCCTGTGCTAGCTTAAAGGCACTTACAAGGAACTGGCTTACTTAAAAGACACCGGGTGCCCAGGAATTAATTGAACTGTTTCGGACATTTCTAACTGTGGTGGGACTGATGTTTATTACTGTGCTAGGTGGGGATGTGAGGTAACTGGGACGGGCTCTTGGATCATGCACAAGGGCCCTCCCTATCCTTGTCTGTCGAATCTCACCCCCCAGACTTGCCTGGAACCCCCTGTGTAGCCAATGCCATCCTTACTAATGTAATCCTGTTAAAACAACTTTTACAGTGGAGGGAAAAGGATAACTAACTGGGAAGTGGGTCTGCCATTAAAACAAAAAAAAAGGGGGAATCTGTAAGAGCACATGGGCAGCAAAGATGGTGCTGAGAAGGGGTTGACTGGGCAGAGCCCAATTTACTGTAGAGCACATTGGCAGCAAAGATGGTGCTGGGAGAGAGTAGAGTGGGCAGAGACCAATTGACCTTACGATCAGTGCCTAACCGGCCCTGAAGGCTTAGGTGCAGGATAGGGTGTGACCTTGACAGAGATTGGTTCCTCTTCCTCCCTTGCCATGCCACCCACCCTTTTTGGCTTTAAAAAGGGCTGCTCTCTGTTAATAAATGAGTTTTCTACCTGCTGGATTTGGCACCCCGCTGTGTCTGATTGTCTCCTGGGCTGAGGGAGGCTGGAGAACGGGTGAGCACCAAGCGCCTCACTCATCTTTCCTCGGAACCCCATCTGTCTTTCGTGGGATGGACGAAGACCCAACACGCATTGTTTTCCTTTGATTTTTACAATCCTCAGAGGAATTCTCTTCTCTGTTCCCAGCAAGTTTCGATCTAGCTCTTTGTTTTCAAGTGTTCTCAATTTTATTTGGCATACATTTATGACTTTAATTCTTATTTTCTTTCTAAATACCAATAAAAACTAGCTTTAGAAACACAAAGAAAGAAGCCCTTGAATAAAGTGCTGCTTTAGTTGGCTTATCTAAAATAAAACAGTCATGCTTAATTTTTAGCCTGATTGTAAGAGTCATGGTTATATTACCATTGTATTCATTCTACCTTCAAATTTCATTTGAAATGTACTTTAATTCCATAAACCCAAAATGTAAGCTTGGAAAGCAATGACTACATACTAATTGTATGTGTTTTGATAAGAAGTTAGTCAATACAAAAGAATTTAAAATATACAATGAAGGGAAATATTCACAATGTAAACTAAAAGTTTTAAGTTTTGCATATATTAGATCACAATATTCCATACAATCTCTCTATCACTCACTAAACTTAAATCCATAAGACCTCTTTTCATTTTCCTCTTGCTTCAGCATAGATATGTATGGTAGACTATCTTTTCTAGATAGAATTGAGATCAGCTTATCAGAAACATATACTTTTTTTGATAGTTAATGATTTAATTTTCTCAGAGTAATATGTCAAATTTCTTGAGTATGTTCTTGCCCAAAGGTGCAGTTTATTTGCCTGTCACAACATGCCCAAATATCCCTATCTCTGAACTTTATCTTCAAAGTGAAGATCTGCAGAAATGACATCAATTCTAATACATTAAAATATCAAAACTTTCAGGCCTTTGTCCACAATATTATGCAAACATTACTGTAAGAAAAGAAGTAATTTCTCTGCCAGAGGAAATTGAAAATTATTGTCAAATGAAAAATGTGCAAAAATAGAGTGCTATGTTCTCTGTTTCCTACATACACAAAACAGACTGCACTGATTATAGGTGTAATGGCTTACTATGATTGAGCAAGGTCTTAAGAGTGGAAAATAGATATCTTTAGACTTCATCTAGAAAACCACAGATCATATTTCTTCATGATTTTTCTCCTTGGATATATCCAATACATATAAAGCTAAAATATTGAAACCAGAGTCTCAAGATAAAAGAAACCTATATATAAGTACAATTCACTAGTATAATAAACAAACAAACAAACATACAAACAAATATATAGGCAAGTTAGTCAGGAGCTCTAGATTTGTAATTAATACTATTATAAGTGAACTCTCATGTTTGTGTATTTATAACAACAATCATTCCATGATTTATACCAAAATCGGTAACTACAAATTATTTTTAAGTGTCTGTGTTTCAAAAATGATGGAGAATAGAAAGATATGGAACTAAGAATGCTACATTGTTAAAAGATCCACCAGTAACTGGATTCAAGTAAAAGAGCATAATGGAGAGGACCAAATGAGAAAAACTCAGCAAGAGTCTTCAATGAGGCAGTTTTAATTCTGAGATCAAGATTATTTAAGGAAATATTGGTTCACATGAATATTTTTTTTTAAAATAACAGGTATGTCAAAATAAAGAAGAGGAAAAGTATGCAATATGTTTAATGAATCAAATAAATATAATCCACCCAGAGCAGCGTACTGAGAGAACTTTTGGTGAATTTACTAGCACACTGAAATGCCTTCTATGTAACACATTAAAAAAAATGAGCAAGTTTCTTTCTTTCCTTCATTCTTTCCTCCTCCTTTTTTTCTTTCTTCCTTCCTTCCTTCCTTTCTTTCATACTTTCTTCCTTCTTCCTTCCTTCCTTTCTTTCTTTCTTTCTTTCTTTCTTTCTTTCTTTCTTTCTTTCTTTCTTTCTTTCTTTCTTTCTTTCTTTCTTTCTTTCGTCTGTCTTTCTGTCTGTCTTTCTCTTTCTTTCTTTCTTTCTTTCTTTCTTTCTTTCTTTCTTTCTTTCTTTCTTTCTTTCTTTCTTTCGTCTGTCTTTCTGTCTGTCTTTCTCTTTCTTTCTTTCTTTCTTTCTTTCTTTCTTTCTTTCTTTCTTTCTGTCTTTCTTTCTTTCTGTCTTCCTTTTCTTTCTCTCTATTCTTTCTTCATTTCGCTTCTTTAACTTCAGGAAAAAATGTTTTCATACAAAGAACAAATTTGGAATTCATAAAATGGAAAACACTTTTTATATTTTATTATATTTTATTGTTAAGGTTATGTACACAGGTGTTACAATTACATAAGTAAGAAAATGAGTATATTTCTTGTTGAACAGTGTTACCCTCTTCCTTGTTTTCTCCCACAATTCCTCCCCCCTGACTCCCCTACCAGTCGTTGTAAATTTCCAACATAGTGTCAAGTGATTATCGTTGTTGCATTGGTTCACCTTTTGTCGTTTGTCTCACCCTTCCCCTCCCCAAATTAAATAAACTTATATCAAGACAACGGGTACTAAAATAAAAACAAAAACAGTGACACCAAAGAATAAACCATGGGGGAAGGGAGAAAGTGAAATATCTTCAAACATTACACTAAAACAAAAAACAAAAAAAACCTAGCCTCTTGTTTCCATATATTGGAGTACATTTTGATTAGTATCATTTTATAAGGCCATATGTACATAGTTATTGAGATATTGTGATTCTCTTACATATACTAGTTATTACAAATGAGGGAAACTATGGGATCTATGTTTCTTTGAGTCTTGCTTACTTAATTTGATTTTTTTTTCAAGTCTTTACATTTCCTTACACATGGGTTGATGTCATTATTTCTGATGGAAGCATAGAATTCCATCGTGAATATATACCACATTTTCTTGAATCTTTCATCTACTGAGGGGCATCTAGGTTGATTTTCTATCTTATCTATGGTAAGTAATGCTGCGGTGATCATTATTGTGCTGTTAGCTTTATTGTGGCCTTGTTTGTAGTCATTTGGGTAAATGTCCAGTAATGGATTGCTGGGTCATAGAGGAGCTCTATGTTTATTCTTTTGAGAAAACTTCATACTGTTTTCCATAGTTGTTGACAAGTTTACTTTCCTACCAAGAGTGTAAGAGTTCTTTTGGCCACATCCCTGTCAGCAACTGTTATTACTAGTTTTCTTGATAATGGCCATTTTAATTGAGTGACGTGGAAACTTAATGATGAAATTGAAAGTGAAAGATCACTACCAAAACTCATTCTATCAGGCCAGCATAATCCTCATCCTCAAACTAGATAGGGACTCATCAGAGAAAGAGAACAATAGATTCATTTCTTTAATGAACATCTATGCAATACTTCTAAATAAAATTCTGGCCAACAGACTTCAACAGTAATCAAAAAAACATACACTATGATCATTCCAGGGACAATATGTGGTTCAATTAGTGTAATTCAACACAATAGAAGCAAGGACAAGAACCACATGATTATCTCAAAAATGCAGAAAAAGCATTTACAAGATCCAACACCCTTAATGATGAAGGTTCCGGAAAACTTGGAATCTATGAAACATTCCTCAATATAATAAAGGCTGTATATTACAAACCTACAGCCAGAATTATATTTAATGGTGAAACATTAAAACCATTTCCTCTAAAATCCAGAAGAGGCACATTATGTCTACTCTCTCTACTCCTCTCCAGTATAGTATGAGAGTTCTTAGCCAGAGCAGTAAGGCAAGAGACAAACATAAATGGGGTCCAAATAGACAAAGAAGTAAAGTTCTCCCTATTTGCTGATGACATGATTTTTATTTAAAGAACCCCATAGATTCCTCTCCCAAATTACTTGAGCTAATCAAAAACTTTAAACTTTAAGTAGCAGCTATAAAATTAACCCACAAATATCAATAACTTTTCTGTATGCCAACAATGAGAAGAGTGAGGCTGAAATCAGGAAAGCAAGTTCTTTTGTAATAGCTTAAAAACTAACCTAAGAGTCAGGCATTGGTGGCTCACTCTTGTAATCCTAGCTACGAGGAGGCTGAGATCTGAGGAACCCGGTTCAAAGCCAGCTCAGGCAGAAAAGTCCATGAGACTTTTATCTCCAATAAACCACTCAGAAATCTGGAAGTGAGGCAGTGGCTCAAGTGGTAAAGCACTCAACTTGAGCTGAAGAGCTGAGGGACAGCATTCAGGCCCAGAGTTCCATGACCATATATTTACATATATACGTGTGTGTGTGTGTGTGTGTGTGTGTGTGCTTGTGTGTGCATGCACGCACGCATGCGTGTCCTAGGAATTGACTTAACCAAAGAATTAAAGAACCTCTATGATGACAACTTTAAAAAGTTGAAAAAGGTAATTAAAGCAGATCTCAGAAAGTGGAAAAACTTCCCATGCTCCTGGATTGGGAGGATTAACACCATGAAAATGGCAATACTACTGAAGGGTATCTACCAATTCAATGCAATACCCATCAATATCCAACTTTAGTCTTTAATTAATAGAAGAAACAATCCAAAAATTCATACGAAATAATAGAAGACACCAAAAAGCAAAAATAATACTTAGCAGGAAGAACAGTGCTGGAGGAATGTCAATACCAAATTTCAAACTCTACTATGAAGTTGTAGTTATAAAAACAGGTTGGTACTGGCATTGGAACAGTTTTGAGGACAAATGGAATAAAATTGAAGACCCAAAAATGAACCCAAGACTGGTGGCCATTAATATTTAATAAGGGAGCCAAAAAGAAGGATGGAAGAAAGACAGCCTCGTCAACAAATGGCTCTGGCTGAATAGGCTATACACATGAAGTTGGATTCATATATATCATCCTACACCAAAATCAACTGCAGTGTCCTCAGTGTAAGATGAGATACCCTGAAAAATGTTACAGTAGGGATTAGGGGAAACACACAGGCCAAACTTTCTAAATAAAAATCCAGAAACACAACAAATCAAAGAAAGGCTTGATGAATGGTATTGTATTAAACTGCATGGCAAAGAACATAGCTAGCAAGAAAAATAGAAAACTCACAGACTTGGAGACTTCACTAGCTATACAACAGAAAAGGGCCTGATATCTTAGAACTCAAAAAATTAATCCCTCCAAAAACAAATCCTCAAAGAAACACTCACTCCATTAATAAGTGGGCTAAAGACTTAAAAAGAGATTTCTCTGAAGAAGAAATATGAATGGCCAATGGACACACCATCTGTGGCCATAAAAGAAATTCAAATGAAGACAATCACTCTATTTTTTTAAAAAAAATTTAGTTCTGTTCTTGTTGAGAGTGTACCAATAGGAAGAACACCACAAAACTCTAGCAGTAAATAGACTAATGTTCTTCCAAATTACACTCAGGTGTATTAAACAAGTAAGCCTATGTTTAAAAAAAAACTAATGAAAAGAATTAGATATTGTGAAGGCAACACTTGGTCGAAGACTAGAGAGTGTCTCATCAGAGCAATGCTCCCAGATTCAAGAAAGGAGTTCTTATCACATCTCCTGCAGTTCATCAATGTTTTATTGCTCTGGAAAAGTAATTGTCTTTATGCAAATTTGATCTTGGACTTATCAGCTTCCATAGCTTTGAAAAATAGATTTCTATTATGTATACTTTACCCCGAGTGTACTTTTCTATCACGGAAGTCTTACTAAACTATATTCTAGATTCAAATTAAAACAGAATGTTCTCTCTAAGAATCTGAACTAGAGTAAAACTAGAAAGTAAAACGTTAAAAAGAGAAGTAGTAACAGAGTGGACCCTAGAGGCTCATGCTTGTAATCCTAGCTACTCAGGAGGCACAAAAGCTCAGGGAAAGCATTCAGAACCTCAGTTCAGTTGCCGGGACTGACACACGTTCCCCCTCCTCCTGAGAGACTGAGAGAGAGAGAAGTACCAATATTCAAGGCTTGTGAGGAAAAATTATCAACAGGCCAAGGCTGTTGCATGAATAACAGTTACATGTGGTCAGAATGAGACATAGTTAATTAAGGTATTTGGATTTCTCACCAAGCATTGTGAATCACATGTGCAAATCCAGCACTTGAGAGGCAGAGATAGGAGGATTGAGGACAGCCTTGACAAAAAGTTTCCAAGAAAACATTTTAATCAATTAATAGTTGGATTTAGTAACACATGTCTGGCATATATCTTAGTACCAGTAGTGGTGACATAGTTGAAAACTTTCTTTTTGATAAATCTCACTGTGAGTTGATGAGGGAAGTTAGAGGAGTGAGTAGAGATTCTTGTGAACACTATCAGGAACACTATCAGTTCTAGTGTCTTGCTTTCTTTCCTTTTCCCTCATCAGATACTTTGAATGTGTTTTTTATACTTTTAAGTCACCAAAATAATGCGTAATTTTTATAACTGTAGCTATTTATTTTAACTTTCAGTTTTGTCTTTCCTTAGATGCTACTCATGTTATTTAATTGAAAATATACATTAATCTATATCAAATTAATTGTCTGGTTGTTTTACTTTCTTTTTTAATAAGTTTTTTATTGTAAAACTATTGTACAGAGGAGTTACAGTTACATGAGATAGGTCATGAGTTCATTTCCTATCAAGCATTGTTACCTCATCCTTTGTTTTTCCCCTACTCTCCTTTCCCTCCCACCTGCACAACTACATCCCCCCCCTTGCCTACATTGTAAAGTTCACTTTTCAACATGCGTTTTGTACATCTTATTGTTACAAATGGTCAAACTGTATCCTTATTTAAGCATTTTGATTTTTCCCATCGCCTCCCCAAGTTGGAGAAGTGTATATACAAGATGCAGAGCACCAACATCAAATACAATGAAAACCGGGTTATACTGTGGGGAGGAACATACAAAGAAACAAAAAAATAACATGGAACATTGTAAATAAGTTAGGAACAATAGCAAGAAACAAAAAACAACTTGTGTCCCTATCTTCGGGTTAATTTAACTTAACATCATCTTATCTGGTCATATTCACATAGTGTTTGACCTTTTTAGCTTGTCCCAGATTTATACTAGTTATTGCAAATAAAGAAAACCATAAGACCTATGTTTCTTTAGGCCTGGCTTACTTCACTTATCCTAACAAAAGGAGGCGATGTCAATCTTTCTGATGGAGGCATAGAATTCATATACCTATGTATATATGTGTGTATATACATATATAAACACATACACACATATATATGTATGTATGTATCTCACATTTTCTTGATCCACTCATCTACGGAGGGGCATCTGGGCTGGTTCCATATCTTAGCTACAGTAAATAATGCTGCAATAAACATAGTTCTGCTGGTAGCTTAACTATGGTCTTTTTTGTGATCATTTGGGTAAATGCCCAAAAGTGCTGTTGCTGGGTAATAGGGGAGCTCTATATGGAGTCTTTTGATGAACCTCCATACTGCTTTCCAACGTGGTTAAACAAGTTTACTCTCCCACCAACAATGCAGTAGGGTTCCCTTCTGGCCACATCTCCTCCAGCATCTGTTGTTATTAGATTTCTTGATTATAGCCATTCTAACTGGGGTGAGGTAGAATCTCAATGTTGTTTTTATTTGGATTTCTTTTATGGCAAGAAAAGTGGGGAACTTATCATATGTGTCGTGGCCATTTTTACTTCTTCTTCAGAGAAGTCTCTCTTTAATTCCATTTGTTTATTGGGCAGTTGTTTCTTTGGGAATTTGTTGTTGAGAGATTTAACTTTTTGAGTTCCAAGTATATTTTGCATATGAGACCCTGATCAGTTGTATGGCTAGGGAAGATCTTCCCCCAATCCATGTGCTTTCTATTGCTCTTGCTAGGTATATCCTTTGCCCTGCAGAAGTTCTGCAACTTTATGCAATCCCATTTGTCCAACCTTTCTTTGATTTGTTGTGTTTCTGGGTCTCCATTGAGAAAAATTTGGCCTGTGCCTAGGAGACCTAGGCTTTCTGCAATTCCTTCCTGTCATGTTTGCAGGGTGTCTGCTTTGACTTAGAGGTCTTTGCTCCATTTGGAGTTGATTCTGGTGCAGGGTAATATGTAAGGATCTAGCTTTAGTTTTCTACATGTATTTAACCAGTTTTGCCAGCACCATTTACTAAAGAGGCTGTCTTTCTTCCATTCTATATTTTTAGCTCCCTTATAAAAGATTAGGTGGCTATAGGTCTGTGGGTTCAATTCTAGGTTTTCAATTCTATTTTATTGGTCTTCAGGTCTCTTCTTGTGTCAGCTGTTTTGATTACTATCGCTTTGTAGTAGAGTTTGAAATTTGGTATTGATATTCATCCCTCACTATTCTTTTTTTTTTTTTTTTTGTCGGTCGTGGGGCTTGAACTCTGGGCCTGGGTGCTGTCCCTCAGCTCTTCAGCTCAAGGTGAGCGCTCTACCACTTGAGCTACAGCGCCACTTCCGGTTTTCTGGTGGTTTATTGGAGATAGGAGTCTCACAGTCTCTCCTGCCCGGGCTGGCTTTGAACCTCGATCCTCAGATCTCAGCCTCCTGAGTAGCTAGGATTACAGGTGTGAGCCACCAGCGCCCGGCTCATCACTATTCTTTCTGTTAAGATCTTTTTTTATTTGTGGTCTTTTATTATTCTATATGAATTCTTGGATTGCCTCTTCTATTTCATTGAAGAATGACATTGGAATATTGATAGGTATTGCATTGAATTTGTAGATAGCCTTGGGAAATATTACCATTTTCATGATGTTGATCCTTCCAATCCAGGAGTGTGGGAAGTTTTTCCACTTTCTAAGTTCTGTTTTGATTTCCTTTTACAGATTTTTAAAGTTTTCATCATAGATGTCCTTCACTTCTTTGGTGAAGTTAATTCCTAGGTATTTTATTTTTTCTGGGGCTATTACAAATGGAGTTGCTTCCCTGATTTCAACTGCACTCTTCTCATTGTTGGCATACAAAAAAGGCCTGGATTTTTGAGGGTTAATTTTATGCCCTGCTACTTTGCCAAAGTTTCAAATTAGCTGGAGTAATTTGGGAGTGGAATCCATGGGATTCTTTAAATACAATCATGTCATCTGCTAAGAGGGAGAGTTTTACTTTATCTTTCCCTATTGGATCCCCTTTATGTTTGTATTTTGTTGTATTCTAATACTAAATTGAAGAGAAGTGGAGAGTGGATATCCTTGTCTCCTTCCTGAGTTTAGAGGAAATGGCTTGCTTTTTGACATTAAGTATAATGCTGGCTGTAGGTTTGTCATATACAGCTTTTATTGTTTTGAGGAATGTTCCATGGATTCCTAGTTTAACCAGAGCCTTCATCATAAAGGGTGTTTGATCTTGCCAAATGGTTTTTCTGTCTATTGAGATAATCATGTGGTTCTTATCCTTGTTCTCATTTATGTGAAGAATTATATTAATTGATTTGCATATATTGAACCAGGTTTACATCCCTGAAATGAATCCTATTTGATTGTGATGCATGATTTTTTTTTTTAATTGTTAAATTCAATTGGCCAAAATTTTGTTGAGAAATGTTGCATTGATATGCATCAAAGAAATGGGTGTAGGGAGTTCCGGGAAGATGGCGGAGGAGAAGCTGGAATCTGAACAAGCTCTCGCATAGAAAGCAGTTTTAGAGTTCCAGTGAACAGTCCTAAGCCAGAGAATCACACCAAGTGTGCCATCACAGGACAGAGAGTTAGAAAAGAGAGGGGAAGCCAAGGAAACGCATCAGCTGCCGCTGCGGTGGCAGGGTCGCGGCGGCGACCACCGCCGCGGGGTCATACCTGAGACACAGAGAGTCCAGGACGAAGGAGCCAGACGCAGCGGACGAGCTGATTCTACTCAACACCAACAAGAACCAACAAGGAGCGGACATCTTCATCCTGCTGTTTGCAGACCAGAGACGACCCAGGATCCAAGACTCGGCATGAGTACAAGCCCGACATCCTCAATCCTCAGGGAGCAGAGGAGGGAAGGCCACCCCTCCCCCCCCAGCACCGGTGATCTCCATCTTGGATACCAACAAAGCTCAGAGGAGCTGCTAGCTCCAGCTCAGGCCTTGGAATAAAACGAGTCATTTAGCAGGTCACAAGAACTTAACGGCGAAGTGACCTGCCAGACTCAGCTCCATCCAGGGAAAAGTCACCCAGCTCAGGCGCCAGCCATTGGAGTGGCTTGCCTCACTGGGTAACCAGAGCCAGAGGCTGCCCCTCCCTCTAGCAGCCACCACAATCAATTGAAAAACAGAAACCCTGAGAATGGCTCCAGGCTGGGCTCTGTGAGCTTTATCACAAAATAGCCCCAGGGAAAAGCTACTGTTTGTTGAAAGGCCTCAACTCTACCCAGAACCTAGCCTTATCACCACATCCCCCTCTTTTGTGATTCTCAAAGCAGACCACCCTCCCAGAAAACTAACCTGGGAGGGGGATGTCAAAATCTTGGGTAAAGCAGAGCATTTTTCTGCCTCTTCCAACCAACCGACTTAAGAAACCAATCAAGCCACAGGACCTCAACCTGACGAGAGACTCCAACAAGAGACTGGTTACAGACAAAAGGGAGATACAGGATTCTTCCCACTCCTCCCCCCCAAAAAAAAAATCAAAAGACTTTTTTTCCTTTTTTTTGTCTTCTTCTTCTTCTTTTCTTTTTTTTTGCTTGTTTTTTGTTTTTTGTTAACATATATATATATATATATATATATATATATATATATATAAATTTTATTCCCTTCTAAAACTTTTATTAATCTTTAATTTTTGCCTCTTCTGAAAAAATAATTGTGTTCCAGTAACTTTTTTTTTCTCATATTATAATTTTTATTTTAGGAATACGTGAATGAGTGTTTTCCTTTCTTTTCTTGTCTTCTTTCTCTTTTTCTTTCTTTCTTAATTATCTTTTTGTTTTTTATCTAGCTCTACTGAACTTCTGATCTTTTCTTCTCCCTTTCCCATCCTTAAAGTTTTTCACATCTCCTCTATGTCCCTCCCCTTCTCTGAACATATTCATATTCCTCTCTAAATAGACGGTCTTTTAACCTCTATAATAACATTAATTTTTACGTTTCTATTTTTTTTCTGGTCTCTCTTTATTCCCCTTTCCGTCTCTTCTTTTTCTCTCTCTCTCTACTTGCATCCTACCCAACCCATTTCCTGCATTGTGATTAGGACATAGTTAACTCTCCCTGTGCCTCCCCACACCAATCTATTCCTATTTGTTACCCACATCTCTCCCTAATCCTAATAATTTCTGGTTTCCCAAATTCTTTTCTGCGGTTCGAAGTCCTTTAACATATAGTTGTTTGATGTTGAATAGATGTATCTGTTGAACTAGATTGTATCTGTAGACTATTGACTGTACAAACGCAAACTTTGGTTGATGGTTGCCTTAAGATAGTGTTCTAACACAAAACTGGTTCAATCTTCATCTCAAATGGGCCGAGTAAGCCAGAAAAACACAAGAAAAATGGCAAATTCGGGTATCTCAATTCCCAATCTTGATAATCAGGGATTAGAACAGATAAAGAATAATCCAGAGGAGAGTTCCCAAATAGCTCTACAAACACTAATAGCAAACATGATAAATGAGAAGTTTCACAATGTACAAAGGACTCTGTATGAGCGTGATAGGGAGAGAGAGGAGGCATCCCAGAAGTTTATACAGGAATATCATAAGCGTGAGGAAGCTACTCAAAAACTGATACAGGATTTGCGTGAACAACTTGAGAATACTCAAAGAGAAAGGGAGGAATGGTGTGAGCAGGCAGAGAACACTCAAAGAGAACTGCAGGAATCCCACGAACGGGAAGAAAGAGAACTGCAGGAATCCCACAGACGGGAGGAAGCTAATCAAAGAGTAATTCAGGAATTGAGAGACCAGGTAGAGAATACACAAAGATCACTAAAGGCATTCATGGAATCCATTAACAAAGAGCTGAAGGAAGTCAGGGAGACCACAAAGGGAATGCTGAATGGAACCCAACAGAAGGAATGGGAGTCCAAAGAAACCATAACCAATCAACTAAGTGATTTGAGAACAAACACTGAACACCAAATTAAGGAAGTAAAGAAATTCATACAAGACCTAAAACAGAGCTTCAACAAAGAACTTGAAGCCATCAAAGCTGACCAATTAGAAGGAAAAGAGATAAAAACAAAGTAGAGAGTCTTGACAGCAGGTTAGACCATGCAGAAGATCGAATCTCAGGGATTGAAGACAGCCTAGATATTATAGAGAAAGAATATACAACCATCCAAGACAAGTCCAAGAAATATGATAGGTCTATCCAACACCTGGAAGACACCATCAGAAGGCCCAATCTAAGGATAATGGGTGTAGAGGAGCACCTAGAAACAGAAGTTAATGGTCTAGGAAATTTGTTTAACAGGATCCTAGCAGAGAACTTCCCAAACATACAAAAAGATAGGCCTATTCAGATACAAGAAGCTTTTAGAAGCCCAAATAGACCAGACCAGAATAGGACATCCCACCGTCACATTATAATCCACACAGGATCAACCCAGACCAAGGAAAAGATCCTTAAAGCTGTCAAGGAGAAAAGGGAAATCACCTATAAAGGGACACCAATTAGAATTACCTCAGATTTCTCAGCAGAGACAATCAAAGCAAGAAGAGCCTGGAATGACGTATGCCATGCCCTAAAAACAAACAACTATCAACCAAGAATACTGTACCCAGCTAAACTCTCCTTCATAACTGAAGGCCAAATAAAAAACTTCCATTGCAAAGAAAAATTGAAACAATACATCTCCACCAAACCAGCCCTACAAAAGATTCTTAAAGATGTCCTACACATAGAAAACCAACAAGACCGCAACAAAGGCCAAGAAACTGCACCCAAACTGAGAATCCAAGAACCTTAGGAAGAACCCAGTTTTCACAGCCCCCAAGAAGGTGGATAACATGGCAGGAACTCCCAAATACCTCTCAGTCCTATCTCTTAACGTTAACGGACTGAACTCTCCAATTAAGCGACATAGACTGTCTAGTTGGATTAAAAAACAAGACCCTTCTATCTGCTGCCTGCAGGAGTCACATCTTGCCCGTAAAAACAAACACATTTTCAAGGTTAAAGGCTGGAACAAAATCTACCAAGCAAACGGCCCTCATAAACAGGCGGGAGTTGCAATCCTAATATCAGATAAAATAGACTTCAAATTAAAATTTGTGAGAAGAGATAAAGAAGGTCGCTACATACTAATTAAAGGATCTCTCCTTCAGGAGGATATTACAATTGTAAATATCTATACGCCAAACAATGGAGCACCCAAATTTATCCAAGAAACACTACTTTCCCTCAAATCCCATATAGATCCAAAGACATTAATTGTTGGGGATTTTAACACACCACTCTCCCCACTAGATAGATCAACTCGGCAAAAACTCAACAGAGAAACCACAGATCTAAACAGCTGCATAGATCAACTAGACTTAACAGACATTTACCGAACATTTCACCCAGCAGCATCAGAATACACGTTCTTCTCAGCAGCACATGGAACGTTTGCTAAAATAGACCACATTTTAGGCCACAAAGCAAACTTGTCTAAATTCAGAAACATTGAAGATATACCTTGCATTCTCTCTGACCACAAAGAAATAAAATTAGTACTCAACACCAAAAGCCACCAAAGAAAGTCCGGTATCACATGGAGGCTGAACAACACACTGCTGAATCATGAGTGGGTTATGGAAGAGATTAGAAAGGAAATTCAAATGTTCATGCTATTCAACAAAAATGAGCACACAAATTACCAGCTCCTCTGGGACACAGCAAAGGCAGTACTCAGACGCAAGTTTATAGCTCTGAGCTCCTACATCAACAAATTGGAGAGATCGGAAACTAACAATTTAATGACACATCTAAACCTCCTTGAAAAAGAGCAGCAAGATAAACCCCAATCCAATAGACGGAAAGAAATAATCAAAATTAAATCAGAATTAAATGAATTAGAATCCAAAAAAACTATAGAAAGAATCAACAAAACAAAGAGTTGGTTATTCAAAAAACTTAACAAAATTGACAGACCCTTAGCAAACCTTATCAGAAAAAGGAGAGAACACACCCAAATTAATAAACTCAGAGATGAGAATGGAAACATCACCACGGAAACAACCAAGATTCAGAACATTATAAGGGAATACTTCTCAAAACTTTATGCTAATAAGTTTGAGAACTTGACAGAAATGGACCTTTTCCTAGCAAATATTGACATGCCAAAACTAAACCAAGATGAGTTAAACCAGCTTAACAGGCCCATATCAAGCATTGAAATAGAAAAAGCAATAAGAGACCTCCCAGCTAAGAAAAGTCCAGGACCAGATGGTTTTACAGCGGAATTTTACAAGGCCTTGAAAGCAGAGCTCACACCAATACTCCTCCAACTCTTCAAAGAAATTGAAAGAGAAAGCTCACTACCGAACGAATTCTATGAAGCCATCATAACCCTCATCCCAAAACCAGGCAGGGACTCATCAAAGAAAGAGAGCTATAGACCCATTTCTTTGATGAACATTGATGCAAAACTTCTCAACAAAATTTTGGCCAATCGACTTCAACAATTCATCCAAAAAATCATACACCACGACCAAACAGGATTCATTTCAGGGATGCAAAGCTGGTTCAATATACGCAAATCAATTAATATTATTCATCACATCAATAGGAGCAAGAATAAGAACCACATGGTTATCTCAATAGATGCAGAAAAAGCATTTGACAAGATCCAACACCCCTTTATGATGAAGGTTCTGGAAAAATTAGGAATCCATGGAACATTCCTCAATACAATAAAGGCTGTATATGACAAACCTACAGCCAGCATTATACTCAATGGTGAAAAACTAAAGGCATTTCCTCTTAACTCACGAACAAGACAAGGATGCCCACTCTCTCCACTTCTCTTCAATCTAGTATTAGAATGCCTAGCTACAGCAATAAGACAAGATGCAGACATAAAGGGGATCCAAATAGGGAAAGAAGAAATAAAACTCTCCCTCTTTGCAGATGACATGATCTTGTATTTAAAGAATCCCATAGACTCCACTCCCAAATTACTCAAGCTGATTCAAAACTTTGGCAAAGTAGCAGGTTATAAAATTAACCCCCAAAAATCAATGGCTTTTCTGTATGCCAACAATGAGAAAAGTGTGGCTGAAATTAGGAAAGCAACTCCATTTGTAATAGACCCACAAAAAATAAAATACTTGGAATTAACTTAACCAAAGAAGTGAAGGACCTCTATGATGAAAACTTTAAAATCTTGAAAAAGGAAATCAACACAGAACTTAAAAAATGGCAAAACCTCCCATGCTCCTGGATTGGCAAGATTAACATCGTAAAAATGGCAATACTTCCCAAGGCTATCTACAAATTCAATGCGATACCTATCAAAATTACACCCTCATTCTTCAAGGAAATAGAAGAGGCAATCCAAAAATTCATATGGAACAATAAAAGACCCCGAATAGCAAAAACACTCTTCAACGGAAAGAACACTGCTGGAGGAATATCAATACCAAATTTCAAACTCTACTATAAAGCCATAGTAATCAAAACAGCTTGGTATTGGCATAAGAACAGACCTCAGGACCAATGGAATAGAATTGAAAACCCAGAAATGAACCTACAGACCTATAACCATCTAATCTTCGATAAGGAAGCTAAAACAATAGAATGGAAGAAAGACAGCCTCTTTAGTAAATGGTGCTGGCAAAATTGGTTAACTACATGTAGAAAACAAAAGCTAGATCCCTATATATCACCCTGCACCAGAATCAACTCCAAATGGATCAAAGACCTTGAACTCAAAGCAGACACTCTGAAAACATTACAGGATGGAATAGGAGAAACCCTAGGTCTCCTTGGCTCAGGCCGAAATTTTCTGAATAGAGACCCGGAAGCACAACAAATCAAAGAAAGGTTGGACAAATGGGATTTCATAAGGTTGCAGAGCTTCTGCAGGGCAAATGACATAGCTGGCAAGATCAATAGAAAGCCCACCGATTGGGAGAAGATCTTTACTAGCCATACAACGGAGAAGGGTCTCATATCTAAAATATACTTGGAATTCAAAAAATTAAACCCCCCAACATCAAATCCTCAAAGAAACAACTGCCCAATAAATAAGTGGGCAAAAGACTTAAAGAGAAGCTTCTCTGAAGAAGAAAGAAGGATGGCCAATAGACACATGAAGAAATGTTCAACATCCCTAGCCATAAAAGAAATGCAAATCAAAACAACATTGAGATATCACCTCACTCCAGTTAGAACAGCAAAAATCAAGAACTCTAACAACAACAGATGCTGGAGGGGATGTGGACAGAAAGGAACCTTACTTCATTGTTGGTGGGAATGTAAACTTGTTCAACCACTTTGGAAAGCAGTATGGAGGTTCCTCAAAAGACTTCACATAGAACTCCCCTATGATCCAGCAATCCCACTTTTGGGCATTTACCCAAATGTTTACAAACAAGACCACACTAAAGCTACCAGCACAACTATGTTTATTGCAGCATTATTTACCATAGCTAAGATATGGAACCAACCCAGATGCCCCTCAGTAGATGAATGGATCAAGAAAATGTGGTATATATACACAATGGAATTCTATGCCTCCATTAGAAAGAATGACATTTCCCCATTTGTTAGGAAATGGAAAGGTTTGGAAAAAATTATATTAAGTGAAGTAAGCCAGGCCCAAAGAAGCATAGATCCCATGGTTTCCCTTATTTGCAATATCTAGTATAGGTATGAGTCAAGTGGAAAAGGTCAGATAATGTGATGTTAGGAAAATGAACCCTTAAATATGTATTTTAATGTTTTCGTTTCTTTCATGCATGTGTTTCTAACGCATTTATAAGATTATTTCTTTGTTGCTTTGTATGTCCCTCCCCCACAATGTAACCCCTGCTTTCACTATATTTGATGTCAGTATAACATGTGGAGGAGATGGGGACAAACAAGTCGTTTAAGGATTCAGGTGGACCTGTTGCAACAATGAGAAGTACAAAATGTCATGTCAAAACCAGCTTTACAATGTCGCTGTGGGGGGGGAGGGGGGTATAATTGGGTGGGGGGAGGGGGGAGGCTGGGAAAGGAGGTGAAGGGTAAACAAAGGAGGAGGCTGCAATGCTTGGTAAGAAATGTATGCATTATCCTGCCCATGTAATTGTAGCCCCTCTGTATAGTATTCTCTCACATAAAATAAAATTAAATTAAAAAAAAAAAAAGAATCAAAAAAAAAAAAAAGACAAAAAAAAAATCCCTTTCCTTAACTCCCTCTAGATCCTGTTTAAGCCTTTGTATTTCTTCCCCATCCAGGATATCATCATATGATGCTCAATGATCTGTAGTGACCATGGCATCCAATTGTCTTAGCATGTCTTGCCCTAGTAAATTGGCAGTGAAGTTCTTTGCCACTAAAGGGTGTGTCTTTCCCTGTTCTCCATCTGGGCTAGTCCATGTCATAAGGGCAATTGTTTCTTTGGACTGGGAGTTTTCCCCTACCCCCAATATCGGGGGCCCAGGTGCAAGCTTCCAGTCCAAGGGCACTTCCTCCTCCCTGAGTATGGTCTGCCCCAGTGTCAAGTAAGCAGTGAAACCTTTTTCCACCTATGAGAATACTTATTTTAGGGCAGAGTCCTTCCACCAGGGGGATGGTCCGATGTACCTGGGCTGCCCTGCCATGAGGCTGCCTGTGCCTCACAGAAGAGGGGGTTCCTCCTTGAGTTAAAGGGGCTAGAGGATGCCCCTCCCCTAGTTTAAAGACTTTCCATCTGAATCAAACTTGTATCCCTCCATGCCCCTGGGCCAGGGTGTAGGGGGCGTTTTGCCCTCAGGCCGGTTGGCGGGGCATTGTTGTAAACAGTCCCTCTTAAAGTGCCCTTCCTGCCCTCATTTAAAACAAATCCCTCTCCCTAGTCGTCTTGGGGTTCCTTAGTTCTGGACTGCCAGCGCCTGGGTAATAGCCTCAGTCATTGCAGACGTCTGAGGCTGTAAAGTTAAAGCTAGTGATTGGGACTGGTGCTGTTGCGTTCCCACATCCTGTGAAGCCACCACCCATCTGTTCAGGGAACTCTCTCTCCATCCCACGCAGGCCATGTGGTGGTCTGAATTCATCCCTTCCCAGACCAGCAGCTTTACCGGAGGTTCCCTGCCGGTAGCTTGCGGTGAATGATGTTGGACTCGGTCTATGAAATCAGGTAGAGGCTCACCAAGTTTTTGTCTCACTCCTGCCATGGGTGATTCAGTGGGCCCAGCATCTAGTTTGTACCACGCAGGAAGTCCTGCCTGCCTCACCTGGTCATGGTACGGGCCTGTTGGACGCCAGTGGAGTACCCTTCCCCTGTCCCTGCTAACATGACATAAGTAATAGGTATTGTGGGTTGAGCCTGCTGGTTACTCTCTGCTCACATTCTGTATTCCTCCTTAAAGAAAGCACACCATTTAATAAACTGAGAACTAGTAAGAACGCCTTTAGCCACATCCATCCAGTCCTTAGGGACACACGGGTGATAGGCAATGTCTTGTAATAGGGTCTGGGCCCAGGGAGAGTTTGGGCCATCCTCCGCCACCACCTTGCGGAGCTCTTTAAGATCCTTAGCTTCCTATGGATACCATTCCAAGGGCATGTTAGGCCCTGGTGCCAGGTTGACCAGATACACTTGGGGAAGCGAATCCTGTGGCCTAGAGTCTGGGCTCTCGAGTGGCCCTTCCTTTCCAAAGGAGGTCTCCACATAGGTTACTTTCCCGGCCCTTGGCCTCTCCATGGAAGATTGGTAGGGGTCTGGGTCTTGCAAGTCCCTCTTGCAGGTCTCATAGGGCACTGTACCTCCCCTCCAATCAGGGGAATAGAGAGGGGCCTAGGACCATCAGTATCAGCTGGGTCAGAGAGGGTAACTTTTACCCTCGTTTTGACTTCCACTCTGCAAGTTTCAGTGCATTCTCAATTTGACCCTTTCCTTTTCCTTCTCACTTCCGAAGTCCTCTTGTACTCCTTCTAGGCCTAATGTTGCCTCCTCCTCCTTCTTCTGTGATATAGCATTACCCATATTTAGAGTTTCACTTACCTCGAGAGACCACTTAGCCTCGGCCGGTATCTTTTCCTTTCATGCCCCATGTTGGGTGCCAGATGTTGGGTCTTCATCTGTCCCAAGAAAGAGGGACGGGGTCCGAGGAAAGGTAAGTGTGGCGCTCGCCCGTTCGCCAGCCTCCCTCAGCCCGGGAGACAATCAGACACAGCGGGGAGCCAAATCCAGCAGGTAGAAAACTCATTTATTAACAGAGAGCAGCCTTTTTTAAAGCCAAAAAGGGTGGGTGGCATGGCAAGGGAGGAAGAGGAACCAATCTCTGTCAAGGTCACACCCTATCCTGCACCTAAACCTTCAAGGGCTGGTTAGCCACTGATTGGAAGGTCAATTGGGCTCTGCCCACTCTACTCTCTCCCAGCGCCATCTTTGCTGCCCATGTGCTCTACAGTAAATTGGGCTCTGCCCACTCAACCCCCTCTCAGTGCCATTTTTGCTGCCCATGTGTTCTTACAAATGTGTAAACAAGATAAAGATAATGTCTCTCAGGTCACGTAAGAGATTCTGTTTTCCTATTTTAGAACAAGATTCTTCATTTTGCAACTCAAGAACAAATGGATTTAGAGTTCAGTTTTGTATATTAGCCATCTTGACTAAAATTTGTCCTTTGTCTATTTTTAAGGAAGTAAATAGAATGACCATAAGCATAGAAATCTACCATAATGTTACCAATCTTTGCTAGCGTAGGCTAGAAAACCTTACGAGCCTACAAAGTATTCTACTTTACCCCATAATGATTTTTAAATCATAAAGTTTCGGCTGTTTTCAAGCCTACAGGCTTTTAGGAGCACAACATAACTGGTGTTTTGTACTATTTTTGTGTCCACAACAATATATCTTTGCCTCTCATATTAGAAGGTCACACAGCTGACATAATTTTCTTTAGTAAAGTCCCTCTGTCAGTAGGATTTATCCTTGAATTGTATGGAATATTCATATCAATAAACAAGTGCTATTCAACTATGCTCTCAGCATTCAGTGACTAAATGATATCAATGATGCTATATTAAATCTAATAGTTGCCATAACATATTGCAAAATATGTTAGTGATGTTTGGAGCTAAAAAAAATCTTGATCACTGCCAAAGGAATTCAATAGATGGTCTAATAGCATTAAACTATTAATTTTTAAGCTCTCTTTAACAATCTCTTCCTCTTAGTACCTACTTCTTCCTCTTAGTATATCAATGCCAAAAAGAATAATCAAGCACTGCAATAAGTAGATCTTCGACTTTCATGAGATTTTTCTCCTGATACTTTGTATCTTGAAGTAAATATAATATTTACATAATCAGAATTGTGTTGTGTTTAATGGTATCTTAAGGACAAATGATAAATTACTTCACACTTATCTCTATTAAATACGAATTTGGTTAAGAATTCAAGAAGAAAAGACAAAGAAATACATTACAAATTTTAAGCTAATTTTAAGCAAATGAAAACAATATAAGTGTTGATTCTTGATAATATTCAAATTTCAGTTGAAATTCACATGCAGGTTAGGCAAAACCTACACTTAGGATTTTCCTTTGCTATATCTAAATAATTCTCTTCGTATAAAAGACTCATAATTCAATTAAATACCAGAAGGCAATGACATCATCAAGGCATTGAATATTGTGAGACATGACATTAACTTTTATCTCCTATTTTTATATGCATGGATTGTACATTGTATATATTGTATGTCTACATGCACATACTTTTGTTAGTGTTCCCACAAAATTAAGAATCTTTAGTTAGACCAGGGACTTTATAGCTCAGTTATTTTACACACACTTTTTGACAAATGGGTGAATGTAAACTTGTTAGTAAATTTTTTTTAAAATCTTCAAAATTGTTAGTATATATATTTTTTATTTTATTGTGAAAATACCGTATAGAGGGTTCACAATTACATGGGCAAGATAATGAGTACATTTCTAATCAAGCATTGTAGCTTCCTCCTTTGTTTTCCCTTCCCATCCTTTCCCATCTCCCTCCACAGCTCCCAGCCCCCCATTGGCCAAAGTTGTAAAGTTCTTTTTTTTACATAACGACTTGTACATATCTCATTGTTGCAATGGGTCCACCTGTATCCCTATTTAAATGATTTGTTCCCTTCCAGTCCACAAATTATTCCAAAATCAAATACACTGAAAGCAGGAATTATACCATAGAGGAGGGACATAAAAAGCAACAAAGAAATAATCTTATAAATGTGTTAGAAACAATCACATGAAAGAATAAAAACAGTTGAATATTTATCTTGGGGTTCATTTCACCTAACAATCAACTTATCAGACCATTTCTGCTTGTCTTAGACATATATTAGTTATTGCAAATAAGGGAAACCATGGGACCTATGTTCCTTTGGGCCTGGTTTACTTTACTTAATATAATTTTTTTCAACTCTTTCCATTTCCTAACAAATGGGGCAATGTCATTCTTTCTGATGGAGGCATAGAATTCCACTGTGCATATATACCACATTTTCTTGACCATTCATCTACAGGGTTGGTTCCATATCTTAGCTATGGTAAATAAGGCTGCAATAAACATAGTTGTGCTGGTAGCTTTAGTGTGGTCTTGTTTGTAAACCTTTGGGTAAATGCCCAAAAGTGGGATTGCTGGGTCATAGAGGAGCTCTATGTGAAGTCTTTTGAGGAACCTCCATACTATATTCAAAAGTGGTTGAACAAGTTTACACTCCCACCAACAATACAGTAAGGTTCCCTTCTGACCACATCCACTCCAGCATCTGTTGTTGTTAGAGTTCTTGATTATAGTCACTCTAACTGGGGAGAGGTGGTATCTCAATGCTGTTTTGATTTGTATTTCTTTTATGGCTAGGGAGGTTGAGCATTTCTTCATGTGTCTATTGGTCATCCTTTTTTCCTCTTCAGAGAAGTTTTTCTTTAAGTCTTTAGCCCACTTATTTTGAATCATAAAGTTTTTGCCCAATATTGGGCGGTTGTTTCTTTGAAGATTTGTTGGGGGATTTAATTTTTTGAGATCCAGGTATATTTTAGATATGAGACCTTTGTCAGTTGTATGGCTAGTGAAAATCTTCTCCCAATCCGTGGGCTTTCTACTGATCTTGCTAGCTATGTCCTTTGCCATGCAGAATCCCTGCAATCTCATGTAATCCCATTTGTCCAACCTTTCTTTGACTTGTTGTGTTTCTAAGTCTCTATTAAGGAAATTTAAGCCTGTGCCAAGGAGACCTAGGGTTTATCCTATTCCATCCTGTAATGTTTTCAGGGTGTCTGCTTTGACTCCGAGGTCTTTGATCCATTTGAAGTTGATTCTGGTACAGTAGTTAACCACTTTTGCCAGCACCATTTACTGAAGAGGCTCTTTCTTCCATTCTATTTTTTTAGCTCCCTTATCAAAGATTAGATGGCTATAGTTCTGTATTTTCATTTCTGGGTTTTCAATTCTATTCCATTGGTCTTGCAGTCTGTTCTTGTGCCAGTTCCAAGCTGTTTTGATTACTATGGCTTTGTAGTAAACTTTGAAATTTGGTATTGATATTCTTCAAACACTGTTTTTTCTGTTAAGGATAGTTTTTGCTATTTGGGGTGTTTTATTGTTCCATATGAATTTTTGGATTGCCTCTTCCATTTCCTTGAAGAATGAGGTTGGAATATTGATAGGTACCACATTGAATTTGTAGATAGTCTTGGAAAGTATTGCCATTTTCACGATATTGATCCTTCCAATCCAGGAGCATGGGAGGCTTTTCCACTTTATATGTTCTTATTTGATTTCCTTCATCATGTTTTTAAAGCTTTCATCATAGAGGTCCTTCCAGTTCTTGGTTAAGATCATTCCTAGGTATTTTATTTTTTGTGGGGCTATTACGAATGGAGTTGTTTTCCTGATTTCAGCCACACTTTTCTCATGTTGGCATACAGAAAAGCCATTGATTTGAGGGTTAATTTTATACACTGCTGCTTTGCCAATTTTGAATCAGCTTCAGTAATTTGGGAGTGGAGTGGGGGATTCTTTAAATATAATATCATCTCATCTGCAAAGAGGGAGAGTTTTACTTTATCTTTCCCTATTTGGGTACCTTTTATATTTGCATCATGTCTTATTGCTGTAGCTAGGCATTCTAATACTAAATTGAAGAGAAGTGGAGAGAGTGGACATCCTTGTCTCCACCCTGAGTTAAGAGGAAATGGCTTTAGTTTTTTACCCTTAAGTATAATGCTGGCTGTAGGTTTGTCATACACAGCCTTTATTGTATTGAATGTTCCATGGATTCCTAATTTTTCCAGAACCTTCATCATAAAGGGGTGTTGGACCTTGTCAAATGCTTTCTCTGCATCTATTGAGATAACCATGTGGTTCTTATCCTTGCTCTTGTTGATGTGATGAATTATATTAATTCATTTGCGTATATTGAACCAGCTTTGCTTCCCTTAAATGAATCCTTTTTGATTGTGGTGTATAATTTTTTTGGATGAATTGTTGAAGTCGATTGGCAAAAATTTTGTTGAGAAATTTTGCATCAATGTTCATCAAAGAAATGGGTGTATAGTTCTCTTTCTTTGATGAGTCCCTACCTAGTTTAGGGATGAGGGTTAGGATGGCTTCGTAGAATGAGCAGCAAAATAAACCCCAATCAAGTAGACAGACAGAAATAATTGAAATTAAATTAGAATTAAATGAATTAGAATCCAAAAAGAATAGAAAGAATCAAAAAAACAGAGGTTGTTCTTTGAAAAAATTAACAAAATTGACAGACCCTTAGAAAATCTTATCAGAAAAAGAAGAGAACACACCCAAATAAATAAACTCAGAGATGAGAATGACTTCATAAAATGAGCCCAGTAGTGAAGTTTCTCTTTCAATTTCATTGAAGATTTGGAGGAATATTGATGTGAGCTCTGCTTTGAAGGCCTTGTAGAATTCTGCTGTAAAACCATCTGGTCCTGGGATTTCTTAGATGGGAGGTCTCATTTTTGCTGTTTCTATTTCAGTGCTCGATATGGGCCTGTTAAGATGGTTTAACTCATCTTGGTTTAGTTTCAGCATTTCAATATTTGGTAGGAAAAGGTCCATTTCTGCTAAGTTCTCAAACTTATTAGCATAAAGGTTTGAGAAATATTCCCTTATAATGTTCTGAATCTTGGTTTTTTTCTGTGGTGTTGTTTCCATTCTCATCTCTGAGTTTATTTATTTGGGTGTGTTCTCTACTTTTTCTGATAAGATTTGCCAAGGGTCTGTCAATTTTGTTATTTTTTTCGAAGTACCAACTCTTTGTTTTTTTGATTCTTTCTATTTTTTTTGGATTCTAATTCATTTAATTCTGATTTAATTTTAATTTTTTTCTTTCTGTCTACTGGATTGGGGTTTATCTTGTTGCTCTTTTTCAAGGCAGATCAGATGTCTGATTAAATTGTTGGTTTCAGGTCTCTCCAATTTGTTGATTTTGGAACTCAGAGCTCTAAACTTTCCTCTGAGTATTGCCTTTGCTGTGTCCCAGAGGAGCTGATAATTTGTGTGTTCATTTTTGTTGACTATCATGAACATTTAAATTTCCTATCTGATCTCTTCCGTGACCTACTGGTGATTCAACAGTATGTTGTTCAGCCTCCATGTGTTACAGGACTTTCTTTGGTGGCTTTTGGTGTTGAGTTCTAATTTTATTCCCTTGTGGTCTGAGAGAATGAAAGGTCTAACTTCAATGTTTCTGAATTTGGACAAGTATGCTTTGTTGCCTAAAATGTGGTCTATTTTGGAAAATGTTCCATGTGCTGCTGAGAAAAACGTCTATTCTGATGGTGCTGGGTGATATATTCAGGAGATGTAGGTTAAATCTAGTTGATCTATGCAGTTGTAGATCTGTGTTTTCTGTTGAGTTTTTGCCTAGTTGAACTCTCTAGTGGGGAGAGTGGTTTGTTAAAGTCCCCAACAATTCATGTATTTTGATCTATGTGAGAATTGAGGGAAAGCAGTGTTTCTGAGATAAATTTGGGTACTCCATTGTTGGCAAATAGATATTTAGAATTGTAATATCCTCCTGAAAGAGAGATCCTTTATTTAGTATGTAGCGACCTTCTTTATCTCACTAATTTTAATTTGATGTCTATTTTATCTGATATTAGGATTGTAACTCCTGCCTGTTTATGGGGGCTATTTGCTTGATAGATTTTGTTGCAGCCTTTCACTTTCAAAATGAGTTTATTTTCATGGGCAAGGTGTGACTCCTGAAGGCAACAGATAGAAGGATCTTGCTTTTTAATCCAACTAGATAGTCTGTGTTGCTTAATTGGAGAGTTAAGTCCATTAATGTTAGAGATAGGACTAAGAGGTATTTGGGAGTTTCTGCCATTTTATCCACCTTCTTGGAGGCTGCAGCAACTGGGTTCTTCCTATGGTTCTTGGATTCTCAGTTTGGCTATGTTTTCTTGGCCTTTATGTGGTCTTGTTGGTTTTCTATGTGTAGGACATCTTTAAGTATCTTTTATAGGGCTGGTTTGATGGAAATATATTTTTTCTATTTTTCTTTGCTATGGAAGGTTTTTATTTCACCTTCTTTTATGAATGAGTTATGAAGCTGGATACAGTATTTTTGGTTGATAGTTGTTTGTCTTTAGGGCATGGCGTACAAAATTCTAGGCTCTTCTTGCTTTAATTGCCTCTGCTGAGAAATCTGACGTGATTCTAATTGGTTTCCCTTTATAGGTGATTGATCTTTTGTTCTTTTAATTTAATTTAATTTTTTTGTGAACATACTGTACAGAGGGGTTACAATTACACGGGCAGGATAATGCATACATTTCTTATCAAGCATTGCAACCTCTTCCTTTGTTTACCCTTCACATCCTGATCTTTTGTTCTTGACAGCTTTAAGGATCTTTTCCTTGGTCTGAATTGATCCTGTGTGGATTATAATGTGATGGTGGGATGTCCTGTTCTGCTCTGGACTATTTGGGGTTGTAAAAGCTTCTTGTATCTGAATAGGCCTATCTTTTTGCATGTTGGGATGTTTTCTGCTAGGATCCTGTTGAACAAATTTCCTAGACCATTAACTTCTGTCTCTAGGTGCTCCTCTACACCCATAATCCTCAGATTAGTCTTCTGATGGTGTCTTCCAAGTGCTGAATAGATCTATCATATTTCTTGGATTTGTCTTGGTGAATTGTATTTTCTTTTCTATAATATCTAGGCTGTCTTCAATCCCTGAGACTCGATCTTCTGCATGGTCTAACCTATTGTCAAGACTCTACTTTGTTTTTTATTTCTTTTCCTTCTAATTGGTTGGCTTTGATGGCTTCAAATTATTTTTTGGAGCTTTGTTATAGATCTTGTATGAACTTTACTTCCTTAATTTGGTGTTCAGTGTTTATTCTCAAGAAACTTAGTTGATTGGTTATGGTTTCCTGGGATTCCCTTTCCTTCTGTCGGGTTCCTATCAGCATTCCATTTTTGGTCTCCCTGAATTCTTTCAGCTGTTTATGGATTCCATGAATGCCTCTATTGATCTTTGTCTATTCTCATCCTGCTCTCACAATTCCTGTATTACTCTTTGATTGGCTTCCTCATGGTCACACAATTCCTGTAGTTCTCTTTGACTGTTCTCAGCCTGCTCCTGCAATTCCTGTCTATCTTTTTGACTGTTCTCAGCCTGCTCATGCAATTCCTTCATTTCTCTTTGAGTGTTTTTAACCTGGTCACGCAATTCCTGTATCAATCTTTGAGAAGCTTCCTCATGCTCATGAGCTTACTGTATTGATCTTTGGTTTGCCTCCTCTCTTTCCCTATCATGCTCACACTGAATCTTTTGCAGGTTTTCATTCTTTTCCTTCACCAGTTTTACCAGTAGTGTTTGTAGAGCTTTTTGGGAACTCTCCTCTGGAATATTCATTATTTGTTATTTCACCTGATTATCATGAGTGGGAGTTGAGGTACTCGGACTTGCCTTTTTACTTGTGTTTTTCCAGCTTTTTTTCTCCCCATTTAATATGAAAGTAACACCAATTTTGTGCTAGAATACTATTTTAAGGCAAGCATCAACTAAAGTCCTGTAGTTGCACAGTCAAAAGGCTGCAGATACAATCTAGTTCAACAGATACAATGCATTCAACATCAAACAACTGGGTAATAACAGCAAAAAAGAATTTGGAAAACCAAAAATTATTAGATTTAGCGAGAAATGTGGGGAAAAATACGATTAGAAGGATGTGGAAAGGTAAAAGGAGAGTGAAGTTAACCAAGTCCTAATCTCAAAGAGGGAAATGGATTGGACAGAATGATAGCAAAGAGAGAGAAAAAAAAGACAAGAAAAAATGGAAAAACAAAAATTTAATTTAAAAAATGAAACTTAAAAATTATCTAATTTTAAAAGGTGAAATTGAGAGAAGAATGGGGATAGGATAAGAGGAGGGGAGGAATAGAAAGGAGACATGAAAAAATAAAAAATAAAAATTCTTTAAAAATTGTTTAGGTATAAAGAGATAATACTGTTATTAAGGAATTTAAGCCTAAGACGTTTTGAATTGAGTAATAAATTTCTGAATTAAGTGTGTACTCAATGGGGTATAATGTCTAATAATCAACGACGGGTATATCTGAGGATTCTGAGGATGAGCAGAACAGCAATTAAGTCCCGCAAAAAACAATGAAAGAGAAGAAAAAGTAAAAAAGAATGAAAAAGAAAGAAAAGAAAAGGACTAAAAGGTTGGTAGATATAAAACACACACACTCACACACACACACGCAAACACACACACACACACACACACACACACACACACACACACACACACACACACACCTAAAATAATAGTTATAAGAGGAAGAAAAACAGACTAATAGAAAACAATTTTTAATTAAAAATTTTAAAAAAAGAGACAAAAAAAGGGTTCTTTGATTTTTTTGGGGGTGTGGTGGATAGAAAGATCCTGTATCTCCCTTGTGTCCATACCCAGTCTCTTGGTGGAGTCTCTGGTCTCTCTGGTCTGTTTGTGGTGCTTGGTTTGCCTGTGGCTAGATTGGTGTCTTAAATCAGTTTGTTTGAGCACGCAGAAAAATGCTCTGCACTACCCAGCCTAGTTCAGTGGGAAGGAGATCTGCTTTGAGTATCACAAAAGAGGGAGATGGCTGTTTCCTCTGGTTTAGAGATGCTGTGATGAGGCTAGGTTCTGGGTAGAGGTGAGGCCTTTCAGGAAACAGTAGCTTTTCTCTGAGGGGCTATCTTCTGAGACACTCACAGAGCCCAGCCTGGAGCCATCCTCAGGGTTTAATGTTTACTGAATTTCAATTGATTGTCTAGGCTACTGTAGGGAGGGGCAGCCTCTGGCTCTGTTTACCCAGTGAAGAAAGACACTCCTCTGGGGGCAGCGCCTCCCCTGTCTGCCCCGGATGTAGCTGAGCCTGGCAAGTCAGGTCAGGTTCTTGTGACCTGCTAAATGAATCTTTTGTTTTCTTCCAAGGCCTGAGTTGGAGCTAGCTGCTCAGCCAGGCATTTGTCAGTATCAAAGATGGAGATCTCTGGTAGTGGGGGGAGGGGTGGCCTTCCCTTTTCTGCTCTGTGAGAAGAAGTGAGAATGTCAGGGTTCTACTTATGTCAGAGTCTTGGTTCCTGGGTCATCTCTGGAATGTGATCTTCAGGATGAAGATATCTGCTCTTTGTCAGTCCTTGCTGGTGTTGAGTAAAATCTGTTTGCCCGCTGTGTCTGGTGCCTTTGTCTCAGATTTCTGTGTTGTAGGTATGACAGCTATGACCACTGCCGCAGCTGCCACCGCCACTGCCTCCGCCACAGCTGTAGCTACCAGCAAATGCTCTCATCTGTCTCCTTGCCTGGATTTTCCCTCTCTGGCCAAACTCTGTATTGTGATGGCACACTTGGTGTAATTCTCTGGTCTTAGGACTGTTCAATGGAAACACTAAAACTCCTATCTATGTGAGAGCTTGTTTAGCCTTCAGCTTCTCCTCTGCCATCTTCCCAGAACCTCTCGTTAGTATATATTTTCATGTGGGTTTTAGGCCAGTCAGAATAATACCTGCCTCCAACAGATGTTTTGATTTGTTTGTTTCCAGGTGAAGGTTAATATTAGAGTTTGCTCTAACAACTTAGCCAAGTCATTGTCATTAGTTTTGAACACTTTGGAGATAGAACCTAGCAAATTTTTGTGACTGTACTATTTTTGAACTTCAATGCTCCAAAATCTCATCCTTCTGAGTAGTAAGGATTAGAAGTGGGAGCCACTGGTGCCCAGTTTTCTAATAGAGATTAAAAGTAAATGCAAATACTTTCTGCTTCTCTCTAGCTGAGTATGGTAGATCACATCTTCAATCCTACATATTTGGAAGGTGGAGATGGAATGGATCACATTTAGAAGGATGGCATTGATCACGATACTTTGTATTATACACTGATAAGTTGAATTAAAATGCCTTTGTTCAACTATGTAAAGATAATAAAATAAGCTGGACACCAGTGGCTAGTTCCAATAATCCTAGCTACCAAGGATTCTGAGATCTGAGGATTGTGGTTTAAAGCCAACCTGGGCAGGAAAGTCCATGAGAGTATTATCTCCAAATAATCACAGAAAAATCCAGAAGTGGAACTGTGGCTGGAGTAATAGGGTGCTAGCTTTGAGAAAAAGAAGCTCTAGGAAAGCACCCAGGCACAGAGTCAAGGCCCAGGACTGGCAAAAAGAAAAAGGGAAAAAAAAGATAATTACAAACAAAAACAAGACAAAACATTTTGTGAAACCCAAACTTAACACACAAAGCTGGTCAATGTGGCATGCATCTATTATTGTTTTTATGTTAGAATTTTAAATACATAGATCATAGTCCAGATTGTTGTAGGCATAAGTGTGAGAGTCTACTAAAAAATAACCACACCAATAAATGATGAAGCATATAGATCAAGTAGTAAAGTATTTGCCTAGCAAGCTCAGGGTCTTATGTTTAAATCCTAGTGCCAGCACACAAAGTAAAAACAATAAAAGAATGAAATGGTTAAAATTCTAAACAGTGTAATTATAGTGCAAAAATGTATACAGCTTAAAGTGTGGCTTTGTAAAGGAATCAAAACAATATTTATTGGAAAAAATAATAATTTTGAAAAGACTTCTTTGTTGCCTAAAAAAATAGAAAGTGATTAAAAAATACAGAAGTTTTAATAATTGTGATTCAAAATGTCATAGGTAGACACAATGTTTATGGAGAAGAAAGGATTGGGAAAAATCAGATTGTCATCTCATGACTTGAATGGCTATAAAAAAAGGAAAGGACAATTACCAGGTTTATGTAAAGTTGAAGCTCTGGGAAGGATGTGTTTTATGAAAGAAAATGTGTGTGATTAAACTCCTACTGTGACTTCTTGTTATTCTTAGATTTTTATTTCATTTTACATACAAAATAAAGAATTCAAAGTACTTCAAAAATACCTATGTTGAGCATGTCCTGAATCAATCTTAAAAGACAAGAGGAAAAATCTTTACTACACACTGCTAATGAAACAACAGCAATGTTTCCTTAATATTCATTTTTGTATATTCTAAATATAAAATTTGAAATACTAAAGATACCTTTATTTACATTTATTTATCTGAGATTGGTTTTACTGAGATTGTTATTTGTTAAGCCATTGCCATTTTACATTATTTTATAGCCATAATTTTCTCTTAAAATATTTTAAAGCCTTAAATAAATTAAATTATATAAGTTTCCATGTACATTTTACCATGTAAAATATATTGAATATATTTGCTATTTGTTTACCTTTGATTAATCTTTTTTATTAAGTTACATTTTGCACAACATAATAAAGTACAAAAGGTAATTGTTAATCTTTTTATCCTGAATTGTCAACCTTCAATATTTTTTCCTAGTCCGTATGAATGTTTATTTTATCATATAGCACTTAAATATAACCTAGAACTAAGAGTGTTAAATATAAAACTCAATGTTCAAAGCAATCTCAGTGAGACAATTCTTCAAGATTCTATTTCTAATTAACCAGCAAAAAGCTGGAATGGAAGTAAGCCATGAGCAAAATGCTGAGCAAATTTACAAGGCTCTGCATTCAAATTCTAGTGTTAATGTGTATGAACAGATACACACACACATACACATATACACAATGCAAATATCTAATTTTCAGTAATAAAAATTTAGTTTAAAACATTATTTTAAACGTATATTTAAAATGCAGATTCAAATATATGGTTAGAAGAACAACACATTTCTACAGAATGCATTAAGATTTTTATTTAATAACAGAATGTTTTCTTTTTTAAATTAAATTTTTTTGTTGTAGTTTATGTGGTACCAAAGAATTGAACCCAGGGCCTCATGCATGCTAGGCAAGCACTCTACCACTAAGCCACATTCCTAGCTGCAGAGAATATTTTCTTATATATTCTTTAGAGACATATATGACAGCCAGATATCTGTTAAGCAAGTTTTCATAATCCACAATTGATTTAAAAATTATGAATTTTGTTTTTGCTATCTTTTATATTTATAGATTTATAAGGTTTATGAAATCAGTTGGATATTCTTATTGTGTACTTGCATTGTATATTATTTTGAAAATTAAAAAATATGGTAATTAATTTGATATTCCACATGTTCATATCAAAAGTATTTTAGACAGAAAATCTCTGAGCCAAAACAAAGGCTGCCTGGGAAAGGTAGTTGGGAGCTCATTATTTTGATTATTCTAAAATCTGCCTGAGGGATTTCTGTCTCTTGCTCTTCTTTTACTCTTATTAGTATAATGATAGACATTACTAAATAGTCAATAGAGAAAGGTGTTTGACTTTATTTTATCCCACAAATCGCTTTTTTGGCATTAGAATTATGATTGGCAGAACTCCACTTTATATGAAAGCTTAGACAATTAACTTGTGTTAGCAGGTGCTGTGTACTATAACAGCAAAATGTTACCTTTCACAATTCTAATAAAAATATAGAGTGCTAAAATTTAGTCAAAGTACTTTTACCTAAACACTGCCTTTCTTAATTGAATTCTAATTTTTATCCTGTAATAACATTGATGTTGGTACTAATCAAGAATTGTATACTACACACAGACACACAGACATGCACACATGCACACACACACACACACACACACACATAATTGTAATGTGACAATAGTTGAGAAATGAAAATAAGACTAAAAAAAGAAAATAATAATAATAATCAAAGAAATACTGAATACATAGGACTGCATCAAGCTGAATGTTTTCTGCATGACAAAGAACGTAGCTAGCAAGATAAATAGAAAGCCGGCAGAATGGGATATCTTCACTATCTATGCATCAGAAAAGGGCTTCATATCTAAAATATCCTTACAGCTCAAAACATTATGCCCTCTCAAAAAATAAACCTCAAAGAAACAATAACCCAAAGGACTAAAGGTTTAAAGAGAGACTTCTCCGAACAAGAAATAAGAATGGTCTAGCTGGGTGCTGGTGGCTCATGCCTGTAATCTTAGCTACTCGGGAGGCTGAGATCTGAGGATCACAGTTCAAAGATAGCCCAGGCAGGAAAGTCCATGAGATTCTTTCTCCAATAAACCACTCACAAAGCCAGAACTGGTGCTGTGGCTCAAGTGGTAGAATGCTAGCCTTGAGCTGAAAAGCCCAGAGTTCAAGCCCCAATACTGACAAAAGAAAAAAAAATAATAAACATATATCTTCCCTATGGCTGAGAAATTCCAGTCCTGGGCATTTATGCTATTGACCACAGGCCAGGCCACACTAAAGCCACTGCACAACCATTTCATTGCAGCATTGTTTACCATAGCTAAAATATGAAATCAACCCAGATGCCCATCAGTGTACAAACGGATCAAGAAAATGTGGTATATATACATAATGGAATTCTATGCTTCCATCAGAAAAAAAAAAAAAAAAAACATTGTCTCATTCATAAGGAAATAGAAAGATTTGCAAACATTACATTAAGCAAAGTAAGCCAGACCCAAAGAAATACAGGCTCCATGATTTCCCTCATTTGTAATAATTAGAATGTACCTACAAATCTACAAGTAAAAACAGTAGAAAATAAAAGACAAAAAATTACACTTAAACATGATCAACTAAACAAGACTCAACAGTCACACACTGAGACCAAAGGAAGATATTCTTAGGAGAGGATAACAAGGGCTCAATAGCTATGTGTATATGATTCTAGACAAATGATGCTCATAAACATAAACTCCAAGAAATAGAAACAATTTTTTTTGGGGGGGTCTGGTCATGAGGCCTGAACTCTGGGCCTGGGAGCTGTCCCTCAGCTCTTCAGCTCAAGGCTAGCGCTCTACCACTTGAGCCACAGCACCACTTCTGGCTTTTTTCTTTTTTTGCTTATGTGGGGCTGAGGAATCGAACCCAGGGCCTCATGCATGCAAGCCAAGCGCTCTACCACTGAGCCACCTTCCCAGCCCCAGAAACGAAATTTTTATTGGAGTGTTTTCAGTTCCTTTTTCTTTTTCCTATTTTTTCCCCTGTTGTCACTGTTTTGATTTCTGTACCCTTTGTCTTGTATGTAAGTTTATTTGATTTGGGAAGGGGAAAGTGCTGTGCAGAAATGGTGGGGCAAAGTATGAACTAATTCAGCAGTGATACTCACTAGGCACTATTTTGGAAATGAACTATACAACTTGGGAGAATAGGAGCATCAAGAGGGAAAATCTTGGAGAAAACGAGGGAGGCGTGACACTTTTCAAAACAAAATCTATTCATTGCCAGAGTTATGTCACTGTAACCCTTTTGACATCACCTTTACAATAAAAACATTAGAAAGATGATAATTGTTAGGTTGTTAAAAAAAAAGAGGTAGAAGAGTAAGAAGTATATCACTCACATGGTATTCAGGTAAAGGGTAAGTTTATTCATCATTCCGGCTGGGACCAGGCCATGTTGGCACTTCACGTAGCTGGGAAAGACCTGAGAAAGAGGGCATCTGGCCTGAGCTAGGCCTTATCTATGGTATGGGTGGAGAAAGGTGTGGCCACATTGAATTCAGATGTTACCTCAGCAGATGCAGATGTGACCTCTTCCAGGTGTGCCAGTTGCCTAGGTAACACAGGTACTGGACGGAGACTTTGCTGCAAGGAGGGTTGAGTCTGCTTGCCATCCAGGAGTGGGCCTTACAATAATAGAAACATAAATGATTATTATAACAATATTTAATTTATTTAGTTTTTTTAATGAAGTTATCTTAAGTAAAATTAAAATAGCTTCAAAGTCATTTGGAACTATCTTTATGTATGCACAAACATACTTTCTACAGTAATGATAGTTTTTATGAAACCAACATTTTAGGCTCTTAGTCCAAACATCTCATTCAGTCACCTACTTAAAGAGACATGATGAAGGACAGAAAAAAGAAATGAGACTGATTATAAGGCATGGACAATCATGGGAAAGTAGCAGTTAGCAATTTCATTCATCTTTAGCAATCATCAGTGTACAGACACGAGCTACAAGTTCAGGAGTAGGAAATACCTGGACCAGGGATTATGTCCCACCAGATCAATTGGTACATTACTGGATAGACATGTAATCCTTGCTGCCAACTGCCTGTCCGCCTGTAGTGATAATTTTCTATGACCCATAATGATTTTGTAAATATCCCTTGAAATTAAACAAGTTCCATATACCTGGCAGACAAAAATTATGGGCAGGAGTTAAAAGGGATGCATAAACAGTCCCAGTATCTGGTGTGTTCTGATGTTAATATCTCAGTTCTGGGTAGAGGGAAGTTGCTCATTACTTGAGGGGCACAATCTGGTTCCCAGAAGATGATTGCTCCAGATCTAGGGTTCATCTTCATCATTATAGGTACTTGTCCTCATTTGGAGTGTCCTACAAGGCTTTGCTGTTCCTTACGGTCTAGTTTTGTTCCCTTATCATAAAGATGTTATGAGTGCAAAGTGGATGTTTTAGAGACATGCAGAATGGACCTGGAATGACAAAACTTTCTCCTCCTTTTAACTGAATTGGTGGATCCAAGTAAGTGACCAATGTTTTCAACAAATGACACTTTAAAGCACCTATTACATCAGTTCTAGGTTTCTTATGTAACACTATATAAACAATACAATTTGAGGTTAGTGTCAGCATGCATAAGGATTTTATTTTGTTAATTTTTCCTAAAGAAAATTATGACAGAAATATATAACAGCCCAAATCATAATTTATTTGTATTGTCTTTGATTCCCAGGTTATCAAAATGTACATGTGAGATTGATTAGTCAGTCAAATAACATTTATTATTTGATTTAATTGATATTAGTATATTAATTAAGTTACTTATCATTGTTGTTCTATATGTAATGAAAACTAGGTCTTTTATACTCATTTGGTAACTATTGCTTTCAATTCTTAATATCAGTGAAGTTTTATTAGAAACATTTACAAGTTTTTGCATCCATAACTTGTTCAGCAGCAGGGTGTAAGCCCAAAGTAAGGAATATTGTTATGATATGCCAACCCCTTTAATTCAAAATGGGAAATCCATATATTACTTTTTTTTTAGAAATAATGTGATACACATCAAAGGTAAGACTATAGCACTCCCATCATGAAGCAACAGGCTTCTTGAAACTGGGAGTTACAGGATGCTTTGAGTATATATGATGCCAAAGCAGTAGCAATTTTTCACTTTTGTAAAAAGAAATAAACGAGATTGAACCAAGTTAAAATTCTTCATGGAAATGAAACCATCAACAGAATGATGAAAAAATCTTTGAAATTGGTGCTGAGAAGGGGGCTCAGTGGTAGAGTGCTTGCCTTGCCTTCATGAGGCCCTGGGTTCAATTCCTCAGCACCACATAAGCAGAAAAAAGCCAGAAGTGGCTCTGGGGCTCAAGTGGTAGAGCACTAGCCTTGATTTGAAGAGCTGAGCGACAGTACCTAGGCCTAGAGTTCAGGCCTCATGACTGACAAAAAAAAAATCTATGAAATTAGAGGTCTATATCTAATTTGAATAGCGTAAAACATCTCAATAGGAAGAAAATCAAAGATGGGTAAAGGACTTGAGAACACATTTTTCAAAAGAATATATAAATGGTCCAATCTCCAATTATTAGAGAAATGAAACATTCAAATCTCATTCAGATATCATGTTATACTGGTGAGAATTACTTTTCGTAAGTATTGACTAGTATGTAGACAAAAGGGAAACTTATATAATGTCTGTGAGGGTAATAATTGACCTGTCACTAAAATCAGTACAGAAGGCAACTAACTTACCAAAGATGGGTTATTTTGGTTCATAGTTTCAGAAGGTTTATTGTGTCCATTGCTTTGGACCTTTGACAAAGTAACATGTCAGGTAGATGAACTTAACAGAGTAAACAACTGACCTCATCAATGTGAAACCACAGAAAAGGAGAAAAAGCCAGTCCCACATTCACCTAATGATTTGCTTAAAATCTCATTGTCTAACTATCAGCAATATTGTCTTGTGGGCTGCAGATTTAATATATGGACCTTTTAGGGATACTTTATATTCATAATGTAGCATAATGAAAATTAGTGCAACCACTATGAAGTTTTCATTTCGCCAGTATGAAATACTAGTTATATTTAATTAAAATATTTAAAATATTTAAAAGTATAACTACCAAAGGATTTATCAGCTGACTTTCAGGATGTATATATAAAGATATCCAAATAATTTTTTGCATGTATGCTGGTTCCGGGTTGGCAATATATTTTGTGAAAGCACGATTCCTAGCACAAAATATAAAAAAACTTCATATATTTAGACAATGGAAAAAATCATAATTATAATTTATGGAATTATATTATAAAGTCTTTACTACTTAGCAATATATAAAAGAAAGGAGTATGAACTTCTTCATTTATTCCCTCATACATTCATTTGTCAAGCATATATCCAAATGCCTTCTCTGAGCTGGGTGTATTTCTTAGGATGAAATTTCATTGGGGAGCAAGACTGAGTATCTCTCAAACTTTTCTGGAATTAAAAAAAAGACAACAAGTGAGAGATTCTGTGAACCGACTATGCTACAAACAATGTCATACAGGTCATTACTTTGAATAAGGAGCACATACTTACTATCTTATCTCAGGGAATCTGTGACCCAATTAAACATCTGAAAATGAAATAAATATGTAAAGAGCTACAAAGGAGAGAATTCTAGATAGATAAGGCAGCACATAAAAGACAAAGAAGATATGTCTAAAACAACAGTAGGTATGTCACCAGTTTTGATACGAGTTTGAAGTAAGATCCAAACTATTCAACTATGTTTGAGCAAATATACGTGTGTGTGTTTGTGTGTATAAAGTTTATTTTTAGTATCCATTTTTCTATACATAGTTTAAATGTTCAATATTAGCTGAGTAATCTAAATGATAAAAATTCATGCTATGGGGCTCGAAGGTGGCTCAGTGGTTGAGTGCTTGCCTGGCATGCATGAGGCCCTGGAAGTGGAGCTGTTGCTGAGCTGAAGAGCTGAAGAGCTGAGAGACAGCATCCACAACCACCAAAAAAAAAAAATTATGCTATGATTTAATCTCCTTAGAAATAATAAAAGTCCACATTTATTTAGTAATATTTGTTGCTAGTTTAAAATTTTACCTGTTGGTTTATTCCTCTGAGACATACTTATTATTTACTCATATTAAGAAAATAAAAGAGCTAGGCATAGTTGACTTATGCCTGTAATCCTAGCTACTGAGGAAGCTGAGATATGAGGATCACAATTCAAAGCCAGCCCACGCAGGAAAGTCCGTGAAACTCTAATATCCAACAAACAACCAGAAAACCAGAAATGGCACTTTGGCTCAAGTGGTAGAGCGTTCAACTTGAGCTGAAGAGCTGAAGGACAGCATCCAGGTCCAGCGTTCAAGCCTCACCATGACCAAATAAATAAATAAATAAATAAAAGAAAAATAAAAGAATTCAATAACATAATTATCATTGCAAGTGCCAAAAGGAGAATTGAACTCAGGATGTTAGCTTCCTACTGATACCACAAAATATTCAACATAATCCACTTAGAAGAAAGAAGTTTTATTTTTAGCTCACATTTTGGAAGTTTCCTCCATTTTCATTTGGCCTCGCTGCTTTGGGTCAGTGGTTGCAGAGGAGATTTTAGTGAAAGTAATGGAGCTTTCACTCTATAATAGCCAAGAAGCAAAGAAAGAAAGAAACAGCCACCTGAGTTTCAATATCTACTCAAGGAGGTACTCCCATGATGTAATTTTTCTCTACCTAGACTTCATCCCATAAATCCTTCTCCTCCCCATTAGCACTATGTGCTAGAGCCAAGCTTTTAACACATAGGCCGTTATACAAAATTTCATATCCTTATAATATGTCTGGCTCAGATATTCCTATATATTCTTCGAGTCCTTTATGCTTCTGTTGTATTTTTAATAATGTAAAGATTTTCTGATTTAAATACAATTAAATTTATGAGTCTTTATGACTAAAACAATATTTTTTAGACTTTATTTTCTTAGAAAAGTTTTAAATTCACAGGAAAATTAAGAAGAAATTGCAATAAGGATCTAGTGGCACCTGCCTATAATCCTAGCTAATCAGGAAGGTGAGATCTGCTGCTTGAGGTTCAAGCAAGCTGAGAGATGTCCATGAGGTTCTTCACCCTATTAACCAGCAAAAAGCTGGGAAATAGAGGTATGGCCCAAATTGTGCAGACCCACCCTGAGTAAAGAAGCCAAATAAGAATATGAAGGCCTGAGTTCAAGTTTCAATACAATCACAAGAAAGGATATACTCACATTAACATTACCCCTTCTATCATTCAACTTACCAATAAGACAAAATTGATACATTATATCCCCTAATGTCCATGGGTACATTAAGAGTTCACTCTTTGTGCTTTCCATTCTTAGATCTGGCTAGTAAGACACAGAGAAACTTTCTTCTTCTTTATACATTTGGTATACTCTTTCCATTTATCATTTTTTACTAATTCCTATTAACAACTGATAATTTGTATCTCTACAGTTTTGTCTATGAAATTGTACAATATGTAACCTTTTCAGATTTTTTGTTATTAATATGCATTTAATGTTCCAACATGTCCTTTTATGATTTGATGGTTTTTTTTATAGCAGTGTTTGATGCATCACACTTTTTGAACTACATACTGAAAGGCATATTGGTTCCTTCTAAGATGTGTAATTATGAATAAAACTAAAAAACTTGTATATAGATTTATTTGTATGTGACAATTTCTTTGTGTGTTTTGGTTCTTTTAGTAAAAGAATATGATTACTAGGCTGTATAGTAAGAGTGACCATCACTTTTACATTCACACCACTGAGAAATGAGTACTCTTGCTGAGACATTAAAAAATTTGTACATATCTTAAGGTAGGACTATAGAGTGCAGCATTCCATGAACCTGTGAATTATTGGTTATTGAAAAAAATAATAAATCTGAGGATACTTATTTCTAGAAACATTGTGCGATTGTGTTAAAGTCTAGGAGTATAGAATAAAAATAACAAGTGACTTACTACATCTGAGAAGAGTGTAGAATACAGAAACATAAATGATTGGTGATTGTACATCTCTGTGAGAAGCAAATTGACTGCAGTGTCAAATAAAGATAAATTTTTATTTAAGTAAGTAGTGGTTCACATTTTAAGATTATTAAGATAGACAGGAAGTTTTGATTATAGAAATTTTGAAGCACTTCACAATATAACAAACAAACCAGGATTTTTCTTTTAAATGGATGAGTAGGTAAGGCTAGCAAGAACTCCGTGAGAAAGGAGGGCAGGTGCTACAAATCTATATATTACTCAGGATAAGAAGACTAATTCAGCTAACAAGCATCTGAGAGGAATTTAGAGTAATACTAGACATCCCTAGAAATGGAAATAACTTTTCCAATATGGGAATATGATTAAAGATGTGGAATAAATAAAGCTTTAATATGATTGTGATATTTCACAGCTCAGTAACTCAGAGGTTTGAAGGGGTGGGCAGGTATTGTTTCTTTTTGAAACAGGATTCGCTTAAAGGACATTTTTTTATACAATTGTCTAGGCAGTTGACTGATTGAGCTGTTGAGGGGATATTCTATGCTCTAGCATAATATTTCACACACAGCCACGGGATCAAGTCATGACCTAGGGGAAGGCTGATTATAATTTAGTGAAGCCTAACTCCAGTGGGAAAGTCGAGGTAACTATGGGTTAGCAGGTGATAGAGAAAGGTAACAAGACTTGTTCTAGGGAATTTATATGACCAGTTTGAGATCACTGAAGTGGAATAAATTGAATAGTATAATACTGACTAAGAAGAACAAAAGATATTTATAATGTATATGTCTAAATTGATTATGTATGGATATGCAGAACACATGGTTTACATTGGACCAGAAGTGAAACACAGGCTTTAACATGAAAAACTTATCCTTAATGTTTTAGCTGAGGAATAATTTTATGTATGGAACAGTTTTTCAAATTTAGAGATTGCTTCATAATTCGTAGGATTAGATGCTGATAGAAATGTATGGATTGCATATACTATTACTGTGTAGACATCTAGGTTTGTTAGTCATTTGAATTTACTTTGAATGGAGTGTTCTCATATTCTCTGTGGTTAAAAACATTAATATTTTAGCTTTTAAAATTGTGAAACTAATCTGGGCCCTGGTGGAGCATGCCTGTAATCCTAGCTACTCAGGAGGCTGAGATTTGAGGATTACGGTTTAAAGCCAGTGCAGGCAGGAACATCTATGAGACTCTTTATCTCCAATAAACTGCCAGCAAAACAGAAGTGGTGCTGTGGCTCAAGTGCTAGAGCACTCACCTTCAGCTGAAGAGCTGAGGGACAGTGCCCAGGCCCAGAGTACAAGTCCCATGACTGAACAAAAAAAAATTTAAAATTGTTGTAGGGTCTTCATCCATCCCTCAGAATATGGACAAGGTCTGAGGAAAGGTGAGTGCACCACTCACCCATTCCCCAGCCTCCCTTAAGCCTCGGAGACAGTCAGACCAGTGGTGAGTCAAGTAAAGCAGGAACTCGTTTATTACCACATAGCAAGCACTTTTTAAAGCCAAAAACCATGCAGCATGGAAGGGGAGGAAATGGAACCAACCAATCACTGTAGAGGTCACCCTATAATGCGCCTAAGCTTTCTCTACTTTCCCTGCTGTCCAAAGCTGTTCATGCACTGATGTCACTTCACCTTATTGTGGTATCCAGTCAGATTTTAACATAAACAACTCGAGCTCTGCCCACTCAACTTCCTCTCAGTGCCATCTTTGCTGCCCATGTGCCCTACAGATTCCCCCTTTCTGTTTTAATGGCAGACCCACCTTTTTGCTAAGGTTCGGGTCAGGGCACCCAATTGGCACTTCCTCTTTCTGAGGTTCACCTAAAGTAGGGGCTAATCTTCGGCACTGAGTTTATTATGACGGACATGGAGAGCCATGAGTTGGATCTCTTGGGCTCTATCCTTTTTGATATAACCGCAACCCCCACAACCTGCCAACCTCCAAGTTAGTTATCCTTTTCCCCTCCTCTGTAAAGGTTATTTTAACAGGATTACATCAGTAAGAAAAGCATTGGCCACACAGGTGGTTCGAGGCAAGTTTGGGGGCCAGATTCCCCGGACAAGTATAGGGCTCTTGTGCATGATCCAAGAGCCCATCCCAGTTACCTCACATCCCCACCTAGCACAGTAATAAACATCAGCTCCACCAAAGTTAGAAATGTCCAAAGCAGTTTCACTACTTCCAGACCATATATAAAACCCAGTATCTCATAAGGCCACCCTCTTTAAAACATGAGAGCAGCCTGAGTATTGGAGGGGGACCACACATGAGGCACGGTACATCTTCGTGGGCCCTGACACTCAGGCCATCCTTGGTGAAGGGGGGTCCAATCTCCAACATCCAAGGATCCTCTAGCCAGGTCACAGAGGTCAAAATGAAGGTCAGGCCACCAGGTCGAAGAGATACTTCTCTTGTGGTGCTATTGATGATTTCTCCATTGCCAGTGCTGATTACTGCCCAGGTCAACAGTTGAGGTTGGTGTGGATTCTGTAGGGCCATTGCTGGGACTGGGAGGGTCAGGACAGCCAGCAGCTGTAGTATCACCATCTGCAATTGTTAGGGAACATAAGAGCTTCTCAAGGGCTGGTTGTCCTTGAGGATGGTTAGTAGTTACCTTTTTCTTGGCCAGGATCCAAATGGGGGCTGTATTCCCCTATGGGAAAAACGCATCCAAATCCTCTGACCATGGTAACTAGGGGGGTCAGGTCCTCTCCATTGTGTGTCAGAGGGTCCTTCCAACTGACTTTCACTTGGTGCTTGGGGTTTAATTGCCCCCAGTACTTTTGAAATCTGGATTCAGTTGTCCCTTTTGAAAAATTTAAAATGAAAATGGTAATCAAAGCTATCTGTAACTGTATATGGGGGCTAACTCCCCCTTTTTCTTTTAATAATTGTTCCTTAAGACATTGGTGATTTCTTGCTATAATTGCTTGGCCTTAGGGATTGTAGGGAATACCTATAGTATGATTAATATGCCATCTATCAAAAAACTCTGACATTGCTTTACTAACAAAACAGGGTCCATTATCGGTTAGCTTGTGCTGGTAGACCCAAGGTGGCAAAGCACTGAAGAAAATGTGCTTGTGAATGTTTAGTTTTTTTCTCCTGTATGTGCTTTGGCCCAGCATGCTCCTGAGTAGGTATCTATAGAGACAAAGATATATTTAAGCTTACCAAAGGCTGGGAAATGAGTAACATCAGTTTGCCAGAGAACGTTGGGTTTAAGGCCCCTGGGAGGGGCTCCCCACTCTTCTAGTAGGCCCCTAAGGGTACCTTTTAGGGGCGTTCCTTCTAATTCCATCCTTTCATTTACTCTGTGTAAATCTTGGAACAAATGCCAGGCTCCAGATGCTTTTTGGATAACAAAGACGGGTGTGTTCCAAGGGCTGACAGAGGGGCATATGTACCCAAGGTTTATCTGTTCCTCCACCAAAAGGTAGAGGGCTACAAGTTTAGGTTTGGTCAATGGCCACTGCTCCACCCAAATGGGCTTCCCAGTTTCCACCTAATGGGAGGTCCTCGGGGGGCAGTGACCTTTATTATTTGGGGTGCACCGGGGTGGGTCCCTTATGTTCCTCTCTGTAATTATGGAAGTTAAAAAAATCCTTTTCCTTAATGCCCTCTAGATCCTGTTTAAGCCTTTGTGCTTCTTCTCCATCCAGGACATCATCATAGAATGCTTGATAGTCCATAGTGACCACCATCTGGGCTAGTCCATTTCATCTTTGGACTGAGAGTTGCCTTCTACACCCAATATCAGGGGCCCGGGTCCAAGCTTCCAGTCCGAGGGCGCTTCCTCCTCCCTGAGTACGGTTACATCTGCCCCCGTGTCAATTAGGCAATGAAACTATTTCTTGCCTATAAAAATATTCATTTTAGAGTGGAGTCCTTCTACCAGGGGGATGGTCTAATGAGCCTGGGTTGTCCTAGCATAGGACTGCCTGGGCCTTAGAGCAGAGGGAGTTCCTCCTTTAGTTAATGGGGCTAGAGGATGCCCGTCCTCTAGTTTAAAGGCTTCCCATCTAAATCAAATTTGGACCAATAATCTTTTTTCCAATGGTACCCCTACCTGCACCTGGAGCAGGGTGTAGGGGATGGTTTGGACCCCCAGGACAGTTGGTGGGAGATTGTTGCGAACAGTCCCTCTTAAAGTGCCCTTCCTGTCCCCATTTAAAACAAGTCCCTCTCCCGAATGGTCTTGAGGTTCCTTGACCCTGGGATGCCAGTGCCTGGGTAATAGCCTCAGTCACTGCAGATGTCTGAACTTCTAAAGCTAAAGCTAGTGATTGGGACTGGTGATGTTGCATTCCCACATCCTGCGAAGCCACCACCCATCTGCTCAGGGAACTCTCAATCTTGCACAGGCCATGTGGTGGTCTGCATTCATCCCTTCCCAAACCTGTAGCTTTACAAATTGATCCTGGAGGTCCCATGCTGGCAGTTTGAGATGAATATTCTGTTGGACTAGGTCTATGAAGTCGGGTGGAGGTTTATCCAATTTTTATCTCACTCCTGCTATGGGGGACTCAGTGGACCCTTAATCCATTTGTACCAAGAGGGAAGTCCTGCCTGCCTCTCCTGATCACAGTACAGACCAGGGATTGCGGCCTGTTTGACACCAGTGGAGTACCCTTCACCATCCCTGTTAACATGGTGTAAGTAATAGGTATTTCTGGTTGAGCCTGCCTGTTATTCTCTGCCCACACTCTGCATTCCCCCTTAAAGAAGGCACACCACTTGCTAAACTGAGAACTGATGAGGACAGCTTGGGCCACATCCAGCCAGTACTTAGGGACACATGGGTGATAAGCAATGTCCTGTAATATGGGAGCCCAAGGAGAGTTCAGACCATCCTCCACCACCACCTTGCGGAGCTCTTTAAGATCCTTAGCTTCCCATGGATAACATTCCAAGGGTCTGTTAGCTCCTGGTGCCAGATTGACCAAATAAGCTTGGTGAAGCGAATCCTGTGGCCCAGGGTCCGGGCTCCTGGGTGGCCCTTCCTTTACAGGGTAGGTTTTGGCATAGGTTACTTCCCAGCCCTTGGCCCCTCCGTGGAGGGTTGGTCATAGGGCTCCAGGTCCCGCAGGTCCCACCATAGGGCTGCATAGGACCCGTACCTTCCCCCAATCAGGGGCATAGGGTGGGGGCCTAGGTCTGTCAGGGGCACCCAATTCTGGGGGTGAGCTGGGGGGGTATAACCTTCACACTTCTTTTGACTTCCACTGTGCTTTCTTCTGTCTGATCAGTGCATTCTCATTCAAATTTGACCCATTCCTTTTCCTTCTCACTTCCCAAGTCCTCCTGAGAGATAAGAATTACCCATACTAAGTGTTTCACTTACCCTGAGAGCCCACTTAGCCTCAGCCTGTATATTTTCCTTTCTGGCCCCACGTTGGACGCCAGATGTTGGGTCTTTGTCCATCCCGCAGAAGATGGATGGGGTCCAAGAAAGGGTAAGTGCACTGCTCACACATTCCCAGCCTCCCTTAGCCTCGGAGACAGTCAGAGGTAGTGGGGAGTCAAGTCAAGCAGGAACTTGTTTATTACCACACAGCAAGCATTTTTAAAGCAAAAAAACATGCAGCATGGAAGGGGAGGAAAAGGAATCAACCAAATCACTCTAGAAGTCATCCTATCATGTGCCTAAGCTTTTTCTACTTTCCTTGCTGTCCATGAGCTGTTCACACACTGATGTCACTTCACCTGACTGTGGTATCCAGTCAGATTTTAACATAAACAACTCAGGCTCTGCCAACTCAACTTCCTCTCAGTGCCATCTTTGCTGCCCATGTGCCCCACAAATTGTGAAACTAGATATATTATCAGCTGTACATTGAACAAGAATTCAATCTGTAATCTCACTGGAAGCCCACTTCTAACTTCCTTCTGCATTCAGTCTCTTCAATTCTATGTGTTCAAACTGTAATAAAAATACACAAAAGATTAATCTTCTATTCAGCCCAAACAATATAAATTAGAGCATTAATGTTTGTTCTTTTAATGCTCACTGACTTTAATTAATTTTTAATTTAATATTGCCAATGTCCTAAAATATAAGTTTTGCAATTTACAGATATGAGAGAATTTTTGAGTCCTGTTACTAGTTGATCCAAGATATTTCACTTCAAGTGAATATAATCAGATAGTCAAACAAGGTAAAGTAATAAGCTATGCAGGGTCAAGAAAAACTGTCTAAAATTGGCAAAATCTCACAGAGAAAATGATAATATTAATTTAACAAGAACTTAACATTCTTATACGAATACATTTTCTCAAATGACTCTCGTTAAATTTGCCAGAGTATTACTCTTTTTCAGTGTGTCATGAATAGAATTAAAACATACAAGTCTATGTAAAATCATGATAGGAAGATTATGTTAGCTTGAGGAAGCTAGCATCTGAGAGGACTTCAGGGTAATACCAGGCCTCCCTAAATATGGAAATAACTTTTTGAATCAGTGAACATGATTGAAGATGTGGAATAGTTAAATTTTTATAGGATTGTTTTGTGAAATATTTTATACACAACTCAATCATCTTTGGTTACTGAAGGAGGGTGGGGTGATCAGGTATTGACTCCTTTTAAAATAGGATAGGTATGCAAACATTTGTTTACCTGATAGGAAAGTGTTCACAGAAAGGAAGCTCCTTGAAATCAAAAGCATTTGGATCACAATTTTGAATGATTTTTTTGTCAGTAATCAATGCAAAGTGCAGAGATATGATAATTATATTTTCCCTGTCAGAGGATTTGGGGACACTTTTATATATCTGTGGTAACTTTCTTTTAAAGTATTTATTTTCCTTATACTTTTGGACAAAATGTTAGGGGTAAGAAATATTAATCATAGCACTTTTTATGTGTATATTTTGTTTACTAATCCCATAAACATACAGTAGTTGAAGATTCATTTTGTTTGGTAAGTGATTTATTTAGTTAATTTTGACAACAAATAAGAATCATTAATGCTAATTGGTATGTGACCCTTCAATTCTAAATCAAACCTCCTCTTACTTGCTGTAAAGTTTGCACTATCTCTTTGTGTTCTTCACAAATCCTTCTACTTATTCTTGTCTTCTTCTACTTGTTCATTGTCATCAAGATTATCAAAATAGGGCTGGGAATGTGGGTCGGTGGTACAGTGCTTGCCTTGCATGTATGAGGCACGGGTTCAATTCCTCAGCACCACATAAGCAGAAAAAGCCAGAACTGGTGTTGTGGCTCAAGTGGTAGAGCACTAACCTTGACTGAATTGCTGTGGGACAGTGTCCAAGCCCAGAGTTCAGTCCACACGACTGACAAAAATAAATTAAAATAAAGATTATCAATATATATCCATATGTTGAAATATTGTATTTGTTATTTTCTCATTAAAACTTTCTTCAATATTAGAATTATTTTGATTCTAAGTAAATTCAAATGATAATCAAATATTTTTTTTATTATGAGAATACCGCACAGAGGAGTTACAATTACATGGGCAAGGTAACCAGTACATTTCTTATCAAGCATTGTTGCCTCCTTCTTAATCTTAATCAAATACCTTTAAGTAATTTAGTCAATGATTACTTGGTCAATGTGCTATTTCACAATGCAATAACTCTTCGTGGTTTGAAGGAAGATATGAATATACTTATTATTTTTAAAACAGGATAGACTGGAAGAACATTTTTTAGACAATTGTTTAGGCAGTTGACTGATTGAATGAGCTAAGATTACTAAACTAAAGGCAATGATGTACACCAAAGGCAATGATCTCAATGAAAGAATTGGGTAATGTTAGCCTTTTAAAAAGAGGTAACCAAGTAAGAACCACACCACACGTGTGGTATTCAAGTAAGGGGTAGGTTTATTCATCGTCTTGGCTCGCACCAGGCCATCGTGGCCCTCCATGTGGCTGGGAAAGGCCTGGGAAAGTTCTGGGAAAGACCTGGGAAAAGAGGGCATCTGGGCCTGGGTTAGGCCTTATCTAGGGTATGGACAGAGAAAGGTGTGGCCACATCAAATTCAGATGTGACCTCAGCAGGTGCAGATGTGACCTCTTCCAGGTGTGCCAGTTGCCTAGGCAACTCAGGTATTGGGCAGAGACTTGCCACGAGGAGGGTGGAGTCTGCTTGCCACCCAGGAGCAGACCTTACATTCCAGCCTTTTAATAATCATGAAATAGGGAGCAGATTCTCTCTGGCTACTTCCTGCTGACCAGAGGTCTTGACATCAGGGGTAGAATTTGGTCCCCTCCCAGAGAAGGCAGCGAGCAGCAACTGTCCCTTGGTGGCATGAGTCCTTAGATAAAGTCTGGAGAAGTCTCATGAGGCATTGAGGGGCTGGAAAAAAAATACTAGAGAGCAAATAAATGGCAAGAGGAAGGACCAGGGCTGAAAATGTTGATAGAAATGTCCCTAGCTACTTCTGACATCTGGCAACTAGGTAGAGAAGTCAGGTGACAAAGGCAAGAATATAAATTCCTGTTCAGTTAATAGGTAGACAGGTATAGACATCGGATGGGCAGGCTTCTTACTTCTACTGACCTCCCGGCTCTGGTTAATTTTGAAAGGGCAGGCACAAAGTGGCTGATGTGACATCATCTCCTCTTACTCCTCTCTAGGTTCCCTTGTTCCCCAGACTGGCTGAGTCTAGGTGCTTGTTGCTGGGATGGCTTGTCCCAGTTGGTATTCAAGAAGGTTTGAACCCAAGGCCTGGGCACTATCCCTGAGCACTTCTGTTCAAGGCTAGTGCTCTACCACATTGAGTTACAGTACCACTTCCAGTGTTTGGCTGGTTAGAGATAAGAGTCTTGAGCCATGCTTCCAGCCTAACTCTTTGCAGGTTAGTACCCTCCTTGTGGCAAGTCTCCGCCCAGTACCTGAGTTACCTAGGCAATTGGCACACCTGGAAGAGGTCACATCTGCATCTGCTGAGGTCACATCTGAATTTGATGTGGCCACACCTTTTTCTGCCCATACCCTAGATAAGGCCTAATCCTGGCCCAGCTCTCTCTCTTTCCCAGCTCTCTCTCTTTCCCAGCTCTTTCCCAGCTCTCTCTCTTTCCCAGCTTTCTTTCCAGATCTTTCCCAGCTCTCTCCCAGCTCTCTCTTTCCCAGTTCTCTCTCTTCCCAGCTCTCTTTCCCAGCTTTTCCCCCCAGGCCTTTCCCAGGTCTTTGCCAGCCGTGTGGAGTTCCAACCTGGCCTGGTCTCAGCAGGTCTACTCAATAAACCTACCCCTTATTTGAATACCACGCGTGAGGTGTGGTTCTTACTTGGTGACCTCTTTTTAAAAACCTAACAGATAATAGTTTATTTGCCATAATATATCCCCACCTTTAAACCACGTTAGGCAATGTATCTCTTTTGTTTTTATCAATAGGACTTAACATGGACCTATTTTTACACATAGTTAGCAGATGCTTGCTGTATAAAACTTTATGCACCTTGAGGGCTACAGTTGTAAATTACCCAGTGAAAAAGATGTGACTTAATAAACTACTTACTCCTTTTCACTTTCCATGTCAAGCCATTAGTTAACTCATCAAAATTAGAAAATATAATACTGTTTCGGAGACTTTAGTTCTTTCTCTCCACCAAATAAGAATTATGAGAGCCAAAGTAAAAGCAGAGGCAAAGTTAATTTGAAAATGACAATAAGGTGCCAGAGAAGATGCAGACAACTGCAAGAAATTATTTAGACTCAGCCCCCTTAGTGCAGTATAGTCAGTTTACAGCAAATACAGGAGATATTGCTTCATGTACTTCCCTTAAAAATAAGGAAACCGAAGCCTGGGGAAGGCAACTCAGAAATCTGGTATAGAAATGCTATCTTTGCTTCAAAGACAGAAAACAGGATTCATTCATTCCTGAGAGATGCATTTTTGTAGTCCTTCAGGAGAAAAATGCTTCCTCAAACTTAAGCCACCTGCACCAACATGTAGATATCAGGAAATTCCTTGTCACAAAAATAAGGATCTGTTTTGTGGCAGCATGTATTATTCCCTAGACACTCAGAGAATAAAACCAGGTGTGATTAAAGCAAAAACAAAGAACACAGCTTTGCATAACTTGAAAGCTGGACCCCCTGCTTTACCCTACAAATATCCCTCAACAGCCCAAGGAACTGTCTGTCTTTTTGGGTGTTTCCTTTTGTGTGTCTCCCTGGGTCTGTGTCTCTATATGTGTCTCTCTGCATGTGTCTGTCTCTATCTTGCTATTAGAGCACCCACACTCTACTAGAATGTGCCCCTGTCCTTCTGTTTGTTTGCTTTTTGTCTGTTTGTCTGCCTGACTGTTTGTTTACTTACCCAATAAAGCTCTGCCAAGTTTTCTTACCCTTGTCACTTGTCCAGAAATTCTTATTCTGCCATCAAAGTCAAGGACCTAGGTGAAGAGTTTCTACACTTAAAGGAAAACTTCACTAAATACCTCACCTCTGTTGGGTGACATGACAAAATCAATATTACCTAGAATCCATGTCCATGAAGCAGTTTTCTGTTTTTCTCAACCCAAAGCTGTGCTTTAGGATATATGTTTAGATTTTAAAAACAAAATATTTAGAAAGGTTTCATTGGCTAGTGCCTGCAGTCCAAGATACTGAAGAGGCTGAGATCTGAAGAATGAGATTCAAAGCCAGCCTGGGCAGAATAATCCAAAGGACTTTTATCCCCAGTTACCCAGAAGAAGCAGGAAATGGAGGCATGGTTCAAGTGGTTGAGAAAGAGCCATGAGTTGTAAAGGCTAAGTGGTTCAGAAAGAACCTTGAATTGTAAAGGCTAAAAGAGGCTCTGAATTTAAGTCCCATTTCAGGCAAATCAACAAATGTTATACCAAAATTCGGGGACCCCCAGAAGACCACCAGAGACCACGATCAATGTAAGCAACAAAGAGCCGGTTTATTGCAAGCTCAAGCTTGGTCCTCCGCGCACATGGTAACCGGTGACGCTAAGAGGCCCTGAGCATAGAATCAGCACAGTTTTTATAGTATTGAACAAACAACTTTAAGGAACTTTTACATAAGAAATTACATGATTGGTTGACCTTTACAGAAAAATGTCTTTGGTCCATAGCTTGACCAAGGTTACCAGTCACACCCAAGGTTACTAGTCACACCCAAGGTTACCAGTCACACCAGGACGAACAGAATGCATGGCATGTCTTGGCCCAGGCTCTGAAGAATGGGTTGGTTAACAACTCTTAGTCCTAGGTGGGTGGGGGGGCAACACCACTTGGGGGCTAACACCTGCCTTAAGCAAATGGCATCTATGGCTCCAAGAATTGTACATGGCTTTTTGTCATAAATTCCTAGCATTGGGGCTAAAATGGATCACGAGTCAAGTCGCAGAACTGAGATAGAGTGTTAAACAAAAATGGAGTTGCTTAGGTTTCTTAAAACATTATATTTTTTCCCTAGGGCCTTACTGCCTCGGCCTCCAGGAGGGGCATTGCAGCTGTGGGGATAATTCTGAGGACTTTGCCCCCTTGGTCAGGGCTGTAAACCCTTTGAAGTCTTTTACTAAGCAACTCTAGGCTCCCAGGCTGACATTCCACTACTAAGTAACTAAAACCAGTCAGTTAAAATCATACAAAAACCATACAATCATCCAGTACAAAGCAATTCATACAGAAGCAAAAATGGCTGTTAGGTGCTGTCATATATATATATATATATATATATATATATATATATATATATATAATATATATATTATATATATATGTTTTTTGTGTTCTTCACAAACAAACAAATACTATAAATATCAGGCATATACAAGCAATTGATTTGAAAATGGTGTAAGCTGGGAGAGGAAAGTTCTATAACTGTTGTTGTATCTTAAATCTAGTATAATTATGACCAAAAGAAAATAGAGAAGCCACGTTTTGAGAGGTTAAATTTTGAAGTCTTCATTGGCAGGCTAGCTGTCTGCAGGTGACTAACCTTCACAAAGAACTGCAGCCTCAAACAGAGCTTGCACCAAGCTTTATCTGTTTGGGTGGAGACCAAAACATTAAACACAAACACAGCACTGCACAAAGAGCTGGGCTCCCCTGGGGCTAAACAATACAATGTATTTACATATTCCCCAAAGCAAGGCCCTCCTGGCTCTACCCATTGACCAGGCATCAGCAATTCCAATAATGACTGGTTTCAGCTCTAGGCCTTGGAGCTGGGTGGCAGCCCCATTTCTTGGCTGTGAAAAACAATCATCTGTGAAAAACATCATCTGGCCAGGCCCTGGGATGGCTGTAATATTATTTATACTCAGTTTCCTCATTTCACAGTTACAATGTAAAGAAAAAAATCTCTGTACTTAAAAATTTTATTTCCAGTATTAGCTGGTGTAGCGCGGAGGGACAGTGAGACCACTCAGTCCCCAGTGAAAATGTAAAAGATTTTATTGAGTGAAAAGTGCTGACATGCCAGGACCACACCTGGAGTTGGAATGCCAGGAAATGGCCCGGAATGCCTATCTACATGGGTTTTTAAGCATTTGGGGCTAGGGTGAGGAAAGGGGGAGGTTGGGTGTTGGTTTTAGCCAATGATTGTTACCAGAAATGTGCACCTTAAGTTTAAATTTCCTGCCAAGGTTTTGCTGGTGGGAAGCAGGGGACTAGAACAAAGGGTGGTGATGGTTCCACTGGGTTAGGGCTGGCCTTGCTCAGAAAACAGCTCACAATTTAAAAAAAAAAAACAAAAAAACTTTTTCACACTGAAAAAAAAAAAGAAAACAGCAAAAGCAGAGTTACAGAATTACAGGGTTACAGAGTTACAGAGTTACAATTACAGTACTAGCTAAAGTAATGAGTTACCAGGGAAGTCTTATCTACAATACACTTACATTTATATCTTATCCATTTTACAAAATCCAAGTCAAATATCATATTCCATCTTTATATCCTCCACCATATCACTGGCACTTCTCCATCAACTCCAGTCTCAGCCTCACCCAATCCAGATAAGAGAGTGTTGTAGGGGGAACCACCACCTGAGGAGTGCTTTTTGTACTTAAATACTGGGCTCTCAAGTCTCCATACAAAACCTTTGAGCTTTCAGCCATTTCTGCTCTTTCACCAGACAAATTCATGCAGAACTTCCTGTAAGATCATACAGTTTGAATTTTGGTTAGGAAAGAATTCCAATTCAATGCATGATAAGGTCTTAGAGTAACACAAATTTTTAGAATAAAGTATTGCTGGTAGATTTTAACTAGTGATTTACTTGTTAAACAGAAGATTTAATAACATATATCTCAGAAAGTAATAATCAAGTTCATATAAATAGTCTGGGATAGAAATCAGATCAGATTTTTGTCTTCCTATTCCATAAATCACATCCCTACAACCATACCTAACTCCTCAACTCGCATTTACTCCTAAATTACCTAGTATAAATCACACTATTCTGTTAGATTAACAGATTATTATTAATCAGATTATGTTTGTTTGGTTATTTAAGTGTGGATTATACATGAGCACAATATATGGTATATACTAGTTAATTTTTACAAAGATAACTAAAATTTGAATAATATTATTTTACTAAATTTAGTTTGACATTTGTTGTGGCATTTCATAATGTCTTGAGAGTTTTCCTATTATGTTGATAAAAGTTTAGGTGGTGAATAAAATGATAATCAGTTTGTCTTTCCATTGGGCATTACATTGTGAGACATATTAAATGAGTTATATGGGCTCTGGGCTATTCTTGGAGTTATACAACTATAGAATTGTAACAGCATATATGTATCTCTCTACTGAATTTAAACAACAATTTACACAAAATTCCTAAACATATAAGGAATTGTGTGGTGATGGGGGATTATAATTGACTTATTTTATATTTCCTTAAACATTTATTTAATTTAATTAATTTATTTAATTTAATTTTATTGTCAATGTGATGCACAGAGGAGTTACAGTGACATATGTAAGATAGTGAGTACATTTCTTGTTGCACTTGTTATCCTTCCCTCATTTTCTCCCACTTACGCACCCAACCACCAAGTTGTACAGTTCATATCCAACATATTGTCTTGTGGATATTGTTATTGCAGTGGTTCCTGCTTTGTCCTTTGTCTCACCATTTTGTTGTTCCTCTTCTCTTCCATAATTCAGATAATGATATATACATAATGTCCAGGGTACCAAAATCAAATACAGTGACAACAGAGGATAAACCATAGAGGAAAATAAACACAAAAGAAAAAAGGAAATCACATTAAAAACAACAACAAAGAAAAACCTCTTGTTTCCATGCTTTCTAGTTCATTTTGCTTAGCTTCCATGTACATACAGTCGTATGTACATAGCTATTGAGCTATTCTGCTCATCTGCAAGAACTATCCTAGACATATATTAATTATTATAAGTGAGGGAAACCATGGAGCCTATGTTTCTTTGGGTCTGGCTTACTTCACCTAATAAATAGCTTTATACGAACACAAGAATTGGAGTGAGGACCAATGGAATAGAACTGAAGAATTAAAAAATGAACCCATCGACCTATGGCCACCTAATCTTGGATAAGGGAGCCAAAAAAAAACCAAAACCAAAACAAACAAACAAACAAAAAACAGGATGGAGAAAAACAACCTCTTCAATAAATGGTGCTGACAAAATTGGTTAAACACCTGTAGAAAACTAAAGTTAGATCCTTATATATCACTCTACACCAGAGTACCCTGAAAACATTACAGGAAAGAATAGGAGAAACTATGGGGCTCCTTGGCACAGGACAAAATTTTCTCAATAAAAACCCAGAAACACAACAAATAAAAAAAAAAGTTGGACAAATGGGATTGCATGGAACTGCAGAGCTTCTGCATGGCAAAAGACATAGCTAGCAAGATCAATAGAAAGCCACAGTTTGGGAGATCTTCACTAGCCATATAACAGACAAGGACCTTATATCTAAAATATACTTAGAACTCAAAATATTAAATCCCCCAACAACAAATCCTCAAAGAAACAGCTGCCCCATTAATAAGTGGGCTAAAGACTTAGAGAGACTTCTCTGAAGAGGAAATAAGAATGGCCAATAGACACATGAAGAAATGCTTAACTTCTCTAACCATATAAGAAGTGGAAATCAAAATAACATTGAGATTCTACCTCACCAGTTAGAATGGCTATAATCAAGAAATGTAGTAACAGCAGATGTTGCAGGGGATGTGGCCAAAAGGGAACCCTACTGCATTTTTGGTGGGAGTATAAACTTGTTCCAACACTCTGGAAAGCAGTATGGAGCTTCCTCAAAGGAATAAGCACAGAGCACCCCTATGACCCAGCAATCCCACTTTTGGGCATTTACCCAAATGTTCACAAACAAGGCCATACTAAAGCTACCAGCACAACTATGTTTATTGAAGCATTATTCACCTTTGCTAAGATATAGAACCAACCCAGATTCCCCTCAGTAGATGAATGGATCAAGAAAATGTGGTATATACACACAATTCAATTTTATGCTTCCCTCAGTATGAATGATATTGTCCCTTAAGGAAATAGAAGAACCTGGAAAAAATAATATTAAGTGAAGTAAGCATATTTTCCATTTTAAATGCTTACTTATTTTCTCAACAAAATCAATTTCCAAGGAAATTATAATTAAATACAAGTTGTACTCATCCTAATACAAGTTAATTTTTCATGAGGATTTTTATTTCTAAGGAACGCTGAGTATCTTAAACAAAAGAACATCTGAAATTTCTTAGTCTCATATTTAGATTTATGTTAACTTTCCTGAGAAGTTGTTTTTATTTAAATATCAAGTAAGAAATGTTTGCTAAGAAATCAACAATTATAAGTGTGTGTGCATAGACAGCACCTTAGGAGACCATTTAATAAATATTTTTTCAGTCTTAGAATATGAAATAGTTTGGTACTATATGATGATAATTATTTAACTTCCTATAAACCTCCAATTGTTCATAATAAAAGCCTAAAGTTAAAAATTCCTACTTAATTTTTTTTTAAAACCTAGAAAACTTCTTATCTTTCACTCAGGTTATAAGTTTTACAAGAACTGTGGAGTGTGATAGCAATGGAAATCCAAAATTCTATCATTGTGTTCAGCAGAGAAAATCCTGGTTACCAGATACACAAAGATTAAAGAAAGCAACTCAATTAGGAGGTTGAGTGTGTAGAAAGTCATGGCCCTCAGAATGCTACTCTTCTGAGAGACTATATATTGCTCTGGTTTGATTCCTGAAGGATGATTTTTCAAATATGGCTGTTAAGCTGTGTGAAATGTAATACATGTTAAAACCAGAATGAAAATTCTTGAAATCCCACAGGGACAGATATTGAAAAGGGAAAGATAAAAGAAAAAAAATGCACGTCAGGGCTTTGATCATTTTGCCTTTGGTCAATATGTTGCTAGAGAGTTATCATGCAAATGCTGAATAGAGATAAAATGACTAGATGAAATATAATTCTACAGATACTGGCATGCTAGTGGAATGGATAATGATAGAATATAGACTAGAAATTCAGTGGGTTTACTTGAAACCAGGGGTTCCCTACACTATAAATACCAGGCCTTCAACAAGACTAACTGCAGAGCCTCCAGATTTTTTGTATGGGATTGGTTATATTTTGACTAGCTTTCCCAACGTGTGGGCAAATGGAGTCTTCAGTTTCTGAATATTATTAACTGATAATTGACAGGTATTAAAAGTTTTCCAGATCAATCAGTTAGTACTATTAAATGTAAAAAAGTATATTCTGAAAAATAGAGGTAACGAAAAAATAACTGACTTTATTTCCCAGTATATTTTCTTATTTAAAATTCTAGAGTCAAAAATACCTACAATGTTTTCAGGTTAGAAATGTCTGTATCTTAAGTGACTAAAATGCAAGAACAATGGAAACTACAGAAAATATTCACTCACTTACCAAATGATCAGTGGGTCATAAAAGAAATTAAAGAAAAAATAAAAGTAACTTCTAGAATCAAATAAAAGTAAAAACACAACCTACCAAAATATTTGGGATTTGGCAAAGACAATGGTGAGAAGTTTATAGGTATGAGTGCCTACATCATCAAAGAAAACAAAGAAATCTCAAAAAGATAACATAACATTATACAAAACTGCTATAAAAAGAGCAAGCTAAACTCAAAATTAGAAGTTGGAAATATATACGATCAGAAATTACTGATATTGAGACCAAAAAAAATCTAACAATCAATGAAGTTCTTTGAAATTTCTAGATACATTTAGGCTGTGAAAATTAATGAAGAAGGCAGAAGTCACTTACAAGACCTCTAACACACAAAAGTGATGCAGTAATAAATTTTCCAATGAAGAAAAGCCCAGAACCCAATGCATTAACAGCTTAATTCAATCAGAGATTTAAAGAATAACACCAATTCTGCTTAACTTTCCCATAAAATAGAGAGGAGGAAGGGGGATAAGAGGGTAATGATGTGTGTTATTTTTATCAGGGTATTTGTTATGTAAATATACATATGTAAAAAAATCACAAAGAAATCCTTGTGCAACTAATAGAAGATAATAACATTTTTTAAAAACTACTCTTTCTTTGTCTGCAACCAGCATTATTGAATATAATTACAAATTCTTCTAGTATGCATATCCATGTTTCATTTGTAACTAATTTAGGAAACCTGAGGCAAAACCTCACGTGTTTAAAATTAAGCCCATCTATTCTTGTTCACAGGTTACTGTAATGTGTGAAATGTGTTAGTGTGCAACATGGCAATCAAGCAAAAGGTACACTAAATCCTTTAGAATTCATGTTATTGAGTGATTGTATATCAGACCAAGTAATGATTCTAAGACATGTATATTTAACTCTTAGGCTTTTATGAAAGAAACTTGTGTAAGGATCCGTGCCAGTTATTTTAGCCAAGAATTTAATAGATGAATGTTTTTTGAGGATGAAAATTTTTTCAGGTGTGTTATCACTATTATATCCTCTATGTTGACCTGTATCCATGAAACTTTGCTAAACATAAAATTATGAACTCAGCTGAAAATATTCTGACATCCTTCTCTGTAGACAACAAATTGTTCTAATATTCATTTCATCACCAATTTTATAAAGTTATTTATTTATAAATTTGAAATAGATGCAGAATACTATATGCAAGAACTCTACCTAAAATGTGGAATTTAGACTTTCAATCACTTGTAAAAAAGGGGATAAAAGGGCCTGGGACATGGCTCAAGTCATAGGGTACTTGCCTAACAAGTACAAAGCTCTGAGTTCAAATCCCAGTAACCACCTAAAGAGAAAAACTAAAAAAAAATGGGTTGAGGGGCGGGGTAGAAGAGTCAGGAATGTGTAACAACTTCCAACTGAAAAATGAGCAGTGCCATATTCAAAATGAGCTTTTCAGCGATACACTCATTATAGTTGGTTCGTAATTGAATAAATTAAATGGCAATGTACCATTTGTATGTGTGTGTGTGTGTGTGTGTGTGTGTGTGTGTGTGTGTGTGCACGCACGCATGAGTGCACATGTGTGTACCAGTACTATTTCTTGAATTCAGGACTTGGGTGTAATCCCTTATTTTTTTGTTCAAGGATTGCTTTTTCTGATTATTAGTACATAAGAATCTCACAGTTTCTTGCTCAGGCTGTCTTCAAACTGTGACCTTTAGATATCAGCCTCCTGAGTAGCCCAAATTACAGCAGTGAGCCTCGGATGCTTGGCTTTAGGATTATTTGCATGGCTAATTATTTCCACTTTGATTTTAAGGATTTCTCTTTTAACCAACAAATTACTTCAAATTGAACTTAGTCTGTAATAACCCAAGAAGCAAATGATCATAAATAAGAGGTTAGCAATGATGGATTATATATAAAACTTTCAATTAGTAGACCTCTTCTTCTTTATTTGCTCATTTGATCAGGAACTATTGGAGAGCTTTAACAGAATAAAGCTTGTTAGAGGCAGTGTCCTATGGTGTTTTATATTTTTATTTTGGCATTGTGTCCTTGTGATCTATGTTGTCTTCCAAGTTAGTAATTGTCTCCAAAGACAATGATATTTTAAAAGTGTCCAGCCACCGGGCACTGGTGACTTATGTCTGTAGTCCTAGCTACTCAGGAGGCTGAGATCTGTGGATCACTGTTCAAAGCCAGCCTGTGTAGGAAAGTCCATGAGACTTATTCACCACCAGAAAACTGGAAATGGTACTGTGGCTCAAGTGGTAGAGTGCTAGCCTTGGGCTGAAGAGTTGAGGGACAGTGCGAGGCCCAGAGTTCAAACCCTACCACTGACAAAAAAAAAGTGTCCAGTCCATACCCTTTTGGTTTTTCATGTGCTCCTTTATTTAAATAACTACTTTTGTCCTTTCTATTGTTAACCCTTGTCTTTGCATTTGGCTTCAATTGCTTTTCATTTGTTCTCTTGTTCTTTGTATGTTATGTCTCAATGCTTGGTACTTCCTGTGGTAAGAAAATGGTTCTTCATTATCCTTTGAAACTTAATATTTTAAGTGATTTTTAACTTTAGCCAATGTCAGGTTCGATTAGTTTCTTTTCATAGTTAAAATCAAACCTATACCAACACCAAGATATTAGTCAAATTTGAACACTTCTACCCAAGTTTAACTGAACTTTCTGTATCTCTTCTAGAGGATACGTGTTCCTTTGGATTGATTTCTTGCTCTGAAGTTTCACAGATTTGAGATCTTAAGGGTTGCCTGAGGATCCAAAAGTTTGGCTCTGTTTTGTGTTCTCTTAATAGTATTTAGCTGGAATCATTTTTTAAAAATTATATCATCTTTAAATAGTTCTACAAAGGAGTTTCCAATGGTCTTGATCAGTGTCACTGCTTACAATATTCTCACCCATCCTTCCCACCCCACCTTTCCCTTACTTTTCTTAATTTTGTCAGTGATACATTGAATATTTTTCCCCTAATCCCCTTGCAGATAAGAGTTTCCAAAAAGAGGAATGTGTCTAAATTTGGAAGACAAGAGTCCAGTTAGATCATATTATTTTAAAGTTAGTCTTAGCCCATGTATTCCCACTTACCTTTTTCCCTCTAAGCTCTTCTAATTTGTGAACCTACTGACCAACAAGGACCCTAAACTCATTACCATGTGTTTGCCACTAATCTATAGAGATGAATTTGTTGAGAAGTAGTTATTTCTCATGGCTCACTCCATGTTTAGGTATGTTTATCCTTTCAGAGTAATAATTTAGTGGCTTTTTGTTTCTCTAATTCTTCTTTTGGACTTTTATATCCCAGCTTGTACCATAAATGTAAAAGATTAAATCTGTACAGTAAATTCCTCATGGCATGACACTCTTAATGACTCTGCTTGTGCTTGGAACCTGCCTGAAAAAACTTGTCTAAATAGACACAGTATAAAAGCCCTAACATACATCACTTTTCCCCAAGCCATATACTAAGCTTTACTATTCTAACCAGCTTATACTTATGACTATTAACAGCCTCATTCTAATAACTCATATTTCCATTATGAGATCAAATTCCTTTGTAAAATCAGATGGCTCACACCTGTAATTCTAACTTACCAGGAGGCTCAGATTTAAGGGTCATGATTTGAAGCCAGCCTGGCCATGAAAGACCATGAGATTCTCATCTCCAAAATTCAAGTGTGAAGAAATATCTTTGAGATAAAAACTCAGGAACAGTGCCTAGGTCTTGTATACAAGCTCCAGGACCAACACACACACAAACACACACACATTTTTTTCTCTCTCTCAGATGACTAGTCCCACTGACTTTTTGGTCTCAATAGTTTTAGAAGAAGGTTGATTCATTCTGATGCCAATGTACCTATTGACTATAGATATATTAATAGTTGATTTCCTTCCTTCCTTCCTTCCTTCCTTCCTTCCTTCCTTCCTTCCTTCCTTCCTTCCTTCCTTCCTTCCTTCCCTCCTTCCTTCCTTTCTTCCTTCCTTCCTGCCTGCCTGCCTGTCTGCCTGCCTGCCTGCCTGCCTGCCTGCCTGCCTGCCTTCCTTCCTTCCTTCCTTCCTTCCTTCCTTCCTTCCTTCCTTTCTTCCTGCCTGCCTGCCTGCCTGCCTGCCTGCCTGCCTTCCTTCCTTCCTTCCTTCCTTCTTTTCTTTCTTTTTTCTTTCTTTCTTTCCTTCCTTTGTCAGCAAATCCCCTCGCTTTCCAAGAATTTCTATATAAAATTTTAGGATCAATGTAAAAGCACTGAAATAAGATACATACTAGCACAGCATGTAGTAGTAATTCCCCATTAGAAGATATATATGCACATATGTACGTATGCATCTATGTATGCATATTTTACTCTTTAATATTGATACAGTGTAAATATCATCATTCCACAACCATACTTAACTCTTTCCACACTTATTGCCTGAAATTTTTATATGACTAGGCTTAATGACAAAACAAAATATTATGATCAACCTCCATGTGAAATGTGTTAAGTCCAAGTTAAGTTTAAGTTTATATCCTTTATGAACTTTCTAGGTGTTATTAACAATAGATATACCCTAAGTATTCCTTTGATCCAGATATTTCCTCTTTTCCAAGGGAGTAGAACCAAAAATAACTCCAATAAGATATGCTTTCTTCAACTATAACACAGAGATCACTGAGTTGAATTATAAAGTATACAGCCACACTCATACTGGAACTCAGTAAATACGAAACAATCAAGGATCTATGCTATATACTTATAAGGAACTTCTACAACACCATAAAATGAAATTCCTGTTGGTGTTTACCTACATTTCTAGAGACACTATAAATCTGCCATATCTTATGTGCCTTGACAAGGCACCGGCATGAGGTTAAAGAAGATATCGCTCACAATCTATCAATGCCCATGGGAAGCACTTTCTAAGATCAGAAGAATCAAAAAATAAATACACTATTTTTACATGCTACTTTGAAAAGACTATATTTATACAAAGGCACAAGTGCAGTGAATATTCTAGTTAAGCCATTTTCTTTGTATTTCTCCCCAAGTTGTTGTTATCAAAATATTTATTACACAGTTAGAGTTTCCATTTGGGCATTTATGTTAAAGATGTTGATGAAGGCTGTGATTTATTTAAAATGATTAATAGGAATATTTTCATTAAAATCTCATTTCATAAAATATTTAACTATAATAAAAGTCATGTAAGTTTCCCAGTCATGTTCCTAGCTGATTACATAAGACAGACCAATAGGTTTTCTTAGGACTTGCTTGCACAATGCTCAATTAACTATGTCCAATTTAATTTTAGTATAAATAGAAAAGTCTTTCATGATCAATGAGTAGGAGAATCTACAGATTTCCTGCAATGTGCTAGAGTCTCATGAATAAAATCCTAGTACTCAGATATAAGGACTGAGATTTTAGGTCAGTCCAGGCAGGAAATTCTACAAGACTAGTATGCAATTAAGCTCAAAAAGCCAGAAGTGGTGTTGTAACTCAAATGGTGGTAGAATACTAGCCTTGAGAAAAAAATCTCCAGACAGTGCCTAGGCCCTGAGTTCACCCCTCAGGAATGACATTTAAAAAGGTAAAAGATGTATTATATTCAAATTACTTTGTTGAATGGCAACACCTTTGTACAACTTAAGGATGATGAAGAGGAGGAGGAGGAGGAGGAGGAGGAGGAGGAGGAGGAGGAGGAGGAGGAGGAGGAGGAGGAGGAGGAGGAAGAGGAGGAGGAGGAGGAGGAGGAGGAGGAGGAGGAGGAGGAGGAGGAGGAAGAGGAGGAGGAAAGAATCAATGCAAAACAAAAGTAGATTTTCTGAATTTTATAAAGCATCTAATCATTTAGTTTTGAAATTTTTCGATTTTTTGTTGGTAGCAAGATTTGAATTCAAATCTTGTGTGTCAAACTTGCTCAGCTTGTTTACTAAGCTTCTGCTTTGCTACTTAAACTGTGTCGTCAGCCTGGAATTTTGCTGGTTATTTGGAGATGGAGTCCCTGTTTTTTGTTTTATTAACTTGGGTTGGTTTCTAACCCAGCTGCTCTGGATCTTAACCTCTTGTGTAGCTAGCATCACAGGGTTGAGCTAGCCACTAGTGTCTACCTAAAAATTATTTTTTTTTTGTACAGGACTTGTAGTACCATGTCATGCAAAGTCAATTTGAAATCCAGAATAACAGGAAATTAGGTTATGTTATTAAATAAATATTACCTTGAATATGTGACCAAGAATCTCCTATGTCACCTTAATCAGAAATGGAAGAGAGTATTCCCTACTATATAAGTAATTATGAAATTAAATGGCTCAGTAAGCTAGATTGCATATTGCATCCAGAATAAATTCCAGAAATATCTGTAGTTTCCTGTTTTCCTTTCTTTGATGCATGTTCAATGTTTTCAATCATATATCCCAGATATCTCATTAGATTATGTGGATGGTAACACAAATAAAATATAGGCTTTGCCTCCTAAATGTATTTTGTCCTTTGATTCTTTTTTTTTTTATTTTTTGTGAACATACTGTACAGAGGGGTTACAATTACATAGGCAAGATAATGAGTACATTTCTTATCAAGCATTGCAGCCTCCTCCTTTGTTTACCCTTCACATCCCTTCCCAGCCTCCCCCCACCCCTCCCAATCCTCCCCCTGATTCTTACCATGTATTCTCTTTAATTCTCTTTAATATATAGTGAGTCTGTGTCTTTGCTTTTAAGGCTGATCATGCAACTATGAATATAATTTGGAAAATTATAGATGGCAATTTTAATATTTTAGTATTTCAAACAAAGCGTGACTTTAATAAGTATATAAAACTTACAAAAAGTAATATTGAAGAAAGTGACAATGCTTTAGAAATAAACTTAATTCAAACAAATTAGTATTATTTGCTTTTGAATTATGAAAACTTCAGTGATTGAAGTACAAAATGTTATAAGCATATTTGAATTCAGTAATCTAGAGTCGTCTCTCTCAATTTCCTTGCTTTACTCTGAATTTGTTTCTCCATGAACCTATTTTGCTTGTTCTAACTGAACCTAAATATTACTTTGTTTTTTGTTCTTATTCCAAAAACCTATATGCCTTATTCTCTTAATGTCTATCTCCTTTACCTTTATATTTTACTCAACATGAAATTGTATTTTTCTCTCATTTACTTCTTTCTGTATAAATTTTTTGACATCATATAATGATAATAATAATAACTAGTGTTAGGAAAATGGAGCAGAAAGGAAGAAAACAGCCTGGACTCAATCTTCCACTGACAAAGACAGTTTATTGAGGTGTAACAGTTATGGGCACAGCAGTCTTGTGTGCTTGGAGTATTATGCCCAGATCCGGGGTCCCCAAAGACCACCAAGTACCCGATTATGATGCAAAACACATGAGAGTTTATTGCAAGCTCGAGCCGGGACTCACGACCATCACCAACACAGTGGATCTAGATCGAGAGTCCCAACCCTTTATCTAGCAAGGTTTTTGTAGGGTTTTTAGGGACTTCTATGCATCATTGCAACATTTAACAAATCATATCACATCGCAGGAAAATCATAAAATAATTCTAAAAGATGATTAGCTTAACCAGTAGCAGGAACTGACCTGGTACTGGGGATTGGCTGGTTCATGGGGTTGATGCTCCTTGAAATTATTGGCTAAAGCAGATGGTCTGAACCACAAGTGAATGGTCTTTAACTTGCAAGAACATCTGAAACTTTGGTTTTTTCTTGTTATCTACTGATTAGCTGTACTTAGTGGAATTTTCTGTAAAGGGGGTTGTTCCTAGAATTTGGGCTCAAGGGGATCAAGGGGAGTTGCTGACACAGTTCCTGGAATTTGGGCTCACGGGGAGTTGCTGATACCTTACCTGGAATTTGGGTTCAGGGGAAGTTGTTGACACAGTTTTTGGACAAAATGGAATCCAAACCTAAAATTGCTATATGTTGTTCAAGCTTCACAGGAGACTGTGCAAAGAGGAGGGATAAGAGTTGGGATTTTATGGGGTCTAAGCAAGGTGGCAGAAGTTAATGAAAAATAAATTAGGTCTAAGGAGGTATGGGGTTTTTTGGTTGGGCCCACAATGGAGTGTTTAGAGCCAGGCTTAGTTAGATTGCCCTGCCTATGTTGGGCAGTCTGAGCATATGTTTGGTGGCTTGCCTGAAGTTTGTATGAACCTGGGAAAATAGGGTAGGGGGGTCAATTCTTCATATTCCATTTTGGATACATACGAAGTATGGACCAGGAGGGGAGAGACAAGTTTTTCAATTAGTAGTGAACATATATTGAGGATGTACTAGGTATAATATAACTAAGAACATATTTGAATCTTACGCTACAAAGTCAATTGTGGGGCCTGGGAAGGCTCAGAGGTAGGGTGCATGCCTTGTATGCATGAGGCCCTGGGTTTGATTCCTCAGCACCACATAAGCAGAGAAAGCCGGAAGTGGTGCTGTGGCTCTCCTTGAGCTGAAGAGCTGAGGGACAGTGCCCAGGCCCAGAGTTCAGGGCCCATGACTGACCAAAAAAAAAAAAAAAAATATATATATATATATATATATATATATATATATATATATATATATATATATATATACCAAAGTCAATTGTGAAAAAGTGCAACATTTAGTTCATTTTCCTTAATCAAACTGAATCTGTCTCTGACAACACAACAAATACAAACACAAAACCTGATTTAGTGGCATTCATATGTGTGTCAGGGAGGGGGAAGGTAGTCCCTTAATGATGAACATACTTTGCGTCTGTGGAATGTATTGGCACTCTGCCTCCCTATGTTTTTTCATTCCCTTTTTCTCAGTTTCTTTGTCTTTTACAATTACATAATTCATCATAAGAAAAGAAGCATTATTTTTTGAGTCTTGTTCATAAGACTATTAACATTTATAATATAATTTATCTAATGTAAGAAATAATTACTACAAATGATACATAATAGCAATGCTAACTTGTGATACCTTAATTTGAAATACAACTGTATTGATTAAGCTACATAATTGATTAATTATTTTTTGGTTGGTAACTACTCATTTTTCTGGTAACAAATGATGTGAATGTTATTCTTAATTTGTAAAACAAGACCAATTAACTTAAGAGAATGGTTATATATTCATTGAACTTGGCTGAACGAAGTAATAAAATGCACCAGTTTATTTTACACAGTGGTACCTAATGAGTAACTCTCAAGAACAGATGGAAATTAGTGAAATACATGTTAAAATCAAATAAATAACCAGGGAGGTCTATAGGCCAAATTGATACTTTGTATCTATATTTCAATACACTTCTGCAAATTTTGATATGCCTACCTTTTATATATTAACAAAAAAAAGTTTTTGGTGCTGTGATTATTGTGATGAAATTCACTTGAACATATTTTTTTAAGTAACCACTCTCAAGTATGATACTTGAAATGTTCTTTGCTGCTAAATTGTTTTTAGCACCAAAGTTTGGTTCAATATGGTTTTGATTATACTAGGTTTTCCTAACTTAGCTGAGGTCATTAGAATGCAAAGACTTCAGCCATAATTTGTGCTTGACACTTACCTAAATTGCTTGTAGGATCCTCTCCTGGTAACTCTGTTTGCAAACCTTACTTCTCTTAGAAGGCTATTAGGAGTAATTTAGGAAACAAACTTAATTTTTCTTTCAACTTCTGAATCAGTAGAAGCTCCGGTGTTATTACTATGGAATGTCTCTATCTCTTGCAGTATTAAAAAGGGGAGAGAGAAAGTATTATAAACAATAGACTTAGATTTGCATATAATATATTCATGAATAAGTCTTACCATTTGAGAGAAGGTAACACAAACCTCTTTTTAAAAAATAAAAGTAAAAAATGGAGAAACAAAGGGTGGTCAAATTCAGCAATGATACTCTCTACACACTATGTCAAAAATGCCTACAATTTGTAGGCAGAGACTAGAGGGGGAAACTGGGAGAAAGCGAGGGAATGGGAGACATTGCCCTAGAAGAAATGGACTCATTAGTTCTAGCGCGCCATGAGCAGTGAACCGGTGAATGCATTAGAGAAGGAGCAAAGCCTCCTCCTCTGGTGCTCTAAGCTTTCTGCAGCCCCAAGCCAGAGGGTGTGCCAGGGCCCCTGGGAAGAGCCCACAGATTTTTGTCCGCTGACATAAAGTCATACTCAGCAGCTGAGTAGGTGGAGATGGAAAGCATTCTAGGCCAGAATCTTCATCCTTTCAAATTAGAGTTTTCTGGGAAACTTAAGTCCTTATTAGAAACATCTATTCTTTCTAGATGTAATAACCTTGTAAAAGTAGAGAGTAACATAATAGCCTTGAAGTATATTTTTGTTGTTGAATTTGTGGAATGAATTGTTAATGTTTTGAAAACTGCTGTTTACTGGGTAGCATTCGGAGTGGGGTTACAGAGGAAGAGTGAAAAGAGCAGTCTGTCTGTGCCTTTTCTATTGGTTCAGGTTGTTTAGACTTTGTTCGATAGGGATATTGAGTCAATATTACTAAGTATTAAGATATACATCCTAATGCCAAAAGTAAGCAGTAGAAAATAATCCCTACAAAAATGCCTTTTTGTTAATTTTTAGGAAAAATTGTCTTTTGGGAGTCAACTAAATATTATGTTTTTATCCTGGAATTAGTATCCCGTGTGGTGAAGAGGGAGCAGAGAAAGTGGAGGGAAGGACTTTTTGCTAGCATCTTCACATGGATTTTATTTAGAAACATGTCTATATGTACATTTTTGGTGAAGTACTTGTATTTCTGGACAAAGTTCATTATTTTACAACATCTAATATTTATAAAATATCCTGAGGTGACAGTCTATGGTATAACATAGAACTAGTGAATTAGCTAACTTGTAAGAATCTGTTACAAGCAGCAGATGCATCTTGGATATAAAATTCTGCCACCTGTGGGAGTCAGGACTTATTTAGAGGCTGGCAGTAGACAGGCAAAAGAGGAAACTTACAGGGAGAAATGTGTGCAGGTGTGCTCAGATTTACACTTTGATTAGATCCATTGATGTGTATGATTTTGACTGTACCATAGGGATTACATATAATTAAGAGAAACATATTATAGATGTACTAATGAGCTTAGAAACTATTTAGTGTATCTTACTTTATATCTCATGTTCAGCTGAGCATGAAAAAGAAATATTTTGATTGTAATCCTGCTAGTACTTCTGTCTATAAACCTGTTGCCATTTTTCTTCAGTGAATTCTTTGTTCCCAAGAATGACAAAATTGCATTTTGTTTTCTAGACAGATTGAGTCAGTGTAGTTTATTCTTGGTTATCAAAATATTCATGTTGCTTTTGGATTTTGAATTAATGAATTCATAAAATTTAGAAAAGCATGGCATACACCATATGATTTTATTACCAAAAAAGAGTTGGTGTGAGTACATGGAGGATCTAGACAGTCATGTCCAACCGACCAGCTTGTGATGACTTTGTTCTTTGCTTCTCATATATGTTTCCTCTAATGCACATGTTAAATAAAGGTTATTTTTGAAAGCAAGAATAAAGTACTTATTACCTGACTTATGAAACAGTAATCCTTCTACACATCACCTTAATAATAAAACCAATCATTTTAATTTCTTATTTCTTAAGATTTTAAAAATAATTCATGTGGCTCCTAAAATCATAATTGATGACTTTGATATCAAGTAGCTTGAAATATTTAGTAGTATTTATCATGGATCATTAATTTCTAAGCAACATTGTGAAACAGAAAAATAGACTTTTAAGCAGATGCTTCAGAGTGCTTTCATCACATAGTTAAACTGAATTTATTGAGTTTAGGTGAATGGTTTGCCAATGATTCTGAACATCTTACCAGAAATGTATTGTAAGAGGAAGGAGAAGAACTAGAAATTTTCATCTAACAATTTTTATTAGGATAATATTGGTTTCAGAATTATTGAAAAATGTTCCCTTTTCTTATATTTTTTGGAAAACTATAAAAAAATGACATCAACTCGTTTTATGTTTCTTAGAGTTGACTATTGTATCCATCCATGCCAGTATCTTTCTTAGTAGAATTTTGAAAAGTTTATCAGTTTATCATTGTTATATTTTGCTGATATATTAATAATGTCTAGTATTGCTTGAGTCATGATTCTCATGATTTACTGAAATATCATTGTGGATATAAATTTTCGCAGGTATTTTTTGCAATATCTTCCTAAAATTTTTATGTTCACAAAGTTATAGTTGAGCCCTCTTTCATTATAATGCTAGTAATTTGGGCTTTTCTTTTTCCTACTCAGTCTAGCTAATAGTTTCTTAAATTGGTTAATCTCTGAAGATCAGACTTTTGTTCTTATGATTTATACTATTTTGATATTACACACTTCCTAGTATGGATTATTTTTCCTATTTTAGATTAATTAATTCAGAATGAATTAAAATAAATAAGTAAAAGGCCTTTCAGATGATAATTTGATCATTTAAGATATTTTTATTGTCATAAAGATGATGTACAAAGGGTTACAGTTACATGAATCAGGTAAAGAACATAAAGAGTGCATTTCTTTTTCCAGAATGTCACCCCTTCTCTTGCTCCCCTACTTTTTCCCTCCCATTCTCCACCTTCAAGTTCACGATTTTGAATATTTCTATTAAATATATTTTTTTATTGTAAAGACACTGTACAGATGGGTTACAGTTACATGAGTAAGGTAATGAGTACATTTCCTATCGAGCATTGTTACCCCTTCTTTGTTTTTCCCCTGCCATCCCTTCCCTCCTCACCTCCTCAACTCTTCCCTCCCCCACCAAAGTTGTGAAGTTCTTTTTCAACATAGTGTCTTATACACATCATTGCTACAATGAGTCAACCTGTATCCTTATTTAAGCATTTTGTTATTTCCCTTCCCCTCCACAAATTAGAAAAAAAATGTATATAAAAGATGCAGGGCACTGGAATCAAATACAGTGAAAATAGGGGTTATACAATGGGGGAAGAATATACAAAAGAACCAAAAATTCACATAATACATTATAAGTACATTAAAATCAACAGCAGGAAAGATAAAACCTTTTGTGTCTCTATCTTGGGATCCATTTTGTTTAGCATCATCTTATATGGTCATAAGTACATAGCTTTTGACCTTTTCTGCTTGTCCTAGACATATACTAGTTATTGCAAATGAGGGAAACTATGAGACATATGTTTCTTTGGGCCTGGCTTACTTCACTTAATATAATTTTTCCAAGTCTTTCCATTTCCTAACAAATGGGGTGATGTCATTCTTTCTGATGGAGGCATAGAATTCATATATATACATGTGTGTGTGTGTGTGTGTGTGTGTGTGTGTGTGTGTGTGTGTGTGTGTGTGTGTGTGTGTGTGTGTGTCACATGAGGGGCATCTGGGTTGGTTCCATATCTTAACTTTCTGAATAATGCTGAGATAAACATAGTTGTGCTGGTAGCTTTAGTGTAGCCTTGTTTATGATTGTTGGGTAAATGCCCACAAGTGGGATTGCTGGGTCATGGGGGAGCTCTATGTGGAATCTTTTGAGGAACCTCCAGAGTGGTTGAACAAGTTTATACTCCCACCAACAATGCAGTTGGGTTCCCTTTTGACCACATCCCCTTCAGCATCTGTTGTTATTAAAGTTCTTGATTATAGCCATTCTAACTGGGGTGAGGTGGTATCTCAATGTTGTTTTGATTTGCATTTCTTTTATGGCTAGAGAAGTTGAGCATTTCTTCATGTGTCTATTGGCCATTTTTATTTCCTTTTCAGAGAAGTCTCTCTTTAAGTCTTTAGCCCATTTATTAAACGAGTGGTTGTTTCTTTGAGGATTTGTTGGGGATTTAAATTTTTGAGTTCTAAGTGTATTTTAAACATGAGACCCTTGTCTGTTGTATTACTAATGAAGATCTTCTCCCAATTTGTGTGTTTTCTATTGATCTTGCTAGATATGTCCATTGCCATGCAGAAGCTCTGCACTTTCATGTAATCCCACTGTACAACCTTTCTTTAATTTGTTGTGTTTCTGGATCTTTATTAAGAAATTTTTGTCTTTTGCCCTAGAGTTTCTCCTATTCCTACCTATAATGTTTTCAGAGTGTCTGCTTGGACTTTGAGGTCTTTTTCCATTTGCAGTTGATTCTGGTGCAGGGTGATATATAAGGATTTAGTTTTAGTTTTCTACAGGTGTTTAATTTTTCCAGAACCATTTACTGAAGAGGCTGCCTTTCTCCATTCAAATTTTTCACTCCCTTATTGAAGATTAGGTGGTTATAGGTCTGTGGGTTCATTTCTGGGTCTTCAGTTCTATTCCATTGGCCCTGAGGTCTGTTCTTGTGCTAGTACCAAGCTGTTTTGAGTTCAATTTTTGTTTTTTTAGTTGGTCGTGGGACTTGAACTCTAGGCTTGGGGGATGTCCATGCACTCTTCAGCTTAAGGCAAGCACTCTACTGCTTGAGCCACAGCGTCACTTCTGTTTTCTAGTGTGTTTTTTGTTGGAGATGAGTCTCACGGACTTTCCTGACAAGGCTGGCTTTGAACTGCGATCCTCAGATTTCAGCCTCCTGAGTAGCTAGGATTACAGGTGTGAGCCACCAGCACCCGGCTTTTAAGTTCATTTTCAACATAGTGTTCAGTAAGCTGCTTGGTTATTTTAAAAATTTATTTTTAAACAGTTTTATAATCATGAATTTTACAGTTAGCCATAGTGCAGCTGTATTTTATGTCTGATATATGATAGTTTCCCTTTCTTTTATATAGGATAGTTGTTCCTGTGATTTATTCATTCATCTAGTTATTTTCAGATTTTTTTCTTTCAATTTCATGCACTTGTGGATTGCCAGATATATAAAATGCAAGATATATTTTTGTTGTTGATTTCCACTTCATTCGACTGTGGTCTGTGAATGTGCTTTGCATATGTCATTCTTAAATATGTTAGGATTTAATTATCACATTATCTACATGTGCACTTGGATATGAATAGTGATATGAATAGTGTTCTTTATTTGTATACTTTTGGTATGAGAGTGATGCTTTATGATGATTATGTAATTTATCTGGGGATATTTCCTTTCTCAGAATTACTTTTATTTTTGTTTTCGTTTCTTTCATGCATGTGTTTCTAACGCATTTATAAGATTATTTCTTTGTTGCTTTGTATGTCCCTCCCCCACAGTGTAACCCCCGCTTTCACTATATTTGATGTCAGTATAACATGTGGAGGAGATGGGGACAAACAAGTCGTTTAAGGATTCAGGTGGACCTGTTGCAACAATGAGAAGTACAAAATGTCATATCAAAACCAGCTTTACAATGTCGGTGTGGGGGGGGAGGGGGGTATAATTGGGTGGGGGGAGGGGGGAGGCGGGGAAGGGAGGTGAAGGGTAAACAAAGGAGGAGGCTGCAATGCTTGGTAAGAAATGTATGCATTATCTTGCCCATGTAATTGTAGCCCCTCTGTACAGTATGTTCTCAAATAAAAAAAAAAAGAATTACTTTTATTTTAGTTATTACTGGGGTTTGAACTCCAAGCAAATGTTCTACCACTTTGCCCATGCCTCAAATTACAAATTTGATTTGATACCAGTCCTGAAGCTTGAACTGAAGGCTTTAGTGTTGTCCCTGGGTTTTTCTGTTCTCCAAGGCTGCCATTCTATCAATGGAGCATAACCCTCTTCTGCCCTTACAATGTTTAATTGGAGATAAGAAATTCATGGACTTCCTGCCTTAGCTAGATTGAAACCATGTTCTTCCAATTACTGAGCAGCTAAGGTTACAGGCATGAACACAGGCACCACCTGGCTAATTCTATATTTTAAGAAATTATGAGTTCTGGGAAGATGGCAGAGGAGAAGCTGGAGGCTAAACAAGCTCTTGCATAGGAAGTAGTTTTAGTGTTCCAGTGAACAGTCTTAAGCCAGAGAATCACACCAAGTGTGCCATCACACTACAGAGAGTTAAGCCAGAGAGGGAAAATCCAGGCAAGGAGACAAATCTGAGCACTTGCTAACAGCCACAGCTGTAGCAGCAACAGCGGTGGCAGCAGTGGCCATAGCTGCCATATCTGCAACACAGAGAGTCTGAGATAAATGAGTCAGATGCAGCAGGCAAGCGGATTCTACTCAACACCAGCAAGAACTGACAAGGAGCAGACATCTTCATCCTGCAGTGCACAAACCAGAGACAACCTAGGAACCAAGACTCTGGCATGAGTAGAAACCTGACATCCTCACTCCTTCTCAGGGAGCAGAGGAGGGAAGGCCACCCCTCCCCCACCCACTACCGGAGTTCTACATCTTTGATACTGACAAAGGCCTGGCTGAGTAGCTAGCTCCAACTCAGGTCTTGGAAGAAAACAAGAGTCATTTAGCAGGTCACAGGAACCTAACTTGACCTGCCAGGCTCAGCTCTACCTAGGGAAAAGTCACCCAGCCAGGCCACCAGCTCCAGGAGTAGCTTTCCTCACTGGGTAAACAGAGCCAGAGGCTGCCCCTCCCTACAGCAGCCTAGACAATCAATTGAAATTCAGTAAACATAAATCCTGAGAATGGCTCCAGGCTGGGCTCTGTATCTCAGGAGCTAGCCTCTCAGGGAAAATCTCCTGTTTGCTGAAAGTCCTCAACCCTATTCAGAACCTAGCCTCATCATGGCATCTCCAAACTACAGGAAACAGCCATTCCCCTCTTTTGTGATACTAAAAGCAGATCTCCCTCCCATTGAACTAGCCTGAGAGGAGGATCACAAAATCCTGGATAAAGCAGAGTATTTTTCTGCCTGTTCAAACAAACTGACTTAAGAAACCATCTAAGCCATAGGAAAACCAAACACCACAAGCAGACTAGAGATTCCAACAAGAGACTAGTTACAGACACAAGGGAGATACAGAATCTCCCCACCCCCCCCACAAAAAAAATCAAAGAACTCTTTTATTGTACCTTTTATCAAAATTTATGTTTCTAAAACTTTTTTCAATTTTTAATTTTTAACTTAAAAAAAAATTTTTAGTAACTTTTTCTTGTTCCTCTTATAATTTCTATTTTAGAGGTATATTTGTGTGTATGTTTTTCTTTTTTTTTCTCTTAAAAAATTTTTTTTTGTTTACCTCTACTAAACTTTTGATTTTTTATTTCTTTCTCATTCTTTTCACCTTTTCTTCTCTTTTGTTCTTCTTTGTGTAACTTAATTGTTGTTCTGCACATACTCAGATATACCCATAATCAATTATTAGACCTTATCCCCCATTGTATACACACTTAATCCAGAAATTTATTACTCAATTCAAAACCTCTTAGACTTAAATTCCTTAATAGTAGTATTAACTCTTTATACCTATATAATATTTTAAGCATTTTTATTTTTAAGTTATTCACAACTCCTCTATATCCCTCCCCTTCTCTTATTATATCCACGTTCTTCTCTGAACATTTCGTATTCAAATTTTGCATAATTTTTAAGCATTGCACTTTTTAATTTTTGCTTTTATAGTTTTTCTTGTCTCTTTTTTTCTTTCTTTTTCTTCTTTTTTTCTCTCTCTCTACTTTCATTGTATCCAAAATATTTCCCATTTTGAGATTAGGACTTAGTTAACTCTCCCTCTGCCTCTCCACATCCCTCTATTCCTATTTTGACCCACATCTCTCACTAAATCTAATAATTTTGGTTTGCAAAATTCTTCTTTCGGTTCTTAGCCCATTAATATATAGTTGTTTGTTGTTGAATAGATATATCTGTTTAACTTGATTGTATCAGCAGACTTTGACTGTGCAACTTTGGTTGATGCTTGCCTTAAGATAGTGTTCTAGCACAAAACTGGTGTTACTCTCATCCCAAATGGGCAGAGTAAGCCAGAAAAAACACAAGAAAAATGGCAAGTCCAGGTATCTCAACTCCCACTCATGATAATAAGGGGACAGAACAGATAATGAATAATCCAGAGGAAAGCTCCCAAATAGCTCTACAAACACTTCTGGTAAACATGGTGAGTGAAAATATTGAAAACCTGCAAAGGACTTTGTATGAGTATGATAGGAAGAGAGAGGGGGCAAACCAAAGGTTAATACAGGAATATTATGAGCATGAGGAATCTACTCAAAAACTGATACAGGAATTGTGTGAGCAGCTTGAGAACACTCAAAGAGAAAGGCAACAATGTGGGAGCAGGTTGAGAATGCTCAAAGAGAACTACAGAACTTACGTGAACGTGAGGAAGCTAATCAAAGAGTAATACAGGAATTGAGAGAGCAGGAAGAGAATACACAAAGATTACTAAAGGCATTCATGAAATCCATTAACAAAGAGCTGAAAGAAGTCAGGGAGACCACAAAGGGAATGCTGAATGGAACCCAACAGAAGGAATGGGAGTCCAAAGAAACCATAACCAATCAACTAAGTGATTTGAGAATAAACACTGAACACCAAATTAAGGAAGTAAAGAAGTCCATACAAGATCTAAAACAAAGCTTCAACAAAGAATTTGAAGCCATCAAAACTGACCAATTAGAAGGAAAAGAAATAAAAAAAAAGTAGAAAGTCTTGACAGCAGTTTAGACCATGCAGAAGATCGAATCTTTGGGATTGAAGACAGCCTAGATATTCTAGAGAAAGAACATATAAACATCCAAGACAAATCCAAGAAATATGATAGATCAATCCAACACTTGGAAGACACCATCAGAAGGCCTAATCTGAGGGTAATGGGAGCACCTAGAAACAGAAGTTAATGGTCTAGGAAATTTGTTTAACAGGATCCTAGCAGAGAACTTCCCAAACATGCAAAAAGATAGGCCTATTCAGATACAAGAAGCTTATAGAACTACAAATATACCAGACCAGAATAGGACATCCCACTGTCACACTATAATCCACAAAGGATCAATTCAGACCAAGGAAAAGATCCTTAAAGCTGTCAAGGGGAAAAGATCAATCACCTATAAAGGGAAACCAATTAGAATAACCTCAGATTTCTCAGCAGAGACAATCAAAGCAAGAAGAGCCTGGAATGACGTATGCCATGCCCTAAAGACAAATATTTTCAACCAAGAATACTGTACTCAGCTAAACTATCCTTCATAACTGAAGGTCAAATAAAAACCTTCCATAGCAAAGAAAAATTGGAACAATATATCTCCACCAAACCAGCCCTACAAAGATTCTTAAAGATGTCCTACACATAGAAAACCAACAAGACCACAATAAAGGCCAAGACACCACACCCAAACTGTGAATCCAAGAACCATAGGAAGAATCCAGTTGCTGCAGCCCCCCAAAAAGAGGATAACATGGCAGGAACTCCCAAAAACCTCTAAATCCTACCTCGCAGCATTAACAGACATAACTGTCCAATTAAGCGACATAGATTGTCTAGTTGGATTAAAAAGCAAGATCCTTCTATCTGCTGGCTTCAGGAGTCACATCTTGCCCATAAAAACAAACACATTTTCAATTTGAAAGGCTGGAACAAAATCTACCAAGAAAATGGCCCACATAAACAGTCGGGAAGTTGCAATCCTAATTTCAGACAAAATAAACTTCAAATTAAAATTCGTGAGAAAAGATGAAGGTCGCTACATACTAATTAAGGGATCTCTCCTTCAGGAGGATATTACAATTCTAAATATCTATTCGCCAAACAATGGAGCACCCAAATTTATCTCAGAAACACTGCTTTCCCTCAAATCCCACATAGATCCAAAGACATTAATTGTTGGGGACTTCAACACACCACTTTCCCCACTAGATAGATCAACTTGGCAAAATTCAACAGAGAAACCGCATATCTAAACAACTGCATGAATCAACAAGATTTAACAGACATCTACCACATATTTCTCCAAGCAGCATCAGAATACATATTTTTCTCAGCAGCACATGGAACATTTTCTAAAATAGACCACATTTTAGGCCACAAAGCAAACTTGTCAAAATTCAGAAACATTGAAGTAATACCTTTCATTCTCTCAGACCACAAGATAATAAAATTAGGACTCAACACCAAAAGCCACTAAAGAAGATCCGGTAACACTTAACAACACACTGTTGAGTGGGTCATGGAAGAGATTAGAAAGGAAATTCAAATGTTCATGATATTCAACAAAAATGAGCACACAAATTACCAGCTCCTCTGGAACACAGCAAATGCAGTTCTCATGGTCAAGTTGATAGCTCTGAGTTCCTACATCAACAAATTGAAGAGACCTGAAACCAACAATTTAATGAGATGTCTGAGTCTCCTTGAAAAAGAGCAGCAAGATATACCCCAATCCAGTAGACAGAAACAAATAATTAAAATTAAATCAGAATTAAATGAATTAGAATCCAAAAAAAAACTATAGAAAAATCAATGAAACAAAGAGTTGGTTCTTCGAAAAAATTACCAAAATTGACAGACCCTTAGCAAATCTTATCAGAAAGAGAAAAGAACACACCCAAATAAATTAACTCAGAAATGAGAATGGAAACATCACCACAGAAACAACCAAGATCCAGAACATTATAAGGGAATAATTCTCAAAACTTTATGCTAATAAGTTTGAGAACTTGGCAGAAATGGACCTTTCCCTAGCAAATATTGACATGCCAAAACTAAACCAAGATGAGTTAAACCAGCTTAACAGGCCCATATCAAGCATTGAAATAGAAACAGCAAAGGAGACCTCCCATCTAAGAAAAGTCCAGGACCAGATGGCTTTACAGCAGAATTCTACAAGGCCTTCAAAGCTGAACTCACACCAATACTCCTCCAACTCTTCAATGAAATTGAAAGAGAAAGTTCACTACCGAACACATTCTATGAAGCCATCATAACCTTCATTCCAAAACCAGGCAGGGACTCATCAAAGAAAGAGAACTATAGACCCATTTCTTTGATGAACATGATGCAAAACTTCTCAACAAAATTTTGGCCAATTGACTTCAACAATTCATCCAAAAAATCATACACCATGATCAAAGAGGATTCATTTCAGGGATGCAAAGCTGGTTCAATATACACAAAACAATTAATATTATTCATCACATCAACAGGAGCAAGAATAAGAACCTCATGGTTATCTCAATAGATTCATAAAAAGTGTTAGACAAGATCTAACACCCCTTTATGATGAAGGTTTTGGAAAAATTAAGAATCTATGGAACATTCCTCAATACAATGAAGGTTGTATTTGACAAACCTACAACCAGCATTATACTTAATGGTGAAAAAATAAAGCCATTTCATCTTAACTCAGGAATGATACAAGGATGTCCACCCTCTCTATTTCTCTTCAATCTAGTATTAGAATGGCTAGCTACATCAAAAAGACAAGATGCAAGCATAAATCCATCGAAATAGGGAAAGAAGAAATAAAACTCTCCCTCTTTGCAGATAACATGATCTTGTATTTAAAGAATCCCATAGTGTCCACTGCCAAATTACTCAAGGTGATTCAAAATTTTGGCAAAGTATAGGGTATTAAATTAACCCTCAAAAATCAATGGCTTTTCAGTAGGCCAATAATGAGAAACGTGTGGCTGAAATTAGGAAAGCAACTCCATTTGTACTAGCGCCCCCCCAAATAAAATACCTAGGAATTAACTTCACCAAAGAAGTGAAGGACCTCTATGATGAAAACTTTAAAAACTTGAAAAAGGAAATCAAAACAGAACTTAGAAAGTGGCAAAAACTCACATGCTCCTGGATTGGAAAGATCAACATCGTGAAAATGGCAACACTTCCCAAGGCTATCTACAAATTCAATGTGATACCTATCAAAATTCCAACCTCTTTCTTCAAGGAAATAGAAGAGGCAATCCAAAAATTCATATGGAACAATAAAAGACCCCCAATAGGAAAAACGATCCTCAACAGAACGAACAGTGCTGGAGGAATACCAATACCAAATGTCAAACTCTACTATAACGCCATAGTAATCAGCTTGGTACTGGCACAAGAACAGACCTTAGGATCAATGGAATTGAATTGAAAACTCAGAAATGAACCTACAGACCTATAGCCATCTAATCTTCCATAAGGGAGCTAAAAAATAGAATGGAAGAAAGACAGCCTCTTCAGTAAATGGTGCTGGCAAAATTGGTTAACTACATGTAGAAAACTAAAGCTAGATCCTTATATATCACCCTGCACCAGAATCAACTCCAAATGGATCAAAGACCTCGGAGTCAAAGCAGACACTCTGAAAACATTACAGTATGGAATAAGAGAAACCCTAGGTCTTGTTGGCACAGGCCGAAATTTTCTGAATAGAGACCCAGAAACACAACAAATCAAAGAAAGGTTGTACAAATGGAATTGCATGAAATTGCAGAGCTTCTGCATGGCAAAGGATATAGCTCGCCAGATCAATAGAAAGTTTGGGAGATCTTCACTCGCCATACAATGGACAAGGGTCTCATATGTAAAATATTACTTGAACTCAAAAAATTAAATCCCCCAACAACAAATCCTCAAAGAAACAACTGCTAATTATTAAGTGGGTAAAGACTTAAAGAGAATCTTCTCTGACGGGGAAAGAAGGATGGCCCATAGGCACAACCTCCTTAGCATAAAAGAAATGCAAATCAAAACAACATTGAGATACCATCTCACCCCAGTTAGAATGGCAAAAATCAAGAACTCTAATAACAACAGATGCTGGAGGGGATGTGGACAGAACGGAACTTTACTGCATTGTTGGTGGGAGTGTAAACTTGTAAAACCACTTTGGAAAGCAGTATGGAGGTTCCTCAAAAGAGTCCACATAGAGCTCCCCTATGACCCAGCAATCCACTTTTGGGCATTTACCCACATGGTCACAAACAAGACCACACTAAAGCTACCAGCACGACTATGTTTATTGCAGCCTTATTTACCATAGCTAAGATATGGAATCAACCCAGATGCCCCTCAGTAGATTAATGGATCAAGAATATGTGGTATATATATACAATGGAATTCTATGCCTCCATCAGAAAGAATGACATTTCCCCATTTGTTAGGAAATGGAAAGGCTTGGAAAAAAATATATTAAGTGAAGTAAGCCAGGCCCAAAGAAACATAGTTCCCATGGTTTCCCTTATTTGCAATACCTAGTATATGTCTCAGTCAAGCAGAAAAGGTCAGATAAGATGATGTTAGGGAAATGAACCCTAAGATATGTTTTCAAATGTTTTTTTTTCTTTTATGCAATTGTTTCTAACACATTTATAAGATTATTTCTTTGTTGTTTTGTATGTCCCTCCCCCACGCTATAAGCCCTGCTTTCACTGTTTTTGATGTCGGTATAATTTGTGGAGGGGAAGGGGAAAAACATATCGTTTAAATAGGGATACAGGTGGACCCATTGCAACAATGAGATGTACAACTCATTATGTTGAAAACGAACTTTAGTGCGGGGAGGTGGGTGGTGGTGTTGGTGGTGGTATGATTGGTTGGGTGGCGTGGGGAGGATGGGAAGGAATGGGAAAGGGAAACAAAGGACGAGGCTACAATGCTTGATGAGACATGTACTCATTATTATCTTGCCCATGTAATTGTAATTCCTCTGTACAGTATTTTCACAATATAACAAATATCAACTTGTATAAATTCTTCCTTAAGTGCATTTGTGGAATTGAACAGTGAAGTTGTTCGTTCTTGATCTTTTGTTAATATAAAACTTCAATTAGTGTTTACAATTTTCAACTCTGCCGGGAACCAAGTGCTGTTTGCTAAGAAAGTACAGTTGGTACTTTCGATAAGATCCGTTAAACCTTGGGGCCTACGGATATCCTGTTTGACAACATTGTTTGGCGCCTTCTGGAGATTCCCCACCTATGGACCTTTTGCAAGATATATTTTGCAGTTTTGGTGCCTAGAAACCCTATTGATCTGCTGACGTTAATTACCCTGCTCAGCGTGCTATATATACTGCTGTGTAAAAAATAAAGTTTGAGTCCTTCATCAGAACTCTGTCTTTGTCTCCTTCCTCGTGTCTGGATTGTCTCTCATTCAGGTCAGTTCTTCTTGTAGCCCATGTGGACCGACCCTGCGGGCCGGGGCACAACTCTATCAAAATACAAATTTGTAGATTGCAAATGTCCTGGAATGTAGTCTTTTCTGCAAGGGCACATTTGCTGCCATTTAAGTTAGTTACTTAATTAATTAATTTATATTAGAGTTTGACCTGAAGGTCTCATATTGAAGAGTTAAAAGTGATTTCATTTCGAAGCAGTAACCTTTCTGCTGTTCATATTATCCTTGGGCCCACCTAAATTTCAGAAACTGTCTTGTTTCTGCTGAAACTGCTAAACCATAGATTACTTGAACAACGCTACTCTGAAGTCAGGCCCCACTTTGTACTATAGCTGGGCTTGGGTCCCCACAAACTTCAGGAGATGACCAAGCTGGCCCAAGATAAACAGACCCTGCGAACAAACCCAGACCACCAATTATCCCAGCTACAGCTTATCAGAACCCAACTAGCCAGGAAACTCCCTGCTAAGCTTTAACTGCTCTGGAATGTCCAGATGGCATTTTAAGACCCAGACAGCTTGATAACTCCCTACTACCCCTTATCGCCTTGGAATGCCCTGCTGAGGCCTCTTGTCAATCTGTGATTTCTTTTTATTTTTCTTCTCCTATTATCCCTTTGTAGTTTTGGCCTTTATAAACCCTGTGAAATTTCAGCTTCTTCCTAAGCTCCGATGAGCTGCAGCCCACCTGAATAAAGCCTTGCTTTTGCATTTCGGAACGTCTGACTCTCAGTGGTCTTCTTGGTGAGGGTCCTGCGATCGGGGTACAACAATATTTTCCTGGTTTGCTTTCTTGGCTGGTCTTCTTGTCCTGTTTTGGTTTTGGTTTGTTTTTGGTTGTTGTTGTTTGTGTTTTGTCATGGAAACTTTTCTGCCCAGACTGGTTTTAAACTGTGATCTTCAATCTCAACTTCTTATATTTTGAGGATTACAAGCACAAGCCTGTAATGTTTGGCTCTTATTATTATTACTACATATAAGTAGTTGCACAAAGGGGTTTCAATTATGAATAGAATGTATCTTGCACTTAACTTTGGTAATGTAGATATATTTCTTATCCAATTCCTTCTTTGCTGGTTCTGTCAACAAATTACATTTTTTTTACATTATAGCTCATTAACATGGAATTATTGATTGTTTTGTACAGTTATTTGTATAAATAGAATAGCTTAAGAAGTATTCTATGCTATTCATACGGAATAGCATAAAAATGTAATACTTGTTTGGGGGATTTTGTTGCTCAAGGGGCTTGAGCTCCAGGCCTTGGCACTGTGAGCTTCTTTTTGCTAAAAGCAAGTGCTGTACCACTTGAGCTACAGGGCTACTTCTGGCTTCCTGAATAGTTTATTGGAGATAATAGTCTCACACATTTTCCTGCCCTACCTGGCATCAAACTGTAATCCTCAGATCTCAGCTTCCTGAATAGGTCAGGTTATAAGTGAGAGCCACTAGCTCCTGGCTGTAATATGTTTATTACATGTTCTAGAATAATTCTATGACCTATACACTTACCTCTATAAACACTAGAACTATGAAGACAAGTTATTTTTGAAAATCCTTTTTTTCCAGAAAAATACATACACTTAAAATTTATTATAATAAAAATCTCACAATATATTCTTCATTTCAGGGAATATTTTTACTTCATCTTCAGTTTTGATGGGTTTTATGCTGGATAGAGACTACTTGAGTCATATTATTGATATTGGTGATACCATTGATATATCATTGCACTGTTTCTGGTTTTCAGATTTACTACATCAAGATACATGGATTTATGATTTTATCACTTCTTTTATGAGACGTCTACTGTTACTCTTTTTTATGATGCAATATATAACATGAGTACATGAGTATTGTTTCAGGCTTTGACAGCTTGATATTCACATGACAATCTGTCAATATTTTATGATTCATGTTACATTTTATAGGCTTCTGATAAAGTAAAGAAGTTTTTATAAGTTTTTCTGCCTATTTTATTTCTAAATCTGTTGGAGACCTGAAACCTGCCTGAGGATGCTCTGGCCTTTTTCAAACACCTGATTAAGCCATGATAAATAGCCATTCTTGGAAATTCCAAGATGTACATTTAGATTACTTCCTAAAACAGGCTGGGCCGGTCAATTACGGAAACCGGTGGACCAAAAGACCCTGCCCTGACTTCACCGTAAAAAAATTTCCGTCCCCCTTCCCTTCCATACAGTGCTTCCTCTTCTTTCCTTATAAAAACCTAAGTTTCTTTGCCAATAAATGAGACCTTGACGCGACTCAGACTGACTCTGTCTTTCCTTATGCGCTTGGTCTCGATCCTCTCTCGCCCCCCTTGGTTCTTTTAGGAGGTGCCCTCTCTGATCCCCCACCAAATTACCTGGCCTGCTGGATGGGTCATAAATCTTTCTCTTTTTTCTCTGTGTGTGTTTGTTCTCTGTGTGTGTGTGTTTGTTTGTGGTATTCTTATTATGGTATTCTTCAGATCCAATGTTCTCATTCTTTCTCTAATCAAAATCAATGACTTTTTATTTTAATTGATGTCTATTCACTTGACTTAAAGTAAACCAATATGCTATAAATCTCCCCTAGTGATTATTTCAAATTTGAATTAATGTGCTTTTCCAACTAATAATTTCTTTTTCGATCTCTATTTGATTTTCTCTATATATACTCATGTCCTGTATTTATTCTAAGAAAATCATTATACTTTCTTTTGGTCCTTTAATCTTTTGGATGAAATGGAACACACCTTTTACTGGAATCCCCTAATTATACATAGCTCACTCCTGTCTAAAACTCTCACTTATACAAGCCTAAAACTTACCTGAGTAATCAAAGTTGGGTCTTAGGGTCACTGAATACCATATACTGCTACACTTGAATAAACTTTTTTTTCTCAGCTATTCACTAGTGCTTATCTCTTTTATTGTTATGCAGATAGTGATGGCAGAACCTAATATGGTTGGGAGTCTGATTGCAGATGCGTCTGTTATGGGGCCTAGTTTCAAAGTAGATAATAGCTTTGAGAGCTGTGGAAAGAATACACCTAACTGAATAAGAATAGTTTTTAAAGCAGCATTACCAATGTCTAAAAAGACTCAAGTTATAGATATAAATTAACTGTAGATAGAGTTAATTGAGTTTTCTTTTAGATTTCTAATCTGGTGCTATAGTGACAGTCATAAAATATGGTCCAGAATACTTTTTGCCAGGGAAGAAAATGGTTACTCCATAAAAGTATCAAGAACCTTCTATTTCTAACCATAGAATTGCAGATGATTTTAAAAACATAACTCAAAAATAGACTCATTGTGCTTCTGTTCTCAGCAGCATTCATTCACTCCTGTGTGTTTGCTTTTCTCAAAACAAATTCACTATTTTATCTTCAAAAATATCTTATATAGTTCCATCAATATAAACTTCAAATATACACAGAGAATAATTGTTATTTGTACTTGAAAGTTGATATTTAAATGTAATCTTCTTTATAATTATTGAACGGCTTCCCCAAGAAAATCACTGAGACACATGGTCACATACAAAGTTAAAGGAGGTTTTAATGGCAGTAACCTGACTGGCTAACTGGAGGGCAGAGAGTTGCAGCTGAGCAGGCTATACGCAGTTTTATGGGGCTGGGTTCATGTAGAATGTGAGAGCAGAAAACTGCATTGTGGATGGGTTAACATTTACAGCTGTAGCTGCACAAACAAGGGGAGAGGGAAATTGCATTTTTGGAGGAAGAGTGACGCTGCCTATATTATCTGTTCTTTTCAGGGGAAAGCCTGTATCACCTGTTTTGGGGGAAAGGCCTATATCACCTGATTTCAGAGAAAGACAGTTTTGTTTTTGCTAAGGTCTGAGGTAGAAGATTGTGTAGGAAGATGGATGAGGTTAGGCTAACATTTATAATGTTTAAAAGATAGTGTTAGCCCAAGCAGGACAGTCCTTGAGACTCATCTCCAATAAACCACCAGAAAACCGGAAGTGGTGCTGTGGCTCAAGTGATAGAGGGCTTGCCTTGAGCTGTAGAGCTCAGGGACAGCTCCTAGGCTCAGAGTTCAAGTCCCATGACAAACAAAAAAAGATAATGCTGCTTTCCTTAGTGCTCATAACTATACAAACAATTTTAACTTATCTTAATAAAATATAATCATAACTTCAAAAGTGTAAAACATGTAATAACTTTGAATTAGTTATTTTCTATAGAATTTTGATGACTACTTGTTGGAAAAGGGGATGATTTACATGCTTACAGAATATATTTGTATGAACTATATTATCTGTTAATAGGATGCTCCATTAAGCCATTGTGTGATTTAAAGTATTGTTATTTCTAAGTTAAAGAACATATCCAACTTTTAGTGTGTTACTATACCTTATTTTTCTAATATTTTATTAGCAATAAAATATTTTATTTACAGCCAAGTTCTGGAAGTTTATGCCTATAATCCTAACTACCCAGAAACCTGAAATCTGAGAATTCAGTTTCAGATCCATCCATGGCAGACAAATCCATGCCCGTCTCCTGCCTTCAGTATACTCATGCTTTGTTAATAAACCACTCTTCACTGTCTTTCTGTTTTGGCCTCTTTTGCAGATAGCTCATTTGTTATTCCTCTAGGAGTGTCATCATAGTAGATGTTCCATATTGAAGGACCAACCTGGTATCCAGATCTCCCCTAATCACTGGTAACACAACAAAATACATTAAATAAATGCACAAAACACAACTTGTCAAAATTATTGATTAGTGGGCACACTCAAACTCATTTTCTGGTTAATCAAACCACCTATTCTGAAATATGTAAGATTTTAAGGTATTTAAGGGCTCATGGGCAATCTATTCCCTACATCAACGTCTCTTTTATACAAAATCATTGAGGATGGTTAGCTGGTCTAAATTTTCTGCTAATATTTGGCCAGGAAGTTAGTGATTAAAAGTCTTTTTCTGATTTACACTTATCAAAAGGTTACACTGGGCCTAGAACTTAGGACCTTGTGCCTTTTCCCAACTTTTTCACTGTGGCTGAATCCCTATGTGAGACATACCTCCACTTTTGGCTTTTTGCTTGTTATTTGACAATACATTCCATGGATTTGTCTGCCATAGATGGATCTGAAACTGAGTGGAAGGTCCTCTTGATTCACTTTTTCCACTTGAGCCACACTTCCACTTTCTCTTTTTTACTGTTTAATTTGAGATAAAAGTTTCTGGGATTTGTTTGCCTACGGTGGATTGGAAACTTGATCCTCAGATCTTCACCTCCTGAGTAAATAGGGTTATAGATATGAGCCTCCAACTCCTGGATCAGAAGATAGTCTATCTTAGTGGTGGTTTTCTTTGCCCACCAGACACTATGGGATTTTATTATAAGTATCAAGTATTATATTTGAAACTTGAAGTTTGCATTGGGTGGATGGTGTATTGATCTAATCATTCAGCTGGAGACTAAAGCAAGTATTATAACACATCTTCTCTGTGGAAGGAAGAGTAAAAGGTAATGTGGAATATCTACAACAGAAAAACACCACAAGCATAAAAATGTGAACTGTTTCTTCATCCATCCATGTGTTTTAGCAGGCAGTTAACCTTCTTGGATTAAAAAAAATACTCCTGCAGAAGTTCCTTTAATTCTTGGCTGTATCTATTGAGTGCCTTTCTACATTTCTAAGAGTCAAAGACAATCTAGATATTAAGTGATGTCCTGCACCGCTTTGGTGTTCTCTCCTTCCTCTCTCACTGTCCAGCAATGTGGTCACCTCCATCTGTCCACCGGCCTTTACTTTAGAAGGCTTTATGAGACATCATCTCAGTCTGTCTTATGCTCTGAAACAGGATACACTTTTTGCTTTATTGTAGTGACAATTCTTCCACCTATGACATTTTTTACACTTATGACATCCTATTAAGTAACATATAGATTTGCATCTGAATTATACATCCTACTTGTCACTGAGCACTCTCAAAGAAAAAGAAAACATGTGTCACACTCGGCTTTTCATCCAACATCTTGTTTCACCATCTCCTAGACTTGTATCCTAAGAAGATTGATACTGTGTAGGTGCTTTCCTTTTGATTTTGATATTCAAATTTCTGAGCCATGACTGCTTTCAAAACGCATAAAATATGCCAAGTGAAAATCCAGTTTTGTCTTATAGATTGACTGATGTCCAAATTGTCAAGGAGGTCCCAAATAATATGAAGATTTTCTCTGGTCCACTCTCCTTCAATAGAGACTGGCATACAGGACAGTTCTCATGATTTCTGTCAATAGGTGAACAGGTAAATTTTGGTGCATCCATTCAGCCATAAATGAGTTTTTACCAACTACAGTGGCTCATGCTTGTAATATAAAGTACTCAAGAGGCTGAGATTTAAGGAGCATTATTTGATTCCAGCCATGATAGACAAATCTAAGAGACTCTCACTTCCATTAACCAGTAAATACCAGTGGAATGTGGAGGTGTGGACAAGTGCCAGAGCACCAGTTTTAAGCAGAAAAAGCCAGGGAAAGTTGGAGTTCAAGAGGGCATCTGTGGCTCATGCCTGTATTGCTAGCTACTCAGGAGGCTGAAATCTGAGATCATGGTTTGAAGTCTGCTCAGGCAGAAAAGCCCCTGTGAAACTTATCTCCAACTTACTACTAAAAATCCGGAAATGGTGCTATGGTTCAAGTGGTAGAGTGGTAGCCTTGGTCACATACAGGTTCAGGGACAATGCCCAACCCCTGAGTTCAAACCCCACAACTGACAAAAAAGTTGGAGTTCAAACCCACCATTGATACAAATATGATCAACAGCAACAAAAATAGGTGAACTTTCAAGTCCATGAAAAGCACACATAAAATTCAAAAGTATGTACTGTATTTCAAAGTGAAAGTAGTCAGACTTCATAGTCCACATACTGTATGATTCTAATACTGTATGATTCTAACTGATTTCCAAGTGGAAAAGTAAAAAAAAAAAAGCTAAAACAAGACAGAAACAGTAAAAACATCAACAGTTGCCAAGGTTAGTGTAAGGGGAGGAACAGAATGTGGATTGAGAAAAAGCACGATAAGGTTAAAGCAGCGAAACTATTCTGTACACTTTCATCATGGTGAATAGATGGCATTATGTATTTGCCAAAATCCATAGAACTAAATCGTACCACTAATGAAACATATACACATTATGCACTGCAGTTAATAATAATGTGTCAGACTATGTTTGTAAATTGTAACAAGTATTCATCGCTAACAGAAAAGGTTAATAATAAAAATTGGGCAGGTGTACAGGATGAATGTCTGTCCATTTTTCCTATACATTTACAACTTCTGAAGAAATAAAGCCTAGAAATAAAAAAATGGCAAAAAATTATTTCTGTTTTATCTGTGGGTCTCAAATAAGAGGAAGTAATGGCTGAATGAAGTGTCCTGTTGAAGATTTTCAGTTCTTGTTTCCTGTGAACAAAGGACACTTACACAAGTGTGTACAAGTGCACTTCTCAAATAAAGAAAAACTAGAAGAGCTCCTGGGTATGACACTTAAAGATACTTCCTGCTTGATTTAGCAGGAAACATGCCTTTCACTCATCTAATTTATTTTATTTCGGGTTAAACATTTATGAATTGTACCTATGAATAGGGTTTAATATGATGTTTCAACACATGTAGACACTTATAAATCAGCCACCCTTTATTCACCCTTCCTCACCACTGTCTTCCTAGCTTCTACTACTCACTCTTCTGCATTTGGGTTGATCTAGGTTTTATTAGTAGTAGTAGTAATGATATTAGTATTAGTATTGTTTTCTTTCTATTTGCTTAATTGCTTCCTTGTTTATATTTTAAGACAAGGTCTCACTATATCTTCCAGAGAGAACACAATTTTAATCCTCCTGTCTTTACTTCCCTAGTGTGGACACAGGTTTGTACTAACATGCCTGGATGACATATATGTGAAACAATATGAGGTACCTTCTGTGTCAGGCTTATTTCAGTTAATATAATATTCTCTAATTCCACCCACTTTGCTGAAAAGTAAATGACTGAATAACATATACTATATATTGTTACATGGTATATTGTAATGTTTATATATTATACTATGTTAATTAAATATTTTACCCACTTATTTAAGAACAGACATCTAAGCTTATTTCAGATATTAGCTATTTTGAAAGCAATGGACATATATAAAAAGTTGAAAAGAAGATTCAAAGTCTTTTATATCCAAAATATGTATTTTCTATTAATATGATGACCCTTATTATAATAGTTAAACAAAAGTGATATATCACCATTCCCTATAATTCATTGTTTATTCAGACATCACATTTCTTATAAGATATCATATACCTATTACAGATTAGATCCAATAAACATTGTATCTAATTGTCCTGACTCCTATGAACTAAAATAGCTTCTAAGAAATTTTTGCAGTTTTAGACAGTCGTGGTAATATATTTTGTGGGAATTCAATCTATTGGATTTAACAGCGATTGCACAGTTTCGGGAGGAAGATCACTGAGATAACATGCCACTTTCACTAAATTATCATCCTCACTTACAGCTGCCCTTGTTGACACAGAGTGATCAGGAATGTAGTTTGGAAATATGCCACTTACATATTAATTTTAGAAAATAAAGCAATATACATTAGCACTTTTTATGGACTATATCCACTGGTTACATCCAATTCCAGATAAGTAATATTAGAAATATATTTCCTAAAGTTACGGTCAGTAATGTTTAATATAAATGATAAAAAATGATAGCTCTGTGACAATTTCTGATCTGAAAACTCCAAAATTTGAGTAAGAAAAATAAAATGTCACAATTAGGATAAAAAAAAAACAAGGGGCTGGAAAGGTGGCTCAGTGGTAGAGCGCTTGCCTTGCATGCTTGAGACCCTGGGTTTGATTCCTCAGCACCACATAAGCAGAAAAAAAAAAGCCGGAAGTGACGCTGTGGCTCAAGTGGTAGAGGGTTAGCCTTGAGCTGAAGAGCTGAGGGACAGCACCCAGGCCCAGAGTTCAGGCCCCACGACCGGACCCCCAAAAAAAATCCAAAGAAATTAAAACTGGGGATGTCTAAAAGTAAATACCTAAAACTTGGCCTTGTTTATTAAATTTTTGCCAAGAAATTAACAGAAGGATCAATGGTCTAATAAAAATCTGTATCTCTGAAGTATGATCCAGAATGATAGATATTTAGGATATTTAGAATATTCACAGTGATATAAATGATAAATCACCAAATCTGGCATGAACTGAAACTAATAATTAAATATTAATTTCAAAGTTAACATGTAATCTGGTATAGTGCACACACTCTGAAACCAAAGGATCACAAATCACAAGATTCAGTCCAACCTGGGCTACATGGCAAGACTCTCTTTAAAGAACAAAGGCATTTTTAAAGAGAACTGTTAATATAAAAACTATATAATATCAATTAATAATTTTGAGTAAAATTATAATAAAAATGTATGGTCTAAATTATAGTTCATATCTATAATTTTACCTATTCAGAAGGTAGAGACAGAACGAATCACTGTTAAAAGTCAGCCAGGGTAAAACTTGAGTGAAACTCCATCTCAATAAATTGGAAAAGGTGGCAATTGCCTGTGATCACAACTGTGTGGACACATAGGTAGGTATATATTTGATTGAAGCTACACCAGGGCAAAATAAAAACTGAGGTCAGATTAGGCAGAACCTAAAAAATATATCCGGAAAATAACTAGAGTATAAAGATATAGGATGGTGGTTCCAGTGGCTCCAGTCAAGGCCTTCCTAGCTAGTGCAATGCCCAATTTAAAAAGAAAATGTGGTTTGTATTTTACATTTGTCTCAAGTATTTGGACAAAAGAGTTGGCCTTCAAAAAAGTAGTGTATAGATACAATGAATCTTTACCAATATCACTCTTTCATCATTATTTTCCATTCCTCCCAGCTCTATATATTCCCTCAATTTTCATTATTTTGTACAATATTCATTGAATGTTATGACTGCATTTTCTTTTCTTTCCTCTTATCATTCATCTGTCTTACTCCCCTTGATTCTATCCCATATTTGTGCACCAGACTTTTGGTGTTTATTTTGTTGGGCTGTTAGCCTTTCTAAGGAATTATATAATTTGGGTGTGCTATATTTCAGTTAATACACTTGCATTCACTTGGATTCTACCTTTTAGTATTTATTTATAGATTAATTCTAGATTCTATATATAAGAGAAAACATTCATCTTTTATCTTTCTAGGATTGACTTAATTTTAATTCACAACATAATTTTTTCTTGTCCCTTCCATTTCGTTGCAAATGTTCAATATCATTCTTTCTAATGGATGAATAAATTTCTATTGTGTACATATACCACATTTTCTTGACTCATTCATAAATTAAGGGGCATCTGGGCTGATCCCATACCTTAGTTATGGTGAATGGTGCTGCATTGAACATGGTTGTGCTATTTGCTTTACTATATCCTGGTTTGTAATCTTGAAGAAATGCCTGAGTAGAATAGAACAGTTGTATATTTGTTTTCTGGTGGAACCTCTCCACTGCTCTCAAGTATGGTTGTATTAGTTTACATTCTCATTAACAGTGTGTTAGGGTTTCTTTTTGCTCACATCAGCACCAGCACCTATTATTGTTTGTATTGTTGATGATGGCTATTCTAACTGGAGTGAAATGGAATCTCAGTATTAGTTTGAGGTGCATTTCCCTATGGCCAGAGATGTTGAGCATTTGTTAATATGTCTGATGACCTTTTTTACGTCTTCTGAGAAGTTTCTATTTAGTTATATTGCTCATTTAATAATTGGGTTCTTGATTTTTGAGGGCTTAGTTTCTTAAGCTCTCTGCATATTCTAGATATTAGGCCTCTGTCGGATGTATAGTTGGCAAAGATCTTCCCCCAGTTTGCAGGCTGTTCTAGCTTAATTGGTTCTTTTATCTGTGCAGAAACTTTGTTAGTTTAATACAATCCCATTTATCTATTATTCCTTTGATTTGCTGTGCTTCTGGTCCTTTATTTGAGAAGTTCCTGCCTCTTCCCAGGTGTCCCAATATTTCTCTTCTCCTATGTAATAGCTTCATGTTTTCAGGTCTTACATTGAGGTATTTGATCCATTTTGAATGGATACTGGTGCAATACGATACAGACACAATTTCAAAAAAAATCAGAAGTCTTCCTATATGTCAACAATGAAAAGAGTAACACTGAAATCAAAGCAAGTATATTTGCAATAGTCCCCTTCCCCCCCCAAAAAAAATCTAGGAATCAATTTAAAGGAAGATTTGAAAGACTTGTAGAACAAAACTAAAATCTTGAAGAAAAAAAGAAAAAAAAAAGCTATGATCCAGGGTTAGAAGAATAAATATCATGGCAATGGCAATACTGCCCAAAGTAATTTACAAATTCCATGCAATGTCATCAAAATCACGGCATCATTTTCCAGTGAATTAAAGAAAACAATGCGAAAATTCATATGGAACCACAAAAGGCCTCAAATCACAAAAGCAATCCTGGTCAGAAAAAGTAGTGCTGGAGATATAACAATTCCAAACACCAAACTATACTGCAACACCATAATAATAATAATAATAAAAAGCTTGACACTGACCCAAAATCCGGACCAATGGAGCAAAATAGAAGACCAAGAAATGAAACCACCAACTTAGAACCATTTAATATTTGACAAGGAAGCCAATAGACACAGTCTCTTCAACAAATAGTGCTGAGAAAACTGTATATACAGATGTGGAAAACTAAAACTGAGAAAAATGTTCTTATAAATATCAAAAAATATTTCCTGTAATGACTTATTGAAAAAAAATTAGCCCTGACTATTCAAAATACTGAAAAATATTTGCATGGTTTTGGTAAAATACTTTTATTTTATGACTCAGTTTAAACACAAACATAAGTCAGAATAAATATTTAATTAAAACATAAATTCCATACACCAAAAATAAACTACAATTTCACTTGCAATTTCAGTTTAATACATCAGAACAAGTTCACTTGGAATAATTTCTAATCTTAGAACTTCTGGCAACTATTCATGTTTTCTGATGTTTTGTGTATTTATATTTGAAATATCTAATTTAAATATATTGAAGTAGAAAAGAATTGAATTCTATATCTCCTAAAGAATATGACATCTTTAGAAACCAATGTGAAAATACAAGTTACTAAAAATGGTACAAGTATATTCATGTTATAAACAAAAAAAAATGAAAAGGTAATAGGATGTTGAAATTACTAGTCATCAGGCAGACTACAGACACAGCTCAGTTTCATACAACATTACAAGGCATTGAAAAAATCACCTATTTAAATATAATAATATAATATGATATTTCATCTTATTTCCTATGTTTGTTTATTTTTACATTAAGTTTCATTGTACTGACAGTTGAACTCAAGGCCTTGTACTTACTAGGCAAGCTACTTGAGCCATATCCCAGTCTTTGCTCTTAGTTTCTTTTGCAGATAGAATCTGCTGTTTTTTTCTAATCTGACCTTGAGTTTTAATCTTCCTACCTCTGCCTCTTGAGTGGCTGGATTACAAATATGTACAATCACATATACCACATATACTCATTATACAAATATTTGGGAACAGTTTGGTCCTTTTTATTGTTATGCTTTTTATTTTTAAGCAGTGGAAAATCAGGAAAAAGAAATTTATTCTAGATAGTTGCTTTATAATGAAATTTCCCCTAAAGAATGCAAGCTTCTGCCTGTAGATGCCACTGTTTCAGAGATTACTCAAAATATTATGTACTGTATTAGCTATGTGTCTGACAGTCACTCATTTAACAGAATGCTTTCCTTTTACCACACAATAAATGTAGATGGAAATAGCTAAGTTATTATTTTTACTTTTTTTAACTTTTAAACAAATGTTAAGATAATTCTTGTTGAATGGTGCGTTGAGTTAAAAGTTTTTCTTTCTTCTTTCAGACTCTACATGTTCTGTATATAATAATGCAGTGTTTGTAGATGTGGGCTTACTGGAAAGATGGATAGAGATTAGGGTTTTTTTAAAACAATATCTAGGCAAAAGCATTCTATTCACAGTACTTAGAATAGCCAACCTCTATAACAGAGGCAATTTTATAGCTAGGGATATATTTACTGGTAGGATTTTTATGGAGCCATGTGGATAGCATTATTTTCTCCTTGCTCTCAATGACAGCTGTTTCTCATTTCCTGTGAAGTAGGTCTTAGATCTCTTGTGAATAGTATTTCAAGAGGACTCAAGGCAATGAGCTAATGTATCATTATGGCCTTAGAAATAACAAAGTTTTCTCTCCTTGGAATGGAAGGAAATGTGAAATTACTTACATATATAGACACATATATTTTACATATTCATGGTCTAATGAATCAGCAGTGTACCTTTCCTCATCTGCAATAATATATCTTGCCCAGAATTTTTTTATGTACCAGCTGTGTGCCTTTCCTCATCTGCAATAATATATCTAGCCCAGAATTTTTTTTGAATTTATTCTTTTGGGAAAATAAAAGAACTAACAATAAAATAAAAATCCATAAACTATAAAGCAAGTCTTCTGACAAATGTAAAAGTTTGACATTTTAACACTTTAAATATCTATGTACATCTCTCTCTTTCTCTCTCTGTCTCTCTCTCTGTCTCTCTCTCTCTCTCTCTCTCTCACACACACACTACATATATATATATATATATATATATATATATGTATATATATAATTGTATTACATTGCTTCAGTGGCATTTATTGCAACATTTTAACTTATTTTAAGTACAGACCTTGGTGAATATTTAACTGGTGATGTAAACACAAGAAATTAAGGTAAAGTACATTAATCATTTTGATATTTGTCATATTGTAATAGTCTAGCCTTGCTAGAGTCATTTGCTAGAAATTAAGGTAAAGTACATTAATCATTTTGATATTTGTCATATTGTAATAGTCTAGCCTTGCTAGAGTCATTTGCTGTGACCTTGTTCTGTTATTTTTTTGGTCCATCTTCCACCGAGTTTACATCTCTAATTTGTTCCTTAAGACATTGGTGATTTCTTGCTATAATTGCTTGGCCTTGGGGATTATATATATATATATATATATCAAAAAAACCCTGACATTGCTTTACTAACAAAACAAAACTTGTGCTGGTAGACCCAAGGTGGCAAAGCATTGAAGAAAATATGCTTGTGAATGATTAGTTTGTTCTCCTGTATGTGCTGTGGCCCAGCATGCTCCTGGTAGGTATTTATAGAGACAAAGATATAGTTAAGCTTACCAAAGGCTGGGAAATGAGTAACATCCATTTTCCTGAGGATGTTGGGTTTGAGGCCTCTGGGATTTACCCCTGGTGGTTGTAACGGGGGTACTTTTAAGAAGGGCTGGCATGTTTTACAGGTATGATCTATCCTTTTGAGGTCCTTTACAGGAATCTGAGGAAATCTATGCTGAAGACCTCTCCAATTAATGTGGGTTAAATCATGTAAACAGGTGGTCTCTTGTAATGTTAATGCTTGTGGGCCAGTAGCTAACTGGTCTGCCCAATTATTGCCCATGGATAAAAACCCAGGAAGTTTTGAATGCCCTTTCAAATGTTGAATATGAATAGGGGTTCCCGTCCTTCTAATAGGCCCTTAAGGATAACCATAAGGGGGAAATAGTGTTTCCAGCCCACTTAATATGTGCCTGGGGAATATGAGGGAGCAAGTCAATCATATCTATGTAATCAGAATACAAATTAAAGGGTTTTTGAATGTACTGAAGGGCCATAATTATGGTGAACATTTCTTTATATTGTGTTGACCTTTGACAAGGTTGAAATCTTTGTTGGCTCAGGGTCTTTTGTTGATCCTCAAAAGCTGCATACACAGAGCCTGCTTTACCTCCTTCAGTAAAAACCTGGAGGGCACCAGGAATACATGTAGGAGAAAATAGAGAAGGCATTTTGAGGAGAAGTCACCATAACATGACGGTCCACTTGGATGGCCCGTAATGGCAGTCAATTTGGCCTAGAAACCCCTCCAAGGATAGAGCAAGATGAGCATTGGCTCGAGTAAGCCACTCAACGTCTGCATCCAAAAATGAAAAACAATGGAGTGAAGGTGGAGGCCATAATGCCTTTGGGCTTGGGTCCTTCCCTTGATGATAGCATTGGCAAGCTGGTCTGCCTGAGAGTACACCCAAGGTGTGGCCACAAGGGGAGTGTGAACCCACTCTAATGGCTCCCCCCTTTGATTTAAAACTGCAGAAATCAATGTGACACCCACAAACAACCAGAGGGAAGTGGGCTCAAAAATAGAATACCTCTTCAGGGAAACTTCATCCAGGGCTTTTTGGAACTGTGAAAATATTGCCTGTCTGTAATTATAATAACTTCTTGGGGCGTCCTGTCTTTTAGTAGGGTGAATAAGGGCACAAGACTATCTTTAGGGATGGGGCCCATAGCAACAGCCAATTAATTTCCCCTAAAAGACTTTGAAGTTGGGTTTGGGTCAGAGAGGCTGGAATATCCAGCAAAGGCTTAAGGGGGATGGCCTGAGTCGAGTTAAGGTGGATTTCGAGCACCTTAAAAGGAGCTACCTTTTGAATTTTATTGAGGGCTATAGTAAAATCCCTTTTTTATTATGGTGAGCACCCGGGCCAGAAGGCCCTCCAGGCGGCCGGGTCTGGGTGCTCCATGTAGGCATAGGCAAGATAGGTATCTGAACCCAGCACAGGCCTTAAAAGTGTGGCCATGTATTGTTGGCAAAAGGCCGGGCTATTGGCCATTCCCTGGGGCAGTACCGTCCATTCAAACCTATGATCAGGCTGGGAAACATTAAGAGAAGGGATGGAGAAGGCAAACTTCTCACAGTCATCTGGATGCAGGGAGATATAAAAAAAAAATCAATCTTTAGTGTCAATTACAACCAAGGTATATTATGAAGATATAGCGGGAGTCTAGGGCATACCTCTTAGGGGTGTTCCTACTAGCTCCATCCTTTCATTTACTTTACGTAGATCTTGGAGCATGTGTCAGACCCTGGATGCTTTTGGATAACAAATACTGGTGTGTTCCAAGGACTCATAGAAGGGTGTATGTGCCCAAGGTTTATCTGTTCCTCCAAAAGGTGGAGGGCTAAAAGTTTAGGTTTGGTCACTGGCCACTGCTCCACACAAATAGGTCTTCCCAGTTTCCACCTAATGGGAGGTACTCAGGGGGCACCCAATCCTTTAGAATTGGGGGTGCAACCGAGTGAGTCCCTTATGTTCCTCTCTATAATTATGAAAGTTAAAAAATTCCTTTTCCTTAACTCCCTCTAGATCCCATTTAAGCCTTTGTGCTTCTTCTCCATCCAGGACTTCATCATAGAATTCTCAGTGGTCCGTAGTGAACAACACAGCATCCATTTGTCCTAGCATGTCTTATCCTAGTAAATTGGCTGTGAGAGTTTTTGCCACTAAGGGTCATATCTTTCCCTGCTCTCCATCTGGGCTAGTCCATTTCATAAGGGCGTGTAGGGAACATAGGCAGCAAAGATGGTGCTGAGAGAAAGTTGAGTGGGCAGAGCCCAAGTTGTTTATGTTAAAATCTGATTGGTTACGTCAGTGCGTGAACAGCTTGTTGACAGCAGGGAAAGTATAGAAAGCTTAGGCGCATGATAGGGTGACCTTTACAGTGAATAGTTGGTTCCTTTTCCTCCCCTCTCATGCCACCCGGTCTTTTGCCTTAAAAAGTGTTTGCTGTGTGGTAATAAATGAGTTCCTGCTGACTTGACTCCCTGCTGCATCCGATTGTCTCCAGGGCTAAGGGAGGCTGGGGAATGGGCGAGCTGCACACTTACCTTTCTCAGACCCTGGCCGTCTTCTGTGGGACAGACAAAGCCCCTACATATGGTGCCCAATGTGGGGCACAAAAGGAATATATACCGGCTGAGGCTGGGTAAGTGAAACCCTTAGTATGGGTAATGCTATTTCACAGAAGAAGGAGGAGGAGGCAACATTAGGCATAGAGGGAGTAAAGGAGGACTTGGGAAGTGAGAAGGAAAAGGAATGGGTCAAATTTGACCGAGAACACACTGAAGCATACACAGTGGAAGTCAAAATGAGGGTGAAGGTGTCCTGGTATCAATTAGGCAGTGAAATTGCTTCCTTCCTATGAAAATGCTCATTTTAGGGTGGAGTCCTTCCACCAGGGGGATGGTCCAATGGGCCTGGGTCATCCTGCCATGAGGCTGCTTGGACCTTACAGCAGAGGGGGTTCCTCCTTGAGTTAACGGTGCTGGAGGACTCCCCTCCCCTAGTTTAAAGGCTTCCCATCTAAATCAAATTTGGATCGACAATCCTTTTTCCAATGGTACCCCTTCCTGAACCTAGGGCAGGGACGGTTTGGACTCCCTGAGCCGGTTGGTGTGGGGGGGGGGATTTTTGTGAACAGTCCCTCCTGCCCACATTTAAAACAAGTCCCTCTCCCCGATGGTCTTGGGGTTCCTTGGCCCTAGCCTGCCAATGCCTGGGTAATAGCCTCAGTCACTGCAGATGTCTGAGCTTGTAAAGCTAAAGATAATGATTGGGACTGGTGCTGTTGAGTTCCTACATCCTGCGAGGCCACCATCCATCTGCTCAGGGAACTCTCTCTCAATCCCACGCAGGCTGTGTGGTGGTCTGCATTCCTTCCTTCCCAAGCCAGTAGCTTTACAAACTGCTCTTGGAGGTCCCCTGCTGGCAACTTGCAGTGAATACTCTGTTGGATTCAGTCTATAAAATCAGGTTTTTGTCTCATTCCTGCTATGGGGGACTCAGTGGGCCCTTCATCCAGTTTGTATCATGCAGCAAGTCCTGCCTGCCTATCCTGGTCACAGTACAGGCCATGTATTTCGGCCTTTTGGCCACCAGTGGAATACCCTTGCCCTGTCCTTGATAACATGGTGTAAGTAATAGGTATCTTGGGTTGAACCTGCTGGTTATTCTCTGCCTGCACACCATTTAATAAAGTGAGAACTGGTGAGGATGACTTTGGCCACATCCAGCCAGTCCTGAGGGACATACAGTTGATAAGCACTGTCCTGTAATAGGGTCTGGTCCCAAGGAGAGTTTGGGCCATCCTCTGCCACTGCCTTGCAGAGCTCTTTAAGATCCTAGCTTCCCAAGGATACCATTCCAAGGGTCTGTTAGCTCCTGGTGCCAGCTTAGGGAAGTGAATCCTGGGACCCTGGGTCCAGGCTCCCAGATGGCCATTCCTTTACAGGGCAGGCCTTCCCGCAGGTTACTTCCCCAGCCCTCGAACCCTCTGTGGAAGGTCGGTAGGGATCCAGGTCTTGCAGGTCCCTCTGTAGGGCTACATAGGGTGCCGTACTTCCCCCCCCCAATTGGGGGCATAGGGTGGGGGCCTAGGGTGGGGTAACCTTCACCATCATTTTGACTTCCACTGTGCATGCTTCTGTCTGATCAGTGCATTCTCGGTCAAATTTGACCCATTCCTTTTCCTTCACTTGCCAAGTCTTCCTTTACTCCCTCTAGGCCTAATGTTGCCCCTTCTCCTTGTTCTGTGAAGTAGAATTACCCATATTAAAGGTTTCACTTACCCTGGAAGACCACTTAACCTTGGCCACTATATTTTCCTTTCGAGCCCCACGTTGAGCACCATATGTTGGGTCTTCATCCATCCCGTGGAAGACAGACGGGATCCGCGGAAAGTTAAGTGTGCAGCTTGCCTGTTCCCCAACCTCCCTTAGCCCCACAGACAATCAGAAGCAGCGGGAAGTCAAGTCAAGCGGAAACTCATTTATTACCACACAGCAAGCAAAGCAAAAAACTGGGTGGCATGAGTGGGGAGGAAAAGGAACCAACCAATCACTGTGGAGGTCACCCTATCATGCGCCTAAGCTTTCTATACTTTCCCTGCTGTCCACGAGCTGTTCACGCACTGATGTCACTTTGCTTGGTTGTGGTACCCAGTCAGATTTTAACATAACTCGGGCTCTGCCCACTCAACTTCCTCTCAGCATCATCTTTGCTGCCCATGTGCCCTACATGGGAAGGAGATAATGAGAGGGAAAGAAAGAGTAGCTTACAATAAGCATAAGGAAAAAATGTAAATATGACCTGATATGGAAGAAATAGTTGTATTTTCAAAGCTCACAGATTTTACAAACTTTATAGACCATGTTAATGACAATTTGCCTTGTGAAGGTTAAACTGTGTTTTTGACTTTAACTAAGCATGACTATTCCACAATATTGTGAAATATGTGAAAGTTATATAATCATCTAATCTCAATAAAAAACTAAATTTATTAATTAGACAATTATTCTGAACATTGAGAAAATTTCATCATCCTTAAAATAATACCAGCATGGAACTTACACGTGGCTATTAATAACTTAGAATTTACACAAATTCACAACAGGGTATGTATTGAGGAAATTTGCCAAGCTAGCTAATTAGTCATGGAACCTAGTATTTTTCGGAGTGTCTCAGAGTCTTCAACAATAAGGATTTGGTCAAGAAATTCAGACTTTCCCTATCCAGCTCAGCCATTCTCTTCTCCTGGTATTAGTAGCCATCATTCTATTGATGGAAGCTTTTATCCTTAGACACACATTATCTGTTTGGATAGTTCACTTTTTGAGCTGTCCCTTCAGGTTAAGCACATTCTGATCATATTTAATATTAACTATTTTTTTATCTTTTCATTGTGTTGTAATCTTTTTATACATTCTCAGTACTGATTTTTGTGAATAAACATCTTGTGACAATTTTTCTCTCTCTAAAGTTTATCTTTTTGTTTTCCTGCAGTGTGTTCTCAAAAGGTCTTTAATTTGAGAACCATTTTTTTTCATGATTTTTACTTCTCTGTGAAATTAAAAAAAATCAACTTTGCTTTATGGAAGGCCATAAAGATTTTATTGTAGTTTAAAATTTTCAAAATTTCATGTATGTATAGATCACTTGTAACTGGCAAGTCTTTCATCAATATCCAAATTCAGGGATCCCACGTGATGGGTAAGCCACTTGTTTCAATTAGGGCAAATAAAGGGGTGTGTCCTTCAGGCTCTATTGCTCCATTCTTTGGGGTTAGTTTGATCTCATTGTAGTGAAGATGCTATCATTCAGTCTTGGCCTTTTTGAACTCAAAGAGATTTCAGGGGACAAGATGTAGATGTAATGTACAGGACACAGATGCAAACTGGAAGTAGGAAGGGCCAAAAGTTGTCCTTGCTTTCAGTTAACTCTTGGGTCTGTTATAAGGTAAATTATTAGAGAAGTCACATTTTGAAAGCTTGAATATTGGGGTCTTTATTGCACAGTTAACAGTCAACAAGCTGCCAGTTGCAACAAAGTCCTGAAACCCACAAATACATGTAACATTGTTCAGAAACAGGCCAGAGAGGAAAGAAAGAACAAAAACAATACCATTATACAAGAGACATGACACTATGCTGACACTAACTTCAGGGGGGACGGGGAGGTGGCTTGCATGGAGGGAGGTATTGGGGAGTTAGGGAGAGAAGAGATAGTAGAGGAAAAACAATGGAGGGGGTAACAATGCTCTATAGGAAATGTACTCATTGCTTTATCATGTAACTGTAACCCCTCTGTACAGTATCTTTAAAATAAAGTTTTTATTTACTTACTTATTTTTATTTATTACTTATTTGTATGTTTTTATTGTAAAAATGCTGTACAGAGGGGTTACAATTACATTTCCTATTGAGCATTGTTGCCTTCTCCTTTGTTTTTCCTCTACCATCCCTTCCATCCCACTTCCACAACTACTTTTCCATCTCCCCTTCTTCCCCTCTGCCCCCCTCCTCCCCACTTCCCCCACCACTCACCTCTCCCTGCTGCCAAAGTTGTAAACTTCATTTTCAACATAGTGTTTTGCACATCTCATTGTTACAATGGGTCAACCTGTACCCTTATTTAAGCATTTTGTTTTTTCCCTTCCCCTCCCTGAATTAGAAAAGTATATATGTAACATGCAAAAAAAAAAGAAAGAGAGAGAGAAAGAAAGAAAAACAAATAGTATTGAAAAGATAAAAAAAGACAACAATACTAACAAACGAATTCAGCTTCGATGGAGAGATGAATTTGGATGTCATGATGACCAGAGATGAGCCAGGAGAAAGGACACAGGACCCAAACATGGAGACATGTGGCATGGTGCATTGGCACCTATCCTGTTCCAGGCCTAAATAGAGGCAGGGAAGGGGGCAGGGTCACAGGAAATTCCTAGTCCCAGACACCGGCCTGACAGGTCCAGCAACCTATCAGCAAAGTGCCTGCCATGAATCCAGGGATCCAGGTATGCCCATCACCTAAGTGGGTGAGGGGCATCACCTTGCCCCAGCATGAAGATGAGATGCCAGACCCTAACATTCACCATGTGACCAATATGTTGCCAGTCAGCCTTGATTTTCCTAATTCAGGCCCAAGTAAAGAATTAATCCTTCCTAGTTCAATTGTTTTCTTAATACCTTCTGTACAACTAAGACACTTACTAAAACAGGATTATAATTAAATTCTGGACTGAGTTATGCAGCTTTGCATATCCTACAAGCTTTCTGCTATTTCCATATTACTACATTGAGGACTAAAAAAAGAAGGAATGGCCAAGACCTCACTTTAACAAAGAAGTAAATATAGAACCATGTGCAAAATTTCACCCATTGATAGAAGAACTTTAATCCATTCTTGTTTATTATGAAATATAATGTCAAAATATTTCTGAAGTTTACCCGGAATCAATGAGGTTAAGTAAAGCTATGTTTTGATCAGCTTCTAGTTGTAAGCTTTATTTTAAAGTAACTTCTTATTCTCATTATAACAAGATAAAATAATGAAATATTTTTCCAAAAGTAAAGTTTATAAAAACTGTGTCTGTATAGTAATAAAACATGTTAATTATTTTATTGTAATTGTTTCCATATAGATATGCAAGTACAGAGATTTTCAAATTTTACACTGGTTTTAGGCTCTGTATTTTCTATATAATTTTATTAATTTTCTATGAATTAAGTAATTTGAAATTAAATTATAATACTATTTCAAGTTTTTCTGTTTTTTTTTTTTACTATAAGATCAGTGTATTTAAAATATAATTTTACTCCTACTTTAGGTACAGAAAGCACTGCAGAATGTTGTATTTATCCTATTTTACCATTAACAGAAAAATTCTGGACATTCTATAGAATCATGACTATTCATGATTCTATGAGAGAGTTCAAGTATAATCTCAAATCTAAGAAATGAGATATGGTACAATAACAGGACCATTGCTCACTTGACCAAATGCAGAAAAACAATGGGGCCATCATACTGGCCTGTAGGTTTACTTGTAATGTTACTAATTTAAACAATTTTTATCAATTAGTTTCATTTCTTACTGAAAACTTACAATTGCTTACATTTAAGAGTATAATGTGATCATTCAATATATCAATATGTCCATCACTTAAACTTTTTATTATTTTTACAGCAAACCACTTAGAAATATTTTTAGAAATTTTGAAATAAGCAATTCACTATTGTTTACCACACTTGAGCTGATGTTCAGTAAATCTCAAAACTTGTTCTGCCTATCTCTTAACTTTATATTTTTTAGAAACAACTCCTCATCTTCACACATTCTATTCTTATGGCCATCATTTTATTCTCTTCAATGAGTTGTTATTCTATATCTCAGTTATATCACGCTAAATTTGTCTGTGTTGAGCTTACATTTTACAGAATATACTGTTTTTAAGTATATAGAACACAATAGTATTATACTTTTTTTGTGTGTATGTCTCTATATGTGTGTGTGTTTATGTATGTGTGTAACCTTTTGGTATCCATTCATCCACTGGTAGAAATATAAGTTGATTCCATACTTAAGTTCCAGTGAATGATGCTGTAATGAAATTAAATTTCAAATGTTTATTGGAAATATTAATTTAATTCCCTAGTATATCTCCCTAATAGAATTTTTATTATATGATAGTTTTATTTTTAATTATTTGAGGAACTTTAATGCACTATTCCATAATGAATGTAGCAATGTTGTTCTAAGATAAATTATCAGAGAAGTCACATTTTGTAAGATGGAATTTTGAAGTCTTAATTAGAGTACTAGAAGTCTGCAGGCCACCATTGTAACAAAGGCCTTCAGCTCACACATACACATAACACAGCTAGGGAACAGGCCAGAGAGGAAAAAAAGAACATAAGCAATACCAACAAACCAACTCAGCTCAGAGGGAAAGCTGAAGTGGGATGCCATGATGACTGGAGATGAGCCAGGAGAAAGGACACACAATCATGGAGACATATATGGCATGGCATAATGGCACCTATGATCCTCCAGGCCGAAATAGGGTCTTGGCAGGGGGCAGGGTCACAGGAAATTCCTAGTCTCAGGCACTGGACTGACAGGTTCAGTAACCTATCAGCCAAATGTCTGCCCCTATCTCTAGGGATCCGGTTATACCTATCACCTCCCCACCATGAAAACAAGGTAACATCTGCATTTTTTGTGAAGCAGAGACCTCCTAGCTCACCTTGAGCTAGGTTTCTGCATTTCAAAGGATGGCTTATCTCATCTTTAGGCCTTGGAGCTGGGTGGACAGTCCCCATCTCCTGCCTAGGCACCAGGATGGCTACAAGAAATTATTTAGGCTCAGCTTCCTTACTTCAATGTATAGTCCCAAAACATTGTGCACATACAACTCTCCCTTTCTCTACATTATTAGAAAAAAATCATACACTTAAAAATTAAAACAATCCTACTTTTTATTACTATTGCTCTTACATATATTCAGAGTCAAGTAAAGTTCTAATACCTATTCTCAAGCTTTTCCAATAGATGGAAATGAGAGAAAAAAATTCAAATTCTTTTTAAAAGGCCAGCAATATCATAATAATAAGGGTAGAGAGGGGCAATGTCAAGAATATCACTGAATATAGTTGTAGTTGTTCACTATGATTAAGTAGTATTTATCCTTGGATGTAAGAATGGCTCAACATACACAGATCAATCATTGTGATATGTATATTAATGAAAATAATGATGTTTATTTTAATTTTTGTTAACATATTGAAAATAAGTGGAAAATTCAGCATTATTTTGTGATTTAAAAATATAAGACAGCAGTTGGAATTGTGACTTAGAATGTCCACCTAAAGTTAATGAGGAAAAAGGAAAGTAATTTGAATAGTACTGCTAGAGTAAATTAGACTCAGCCAGAAAACCACATGGAGGTCATCAAGATAGGAACAACAAAGGAAAAAGTTATTGCCAGTAAGGGGACCATCTCACCAGGTAAGAGGAAGTGAGAAGTACCAGCTATTGTCTCAGGTGACATTTTATAACCTGCAGGATTTGAAGGATCTTGCTGCCTTTTATGGTGATAGCTATCCCAACAAGGTGCTTTCTCAGGGAAAGGGGGATAGGGGCTAATCATTTGCTGCCTTTACTACATGGGCCCAGTGTTGCCTAGGGGAAAAAAAAAACATGTTAAGCCATGAGGGAGGAGGCTTCTGGACTAACAAGTACTTTGCCTGGCTTGGTTTCTCTTCAATATAACAGAAGGCATTCTTTCTGTAATTGGTCACTCTTAATGACTCAGCCTTTAACATAGTATTCTAGCCTATCCTTCTCTTCAGCTTTTACGAATTACCTTATAGAAAATGATTTTATCTGGGGAAAAAAATGCAGATGCTGGCTCCCAAGAGGTCCAAGTCTCTGGTATTGGTATACTACTGAAGAAAATGAAAAAGACTACTCTTCTGGAAAAAAGACTCCTTCCAGTGTGAAGATTTTTCCACCAGACTCAATGACACAATTAATAGTAAAACCCATGTTATGAAGTCTTATTTAATGAAACGTAAATAATAAAACCATTGTAATAAAAATACTATGTAATGACTAGAGGAAAAGCTATGCAACACTGATGAAAGTAATTGAAAGAAACACAGATAAATGGAAAGATGTTTGGTTCAAAGACTGTAAGATTTAAATGCAAATATGCTCACTCTTTCTAAAATGAAGTGCTGATTCAACATAATGCTATAAAAATTCTACTGTCTTTTTTTTCTCAGAAAGATAAAATCTATACATATTTAGCATGAAAAAGATTATTTATACCCAAAACAATCTTAAGCTAAAAATACCAAGCTGAATAAATGTGTCATCTAATTTTTCTACAATTAGAGGCTAAATGCTAGAAACTGAAAATACATAGGGAGTTGTTATACAATTCCAGGCTGTGCTTGAGTCTTTCTAAGATTTTTAAAAATTGGTTGGAAGTTGGGTCCTGGGAGACTAAGAGAAAGTATTTTTGCTATGCATGCCAAGAGAAGGAAACTGCTCCTGCTGTAGAAATAACTAATCCTTTCACAGATTTTTCAATCTCTTCAACGATTTATCTTTAGGGAGAAAAAAAAGACTTCATCATTTGGAAAGATTAGTAAATGTGGTTCTGACCTCTTCTGAATACTGATGAAGACCTCCTGTTTTGGAGAGGTGAGAGATATAGTACACTTCTAATGCAGGAAATTATATTTGATCCATAATCGAAATGCCCTGTACAGAGGAAGAGAAAAAACTCACTAAAAAGCCAAATTTTCCAAGTTCTTAAGGTTCAGATTACTATCAAGGCTGACAAAGGGCAATGGACAGGTGCACACTAAGGCCACTTCCCCTGCCAAGCTGGAGAGCCTCTAGCACAAAGGACAGCAGTCTGACATTAAAAAGGATACCCACATTACAGTAGGAGAGCTTGTACAGGAAAAATGTCTAATGTGAAGAACACATGGAAGAGAACACTGAAAAAGTAGAAAGTCTCCACTGATCTAACCTAAATCCTGAAAAGTAACACTGAAATTACTTGAAGCTCATAATAGACAGATGGTAACCATAGCAGCAACAAAACCCTAACACAGCTTAACATGAAAGCAACTAAATTCCACTGAATACTTGTATGGGGAGGGGAAGGATACCCCTATACAAGTCTTTAGTTTTTGTATTACTCTACTACATATAGTGTCTAGTTTTCAACAAAAATTACTAGATAAACCCAGAAACCGAATAGGTTGGCAAGAGGCAAAATAAAGCAAAGCCAGAAATAACTATAGCATAGATATTAGAAATATTGAAAACTTCTACAACTTGTAGACTTTGTGAACTTGTAAGAGGCAACTTCAAAAATGCTTTTGCTGAGTGAATTAGCTAAAAGTTCCTCAACTATTTGGGCCCTTTGTTATGAACCCTTCTCGATTGCAGTCACTTTATAATTACTGTGGGCTCCAGGCAAAAGTAGATCCACTGATAAGTATACTATAGGGAAAGCAAACTGCTCCTCAGGCAATGCTTTCTTCACACCATCCTAAAGGAAATAGCCAAAACTCAGATCACTGCCAGGCAGCTTGTGCCAATAGTAAGTTGCTAACAACTTCTCCAAAACTCATTACAAGACAAAGGTCAACCAGACTATACCAGTGATTTGGATGGATTTTAACTCTGCATAGCTTTTTCATTCCCTGACCTAGTTCTCTCAACTTAATCTAAAGCTATTCTTCCTACCACTGCAAATGGTTGAAGATGGTGAAGTGCTGTCTTCTCATGGCTGCTATATAATAAATGCCTTTTTCCTGCCTCTTATCATGTCTTTTGTATTTGTTATATGAGGTAGTGGCAAGACCTAACTTGAAACTCCTGAACTTTCAGCCTGTTGTCTAATATCAGAGTTTTGGTCTCTCCTGAGAAATCTATTTTGTTCTACACAGGTAGTTTCAATCTTTTGTCATAAAGATGCTATAGATAGTCCTCTCCTTCCTGAATTCCAAGGTGATTGCAAAGTAACTGCAGAGAAAATAGCCTAGAGCATAGATAGCTGGAGTCAAGAGATGCCATACTTTTCTCTGTGCTTACTTAATCCATAGGTCCAATAAATTAATCAATGATTTTCAGTAAAACCAATTTTGCTTTTTTCTTCTTTTAATACAGTTGTATAAAGCATATTCAATTCAACACGCAAATGTATGTGTACAGTGCATCTTGATCATTATTCTTCCCCTCATGTATACTGTCTCTATCCATGCCCTCAAGTTTTCTAGTTCCATTTTCACACATGTATGTTTTATATTTTTATTGTATTTTCCCACCTGTACACTCTCCATTCATCTATCAGAACCACTTTCAGGAACAAAGAGAATTACAACTGTGTTTCTGTCAAAATTACAAGAGCATAGATAATAAGATTGTGTCAATTAAACACACACATTTACATGTATGTATATACATATATAATATGAGAATAGACAAATAAAATTTACCTATATTGTTCTTTATTCCATATTTCATATTTATTTTTCTTCTTGCCATGCAAAGCCCAAGGCGTAAAGCAAGCTTTCAGAAGGTAAACAAGGAATATTCATTACCAGAAGACTTGTTTTTCAAGAAAATGAATTTTCTTAGGTGAAAGAAATAACCCAGTAGACAAAAACTTCCATCTGATTCCACACACAGTGCATCAGGAGATAGAAATGACAATACACACACAATTATAAAAAAGTGAAGTCATGAATATACAACTTTCTTAAGATTAGTAATCATTTCACAATGTATACATACCTATTTCAACAAATCACCTCATACTAGTTAAACACATAACAATTTTTGTTAGTCATATCTCAATAAAGCTGGGGATTTAAAGTTTTGGACTGTATTTATCACTGAGAAAGAAACTAAGGATAAGTAGCATTGAAGGTCCCAAAATCTTGCCACATTTAGTTTTTGTTCAGGCAGACAAGCACACATACCTCATCTGTCCTTTCTGGGCACCTAGTTTACTGTAGTTCTTTGCTACTGACTGAAGATAAATTGCTGTCATTGTTTATTTTTTTAATTTATAAATGTAATTAGATTGAGTTATTTTTCCCAGCAGAAACTCTAATTGCAATACAGTTTTCTATGCTCGCAAAATGAACTAAAGGCTCTGATTTTGTCCTTAATTGAAGACTTGATGCAGGCTGGTTTCATCACACAGTTATTGAAGCTGGATGCTCAGATGTCCAGGACTAAAACCTCATCAGGTGCATATGAATGGCAACTAGATAATAATGTGGATTTCTCTTACCCAATCTATTTTATAAGCTAAATGAAAACTGTATTGTATATTTTAATATCTGAGAAAAATCATTAAAAAAGCTACATGCAAACTAAGAATATAATATAAACATATAGTTGTATCAGATCTTCCTTTATCTTCCATAAAGAGAATTTAGAATAAGCCTGATACTTGTGTTGAACAGTCAAATTTTTATGCCAATATATATTTCAAAATTGTTTAAAGGAGGTGAAATGGAGTAAGGAAGAAGAATCTCACTAATAGGAGAATGGGTGAAAAGAATTGGAGGCTAGGATAATAAAGACAGAAATCTTAAGAAATGAAATGCCAAATGTACCTTAAAGTTGATTTTTCCTACAATTTATTATGAAAAGTGAAACATTTTTAAAGTTTATAAATGTAAATTATATGTGTAAAAAATCTATGACCATTCCAGAAGGCTCTTTCCATTAGAGCTACTCTGTAGGGTATATATGTAGCAATCCAGTTAATATACCTATGCTATCCCTAAATGACATGTATGGCTACAGAGATATAGATATGTAGATGTGTAAACATTTTGGAATGTACACATATCACATCTATTCCAAATAGATGTGATATATAATTTTATAAATAAGTAATGTTACATAAAGATGTAATATATGTAATAATACACATCAAATCACAGGTGTATCAAACAATTAACATTTTATAACTTTATTTTATTTTTATGCTGGTACTCAGGCTTGAACTTAGAGCCTTGCACTGTCATTGGGCATTTTTGCTCAATGCTGGCATTCTACCATGTGAGCCACATCTCTACTTTTAAATTATGAATATATATAATAAATATACAGATAATATTACATATATCATATATAAACATTATATATGCAACAATCTGTACATTTACAAAATTTACTGCTCTATAAAAATTCATTATTAATAATTATTTAAAAATCTATGGAGGGGAAAAACAAAAGAGGAGGCAACAATGCTCAATTGGAAATGTACTCATTATCTTGCTCATGTATAACTCCTCTGTACAGCATTTTTACAATAAAAAATATACAAAAAAAAGAATGGAAACATGAAAAAAAGACAGTTCTTTTTCCACATGAAAAACACCATAATATATGTATCTCCTTTCACCATTAGATTTGAACCATCTCATAATTGTGTTTATTTAATTCAGCATTGTACACTGTAACCAATACATTGGCGAGTGCTTAATGAGTATTCAAAATAATTTACTAAATAAAATATTTCCTTACTATTAAAAAAATCTATGAAGTATTTCTTTTTTTTTATTGCCAACTTCTTTACTTTTATTCACGTTGTGAAGCTAAATATTTTAGGATGGATCTTCAGTTTAAATGTGTCAGTTTATTAGTTATCTGTGGACAGACCCCATTCTTCGTCACTGGGTAAAGAAAGGTTAGGGGCAAACTAGTGGCATTCTACATTTCCAAAATTTTTTTTTTAATTTAATTTAATTTTATTTGAGAACATACTGTACAGAGGGGTTACAATTACATTGGCAGGATAATGCATACATTTCTTACCAAGCATTGCAGCCTCCTCCTTTGTTTACCCTTCACCTCCCTTCCCAGCCTCCCCCCTCCCCCCCACCCATTCATACCCCCCTCCCCCCCCACACCGACATTGTAAAGCTTGCTTTGACATGACATTTTGTAATTCTCCTTGTTGCAACAGGTCCACCTGAATGAAGTATTTCTTTTTGTATTATATTTATCATTGCTTCTTAGACCTCTGATTTTTTTCTATTTTGTCCTGGAATAGCATGAACAAAAAAAAATTGGGGGCTGAAAATATAGCTCTGTGGTAGACACCTTGTCTACTGTATGTACTATATCATTACTGTTAATAATAATTTTAATTAAAAATATTACTATAGTTTGGCTCTGGTACGTTTCCCATATGATCAGGCATTTGGGACTTCATTCCAGGTTGGAGTTATTGGATAGTGATGGAACCTAAAGAGTGTGACCAAGGGTAAATTAATTCAGAAGTAATACTCACTAGACACCATGTTGGAAATGAATTACACAAGTTGGGAGTGAGGGAAGTTAAGGAGGGAAAAAGTGAGAGAAAATGAGGAGGGGATATCATTATTAAAAAAAGTTACTCATTACCCAATTTATGTAACTGCAACTCCTCTGTACATAACTTTTACAATTAAAAAAAAAAAAAGGACGTAGGCCTAGTAAGAAGTCAAACAGTCATGGACTGAAACTTCTAAAAATGTGAGCTTCTATAAGTTAATTATAAGTGAACTTTATCAGTTAATTATGTATTTGTTTTAGGAACAGGAAGTTGACTAACAGATATGTAAACAAAAATTCTAATAATTCTGAACCTACATCTGACTCTGTCCTTTCAGGTAGAGTACTTTCTCCACTGAAGTATCTTAATCTGAAGATAGCTGTTTTCAAATGCCCACTGTCTGTATATCTGCCAAGATGTTAAACTGCCATGCTTCTACCTGCTGAGTAGCCTAGAGGCTAAGGAAAAGTTTCTTCTGGTTTGTCACCTACCTATTTCCTAATCAGTTCTTATCAATTTTTCTCATAGTTGATATTTCATTCTTCATCCTTTCTTCTATTGTTCTCTACTTTTTAAATTTTCATCATTGTTTCCACTGAAATATACAGATTTTCTCCTAATTTGCCATTATCACTTGTGTTTTCATACATATTTAACCATCTTTAACATATTACCCGATGAGTGCAATCTAAAGTGTGAGTCTTCAATATTTCCAAACAATTCATCAATAAAGTTAAAAATGCCTTAGCTTAGAACAAAAGGGAGTGTGGCCAGTGCCTACTCTACCTAACACACTTTATTTCTTTTTCTTCTTTATTTTGAGGCAGGGTTTTGAATGTAGTCCAGGCCATTCTTCTGCATCAGCCTCAATAGTGCTACCATTTTCAGAATAATGTCTCATCTCTTATCATAAGTGGTCACATTTTCCTCTTTTTCATATTTGTTACAATATAAAGTGTAGAATAGCTCTTTTACAAATACTTTTTTCCCTCTGTCTGGTGCATACATTTCCCTTTTTTTGTTCAACAAGCATGGATCTATAATTCAAAGCCTAATGTAAACATAACATTCAGTGATGACAAGCCTTGACCAGGTTAGAGGGCAGAGTTCCTATGTCCATTCCCAAAACATAACATACACAACACTGTAGACTTTTGTTTCCCCATGCACAACTTACTATTTTTTACTCCTTGACACATTCTTTGTGGGTTCTGACTTTAATTTTTCTTTTATTTTTGGACTTGGCGCTATCCCTGAGCTCTTCAGCTCAAAGCGAGCACTCTACCAGTTGAGCCACAGTGCCACTTCCGGTTTCCTGGTGGTTAATTGGAAATAAGAGTCTCTTGACTTTCCTGCCTGGGCTTGCTGTGAACCTTGATCCTCAGATCTCAGATTCCTGAGTAGCTAGGATTACAGGCGTGAGCTACCTGCACCAGAATGACTTTAATTTTTTGTCTATCTAGAATAGTATATAGTGTGTAAGATGTTCAGGTTTTCAACAGATTATGGCCTGTAGATTCTAGACTATGTTCTCATTCTTTACACCAAAAGAAAAAATACAAAACCAAACCGAATTGTGTCTCACAGAAGCTAATTATCTGGTCAACATCACATCATAAACAATAATAAACCCAATTTTCTCTGTTATAATTGCATAAAATTTTTACCTGTGTACTGTGTACTCTGTGTGTGTGTGTGTGTGTGTGTGTGTGTGTGTGTGTGTGTGTACCAGTTCTGGGGCTTGAACTGGGGGTCAGGGCTCTGTCCCTCATATTTTTTTTTCTCAAGGCTAGTGCTCTACCACTTGAGTCAGAACTCCAATTCCAGCTTTTTACAGGTTAGTTTACTGAAGATAAGTCTCATAGACTTTCCCTTCTGGGCTGGCTTTGAACCTTGATCCTTCTATCTCAGCCTTCTGAGTAGTTAAGATGATAGGAGTGAGCCACTGGTATCCAGCTACCTGTGTCCTTTTATAAAGAGTTAAACTGGGGTTGGGAAGGTGGCACAGTGGTAGAGTGCTTCCCTTGCATGCATGAGGCCCTGGATTAAATTCCTCAGCATCACATAAGCAGAAAAAGCCAGAAGTGGTGCTGTGGCTCAAGTGATAGAGCGCTAGCCTTGAGCTGAAGAGCTTGAATAGCTGAGGGACAGCACTTGGTCTCAGAGTTCAGGCCCCATGACTGGCAAAAAAAAAAAAAAAATCAAGAAAAACAAAAAGAGTTAAATTGTATTTCCAGTTAAAATATATATTTTAATATACTTCTAGATATGCTTATTTAAAAATCATAATAGCTAATATTTCTTCTGTGTGAAATATTTTACATTCATCTACTTATGTCATGCTGTTACTCTTTTATTACCATAGATATATCAAAGGCTACAAAACCTAGATATCTTTTTAACTTTGATTTAATCTTGCTTAAAAAAATTAGATATACATTTTCATGTTTGCTCAGATACATAATGATGTACTTGACATTACTATTTAAGGTGTACAGTTTCTATAGAAGGATAATGCTGGAACAAATCTTTTTTTATAAAATATAAGTCATGATTGTCAAAGGTTATTTCACAAACCTTGTATCAATGATGAGATGATTTTCTCCAACAGTTTGTCTCCATTTTGAATTCAAATGTTTTGAATAATAAAATATTCTTTTTTTTTTTTTTTTTTTGGGTCCGGTCGTGGGGCCTGAACTCTGGGCCTGGGTGCTGTCGCTCAGCTCTTCAGCTCAAGGCTAGTGCTCTACCACTTGAGCCACAGCGCCACTTCCGGCTTTTTTCTTTTTGCTTATGTGGTGCTGAGGAATTGAACCCAGGGCCTCAGGCATGCAAGGCAAGCGCTCTACCACTGAGCCACCTTCCCAGCCCTGAATAAGAAAATATTTTAACTTTTCATTAGTTAAATTTGCAATTAAAACCTTTAAGTGCTATTTTTATTTACTTTTTATTTTTTATTTACATTTATTTTGATTATTGGTGCACCTTAGAAACTGGAATTTTTTTTTGGTCGGTCATGGGCCTTGGACTCTGGGCCTGAGCACTGTCCCTCAGCTCTTCAGCTCAAGGCTAAAGCTCTACCACTTGAGCTACAGTGCCACTTCTGGTTTTCTGGTGGTTTATTGGAGATAAGAGTTTCAGAGTTTCCTGCCCTGGCTGGCTTTGAACAGCGATCCTCATATCTCAGCCTCCTGACTGGCTAGGATTATAGGCGTGAACCACCGGTGCCCGGCTGGAAATAATTTTTATAGCAATATTAATTGTGTATAAAATAGTAGCCATAAAACATAGTTTCAAGGAACATAGAAAACAAAACTATTTCTATCAGCCAGTTTTAAAGCTAAATCTGATGCTGTTCAAACAGTTACACATTAATTTGACATTTTGTTCTATCACCTTTGGATGATTAAAATCTTGAATGCCTGACCAGAGTAATAATCAACATAGTAGACAGATTGAATAGGGGATGATGATTGTGAATGTGGAAAAAAAAAAATGAGAAGATTCAGTTCACATCTAGTGTTGAGTGAGAGAGTGTTAAGAAGGAAGAAAGTTGTTAACAAAATGGGGGCTGGGAAGGTGGCTGAGTGGTAGAGCGCTTGCCTTGCATGCATGAGGCCCTGGGTTCGATTCCTCAGCCCCACATAAGCAAAAAGAAAAAGAAAAAAGCTGGAAGTGGCGCTGTGGCTCAAGTGGTAGAGTGCTAGCCTTGAGCTGAAGAGCAGAGGGACAGCACCCAGGCCCAGAGTTCAGGCCCCACAACCAGACCGCCCCCCCCCCAAAAAAAAAAGAAAGTTAACAAAATGAGTACTAAAGTTATTTGACCATTTTTCAATTTTTGGCTAATCTTGCATATTAATTAATTTAATCTAGTAAAATTTGAGGTAAGTTTTGTATGAATACTTTCAGTTTCACCAAAGTAGAGATTATATTATGTATTTCCAACATTTCACATTGTAAAAACTGGTCTTTGATGAGTAGATGAATTTATTCTGAAGTCCCAAGCAGATGACTTCATTTCTCTCCTTAATATGAGCCTACTTTCTAGTTTTGTATCTCAGACTGTGGAAGAAAAGAAGGAGCACAAAAATGACCTTAATGTGACACAAATTCAGACCATTGCTATTGACTTTACAGTATTTATAATGTCATATTGGGAGCAGGAAGTAGAGACTGTTCATATGTATATATACATATATATGTATATATACATGTATATTTCTGAATAACCTGAGAACTTATATGAATAAAATAAGGAAAAAGAAACAGTTTGCTGAGTATAGACTGAAATCAGCTAAGTGTTATCAAGGTAGTCCTGCATGACATTTTTCTCAATAAGTATATCAATCTTACCTTTACAGAAGAAATCCATGTCTTTTGTGTACTATACATAGTTCATTATCCAGGATATACTAGTGTTGTATTGCTATGCTCTCACTGTGATCATGGTGGCTATTTTTGCACTGAGTACTTTAAAAACAAATACTTCTTCCCTCCCACAACCAGTATTCAATGGCAGAACAGAAATAGAATGAATTGTTATAGTTTGTATTCTAAATTTTTCCCCAAACTATGTGTCAGTTGATGAGCTCCTGATTTGGCTATTAGAAGGGGATTAAAAACTTAGGAGAGGAAATTAGTAGGGAACGGGTCCTTGGGGATTGCCCTATGGGATAACACCTTGACCCTGAACTCTCATCTCTGTATTTACTTGTCTCTCCAACACTAGTTGAGTAGCTTAGCTTTACTATACCCATCTTTTTTCTCTCTTAAACATTTGTATTATCTTTAAGTTGTACAAAGGAGTTACCATTTAGCAATCAATGTCATCTTTTTCAATATTCTCACTCATCCTTCCCCTACCCACCACTTCCCTCACTCTTATTAATTATATAAGATATGCTTTGGATTGTTGACTGCATTTTTTCCCTTTCCTCCTCATTCCTCTACCTTTTCCCCTTGACTCTACCTTACCCCCTTCAAATATATATTTCGTTATTTTTTTTGTTCTATTCTTTTGAAAATTTATTTTTATTTTTATTGTTATTGTAGAGTTGAGATAAAGAGGAGTTGCAGTTACATGCATCAATTGATGACTACAATTATTTTTGAACCCTTTCTTCCCTTTCCTTGCTCTCTCCCAGTGTTTTCCTCCTACCCCCCCACAAGATGTACAGCTCATTTTCCACATTGTCTAGAGAGTACCACTGTTGAATTTATTCACCCTATATAACACTTTTTTCTGTGCCCCCTTACACTCCTAAGACAAAAGGAAAAGAAAAAAAATAGCAACAACAGGAACTAAAAACTATCTCGTTTCCTGTTCTTGGAGTTGATTTCATAAAGTATTATTTATGTGATCATATATACATAATTATTGAGCCTTTGTCAACCACTGCTATGTACATCCTTTTTAGACTCAGTGTGTGAATATCTTGAGTCCTATATAATTTATCATGTCCCAGTATGTATACATATATAATATACTATATTATATATTATGTTTAATATATATTAGTCATTCAATGTGTTTACTTATAGAGTTATAGATACAGTCCAATTATCACAAATGAGGGAAACCATGCAACCTATGTTTCTTTGGCTGTGGATTATTTTGCTTAATGCAATTTTTTCCAAGTCTTTGCATTTCCTTACAAATGATACAATAGCGTTTTTTCTGATGGATGAGTAGAATTACATTGTGAATATATACCATACTATCTTGATCCATTTGTCCAGTAAAGGTCATCTAGGTTGATTCCATATCTTGGCTATGGTAAACAATGCTGCAATGAACATTGTTGTGCTGATAGTTTTAGTGTGATATTGTTTGTGTTCTATTGGAGAAATAGGAGTGGAATTGCTGGGTCCTGGGGTAACTCTATCTTTAGTCTTTTAAAGAACTTCCATGCTGCTTTTCAGAGCCATTGAAAAGTTTACATTCCCATCATCAGTGTGATAGAGTTTCCTTTTATCTGCATCTCCACCCGTATTTGTTACTGTCCATTTTCTTGATAATAGTCATTCTAACTGGGATGAGGTGGAATCTCAATTTTGTTATGAGTTGCATTTCTTTTATGGCCAGAGATGTTGAACAATGCTTCATGGCTCTATTGGCCATTATTACTTCTTCTTCTGAGATATCTTTTTTTAAGTCTTTAGCACATTTATGGATTTGGTTGTTGAGTTTCTGAGGGTTTATTTTTGGAAGGTTAATTTTTTTGAACTCTAACTATATCTTAGATATTAGGCCATTGTCTGATGAATAAGTAGTAAAGATCTTCTCCCACTCTGCAGGTTTTTTATTTGTCTTGTCAGATATGTTCTTTGCCAAGTAAAAGCTCTATATTTTGATGCAATCCCATTCATCTTTATTAAACACATATTTTTTACTTAAAGTACACATTGATCAAATCAAAACATGTTGATTGTTAGTGACTTTCAACACATCATTGTTACCTCTGGATAGATCATCCAGGCAAAAACTCAGCAAAGAAACTTCAAACCTTAAGAACTACACCAACCAACTATATTTAGCAGACATCTAAAGACTGTTTGACCCAACAATATCAGAATATACATTCTTCTCAGAAGACCATGGCACATTCTCCAAAATAGATTATATGTTAGGTCACAAAGAAAATATGTTCAAATTTTTAAAAATTGAAATTATTTCTTGCATCTGATTATAACATAAAAGAATAAAGTTAGAGCTCAGCAGCAAAAGCCATCAAAGAAAAGTAACTCAAAGATACTGAACAACACATTGCTGAATGATCAATGGGTCATTGAGAAAGATTAGAAGCCAAACATTTATCAAATTTAATAAAAATGAGCACAAAAAGTATCAGATCCTCTGGCATACCGCCAAGGCAGTACTCAGAGGAAAATTAGTAGGTCTAAATGCCTACATCAAGAAATTAGAGAAAATTCAAATCAACACTTAAATAATGCACCTCAAGCCCCTTGAAAAACAGTAACAAGCCAAACCCCAAACTAATAGATGGAAGCAAATAATAAAAATTAAACTAGGAATAAATGAATTAGATAATAAAAACCTTAGAAAGAATTAGCAAAACAAAGTGTTGTTGTTTGAAAAAATTAATGAAATTGACAGATCTTTAGCAAATTTGACTAAAAAAGAAAAGAACACATCAAATTAATAAAATTAGAGAAAAATGGGAACATCACAAAAGAAATATTCAAGATTCAGAATATTATTAGGAAATATTTCACAAATATTTAGGCTAATAAATTTGAAAATCCAGGAGAAATGGAAATGTTCCTAAAGAACATTGATATACCAAACTGAACCAAGAAGACAGAACCCAACTAAATAGACCTATAACAAATAATGAAATTGAAATGGTAATAAATGACCTCCCATCCAAAAAGAGCTGAGGATGAAATGGATTTGCAGCTGAATTCTGTAATTCTTCAAATGAGAACTCACTCTCATACTCCTCAAACTCTTCAATGAAACTGAAAGGGAAATACTATCAAACTCATTCTATGAAGCCAGTATAATACTCATTCTAAAGCCAGATAAAGACCAATCAAAGACACGGGACTATTGACCCATCTCTGGTGAATATTGAGATGTTTCGCATCAATATTCTAGCCAATTGAATTAAACAACGTATGAAAAAACATCATTCGCTACGATCAAATGGGATTCATTCCAGGGTTGCAAAGCTGGTTTAGTATATGCAAGTAAATTAATGTAATTCAACACATAAATAAGAGCAAGGACAAGAATCATATAATCATCTCAATAGATGCAGAAAAAGCATTTGACAAGATTCAACACCCTTTATGATGAAAGCTACGAAGAAACTAGGAATCCATGCAACATTCCTTAATATAATAAAGGCTGTATATGACAGACCTACAGTCACCATTATACTTAATGGTGAAAAGTTAAAATCATTTCCTCTAAAATCAGGAATGAGATAAGGATGTCTGCTTTCTCCTTTCCTCTTCAATATTGTACTGGGATTCCTAGCAAGAACATTAAGGCAAGAGATAAACATAAAGGGGATCCAAATAGAGAAAGAAGTAAAGCTATTCCTCTTTGCAGATGATATGATCCTGTATCTAAAAAAATCTTATAGATTCCTGATCTTAACAACTTGAGTTGATCTGAAACTTTGGCAAAATAGCAGGTTAAAAAGTGAACTAACAAAAATCAGTAGCTTTCCTGAAATCCTGAACAAGGCTGAAATCAACTCCATTTGTAATAGCCTCAAAAAAAAAATCTAAGAATTAACTTAACCAAAGATGTGAAGGACCTCTATGATGACAACTTTACAACCTGAAAAAGAAAATTAAAACAGATTTAAGGAAATGGAAAATCCTCCCATGCTCCTGGATGGGTAGAATTAACATTGTATGAAATGTGCAGAGCAATATACAAATTCAATGCCATCCCCACCAAAATACTGATGAGTTTCTTTAACAAAAGAGAGAAATCAATCAAAAAATTCCTATGGAATAATAAAAGATACAGAATAGCAAAAATAATCCTTAGCAGGAAGAATAGTGCTTAGAGGATAATGGAGCATTAAGCTTTATTACTAAGCCTTAGTAATAAAAACAGCTTGGTACTGGCACAAGAATAGGTCTGAGGACTAATGGAACAAAGTATTTACTTCTAAATCTCTGTAAATTAAATAATCCACCTAAACATGCTAAATGACTTACTAGTGTGGACTATAGTTAGCCACCTTTTTCCCATTTATAATAAATAGATCCAACTATTGTGCTGGCTCCTTATTCTAGTTGAGAGAAAGCTTTTAGACAGATTAAGAATTTCACTCAAATATGAGCTATTTGAGCTACTTCTCTATTTCATCATGAGGAGGATAGTAAGTTATATTCCCTAGTAACTAATGTTAAAACTCTAATACTCTCCAGTAAAGGCCTCACCTTATTCCCCACTGTAACTAAAGGTTCTGCACATGAGTTCTACATCAAGTGCAAATAGGAAAAGAGCTAAGAAAAAATGCAATAACTTTGTTAAATAGTTTTTCCTGAAAACCTTTTTAACTTCCTCTTGCAGATTGTGGCAACATGAACCCAACATCATAGATCAAAACTGACTAAGAAAACCCGTAATAAATGTTAATCACCACAGCCTAAGATACACATCCTTTGGTTCTTTCCAAAGGGATTGCTTGGCCAATAATAATTTCACTGTGTTGCTGAACTGTAAATGTAGTGTTTTCATAGTGTTTATCAAAGTGAGTACCCAGAAATTATGTTCTTCTTTCTCAACTGCAATATGATGGTATTTACTGCAAGTCAAGTAACTTCATATCACAAGAAATGAACTCACTTCTCTGTTAAATATTAGTTCTCACTCAAGAACAAAATCAAAATGATAGCAAACAATAAACATAGTACTAAAACTAGAATAATGCATAATTAATGTTTGCATCAGATGGTAAATGCATACAAATAATATTAGCCTTCCCATTTTCTTGACTTTTCTCAGATTTTTGTTCACATATAATAGATTACTAGAGAAAGATATTTATCCTTGTATGTGTTTTCCTTGGCATCACACTTTTTCAACCAGCAACTACTGAATTTCTGCTGTGGTCATTGATAAATCTAACAACAAGATCTTTGGACATTTTGACTCATTAATCTTCCAGGGCCTGGGGATGTCCTTTCCTGGATATGTGCACTACCATGCCAGTAGTGTGATACTCTATGCCAAATTAACTCTGTAGTCTTCTGTAAATTGTATTAAAACAGAGGTTTGGAATTCTAGATTTTGATACTAAAAAATGCCCTTCAATAGAAGAGAGTAGGATACAATGGCTGAGTAGAGAACAAAAATTTCCAGGATCTACACCCTGAGGAGAGTCAAGCTACAGTGCTTTATTTAAATCTAGCTTTTCTAGTCTAATGTTTTGGGATTCTGAAAGAGAAAGCACATCATATTAAACTAAAATACAATAATATCATATACACTGGTGATAAATTATGAAAGAAATATAATAACTCTTGGGAAAAGCCACCAGAGTACCCATCAGTACATTCCTGTGAATGGTAGCAGTTTAAGAAATGAGAAATTACAAGTACAAATGTAAAGAATTAAACACTTTCTGGAGCATGAAGTTATACTGTGTGGTATATCTGTAACTAGCATTTCTTTGTGCATTTATCCCAGATTTAAATAGCAGTTTAAAATCTCATAGTGCATGTAAAAGTTACTAAAGAGGTTACATTTGAAATAATAAAAAATTATTTGAATAAACTAAAAACATCTTTACCAATAAGCATTTGTCCCACAAACACAATTAAAAATTATTTAAAATAAAGAAGTGTTCACAAAAGGCTTAGGTTGGCACTGATGGCTCATGTATGTAATTCTAGCAATTCAAGAGGCTGATATCTGAGGATTTGAAGACAGTTAAGGAAGAAAAGTTTAAAAGTTTCCACTTCCAATTTATCATCAAAATAAAGGGTTAGAGCCATGGATCAAGTGTTAGAACATGATCTGTAAGCAAGAAAGCCAAACAAGCACATGTAACCCTGAGTTAAGCTCTGGTACTGGCACACAAACACACACATAAATATAAACAAACAAACAAATGGTTTAACCCAGTCTTTGTGTTAAAGACAGACAAAAGGTTTGTCATATAATGAGAGAAAATGGACAACAATTTTGAACCAATTATATCAATTCTGCACAACCAGATAGGTACAGTTATTACAATGCATGGCTCAAGTTTGGCATGGTGTCATATTTCTGTTACATCAGAATTCTGTTCAAAGCTAACCTGGGCTTCTTAGTAAGGCATGGTCTTGAAACAAACAAAAAATAAATAAACAAAGGAGGAGGCAAAAATGTTCAATAGGAAATGTACTCATTTCCTTACTCATGTAACTGTAACCCCTCTGTACAGTATTTTTCAGTAAAAAGTATACAAAAAATGAAGAATACATGAGTCAATATATGATCACTTACAACTATACTCACTTATCAACACTTGCTGTAAATCCCATATCCCCTTTCCTTCTCTGTAGTATTGGGCATTTCCCTACAAATTTGATATTGGTAGCAATTTCATTGAGTACTTTGTTAATTTCTTTTGTAAAATTATCTTTAAGCAGTTGTACAAATGAGTTGTCATTTAACAAAGGAGTTTATTAATAAAATACATCTTGATCAGTGTCACCCTTTTCAACATTTTCACTCTCAGTAGACAGAGGTTTTCTCTAATTTTTCATCAACAATTAAGTGATATTTCTCTATAAGTATTTCAAAATATTTAGATTTTCAACATTATTTATCAATGGAAAAACTACAGTTCTCTTTGTGGCACATAATTTACATTATGAAAAATGTAAGACAACATATTTGCAAAATGTTTTATTCAATGATTCATAAACATTATTAAAATAAATCTTCAATCATTGTTTGTAATTCTCTACTAGGTTTCCTTTCTTTACATATACTTAAAGTGTGCCTGCAATATAAAACAATTCATTACCAATTTAGAAACAGAGTAAAAATAGTTTAAAGCAATACAAATATTTTCTTAGGAACACTTGGATAGCAAAAGTATTTTAAGCAGATTCCATGTAGCTCAAATGACAGAATATATGTTAATCTATTAGAAGTCTTCAAAGAAATGGACACTGTTACAGTTTCTAAAATTATGTTGAATTATATTTGCAATTTCTATATAATGAAAGAAAATATTAAAGTATAATGTATTTATGCTGAAAAGGCAAAGCAAGGTGTTTGAGGTGTTATATAATGCCAACACATTTTTAAAAATAAAAGTGGTATTATATCAACGACAGGGAAAATAATAAATATGAAATTTCTTAGATTTGAAGACACATTTTGCTTCCATAATAGGTATGTGTGAAATATTTGAATATAAATTAATACATACCAAAAATTTTATATAATTTTTGCTTTAAAGACTTCTTATTGTTAAAAATGCATAGGGGAAACTTTTATGAGAAAGTTACATTTAGTAAAGTAAACACTACATTAAACTCCACAAAATAATAATGAAACCCAACGAATCATCAGAGTAATCTTATTCCAATTTTTGTAGATATTAAGGTTTTCTATTGTTTCATCTTACTCTGTATAAATATTCAGACTTTTATTATTTTCTGCTTTACCTTTCTCCATGTAATCAAAATTTATGTACAAAATAGTTTTGTTATACCTTAAATCAAATATAAACCCAGTCATGGGTGTTGGGAGCCAACTATCTCACTGGAACATCTTGAGGCTGAGTTTACAGAATCCCACCTTTTCACCTTGCCCTAAGTAAACACCCTGCAGCTACTAATGACCACCTTTTCACCATGCCCTAAGTCTAAGCATATAAATACCCTTGTGTGAAAAATAAAAATTGGCAGCTTGATCAGAATCCTTGTCTTGCTGTCATTCTTCGTGTCTCTTGTCCCTTCATTCCTTCTAGCTTAGGTTCATTGCCTTCGTTGAAGTCCTGCGGGTCGGGACAATGGGAAAATAGAGAAGCCACATTTTGAGAAGTCGAATTTTGGAGTCTTCACTGTTGGGAGCCAAAAGTTAAGTCTCTCCAACTTGATAGGCTTAACTATCTCACTGGAACAACCTGAGGCTGAGTTTACAGAATCCCACCTTTTCACCACGCCCTAAAGTAAACACCCTGCAGCTACTAATGACCCTGCAGCTACTAACGACCATCTTTTCACCCCGCCCTAAATCTACTAACGACCACCTTTGCACCATGCCCTAAGTCCAAGCATATAAATACCCTTGTATGAAAAATAAAATTTGGCAGCTTGATCAGAATCCTTGTCTTGCTGTCCTTCTTCGTGTCTCTTGTCCCTTCATTCCTTCTCGCTTAGGTTCATTGCCCTGGTTGAAGTCCTGCGGGTCGGGACACTTCACTGGAGCAATAGTAGTCTGTAGGTGGCCAATTATTACAAAGAATTGCAGCCCCAAATAGAGCTTGCGCTGAGCTTTTAAAGACAAAAGCCACATGTTCAGGTGGAGAACAGGCCTCAGAAAAGCATTATGTACAAATAGAGCACAAGCAGCAGGGTTTCTCTGAGACTAAAGAACACAATGTATCTACTCATGGTAGATGCATCCTCCAGTTCTACCCATTGAGCCAGGCAACTGCAATTCAAAGGATGGCTTGTCTCCTTTCTAGGCCTTGGAGCTGGCCCCATCACCTGGCCAGGTGCCTGAGTGGCTGTGACATTATTTAGACTCAGTTTCCTCACTTCAATTTTATATTTTCTTTTTTATTTACTCTTTATTTTAATTTTACTCTGTCAATGAAGCTCAAATTATGTCTATAGAATGCCATTTTTTTCAATGTGATGTGCATGTTCTGTATGATGTTAGGTTTTAAAAAGAGGTGGCCGAGTAAGAACTGCACCAGCACCCACGTGGTATTCAGGTAAGGGGTAGGTTTATTCAGTAGACCTGCTGGGACCAGGCAAGGTTGGCACTCCACGTGGCTGGGAAAGAGAGAGAGCTAGAATAGAACAGAGAGAGAGCTAGAATAGAACAGAGAGAGCAAGAAAAGAGCAGCAAGAGAGCGTCTGGGCCTGGGCTAGGCCTTATGTAGGGTATGGGCCGGGAAAGCTGTGGCCACATCAAATTCAGATGTGACCTCAGCGGATGCAGATGTGACCTTTTCCAGGTGTCCCAGTTGCCTAGGTAACGCAGGTACTGGGTGGAGACTTTGCTGTGAGGAGGGTGGAGTCTGCTCGCCATCCAGGTGCGGACCTTACATATGAAATATTAGGTATATGGTAATTTTATATATAAACATGAAATTATCTGTATGGATAATATTTTCACTCACTTTACTTACAAAGGTCCTAGAGATTTATCTGATATATCTTTATATTTCAGTATTAGTAGTTTTGCCTTCCACATGTTGCTATTCTGGTAAAGTTGCCTAATGAAATCTGTTTTGATTAGTTGTTTAATTTGTATGACTTTTTGTTTTTCCCATGCTGGCTTTGCATAGTGAACTTCCATCCTCCCCCATGCCTGCTTGCATTTTAAAATGGTATCTTGCTAACTTTTTGACTAGGGTGACTTTTGAACATAATCTTCTGACTCTACTTCCCCAAAATATTGGATTATAAGTGTCAACCACAGCTTCAGGCTGGAGAAAGTCAATTCATTTGGTGACTGATGAATTTTAAATTTTGTGAAAAAAGTACAGAACTTATATGGCAAAACTTCCAAAACAGAGAAACTCTGACATTCATGTTAGATTGAGAGGTCATTGATGACCTACTGTCCACAGTTTCTGCCAAAGATGTCTTGTTGTCTCTAGTGTTGTGTGCTCTGATCTTTATTTCCAAATGATGAATCAGTCATTGATTCTTGTTTTCAAATTATTGGAATTGGTAGGCAATGTTCTGTAATTGTCACCATTAATATATGATCTTTGCTTGCAGATTAATTGCAAATATAGTGTATCATAACAACACTGGCTTCTTTTGTTAACACTTTACATATTCTCAACAAATACTCTAAGAGTTATAATAAAGAAAGTACAAATTAACAATTATAACACTAACACTATGAAGAGGCAACATTACTGCAAAAAGAAGGATGTATAACACTGGATGTGTGAAGTAAAAAATCACAATGGGTCACACAGGACAATGTGCAGAAGAGAGGTTGTGGCTGTAACAAGAGGAGCAACAGGCAAGATGGTTTTCATGGAGGTAGGACTCAATAAACCAGAATGAAACACACATGTTTCTAAGTCAATTGAAAGCCTTTTCACAATTTTTAATGGCATGAAGTAACTAGTTGTTACTGGGTTAGAGTATAGCAACAGAATAAACACATACTTGTTTTGTTCCCTTTACTCACCTGAGAAGCTAATTTAGCTAAATTTCCTAACTGAGATGTTGTGATAAAATATTCTGGGCAAATACAAGTGGATTGTTTTAGTGAGAGATGTTTTAATTCTTCATAGTTTGATGCTAACTGTTAGTTTTTACTTATAGCCGTCTTTTTACAGTTTATCAAGTGCCTAAATCATGGTTAAAGATTTTTTTAAAGGTTAGATGCTAATGGTTCATAACTGCATTCCTAGCTATTCAGGAGGCTGAGATCTGAAGATTGTGGCTCAAGGCCAGTCCAGGAAGGAAAGTCTGTGATATTCATCTCCAAATAACCACCAAAAAATTGTAAGTAAAGCTGAGGTTTAAGTTGTAGAGCAACTTAGTGACACTGTCCAGTCCCTGAGTTTAAGCCCCAGGCAGGACTGGCACAAATATATAAATAAATTAATTTTAAAAAGAGTTCAGGTCCTGGGACTCACACCTATAATCTGAGGTACTCAGGAGACTAAGATGTGAGAAATGAAGTTTAAAGCCTGCTTAGGCTAATAAATGCACCAAAATATTAGATTAGCTAGGAAAAAGTAGAAGTATAGTTTGAATAGTAAGTGCCACATGTTAGTAAAATAGCTGAGAAATCAAAGCCCTAATAATTGGCACAAAGATAGATAGATAGATACATAGATAGATAGATATCATCTTGTCCCAGTGATTAGTTATTTTATTTAAAAAGGTATGTTTCAAATCATCCTCTTGAATTCAATAAGGACTATAAACAAATTTCAGAAAACAAGAAATAGAAGATCAGTAATATCTAGAATTTGCTTATCAATATTCATATTTCATAGACAATTTGGGGCAAATTCTAATAAGTTGTATTTGACCTACAAACTCCCTCTCAGATACAGTGAGAATATATTACCTGGTAAATACAGTACTTATTTTAGAGATAGCTGTGCTAAGATAGAGTACACTTTGCTGACTCTGGATACAAACTTATATAATAAAATATTGCTTTTCAGTAACTTTCAGTTTTCCTTAAATATGTGGAATCATTTAATGTGTGCCCTCAGGTGGTCCTTACTATTGCTGGAAATAGAAAAGGTATGAAATATCATTGTGCCATGAAATCATATTTTCAAATTATGGAAACAGGATTTGTCCTTCTTTAATTTGAAGATACATTGAGGATGTTCATGGGAAAATAATTGCAGTGAAACAGAAATCTATACATCATATATATCAAAAACTCATCTTTGAAGGACAAATATGGAAAGTAGAAAATAAAAGGCCTGATTTTGAATTGTTCATTGTTATATGAGGTTGTGATACAGATTTCCACAGTGATAAAAAAGACTAACACTTTGGAATTGAGAATGCTTCAGAATTAAGGTAAAGATGAAGAAAAGGTCACCTAAGTTAAATAAAACTGTGCTTTTATTAAAACTAACTTATTTGAAATTTAATTTCAATTTCACAAAACCAAAAGTACTTCTGAGCATTAAAATCATGTTCCTTCAATTATCGATATTTAACTCACGATGGCATCACTCTGCTTTAGGGCAATTGGGAATTATGAGTGCTTTAATCACGGTTTTGTTAAAGGTAGAGCTGTGAAAAAGATGACTGACATACAACTGGTCTCCCTCTCAGGTCTAAACTTCTGTATATGTGCAAGAATACTTTCAGAATGTAATTCCTACAAGTCTTCACACTTGAAGTTTAAAGCCTATGATACATAAAATCCTGTGTTTCATGCTCAAATATTTTTGCTGAAAGTGTTTGGTCTGATTTCAACTCATTAAACTGGACAAGAGACCCTAACACAGAATCTTCAGCTCTCAGGACCTTCTTTCTAAAGAGAAGGAGAAAAGAGATGTCTGAAGCAATTTATTGTAAGGCTTTAAGCAGAAAATGTTCCCTACATGTTCTAAACCAGACTCTAAGTCAATGTCTAACAATCTCAGATATAAGTATATATACAAAAGCTATCAATTCAGGATCACAAATCAGTATTTGCACTCTGATGTTCATTGTAACACTTCCACCATAGCCAAGATAGATACAATCTAAATACTCATATAGATAACAGATAGAATGTAGATAGATAAATGGCTGATGTGGTATGAATAAACAATGAAGTACTATTTTGCTTTACAAAAGTAATTTTGTCTATTGTATAAGCATGAAGGAACCCTGAGAATATTATTCTAAGATAAGTAAATCTGAGAAAGAGCCAGGTGCCAATGACCCATGCCCATAATCCTGGTACTCAAGAGCTGAGATCTGAGAACAGGACTTTGAAGCCAACCTAGGCAGGAGAGTCCATGAGATTCGAATCTCCAGTTAACGCCTAAAAAGCTAGAAATGGATCTGTGGCTGTCGTAGAGTGCTAGTCTTAAGCAGAGACCAATGATCAGGCCCCTGAGTTCCAACACCTGGACCAGAATGTGGTGATGCACACACACACACACACACACACACACACACACACACACACACACACACAGAGAAAAGAAAAATATCACTTATAGGTGAAATCTAAATCAGTAAAACTCAGAGAAGTAAGGATTAGAATGTTGGAAACCACAGTTTAGTAATTTTGAAAGGGATGAGCATAAAGAAGTGATGATCGAAACATTTAGATATTCAATTAGCAGTAATAAATCCTGAAACTTTGTGTCAGGAGTAAATTCTGGCTCTCTGTATTAAACATAAATGAAATACATTGTATGACCAGATTGGTTATGCTCTAGGGAGGAACATCCAAAAGGCAGAAGGTTTCTGCTTGTCCTTGGGTAGCAAGTTTGTGATGTCACAAAAATACAAATTAGGACACACCAAGATCAAAACAAGAAAGTTGTATTAGTAAAGCAAAAGAAATAGAAAGGTAGTACATTATCCAGACATACATGCAGGCACATATAATAAAATGGGTAATGAGTGCTTTAACAGGTAAATCCAGATTTCAAAGGGCTAGATATTTTGACCTATGCTTCCTATGCAATGATGTTGCCAAATATAGGTCAGTGTTTTGCTTTATATGGGTAGATTCTCTTTAAAAAAGTGTTTTGCTTTATATGGGTAGATTCTCTCTGAAAAGTGAGAATTTTCAGAATTTGAACTGTTTCCCCTCAGGAACTTTAGGATGTGTTTACCTCAAAGCTATCAGAAAAATGTAACAACATAGGTATTCAGTATTTTCCCCAAAAACTCAACAAGAAGAAAAAGGGTTGTTTTTGTTTTGTTTTGTTTTGTTTTACAGTTTGCACACTAGGTTAATATTTTTACCAGAGCCATAGAAATTGGAAATAATAGTTATATGTTGTGGGGTCTCAGAGCAAAGGTAGTGATAATTCTTTACTGCTAGAGTAATTCTTGAAAATGTAAGCCCGACTTAATTTCTGGACTCAGACATTGTTGAGCCAGGGGCAGTATTGTAATTATGTCCTAGACTATAGAACATGCTAGGCATGGACTCAGCATTGAATCTTCTTCACTTGGGTTGCCTTATCACAAACATCATTTAGCCTCTGTGATTTTTTTTAGTTTCCTTACTATAAAGCCAAAAAATAATGACATCTGTTTTTCAAGATTTCATTAAACTTAAATTTACATTCATCCTTTTGCCCAGTGAGTAGTGGGAGTGAGCACTAAATTAGAATTTATCATGATGTTCATTGAAGTTGCCAACTTGATGTTACCTAATTGGTCAGTTTACCCAATCTGTGTACAATTAGTTACACAGTAGCGAAAGACAATTATTGCCTAACAAGACATGTGAATTGAACCAGAGAACATTTAACAAGAAACAAACAGACTTCCAATATGAGTATTCAATTCATTTTGCTTAGCATCATTTATATGGTCATATGTACACAGCTATTGAGCTATTCTGCTCATCTGCTAGGACTGTCCTAGACATACACTGATTATTAGAAATGAGGGAAACCATGGGATCTATGTTTCTTTAGGTCTGGCTTATTTCACTTAATATGATTTTTCCAGGTCTTCTCAATTCCTTACAAATGAGGTAATGTCATTCTTTCTGATGGAAACACAGAATTCCATTATAATATATTCCATATTTTCTTGACCCATTCATCTACTGAGGGGCATCTAAGATATGGAAAAAAGAAGTTTTTCTTGATTGTTGTTGCTTTTTTTTCTTTTGTTTGTTTTTTTTGTCGGTCGTGGGGCTTGAACTCTGGTCCTGGGTGCTGTCCCTGAACTCTTCAGCTCAAGGCGAGAGCTCTACTGCTTGAGCCATAGCGCCACTTCCGGTTTTCTAGTGGTTTATTGGAGATAAGAGTATCACGGATGTTCCTGTCCAGGCTGGCTTTGAACTGGGATCCTCAGATCTTAGCCTCCCGAGTAGCTAGGATTACAGATGTGAGCCACCGGTGCCCGGCGATTGTTGTTGTTTTTAATGTACTATGTGATTTTTTTTCTTTATCCCCTGTTGTCACTGTACTGACTTTGGTACCATGTGTATTGTATATACGTTTATCTAAATTAGGGAAGGGAAGGGGAACAACAAAATGGTGAGACAATGGACAAAGGGCAAACTAGTGCAACAGTGATACTCACAAGACAATATATTGGAAATGAACTGTACATCTTCAAGGGGATGTGGAAGAAAATGAGGGGGGGAGTAATAGGTTTGTCAAGAAATGTACACACTACCTTATGCATGTAACTGTGACCCCTTTGTACATCACCATGACAATAAAATTAAATAAAAAATAAATTATGAAAAAAGATGGGTATGCAAATGACTGAAATCAAATGTAACTTTGGTCAAGATATTTCAGTTCTCATGAGCTCATTCCTTTCTGATATGTAATGAAAATAGCAACACACAATCACACATCACTTATAAACAGATGTATTTTGAGAATAGCAGTGTTGTGTGAGCATCATGAAACAGATTTACACTAACGGGTACAATATCATTGGGTGATATTATTTCATGAAAATTCAGTGTCAGCTGAAATGTGGTTATGTTGCAAATGCTTAGGTGGCTCAGGTTTGTTTTGAGTTTGAAACAAAGTAATTATATAATAACTATACATACGTTATTTTAATTGTTAGAAAAACACTAAAAGTGGATGATAATGTTATTTCTCTCTCATACATAAGGGGCTAAATAGATAGTACTTGCAAAGAAGGAGTTTATGGAAATTCATCATATGTGTGAGCTCAAATTTGAATTTGAGTCTGAAATGTATATATCTCCACCCTCTACAAATATGTGATGTTACTGTACTTAATATTTGACAAGCAAATGACATCTGGTAAATACACATTTTTTTTAAATTTTTTACAGAGTTTAATTAATTTGTGGGCCTCAGTGTGGAGTCAATGCTTTTTTTTTAAATTTTATTTTATTTTATTTGTGAACATACTGTACAGAGGGGTTACAATTGCATGGGCAGGATAATGCGTACATTTCTTACCAAGCACTGCAGCCTTTTTTGTTTACCCTTCACATCACTTCCCAGCCTCCCACCTCCCCCCAATCCCCATCCTTCTCCTTCCCCCCCTCTCCCCCCCCCACACACCGATGTTGTAAAGCTCATTTTGGACATGACAACTTGTACTTCTCATTGTTGCAACAGGTCCACCTTGGTAAATACACATTTTTGAAATTATTTTTCCTCTTTCCCTAAGTTTTTGCCCAATAAAGATCAAGGAACTCTATTGAGGTTGTCGGAGCAGAAATGATCTTTCATTTCCAGAAATAACACAACAGACTATATGTGACTGGATAAATATTAATTTAGCTTTTTAACTTTGATGCAAAAACACAGGAAGTATGAAATTAAGTAAAAATTTTAAACATTATATTTCTCTCCCATATGAACAGAAGTACTTGTAGAGGTTTACTCATTACCTTAATTGGTCATAAGTCACTACATGAATATGATAAGCAGATGATAAGCAGAGTCTCTCTGGGCTCAACAACAGTTGAGCTCCATACAGTGATTATTTCTCTATCATATATAATGCCATTCTGCACATTGTGCCTTAGATTAATCCTTCACAATTCTCAATACCTCTAGTATCCACATATTAAAGTAAAGTGGAATCTGAGCATGAGTGAGTACATTTAAAATTTATTCACAGAGAAATGAATTTATACTTTCGAATATGTTTCTGGAAGCCAATGTAAACAAATCTCCATGCCGTTTCCGAACAGAGTATCTTTTTGGACTAAAGTACTAAAGCCAAACAAACCCATTTTTTTTTTTACATATTTAATAGCATGTCACCAACTGTAGCAAATGAACAAATGGTATTGGAAATAGTCAATAAGAAAATATTTGACTCTAGCCTTCCGTTTAGATTCTACAGATGTTTTGTGTGTGACTACAGCAAGTCTCTGCGTAGGTGTAACTTTGAAAAGGCATTGGCTTTCGTGAGGTACTTTCATATTTGTTTTGTTTTAACATCGGAAGTCGTGCCCTGAAGTGATGAGTGTAAAATTGCTGAACTCTCTAAGGGTCCAAAAAGAAATTACCTTGGCTGAAGGGTAGTGGTAAAACTCTTGCTAGTTATCAAAAGGTAATACAAGATACCAGTGGGGGGCGGGTGCATATGGTTTCAACGTCCTATTAAAACATGAGACAAAATACCGAACTGACCAGATGTCTATAGGAAGTCCTCTAAAGAGACCAGCAAAAATGGATTTTTCTGAAGTCTCTAGAAATCTAAATTGCTCTACATATATAACCATGTTCCACAGTGGAATAAAAAAGACTCCACTGAGATTTCAGGATTTTAAAACACTGGTAGAAACTGACATTTGACAACTGGGGTAAAATATAACTTCTGGCATTTATGAGATGCTACCTTTGAACACTGTAATTTTGACTGAAATCTGCTTCCTCCTCTGATCACTCCAAGAAATTATCTGTCCTACATCTATAGTTTCAGAGCTGTTATTATGCATTGCAGTTTGGTCTATAGATAGCTTAATTAGATAGATAGGTAGATAGATAGGTAGGTAGGTAGATAGATAGATAGATAGATAGATAGATAGATAGATAGATAGATAGATAGATAGATAATAGATAGATAGATAGATAGATAGATAGATAGATAGATAGATAGATAGGCAGACAGATCTTTCAAAGCTGGAATGTTTAGTAGTCTATCACATCATACTTTTACATTATTAAAACATGAATTGCAAAGAAATAACAGATTCTGCACTAAGAACAGATTATGTTTAGTGGGATGAGTTTTCAGAAGCACAATTTAGATTTCCTGGCTTTCTGAGAAATTTACGGATTTAAAAATTATCAGGTCTCTGGCTACTAATTCAAATATGAACCACAAAATAATACTGATTATAATCAAGTACAATATTATAGAATTTAGATTTTAGATTAATCACATATTTTGTAGTGCTAGAACCATTTTAAGTTCATTTTAGGGCTGGGAAGGTGGCTCAGTGGTAGAGCAGTTGCCTTGCATGCATGAGGCCCTTGGTTAGATTCCCCAGCACCATATAAGCAAAAAGAAAAAAAGCTGGAAGTGGCACTGTGGCTCAAGTGGTAGAGTGCTAGCCTTGAGCTGAAGAGCTGAGGGACAGCACCCAGGCCCAGAGTTCAGGCCCCATGACCGAACCCCCCCCCCAAAATTCATTTTGTATTTTTCTTTCCTTAACTGTGAGTTAGATATTAATATTATCTGCATTTTTAAAATAATGCAAGAGACACACCAAAATTTTAACTAAATTTATAAAATCATACAGCAAAAACAACCCATGAAACTTGTTTTAAAACTTTAAATTTGTTTATAACTGATTAATAAAACATAAAATATGCATATTTGTGGGGTATCATGTGATGTTTCAGTGTGTACAATGTTTAAGCCATGTTTATTCTCTCAAATATTCATCATTGCTTTATGGAGAAATAATACAGCTTGCTTTTAACCCTAGTGTGTCTCTTTATTGTCTCTCCTTTCTTCAGCCTTGTTTCGCTACTTTGTTCTGCTGTAACGAATGTTGCTGTTGTCCATTTTTCTAGTAACAATTCTTTATCCAATGTGTGAAATCTCTTCCACAAAATGTTGACCAGAATGTATCCAAATTTGGCCAGATTTGCCCCAGAGAGAAGAAGGTCTTTCTTCCTTAAGAATGACTAGTTGAGCCAGGCTTAGGTGTCTTACACCTGTAATCCTATGCAGAAGGATTAGTTCTGAAGGATCATAGTTCAGAGCCACCCCGAGCAGGAAAGTCGAAGAGATTCTCCAATTAAGAACTAATACAAGCCAGTGTCTCCTGCCTGCAATCCTAGCTACTCAGGAGGCTGAGATTTGAGGATCATAGTTCAAAGTCAGCCCAGGAAAGAAAGTTCGACTCTTATCTTCAATTAACCACCAGAAAATCAGAAGTGGCACTGTGGCTCAAGTGAAACTGAAGAGCTCAGGAACAGCGCCCAGGCCCAGAGTTCAAGCCTCACTACCGACCAAAAAAAAAAAAAAATACAGCCAGAATTAGAGCTTAGAGCTTTGGTCCAGGTGATAAAGCACTATCCTTAAGCAAAAAAACTCAAGGACAGAGTCCAGGTCCTGAGTTCAACTCCTAGGACTGGCATTCACACATATACCACATACATACTGAGGAATGACTACTTTATGGTGTCAGTAAATGTCTTATGATAGTGTCCACTACATAACAGAAGAAAAAAACCAAAACCAACTTATTAAGAAAAGAGCTGACATATGAATAGATGAAACACTGAAGTAAAGATAGTTTCATGTTTCTGTGTTGTGAACAATGAATTCCCCATTTACATAAGCTTAACAGGATTGAAAGCATCAAACTCCTTTTTTGGGGAGTATAAATCAAACTAAGAAAGGTCAATGGGAGCTGTAGTCTTTCAAGGCAGGAACTATATCCTATTTCACTGTAAAGTATGGACACAGGCAAGCACACAAAAATATCCATGATGAAGAAAGGATAGACTTTAAGTCAGTGATCATAAGCACAATCACAGGAAAGGTAGTTTCACAATCAAGCCCTAAATTCCCAAGCTATGATTCATTTATGCATTATTATGATGGATTTGATGTAAATTTGACAATTTTTATTTAATATTTTTGTCATATTTTAAAATTAAGGACAATTTATATCTGTTAATTAAAATATATCAAGAACAAACCTTGAAGACTTTTGATAAGTGAATACATTCATATAATTCATATCTTTATCATGATAGAATGTTTTCTCATCATGGAAATGTCTGTCTTCCTATGTATTTCCAGTCTCTGCCAACATTAGACTTGTCTTCTTTCTTCGTCCTGTTCTAAATCCTTATGTAAATGAGATTAGGCTTATTTATAATTAAAGTATGACTTACATCTGTCAATCAAAAATAGAAACAAATTCCAGGCTTCTAAATACTTTGTATAAAGCCCACCTGCTTCAGTTTCTACATATTCAAATTTAATAATTATTAAATGTTATCAAATCTTAGGTTCTGAAATTTGTTGTAGCATGTGATTATTATGACTATATATAAAAATCATACCTGATATTAAATGAATTTTCCCTTATATTACTTAAGATACTTAAGAGTATTTTATACAGACAAAAGAATTATATAATCAATTCATTCATTGGTAATTTTGTTGTTAGTGTTGGTGGCTTGAAATCTGGGCCTGAGTGTTGGCCCTAAAGTCTTCTGCTCAAAGCTAGTGCTCAACCACTTGAGCTGCAGCACCACTTCTAGCTTTTTCTGTTTATGGTGCTGAGAGATGGAGCCCAGTGCCTCATGCATGTGAGGCAAGTAATCTACCACTGAACTGCCTTCCCAGCTCATTAATTTTTAATTAAACAAAAATAAAATGGAATTGCCTGATAGTTCTGGGAGTTGCTTTGGCAAAAAATGTTTAAAAATAGCATCTAAATTATTTCATTACATGTTTCATATGTTAACTATGGCTTTAATTTACTCAAAACACACCAGCTTTTTAAAGTTTCAAATGTCTATGTAAAAAAAGAAAATATGTAGTAGCATAGTTTCCAATGAAATTAATAGATATATTTGTTTAATTGTGATTGAGGTACTGTTAAATGAGATTTTAAATTATTATGAAGTTATTAAAATCAACATTGTAGACTTTTGATATTATTGTATTAAGAACCTTTTGATGTCTGATGTTATCAATACATGCTTTAAGAATCAAGAAAACTATTTACAAAAGTATTTTGCATTTGAGTTCTGTGGGAGAAATTACTCAGTAAAATTTTTAGCATAATGATGCTATAAACTATTTTCTGGGAGTGAATTGCTGCCAATTCTTCATGAATCCCCCAGTGAAACAGCATTCTTTATTGAAATTTAAAGCTGTTCATTAAGAACTCAAAAAAAAAATACTGATGTGATTCTGGTGCATTCCAGAGTGAATAAATTTTCTGATTTTCTTTAATGTCACAAGAAAAATATCATAAGTACACACACATAGGAATATACATATCTACAAATACAGATGTGAAAGGGGTAATGATAGATGCATAAAGCTGCTTTTTAGGGGATTAATTAGACCTCTTACTAGTTTTTAGGCCCTTCAGCTATTTTTATATAGTCATTATTAATTAGATATAGGCTCATTTTGATAATATTTTCTAAGCATGAGCGTAAAAATTTATGTTCTACTCAAACATAATTGGGTTTTGTCAACCTCCTCCACAACCCATTTCCACTTCTTGCTTGACTCTGATAAACCTTAAGACATTTAAATTGGAGACCATAGTGTGTTCTTTATAATATACATATAAGTTTATTTGCAGAGGGAGATTTTGTTTTTATATGAGAAGTATTCTATAGAATATCGAAGGAATAGTTTAAATTTCATTTTAAAGAGAGTAGTGGCAGCTGTAAATGGGTGAAAATTTGTTCTTTGGAGCCAGTTGAGATATACAATGTGTTGTGACCTGTCAAGGACCCAAGTATAAAATATACAATACATCTGTGCTATTAAAATTTCTTAGTGGATGATAAACTTTTTGATGGGGTGAGAGAGTGAAAATGAAAAAGTCTAAAAAGGCTTGAGAAGGGAGCGGTAAGTGAGAAGGGTGGGAAATGTTGATGCAGTTGTTGAATGACAGAGGAGTTGGTGTGTTCATTCAATAGCTGGTCAAAACAGTTACTCGAGTAGACTTCTATGGCTTAGTTGTGGGAGCTACCTTTTTTCTAAGCTATTGAGCAATGAACACAGTTAAGTATGTATCGGTAAAACTTCTTAATTTGCACTAACACAGTTTGGACATAATTAGACAAATATATATATATATATATATATATATATACATATATAATTGCATTGCTTAAAATTTACTTCCTATGTTTCATGGGTTGGTTTGGAGAATGCTAGGAAGGGTTCAAATAATTCTTACACTAAGGAAGCTTTAGTCATTTTCAGGGTTTGTTTTGATGTTTTTCTTCACTATTCCTTTTCAGTTATAAAATTATCCCAAGAAAATTGAAGTAAATTAAGGAAGATATTGGCAACTTCTGTTGACATTGTAGCATCAATTACTTTGACATATCCATATATACATACAGTATACCTTAATCAAACTCATCTCAACTGTCTATTCTTCCCTTCCTCCTCAAACTAATAGGAACAAGCTTCATTGTTATTTTCAGATAAATACATAAAGTATTTTGACCATACTCACTTTTCCTCTCTGTTCACCCTTCCCCATCCTATTAGTTTCAACCCAGGACACCTATCATTTTTTTAAAAATGTTCAAAGATTATTCACTGTGATCTTCACACATGCACACACACAGTACTTTGAGTGATTTACATCGTGCTTACTTTTACTTTCCCCATCCAACTAATCCCCTATTATTCAACAACATTCAGTGACATCTTAATCTCTCACTAATATTCTCTTTTGGCCATAAGAAGATCACAAGAAGAATATGACATCTGGGCATATCTCCCTCCAGTCCAGTGAAGGACTGTTAAAGAAATCTGTGCAGATTAACAGGCAAGGAGATCTTTTTTGGAGACTGCAACAACCAAGAGATTGAACTCAACTCTTCTGAGGCCTAAATTTATAATTAGTGCTCTATTTCTAAGCACATTGATTTTCATTAGGCTGGTTCCCAAGTCTCTAGGGTTCTTCTTCTATGAGAGTCTAAAGTGTTCAAGTTTTAAAAGTCCAAAGGAAGAATTTACAAGCAAGTTTGTTTTAAAGTAAATGCTTTAATTCAAAAGATGTCAGATACCTACAAAAAGGAACAAAGCCATCTGATGTGTTGTCAGGCTAAGAGCAACATTAAGTCTATTTCATTCCAAAGAAGACTGTTAATGGCCAAGATTTACAATTTAATCATATCATGATAATCTTCTCTGGGAAAGATAGGGATTAAAATGAAATCTGCTTTCAGTTTTCTCCTCCTTTGTTAGTTAACTTATTTCAATGAGTTAATATGGGAATATGAGGGATTTTTTCCTTTGTTTTGTTTGCTTGCTTCATTTCCTGGTTTTCATCAAAATATCCCAATTGACTTCCAAAATATGCTTTATTATCTCATAAGTTATTTTTGCTCTTATGGATAAAACGTTAATTTTTTTCTCTTTATTCTTTTAACTCCCCCCTTCTGTGCCTCTGAGATATTAAGTTCTGTATTTCTGAGATATATCATGACACAGTGAAATGGTTAAACATTGCAGAATCTCAGTGACCTAATAATTAAAACAAGGTACCACCAGGAAAATACAGGCCAATATTCAAAGGAGAACAACACCAAGTCTGATAGTAAATATGATCAAACAAACTTTTAGAGTTCCATTAATGAAGAGAAAATCAACTTGGAAACAAAGTGAAAGGGAGGTCTAAATGAACTTAGACTTATGCAGGACAGCTGAACAGTGTGGTGGATAGAGACTGACTAATGGACAACTGAAATTGAAAACATTCTGATGTTTATGATACACATATTCCTCAAAAAAATACTTAGCTTTAAAAAACCCTGACAGAAATTTGATTTTGGTTCAAAATAGATATAGAAATTTCAGTGTAATGCTAAAAAAACAGTTAACTCATTTTCTTCAATTTGCCTGCCTGCTGTGCTGGTTTCCATAGGAGAAATTGGTCAACTAAGAGTTAGAGAAAAATTGTTAAGTTCTTAACCTGTTCTACTTATCTGTAAAATGAGGAATTCAAGTGGGGATAAAACAAAATTATGACTTACGGGGCGGGGGGAGGGGGAAGGGTACTAACCAGAGTCTATAGAATGCTGTGAAAACCTTTAATTATCTACTAAAGTAGGCTAGACATCAGAAAAACCTTCTTTTCCCCCACTGAAAGACTTCTTTTGGCATATATATATATATATCATATATATCTGTATAAATTTATACATATATACATATATATCTTATATATGCACATATATAGATATATACCATATATATCATATTATATATAGGGCAAAATTAAACAGAAGACTTTCATATATATGTATGTGTGTGTGTGCATGTGTGTGTGTGTGCATACCCCTGACACAGCTAGCTCCGGTTCTTCATCTGTGTAGGGCATTTTAGAATTATTACAATAAATTTTCACTTAATTAAGACAGATATTGGCAACTTCTGTTCACATTTTTAGCATAAATTACATGTACAGTGGTGTTTCACTTTGACATATCCATATATGCACCCAATGTATCTGGATCAAACTTATCTACTTAATCCTTTATTCTTTCTTTCCTCTTAGAGTAGAATCAAGCTTCATTGTTATTTTCACACCTATACATGAAGTATTTTGACCATATTCACCTTTCTTCATTTTCTCTCCTACTAGCAGTTACCCATGGCACCCGTTTTACTTTCCTGTCATTTCTTTTAATGTATCTTTAATAGATTTTTCACTGTGGTATTTCATATATACCTACATAGTACTTTGACTAATTGATCTCTTGCAAGAATGATGGAAATGTTATAGGTCTCTCCCAGTGTCAATAATGCATATTTTATAATATGTATCCTTTCTTTTGTTTATTTGATCACATCTTTAAATGCTCCAACATATATTTATTCTTCTCTTTAAAGTTGGAGAGAATCTATTTTTTCCTGTGGAAGAGGATATTGAGGAAGAGACTGTGGGACAGGGAATCTTGGAAAAGATCTGGGAAATTCTAATCTTTGGAATACTCTGTGACTACTCCTTTGGAGTCAACTAAATTGAGCATCCCTTCCCTCTGCTGCATCAGGGAGCAGGATGTGCTGTGAATTTTTTTAGAGAGCGTCTGGCTACAGAAGGATCCTCCCCACTGATAATCACCCCAGTTTAGGAGAAGATTTTTAGAGGAGATTTTCGGAGGGTTTCTGTGAAGAAATGTTGCTTATTCCTAAACTTCAGATGTCAATAATGACCTCTGCACCTTCAACTCTTTATATTCTACATAACATCTTCCATATCTTAATCATGGATAATACAAAGGTGTGGAAATATTTGGCTTGACTCTTCACTACACTACTCTGCACTTCATTGGGGTGAGCATTTCCAGATTGGCAGCCTGAGACCAAATAATCATACTCTCTTTCTGGCTGTTTTCAGCAGGCACTACCACCTTAAGCTTGAAAATCTTCTCAAACTTCTTAGAAATATAATGTTTTCCCATTACAATACTTATATGCACTAAGTATGCCTGAAATCCTTTTTGTAAGCCAAGAATCCATAAGGAGAAAGCATTAGAGTTTTCCTCCCATATTTAATGACAAAATTTTGAGGAAAGCTTATCACCTAATTCTACAAAGACTCTGAGATCTCTCTAAGGAAAGAAAGGAGTATATTTATGCCACATAATTTTTGCAGCTTAGTTGTTTGAAAATATTTTTGAGAGCTCACATTGATAAAAATTTTTTCTTAATTATCTCAGTTAAAAAAGTAAAACGTATGAATGTTTGCCCGGCATATGTTTAAAAGAATCACATCCTTATATCCACTTTTATTCTTTTCAAAAATATTTATAGACACTAGAATTAGAGGGTAGTATGCTTTAAACAGCACCCATAGTTTTTATAGCTTCCCGAGTTCTTTTAAAATTATATCTTACTTTTATTTTTGGATGCTAGGGATGGATTCCAGAACCTAGAACATGCCAAGTATGTACACTATCTCAGATGGTCATCCTATGACGGAGTTGCAGCTTCTCCACCAACAAATTATGTCCTTCAGTGGGTTTGAAACCATTTCAATGTTCATCTTTATGATTATATTATTTCATCAATGGAAATAAATCTTTGCATTTGAGATAACTTTAGTTGTCTAGTAACTCTGGTTACCTGGATGTTTCTCTCTGGGCTAAACAACTCTCAGAACCTATACATTCTGCACTATTAATATTTATTCAGAAAATATTTCAATTTTATGATATCATTTTGTTCAAAATGTTGAGTAAGCCAGTCCAGTAACAGTGGCTCATGCCTGTAATCCTAGCTATTCAGGATGCTAATATTTAAGATCACTGTTCAAAACCAGCCTAGGCAGACGTTTGTGAGCTCCAATTACCATCCAAATGTTGAATGGCATTTCACTTAGCATCATCTTATATGGTCATATGTACACAGCTATTGAGCTACTGTGATCCTCTGCTAGGAAAATCCTAGACATATACTAATTATTACAAATGAGGGTAACTCTATGTTTCTTTGGGTCTGGCTTACTTCACTTAATAGAATTTTTTTCCCAGTCTGTCCATATCCTTACAAATAGGGCAATGCCATTCTTTTTGATGGAAGCATAGAATTCCATTGTGTATATATACCACATTTTCTTGATCCATTCATCTACTGAGGGGAATCTGGTTTGGTTCCATATCTTAAGTATGGTAGATAATACTGCAATGACCTTGGTTGTGCTGGCACCTTTAGTATGGCCCTATTTGAGGTTATTGTGGCAAATGCCCAGAAGTAGGATTGCTGGGTTTTAGGAGAGCTCTATGTTTAGTTTTTTGAAAATCCTCCAAACTGCTTTCCCGAGTGGCTCAACAAATTTACACTCCCATCAACAGTAGAGTAGTGCTCCCTTGTGGCCACATCGCATCAGCATCTGTTGTTGTTAGATTTCTTGATAATGGTCATTGTAATTGGGGTGACATGGAATCCCAATGTTGTTTTGATTTACATTTTCTTTCTGGCCAGTGATGTTGGGCATTTTTTCCTGTGTCTATTGGCCATTCTTATTTCTTCTTCAGAGAAGTCTCTCTTTTTAAGTCTAGCTGAAATGAACTCCAAGATATAGAAACAGGAGCTTTTTCTTTGTTGTTATTTTTTAATATACTATGCGCTTATTTCTTTTTCCTTGCATTTCCCACGCTACCCGATGGTTTATTCCTTATTGTCACTGTATTTGATTTTGGTATCCTGTGTATTGTATATAATTTTATCTGAATTAGGGAAGGAAAGGGGAACCACAAAATGGTGACACAAAAGATAAAGGATGAGCTAATGCAATAGCGATACCCACAAGATAACATGTTGGAAATGAACTTTACAACTTGGGAGGACATTGAGGGGGAGGGAAAGTGGGAGAAAAATGAGGGAGGAGATAACAATGTTTGACAAGAAATGTACCCACTACTTTATGTATGTAATTGCAAACCCTCTGTACATCTCCTTGACAATAAAATTAAATTTAAACAAAGCTGGATGTGTAGCTATGGCTCAAGTGGTACTTGAGAAAGAAGTTCAAGAATATCTCCCATGTCCCAGATTTCAAGTCGAGTTCTGGCACCAAAAACTGTTAAGTAAATGTAGAAAATTTATTGAATGCCAAGTTCTGCCTTTAATTTTAGAGTGACCATCTAATTTCAGAAATCTGTGTACTGTCAGAGCAAACTCACATCAGCACCATATTTGAGGACCACATCTAAAATGACTAACCCTGACTCAAACATCTGAAAATTTCTCTCACCTGATTTTGTTCTGCTATTTTTGCTTTTGTTTACATTTCAACAGAGTCCCTTTCATATCTAAATTCTCACATAATCTTTTCTAGTTACTGTTTTCTTTTTAGAGTTTCAAAAGTATACATACTTAACACTTTTATCTCCTCTTTTTGAAATCCACAATTAGATTTTTCTGCCTTAAAAATTCAGTCTAAGCTGGGTGTGGTAAAGAATTATGATATGCAGCCATGGCACTGGGAAAGAAGAGTCCAAAGGATTTTACACTGAAAGCCAGACTGGGCTACAAAGAGAGACCTTGTCTCAAACACAAAATAGACAAATTTTGTGTAATCTAAAGTTTGACATTGTTGTAACAACTTTCCATAATCTCCAAAACCAATTGGTAGCCTTAGGTTACTAATAATTGGTTTTTTCTAGATTCATATCTTGAGAGATAATCTATTTTTATGAACTTTTACTACTCAAAATATATTAGCATGTCAACTTATGTGTCTATCTACTACCTGCTGGTCTGTCTAATCTATCTATCCATCTCTGTGTATGTGTGTGCTCACATCTGGGACAAGACACATGTCTGTTGTGTTGTGTGATGCTGAATATGTGAGTATGTGGGATGTCATGTGTGTGTGTGTGTGTGTGTGTGTGTGTTTCTACCATCTAAATTGAAAGCATATCAAAGAACAGAGAAGAATCAATGAAGATGTAATTTTACAACAATCTTAGATTCATTTCTTTATCCTTCTCCTCTTCCCCCTTCTTCAGTTGTTCTATGTTTAATTAACACACTTATTCCCTTCATTGTCAACTAACTTGGCTTCATAAGAGCAGAGGCCATGTCTATCTTTTTCTCTGCTTTACTTCAAAACATCTCACAGAATTGACCATATATATTATACACTCAAAATTTCTGAGTTAATGAGCAAGTGAGTATTTGTTGTTCTTTCAAATATTTAGTCTGTGAAAGTAAGACAACGATAGCTATGATGTATCAATTAAACCTACAACTTATAATGTCTTTGTCTCTCTCACTTTCTTGGAGAAGTAAAACATTTTACTGGGGCTGGGAAATTGGCTCAGTGGTAGAATGCTTTCCTCGCATACATGAGGCCCTGGGTTCTATTCTTCAGCACTGCATAAGCAGAAAAAGGCCAGAAGTGGTGCTGTAGCTCAAGTGGTAGGGCACTAGCCTTGAACCAAAGCACTGAGGGACAGCATCCAGGCCCAAAGTTCAGCCCCCAAAACTGACAAAGAGAAAACAAAACACATTTTACTTTGAAATCCTAAGTGACTAACTGTGTTATGAGTCATCATGTTATGCCAGTGCATCTTAGGGCAAAGAGAACTAATGATTATTTTAAGTTTGTTATTCCTAAGGGACATCATAGTTAGTCATTTAAATTTTCACAATAGCGTTAGGAAATAGCCATTATTTTCCTACAATCACTAGTATGCAACCAAGATATCAGGTTAACTAAGAGGTTTTAATTTTCATGTTTTTTTTTATTTGTTGGTGTGCCAGTCTAGGGGCTTCAATACCAGGGCCTAGGCTATATCTTTGAGCTTTTTTGTTCTATCATTTGAGCCCTAGCTGCCCTTCTGCCTTCTGGTAGTTAATTAAAGATAAGTGTTTCAAGGATTTTCCTTCTTGGGCTGACTTTGAACCATAACCCCAAGATTTCAGCCTCTTGAATAGGTAGAGTTGTAGGCATAAGACACCAGTGCCCAGCTAAATTTCTAAGCTTTTATATCAGTAAATATGAATATGTAGTTTCAGGGCTCTAACAGTAGAGTGTACTCAGAAAGCACAGAGATGAAGAGGTGAAATGTGGAGAAATCTAAACATGTTTCACCCATAGCATCTGATACACACTGGGACTTCCAGGTGAATATTCACCTGAAGAAAAGAAGAGCTAGCTTAAACATATGTGTACAATTACCATATGTACCTAACATTTAATCTCTGCACATCAGTGCTTAGAAACATGTACTCAATTTCCAAATCATTCAATTATTTCTGGGTAAAATCTCCATTCTAAAATGAATTTCATTTATGCACTGAAGAGCCGGAAAAGATAAGAGGAAGAGCAAATAGTTTCATCAATATCACAGAACTTAGACCTCTAGGTAATTATTCTTGGCTTTCAGAAAGTACATTGGAAAACATGAATAATTTTCAAATGTTGATTTGATTACTGACTTGCTTTCCACATTTAAAACAAAGCAACAAAGAATCAAGGACCTAAGAAAGGTGCAGATTGAAGAAGACTTCTCAGCTCATAAGAGACTGAATACATTTTTCCTAAGTGATTAACTATTGTGCATGTCTTAAATAAAATGGCTTTAGTGCCATTCATTTTCATCCATTTTTAAAAGTTATTACCTACTTTCTTCCTGTACAACATAAAAAGTTATAATGAATACCCTTTGAATGTATATCTAAAAGTACACATTACAATAAAGTATGATTTGTGATGAGAAAAAGTATAGCACTTCAGTTTTAATTACCTTTCTTTTGTAGATGAACTCAGGAAAATTTTGGAATAAAATGCACCTTATCACAGAATACATTACAATGATTTGTGTAGTAAAGAATGATGTATAGTAATGTAATTTCTCTACTAAATAATCTTATTGGTCTGTGTTCTATTTTTAATGCAAATTCTATAATCTACATTTTCTTCCTCATTATTCCATGTTATAGTATTTTACAACAGAGAAGTATTTGTAGGGTGTAAAGTATGCCTACTGCATTCTGAGACTTTTAAATATTTCCTATTGTTTCAGATGACAATTATGTTCATATATTCCACAATTCTGATTTGTGAACTCTGCTATCTTACAGTATTTTATATTGTGTCATAAAATGTGGAGTGGTACAAAATAAAACTAAACAGGAGATTTACCCACTTAAAATTGGAATCTACAATTTTATGAACAATTTGCATTAACAGGAAGCTTGCAAAGAAATGTAGGGCAAGACAATGCACAAAAAATATGTGTAAGAACTATGATAGAAGTTGATAATGGATTATGTAATGATAATGCATTACACACTAGACAAGTTTGGACACAGCATCATCACAGTGTTCTGAAGCATGGCTCAGCATTTTTTTGTCATCCAAAAGCCATCATTTTAGAGTGTGCTCTCTTTACTGCCTTTTCTTCTTTAAAAAAAATCTTATCAAAGTACTGAAAGTACCATGATGAGAATACTGAGCTGCTATATCATGACTCATAACAGTACTCAAATTTGGTAGTGAAGTTGGGAACTAAACTCATTCGAAACACTCATTCCTTGGTTGCACTGATGTACCACCAGGATTCTTATTTCCAAGATGGCTACAGATTCAAAATGACAGTATAAAACAGATTTCAAAGGCCAAGGTAACAAGCCTAGCATTCTGACAGTTTTCTCTCTGTGTGCCCCAGTTATATCACCAATCCATGGAAAAGACAAATTTAATCAGAAATTGTTTTGACTGAAATGTCAGGGCACTAATTGGATGACCTGCATAATTTAGGGACAATTATTGTTGAAGAATATAGGGAAGTCCAAGCACATTATAGATTACCTTTATTTAGAAATTACCCATCATTCTCCTGTCATATATGTTCATGGTATGTAGATATAAGGCCCTTGGAAAGCAGTTATGATACTGTGAGTTGAGAAAGGTGGTGTTTCCATGATGTGCTTGTGAATTTATAAGAGGAGCAAGGAGGGGGGGGAAGGGAGGGAGAGAGAGGGAGGAGAAGGAGAGGGAGGAGAAGGAGGGAGGGAGAACGTACATGTGTCCTCAGGCAGCTGCATTCTCCAAGTAAGACCATTGGTTTCCCAGAGTCTTCCCAGAAATGCATATGAAGTTTCCTAAATACCCTGTGGCTGAAGATCTGGTTTATGTACATGTAGAGGGCTCCACAATGTTATCATATGACAAAATCTTTAAAAGGTAGTAAAGGATATGATTTAGCTGGGGACAGTGGATTACACCTATAATCCTAGCTACTCAAGAGGGTGCGATCTTCAGCTTGTCATTTGAAGCCAGCTCAGGAAAGAATATCCTTAAGACTTTTTTTTCAATTAACCATCAGAAAACAGGAAGTGGCTCTGTGCCTCAAAGTGGTAGAGCACTAGCCTTGAGCAAAAAAAACTCAGGGATAGCTTCCAGACCCTGAGTTCAAGCTCTAGACTGACAAAGAAAAAAAAAAAAGAAAGAAAGAGAGAAAGAAAGAAAGAAAGAAAGAAAGAAAGAAAGAGAGAAAGAAAGAAAGAAAGAAAGAAAGAAAGAAAGAAAGAAAGAAAGAAAGAAAGAAAGAAAGAAAGAAAGAAAGATGATTTACAGAGGGGTTACAATTATATAAATCAGATAAAGAGTATGTTTCTTTTTGAATAATGTCTTTTTGAATAAAGCCTTCCCTGGCTTCCTTACAGTTTCTCCCTCCCAAACCTACTCACATATTGTATAGTTCATTTTCAATGTAATATCTAGTGAGTATCACTGCTACATCTGTTTACCCTTTGTCTCACAAAAAAGACAGATAAATATAAAAACAAGACAAAAGAAAAAGAAATCAAGATAAAAGGAAAAAATACATCTCGTTTCCATTTCCTGGAATTAATTCCAATAAATATAATTTTATATGATCAGATGTGCATAGCTATTGCATTGTGATCTTCTAAGACTAGCCTCCTTTTATCTCACTATGTTTGAATGCCTCCAGATTCATGTATATGTGTTTTGTTTTACCATCCAGTGTTTTACTGATAGATTCATATGTACATACTAGTTACCACAAATAAGGTAAACCAGGCAAACCTTGTTTCTTTGGGTTTGACTTATTTTGCTTAGCACAATTTTTTCCAAGTATTTCCATTTCCTTATGAATGGTAGAGAGATGATAGATGAGTAGAATTCCATTGTGCATTTATACCACATTTTTTGATCCATTCATCCACTGAGGGGCATCTGGGTTGATTCCATGTCTCTGTTATGGTAAACAAAGCTGCAATGAACATGGTGTGCCGGTAGCTTTAGTTTGGCCTTGTTTGTGTTCTATTTGATAAAGGCTTATGAGTACAATTGCTGGGTCATAGGGAAGCTCTATGTTCAGTTTTTTGAGGAAACTTTATACTGCCTCCTAGAGTGGTTGAAAAGTTTACATTCCTGCCAACAATTTTTCTAATACTGAGATGCCAGGATAGCAGCTTTGAAATAGGTTTACTTAGAATTTAGGTATGTAATTACCATTCTAACGAAATAGTTCCTTTTATTTCTCTTCACTATATCTCCTTAAAGAAGGGTATTCCTAGCAGCTCACAAAAAATCTCGAATTCAGCAAGGTTACAATTACAAGTGGTAAATAGTAGAAATCAGAGAAATACTACAAAAGAAATATTCAGAAGTCTAAAAATTAATAAAAGTTCTCAAAACCAAATGATACCATTGTCAATAAATACCAAATAAAGGTCTGGCAGTAACAGTTGTGAAATGGTAAACTGTTATATACAGTCAAGAATGTTGAGCATTTATCATTTTTTACTTTATATTTTTCATCTCCTCTAAGCTTATCTGCCAATGCTTTCTTTTTCGGGGGGTCCAGTCGTAGGGCCTGAACTCTGGGCCTGGGTGCTGTCCCTCAGCTCTTCAGCTCAAGGCTAGCGCTCTACCACTCAAGCCACAGCACCACTTCCGGCTTTTGTTTTTTTGCTTATATGGTACTGAGGAATAGAACCTAGGGCTTCAGGCATGCAAGGCAAGTGCTCTACCACTGAGCCACCTTCCCAGCCCCTGCTAATGCTTTGCTACCTGAGATTCTATTATCTAGAATTTGATTTTCAAGTAAACCATCTCTGTATTTCTCACCTTAGCCACTATATCTCCAGGAGTCTTTGCTCACTGTGAACATTAATTCAGGAGATTTGATTAGATGACATTTAATGGGCTCAAACTGATGCCTTTTCTATTTCCTTGGGACATGTTAAATAACTTTCATTTCTATAAATAAATATTAAAAAATATAGTTTGTAAGATCCTCACACACCTTAGAAAACAGATCAAGGCTATTGATTACACCATGGAGAGAGATAAAATACCTAACTGTACATGTGCTGAACATGTGACTGAATACTGATGGTTGTTTCTTCCTCTCAACTTGTAAGCGTTGAAAATGTTATGTGGAATTATATTTTCTCTGACATAAATTTTGTAACTGGTAAATTAATTTAAGCAAAAAATTCTGTTCCAGTGAAACAACAGCAGAAGCTAAGAAAATATTGCACATGCAAAATTTTTCTGTGCTTTCTTTTTCTTTCTGTTGGTTTCCACCACATTTCCTCCCATCCACACACAAGTGAATTCACATATGACCACAGAAGATGTAGATACTTGCTTTTTCCACATCTGGTTTGCCATGAGAACACAAGTACCATGAAAACTACCCCTAAGCCAAGGCCAAAATGGAAAAGGGAAAGACCCATATTAACATTGTCATAATTGGACAAGTCGATTCCAGCAAGTCTACCCTTACTGGACATCTGATCTACAAATAAGGTGGCATCTACAAGAAAACCATTGATAACTCCGAGGAGGCTGCTGAGATGGGAAAGGGCTCCTTCAAGTATTCCTGGATCTTGGATAAACTGAAGGTTGAAAGTGAGCATGGTATCAACATTGACATTTCACTGTGGAAATTTGACACCAGCAAGTGACTATATCCGATGCCCCAGGACACTTTATCAAGAACGTGAATTCAGGAACATCACATGCTGACTGTGCTGTCTTTATTGTTGCTGCTGGTATTGGTGAATTTGAAGCCGGTATCTCCAAGAATAGGCAGGCCCATGAGCATACTCTTCTGGCTTACACACTGGGTGTGAAACAGCTCGTTATTGGTGTTAACAAGATGGATTCCACTAAGCCACCCTAATGCTAGAAGAGACAGGAGAAAATCCTTAAAGAAGTCTGCACCTACATTAAGAATTTGGCTACAAACATGACATAGTAGCATTTGTGCCAATTTCTGGCTAGAATGGTGACAACATGCTAGAACCAAGTGCCAATATGCCTTGGTTCAAGAGATGGAAAGTCACCTATAAAGATGGTAGTGCCAGTGGAACCACCTTGCTTGAGGCTTTGGATTGTATTTTGCCACCAACTTTGTGCCAGCCCCTTGAGAATGTGTACAAAATTGATGCTATTAAAGCCGTCCCTGTGGGCCAAGTGGAGACTGGTGTTCTCAAACCTGATTTGTTGGTCACCTTTGCTCCTGTCAATATCACAACTGAAGTGATGTCCGTTGAAATGTATCACCAAGCTTTGAGTGCAGTTCTTCCTGGAGACAATGTGGGATTAAACATCAAGAACATGTCAAAGATGTTCGCCATAGCAACATTGCTGGTGACAGCAAGAATGATCCACCCACGGAAGTAGCTGGTTTCACTGCTCAGATGATCATCCTGAACCATCCCAAATCAGTGTTGGTTATGCCCCTGTGTTGGATTTGTCACACAGCTCACATTGCTTGTGAATTTGCTGAGCTGAAAGAGAAGATTGATGGCCATTCTGTTAAGATGATGGAAGATAGCCCTAAATTCCTGAAGTCTGGTGATGCTTCCACCATTGATATGGTTCTAGGCAAGTCCATTTGTATCGAGATCTTCTCTGGGTTGTTTGGCTATTCTTGATATGAGGCACACAGTTGCTGTGTCTGCTGGAGCTGGCAAGGTCATCAAGTCTGCTCAGAAAGCTCAGAAGGCTAAATGAATATTTATTACCCCTAACACCATCCACTTCAGTTTTAACCAGTGGTGGATAAACAGTCTCAGAAATGTTTATCACAATTGAGCATTTAAGTTTAATAGTAAAATACTGGTTAATGATAACAATGCATCGTAAACCTTCAGAAGGAAGGGAAAATATTTTGTGGACTTTTTTGGGATGTGTGGCAGTTTTAAGTTATTAGTTTTTAAAAATCAGTTCTATTTAATAGAAATAACATTACCAAAAATCTGTCACAGAATTTTGAGACCCATTAAAAAAGTTTAATGAGAAAAAATGTGGTATTCACCACTGGAACACATACTGAATTCAGCACTATGGATATAAAAGTTATTAAGACTAACTACATATTTTCATTGTCAAATAATGATAGGGCATTACTCTGTAGCTAAACCAGGGTAGTCTCCTATCAAGTGCTTCTCTTCCTTCCAACTTGTTATAAAAGCAAGCAGATAACATGCACTTATGCAATCTCCTTGAAAAGTGTTCTATTTTCAGGAATCAGTTGTGGGGAAATGGGTTCCCATCAAAGCTCGTACAGTCAAGTTTTTCTTATATATTCCTCCTCATATAAAGAACTACTACAAAATAAAGTGTATTTTTCCTTTAAACTGAGCAATTTAAAACTGATAATTTAATTTTCCAATAAGTATAACCTAGATTAAAATATTTATGTTATAAAAAGTAGAAAGTATGGCATCATTGTCACATGCTTTTATTCTCTGCTATTTTGGGAATGAGAAATACAGTAGTTCAAGATCAGCATAGGCAATTTATCAAGACCTTATTTCAAACAAATAGACAAAAATGAGAAAGATGTAATAAATGAGCAAGTCATTTAACCTATAAGACATTATTTTACTGAAGAATTAAGTGCAATAAAATTTGGGGGCAATAGATTTTGAGCTTTAGCTTACAAATCTACTAAGTAAATGAAACCCTTTTTTAATTCTGTGGGGTTTTATCATGTTTTTCTTTGCCATCAGTTCTAAACCCCCAAATAAATCATTTCATTTTCCTTAGTCAATTATAATCATAAAGGTAAAAGGAATTATTTTCTTATATTTCCCATTTTTATCAATCTGATTTATTTGCACTAATCTTAGTGTCTATCAGCTATCATTTTCATTTGAAGACATACTTAAATACTTGTTTTAATTACATCCTCTATGTAGTTACCTTACATTTTGTTTGCCTAAAAAGTTGATGTTCTTTGCAATGATAGATAGACACCTGTATGAGTCTACAGATATATTCAAAACCTTATAGATACCATGATGTTTTATTTATCTTACCTTCTGTGTATTATTAGCTTAAATGATTGTGTCTTCCCAAATCCATATGCTGAAATTTTAAATCTCAATATTGGGGATTCTGAAATGGGGTTTTGGGACATAATTTAGTTTAAAGGATGACATAGGGTGGTGATCCCTTGATGGGCTTTATTTTCTTTTAAGAAGAGAAAAAGAGTGGGCTGAGTGGGTGGCTCACTAGTGGACTGCTTGCCTTGCATGCACGAGGCCCTGGGTTCCATTCCTCAGCACACATAAGCAGAAAAAGCTGGAAGTGGTACTGTGGCTCAAGTGGTAGAGCACCAGCCATAAGGATAAAAGCTCAGGGACTACCTCTCAGGCCCTGAGTTCAAGCCCCAGGACTGGTTCCAAATAAATAAATAAATAAATAAATATGTAAAGGAAGTTGTACACTACAATGCATAACTAAATCTATCCAAGACTATATTAGTTCTGTAAAACTCATAGTCCTGTGTTCCCAATATATGCCCCTAGCTAAGGATACTCAGGGGTCAAGGATTTGACCCCTGACAAAACAAAAGGGGGAAAGATATGGTGGAGGACATAAAGATGCAATATGACATTTGACTTGGATTGTGTAAAGTGAATAATGAATGACTTTAAGATATAAATGTATGTGTGCTGTGGATAAGACTTCCCTGGTAACTCGTTAGTTTAGCTAGTAACTGTAATTGTAACTCTAATTCTGTAACTCTCTTTCTGCTGTTTCTGAACAATGCAATCCCTATCCCAGCAGAACTATTACTACCCTTTGTTCTATTCCCCTGCTTCCCACAAGCAAAACCTTGGTGGGAAATTTAAACTTAAGGTGCACATTTCTTGTAACAATCATTGGCTAAAACCAACACCCAGTCTCCCCCTTTCCGAACCCTAGCCCAAAATGCTTAAAAGCCCATGTGGGCTGGCACTCAGGGCTGTTTCCTGGCTTGTCAGCACTTTTCACTCAATAAAATCTTTTACATTTTCCCTGCTGACTGAGTGGTCTCATTGCCTCTTCCCACTACACAGAGGGGTTATAGTTACATAAGTTAAATAATTAGTGCATTTCTTTTTAAACAGTGGTACCCCCTCCCTGATTTTTTCCCTCTTCCCTGCTCCATGAATTTAAATCATCTTCTGAACTGTGCTTCAATGAGTAGAAGTTGCTCTAGACACTACACTAGGAGTTATTTACCATCTCATTTTATTAGTTGACCTAGAAGTGTATCTCCTATTATTATCATACCTATTGTCATATTTGCTTTTAATTTTATTTCTGATTCTTAAGTAGAAAGTAAGCTATCAAGAAGAAACACCAGCTCTTTCTGGTTTATGAATGGAATATACATGCCTAGCCTTGGAAGATAGGCTTGAAGATCAGTTTTTGAGGTATGTGTGAGAAAACTGTTCAGGAGTTCAGTACTGAGCTAATTGCAGGAGGCAGGGAGAGAAGGGAGGCTATGGTATATGACAAATAAATATATGTCAAACACTTGTTATGAAAAGCCAGGAAAGTTTAAATGATCCTATATTACCTGAAGTTGGTAAAAAAAAAAAAATCACAGTTATGTGTACAGAGCCTCTATGCACAGAATTCTGGGTAATAAGGAAAACAAGGCAGTAATTGGAGGATAAGCAGGAGTGTATTTACTTCTCTTTCTCTTGTTCTTGGTCCTCCAAGAAAACATGATCTTTTTTAAATATATCATTCTCTTTATTAAAGCTAGGATCTCAGTAAACTATGCCATAGTTTTTGTATTAATCCCCGAAGAATAAGCAAAGTCATTAAAGTAGTGAATTTGTATGTCTGATGGACAAAGTGATAGTATCAGCTCTGAGACCAGAAAAGATCATCAGTATGGCACAGATCATTGGTGTCTTGGATCCGGCTTGCTTGGTGGCAGAGAAATTCAGGATATCATGAGGAGGAACTACTGTCACAAAGGGAAGTAAGCAAACGACAAAATAATGAGTTCAGGAAACCACAAGCTCAATAGAAAAGTGTATCGAAAATGTGACTCAAAAACCATCATTTTGGAAGCTTAGAAGGAGAGAATTTATGGATTCTGATTAAATGTAACATGTGTTTTTATTCCCCTTTCAACACTAAGAAAGATGAACCAATAGAACAATTCTGGAGATTTTTTTCAAATTAATATCTCATTTAGCTTTTTTTAGTAATAACCTTTAAAAGATTTCATTTCTCACTTTTAACCTTTCATTTTACAGACATTTTAAATTGATTTATTCATTCCAAAATGGGAACCACACCAGAAAAAGCCTAGGATTAATAGCTCAGTATCTTCATTGATAGAACTAGGTATTGGCTGCTATCATTTCTATAAAAGCTGCTTTTCCACTAGCTGGGCATCCTTCATTATGCTCTGGTTTTGCAGTTGCTCTTCATGATATCTCTGTAAGCCAGAAACATGGCTATGTTGAGTTTACTAGGTTAACAATTGATATTAGGTTCATTACACAGATTTATGGTAAGTAAGTCAGTGAGTAGTGAACAAAAAATGATATTAGGTGTGTCTCTCTGCCTTAATATGAGGGACTCAGTATCATCTGCACATTCTTCTGTAGCTCACAGAAATAAATCAGTCCCAGAGAAGTTTCTAAACAGAAATGTTCATTGAACACCAAAAATTAGTTATGTATTAAAAGGCCCAAAGAAAAAGTACACTAAAATAAGAAAGAGACAAAGCAGGAGGAAAAAAAGATTTCTTATTAAGCAGAATGAAGTGAGATAATTGTGCTAATAATTGTTGGATGTGGAATAGATATCAACTTTCTAAGTAAACAATTATCTTGGAAAGGCTCTGCTTTCTGTATAAAATTATATATTTACTTTATTTGGTATTGCCATAGCACATATTTCTTTTTTGGTAAATATTAATATCAAATAACTTAGGCAAACATTTTTGTATAAGGATATATTATATGGCCGATATAATTAAGTAAGGTGATCTGAGTTTATATATGATTATATTTATTAAGTAGGGTTATCTGAGTTTATGCTAAATGAAGTATATTTAGACCAAACAATTCAAGCTTGAGAAATAGAGGGACTTAAACAATATTTTTAAATGATTTCTCTAATATTTATGAAAAAATACAGGAACACTACAAGATAGTATATGATTTAATTAACCAAGTAGTTAGATTTACATATCAGGTTTACAACTTTTCCAACAGAGTCAGTCAGACCATAATAAATTAAATAGGAGTATAAGATTGCTTCTATCAGTGATGTAATAAGTTGAATGAGAGGGGTTCTTTGATGCTACACAAAGAGAGAACTGGCAAAAATATATACAAGAAAGTTATTCTGAGATATTAGACAACAGACTGATCAGGACTTTCTGTCTGAAAGAAAAGGAGAAGATTCAAATAAAATGAATGTATAATTCTACTTAGATGTATTAATTAGGCTTTAAAAGCATGAAATTCTAGGAGGCTGGGTAAAACCTCAAAACAGCTATAAACAATTCCCAAAATACAGCTGAAAAGTGGAGAGGGTTGAATTTCTACCAGCAGAAGTGGAGTGATCTTGTTGCTGAGGAGGTCAGAGAGATTCCAAATGGTAATATCATACTAAAATACAGGTGAAGTAATTCAAGAATAATGGCTAGTCTAAATCTGCCTCACAGACTGAAGAGATCAAGGTAATCTGAAAATAATTGAATTGACTATTACAGCATTCTGCACCATTCCTTAAATAAAGACAAATACTGCATGATCTCTTTCATATGTAGAGATTTTAAAAAGTGGACCTAGATGTAGGGTACTAAGTACAGAGATTGAGACGGAAAAAGTCATAACAGGAGTCGGAATATAGTACACAATGACTGTGTCTAGTGAAATATTGTATTGAACCCCACTAGTATGTGGAATTAATGCATACCAAACAAACAAATGATAAATTCAAAATTCAAATATTAACTGACTTACTAATAATTGAGATTAACTCACACTAAAAATTATTAATCATTCTATAAAGAATCTTCTGTATGTTCTTTACTTAGAGAAAAAGTGAAACTGTATATAGACCCAAATGATTATGTGTGTGTGTGTGTGTGTGTGTGTATCTGCCCCTCATATATATATATATATATATATATATATAGAGAGAGAGAGAGAGAGAGAGAGAGAGAGAGAGAGAGTACACATAACTTGTGAAGACTTAAAATGCTTTTTGAAAATTCTATTAAAAATATACTAAAGCAATAAGGCAAGAGGCAAACATGAAGACGATCCAAATAGGCAAAGAAGTAAAGCTCTCCATCTTTGCAGATGACATGATTCTCGTGCCCGTAGCTCATGCCTGTAATCCTAGCTACGCAGGAGGCTGAGATCTGAGGACCATGGTTCAAAGCCAGCCCCAGCAGGAAAGTTCGTGAGACTCTTATCTCCAATAAACCACTACAAAACCGGAAGTGGCACTGTGGCTCAAGTAGTAGAGTGCTGGCCTTAGCTGAAGAGCTGAGGGACAACACCCCGGCCCAGTGTTCAAGCCCCACAACCGACCAAAAAAAAAAAAAGATTCTGTATTTAAATAACCCATAGACTCCTCTACCAAGTTACTTGAGCTGATCCAAAACTTTGGAAAGTAATAAGGTATAAAATTAACCCACAAAAATTAATAGCTTTTCCATATGTCAATGAGAAGAACAAGGCTGAAATCAGAAAAGCAACTCCTTTTGTAAGAGCCTCAGAAAAATACCTTCGAATTACCACACATGTGAAGGACCTCTATTATGAAAACTTTAAAAACTTGACAAAGGAAACTGAAGTAGATTTAAGGAAATGGAAAAACCTCCCATGCTCCTGGATTGGGAGCATGGCAAAACTGCCCAGAGCTATCTATAAATTTGATGCAATACCCATCAAAATTCCAGAAATATTCTTCAATGACATAGAAAAAGCAATCCAAAAATTCATACGGAATAATAGAAGACCATGAATAACAAAATCAATCCTTAGCAGGAAAAATAGTGCTGGAGTAATATCGATAACAAATTTCAAACTCTGTTGCAAAGTCATAGTTATAAAAGCAGCTTGATACTGTCACATGAACAGGCCTGAAGACCAATAGAATAGAATTGAAAACCTAGAAATGAATCAGATTTATGACCACCTAATCTCTGATAAGAGATAAGGATGAAAGAAGGGCAGCCTCTTCAACAAATAGTGCTGGCATAATTGGCTATACATGAGTAGAAAACTGAAATTAGATCCTTATTTATTACCCTGCAACAGAGTCAACTCCGAATGGATCAAAGACCTCAATGTAAAACCAGATACTCTGAAAATATCACAGGAAGGGACAGGGGAAGCACTAGTGCTTCTTGGCAAAGGTTGAAACTTCCTAAATAAAGATCCAGGAACACAACAAATCAAAGAAAAGCTGGATGAATGAGATTGCATGGCAAAGGACATAGTTAATAAGATAAATAGATAACCCACAGAATGGGAGAAGATGTTTAGTAGCTATACATCAGTCAAGGATCTCATATCTAAAATATACTTAGAGCTCAAACCATTACCCCGCCCCCCAAAAAAGTCCTCAAAGAAATAGCAACACCATTAATAAATGGCTAAAGACTTAAAGAGAAACTTCTCAGAAAAATAAACTAGAATGGTTAATAGACATATGAAGAAGATTTCAATATCTCTGGCCATAAAAGAAATGCAAATCAAAACTACAACAAGATTCCATTTCATCCCAGTTAGTATGGCCATTATCAAAAAAGAATAGTAACAGGTACTGGCAGGGATGTGGCCAAATGGGAATGCTACTACATTGTTGGTGGAAATATAAGCTTGTTCAACCACTCTGGAAAGCAGTATGGAGGTTCCTCAAGAGACTAAACTAAATATAGAGTTTCCCTTCGGCCCAGCAATCACACTCCTGGGCCAAATGACCACAAACAAGGCTGTAGTAAAGTCACTGGCACAACCATATTTATTGCAGCATTATTTACCAAAGCTGGGACATTGAGTCAATCCAGATGCCCCTCAGTAGATTAATGGATCAAGAAAATGTGATGTGATGTGTGTGTGTGTGTGTGTGTGTGTGTGTGTGTGTTTGTGTGTGTATACACACAAAGGAGTTCTATGCTTCCATCAGAAAGAATGGCATTGCCATATTAGTAAGGAAATAGAAAGACTTGGAAAAAATTACATTCATCGAAGTAAGCCAGACCCAAAGAAAAAGACTTCAAGGTCTCCATCATTAGTTATAACCAGAATATGTATAGGATAATCCCATCAGAGGAGCACAATCTTTCAATAGCTATGTGCATATGATTATATAAAATGATGTTCATTGAAATGAATTTCAAGAAATGAAAACAGGAGGGTTTTTTTGGTTTATTTTTAGTGTTCTGTTTGCAATTCTTTCTTTTTTTTTCTTTTCCCTTTGGTTTATTCCATGTCATCACTGCTGTTGATTTCTGCATCTTTTGTTTTCTATATAAGTTAATTTGATTTGGGGAAGGGAAACGGAACCACAGAAGCAGTAGGACAAAGGGTGAACCCATGCAACAGTGATACTCACTAGACACTAAGTTGGAAATGAACTTTAGAACTTATATGGGAGAGTAATTGGGGGGTATGTGGGAGAAATGAGTGAAGAGGTAATGCTTTTCAAAATGAAATATACTCATTACTTTATTTATGTAACTGTAACCTCTCAATATATCACCTTTACAATCAAATCAAACATAATCTAATAAAAACATACTCAAGGGGCTTGGAAGGTAGCTTAGCGGTTGAGTGCTTGCCTTGCATGCATGAGGCCCTGGGTTCGATTCCTCAGCACCACATAAGCAGAAAAGCCAGAAGTGGTACTGTGGCTCAAGTGGTAGAGCATTAGCCTTTAGCTGAAGGGCTGAAGGGCAGAGTTCAGGCCACATGATTGGCCAAAAACAAAAACCAAAACCAAAAAACATGCTCAAGAATCTAAAGAGAAGCATTAGTATAATAATACAAAACATAAAAATCATTTTAAGTAACCAGATGAAAGATCTATAAATGAAAATACAATAATAAAAATATCATTTGAGAAACTAGAAAACAGAAACTGAATAAGAAATTATGACTGGACTTCCTGACATAATTGTTTTTAGTTGAAGTACATTGGATGAAAAGGGAAATGAAACAATAATGATGCTCCACTGACCATATCACATGCTGAAACCATAGACTTGGAATTTGCGGAAGAAATAGGAGAAAGGGCAGAAAAATACTTGTAGAAATAATGGCTTAAAATTTTCTAATGTCATAAAAATTATAAACACCTGGGTCCCTGGAAGTTCAAAAGAAGAATGAAAATAACATCATAACCAAAATTCTGGTAAAATGAAAATGAGACAACTCAGGCACAGTACAACCAACACTGATGTCAACATCAGAAAGGTCAAAGTGAAAATGAAAGAAGAATGTTATATAACTGAGAGAAACATCACTGCACCTCCTTCTAGAAGTCTAAAGACATGAAGAAAGGTTGACAGTTCTATAAGTGAGTTATTATTTTTAATAATAGATAAAAATGAATTAAGTGGAATTTATTTTCTGTAACTGGATATGTTAAATGTTAAATTTTTCAGGTTAAAGAGAAATATCATTGAATGGAAATTTGCATTTAAACAAAGGAGTGAAGAATTCAATGAAGAGTAAAACTGAAAATATGGAATACTGTTCCAGATTTTTCTTAACTTTAGAAAGTAAAAATGACTGGAGTTTTATTTATAAAACACAGAACCAACTTTTTTGTCAAAAAACAGCACAAGCATTAAGAACAACAAAATAGATACACATGGTTTGTAAAGCTTTCACATGTATATCAAGCAAATTTTTACACAGTTACTATATATACACGTTTATATTCGGTACTTTACATATATATATGTACAAACTATAATTTTACCAAATGTTTGTTAATAGATTTTGTAAATATTTTAATGAATCAGTGAAATATGAAAACAAATAGACTAGAAAAGAATGAAAATGTTAAAACTGTCTAAACCTACAGTTAAGAAGTTGAATAGTGGACTGGGAAGGTGGCTCAGTGGTAGAGTGCTTGCTTTGCATGCATGAGGCCCTGGGTTTGATTCCTCAGCACCACATAAGCAAAAAGAAAAAAGCGGAAAGTGGCACTGTGGCTCAAGTGGTAGAGCGCTAGCCTTGAGCTGAAGAGCTGAGGGACAGCGCCCAGGCCCAGAGTTCAGGCCCCACGACCAGACCCCCCCCCCCAAAAAAAAAAGTTGAATAGTGAAGTCCCAGCTAGTGTTCTGTATAATTCTCTTACATGGATAAACATGTTCTCTCCTGATGGCACATTGGTTACATGCATGAACTGCATATATAATTTCTTGATCTTTCTAACATATATTTATTAAGTAAAGGAATTCTTTAGATCTAGTTAAGATTTAGTAATATACATGAATTGACTAAATCATACCTTGTACTTATTCCAGCAAGGCAGCAGTATGCCAAAAAAAATAGTATGTCAAAATTTAGAACCTATAACATTAAATCTATGCATATAAATCTATAAGTTTAGAATCTTACATCAAATTGTCTTTTTATAAATCTATTATTTCTCCAGTATCAAATGTTATATCATTATTTTATCAATAATGATAGTTACATTACTTAAACATGACGAACATTATCTAAATGATTAGATACTAATCATATATAAAATATCATGTATGATATTTCATTTGTTAAATTATATATTTGTTTTTAAATTTATTGAGAAATTCTCTGTCTGCTGGCAATGCATATTTTAAAGAAGATGTGGTAAATCTTTCATTTTGAACCTTATCTACTATTGCTTTCCTCCTTCTTTTGATTCAATTTTTACCTTGAGACCTTTTTCAAATTTAAGAACAGAACCTGTGAAGTTATGTATGGAATAAACCACTCAGATTCACCTATTCACCTGTTCCTTTAAACACAGTTTTATTCAGGTGTGCTATCATTTTTGATACCCCCTTTTTTGTATTTGGATTGTTAATTTATTATTTTTTAGCTGTCAGTTTCTTAAAACTGGAGAGTTTTTAAAGAGAGTTTAAGAGATAAGACTCACATTATTAACATAATAAGCAAAACATCAGTTTAAATGTACAAGCCCTGCTTAATTTCTGTTAAATAAAGTACTTAAATTCATTTTCCTATTTTTCTAGGGCAATTTAATAAGGGCTTACACTCAAATTTTCATACTAGAATAATTATATTACCTTTACTATCTAGTGATAAAAGTTCAAATAACAGTCAAAGTTCTCTTTTATTTTGTCTTGTTTCTGTGGCTTGAACTCAGGGCTTCATATTCTTGCTTGACTTTTTTACTCATGGCTAGTGCTCTCCACTTGAGCCACAGCTACACTTCTGGCTTTATAGTGGTTAATGGGAGAAATGAGTACCTCAGTGGTTTTTTTTTACCAGTGCTGGCTTTGAACCAAAATCCTGAAGTCTTGCCTCCTGAGTAGCTGGGATGCAGATATGAGCTACCAGTACTCAGTTGTTAGTCAAACATCTCTTAAAAAATCATGCAGTTTTCCCTGAGCCAAAAGAAAGTCATTTTAGAAGAAATAATTCATTCACTAGTACTCACAGTGACTAGTGTAGTCTTTTCTGAAGGCCATGGTTCCAATCTGAAGACTCTTGGGAGATCCTGTGTGAATGTGGATCTAATGAACTACTTTAGAGAAGAAGGCAGAGTCTTTGTTTCTATCATGTGATAACAATGAGTCCTGATTCAAAAAATTCTAAAATTATTAATTTGAGTCACTGTAACAATTGATCTACTGAAGCATATTGTGCAATTTTAAGTGTAATTAGATAATTAATAGGGATGTAATAAAAGAGACAAATGTTGACTGAATACCAAACCAAATATCTGAGCAAACATTAAGATTTGAACACTGTTTCTTTGGTTTTTACCAATCTCATTTGACCTGAAGGCAGTATTACTCATCTTAGGGACAGCCATGAGATATGTGATCACATGCAGATGTGTGTCCATGTATGTGTTTGATGAACAAGTATTCAAACAGCTTAGAAAAGAAACATTTCACCAACAATATGTAAGTACTGGCAAAACCAGCTACAAACACCAAATATAAATGCACTGAAATTCCAAGTGGTTCAAAGCAGAAGAAAAAAAAAAGCAAGAAAATCATTATGTACCACTATGTTTTTTAGAGGAAATTCTAGCTATACACAGATTCTATCTATACACAGATACAAAACACTCACATAAACACACTGACATAGGTAAGTGGTACAATAAGAATATGAATATCAAAACAACTTCATTAGTATGGGACCACTTATAAGACATTTTGATTTATACTCAACAATATGTTTATTAAACTTCATTTCAAAAATGTGTCCTTGGTTTTCCAAAGTTAACTTTACCTTTTCTACAAAGATAAATGCCAAAGGAATGAGGAAATTGGGTTTGAAGAAGCAGATCTATATGTTTGAAATAGTCCATCTTTATTATACACATTTTGGAAAAATAAGAGCTCTTTTTCCTTTCAGTCTAATACTATAATTGAAGATAGAATTAATGAAACAAACTCATACCAGTATTTGAATCAAGAAAGCATATTGAGGTGAATTTTCACATTAAGAAATTCCTGAATGAGACATGGTAATTTTTCTGCATGTAAAGCTAACCTATCTTGGTACTATAAACACTATAAAATCGTATCAAATTTAAATTTCCTTTCTCTTAACAGGTACTATCCTATGTATGTAACATCTCAAAGCATGACATTTGGTCTTGTCAATTTCTCACTCAATGTCAACCAGTTTTATGTCCTACAAGCTTCAAACCCCTGGTCATTTCCTAATTTCTGGCCAGTGGCTCTTAAACTTGGGGCCTGGGCACTGTCCCTGAGTTTTTTTACTCAAAGCTAACATTCTACCACTTTGAGCCACTGCACCACTTCTAGTTTTCGGGTGGTAAATTGGAGATAAAAGTCTCACAGACTCTGCCTGTGATGGCTTTGAACCACAATCTTCCAGTCTCATCCTCCTGAGTAGTTAGGTGTGAACCACCAGCGCCTAGTTCATTTCCTAAATTTTACTGCCGAAATCTTTCAGTTAGTACATTGTTGGCCTCCAACTTAAGACTTTCTGGCATCTAGTGATATGATGGAGAATTAGAGATAAATTATAGTATTTGACTTGTACTATATCAGGTGAACAATGAATGCATTTAATGATATGTGGAGGGATTAGAAATGAACTGTAGTATTTGACTTAAACTGTACAGTAAATTACGAATGGATTTAAAATATGAATGTAACTAAGCTTCCTTTGGATAAGACTTTCTTGGTACCTAACTGGTTATTTTAGCTTTTATAACCCTATCTCTGCCTTTTCCTGAACCATGTGTGCCCCAACTAAGCTGAGCCACTAGCATCCTTTGTTTTGTTCCTTAAGCTTCTCACTGAATCCCAGGTACTCCCAGCTCCAATGAAGCGAATGAGAGCCTTGGGTGGGTAGCTCATACTTAAAACTGGCTGTCATTAGTTGGAATGTGAAAAACAGATTTATTGCTCTGATTCTACTTCCCCTTCTCCTCCCCTTCCCCCGCCCTTGCCAAGTAATGTTTAAAAAGCCAATGTGGGCTGAACGCCAATGGCTCACACCTGTAATCCTAGCTACTCAGGAGGCTGAGATCTGAGCATCACGGTTTAAAGTCAGCTAGTGCAGGAAAGTCTGTGAGAATCTTACCTCCAATAAATCACTTGAAAACCAGAAATGGCGCTGTGGCTCAAGTGGTAGAGCACTCGCCTTGAACTGAAGAGCTCAGGGACATCACCCAAGCCCAGGGTTCAAGCCCCACACGACTGACCCAAAAAAAAAAAAAAATCAACGTGGGTCAGCACCCAAAGCCATCTCCTGAGACCCCTACCTCAGGTGCCGTCCTGCTGCATCAATACTCCATCTCTCAATAATCTAAGTTTTAATTGCAAATTGTGTGGTCTTGCTGTTGCCATTCCCCCACTACACTAGGGAGTCTTCATATCAGAAGAGAATGTTCATTTTTAATCTCACCTATTGAATTAACAATTTATCAATAGCTACATGAAACTACTAACAAAAACATTTCAAAACTGTAAAATCATCTCAATTCCTTAAAATCTTATCTACCACTTTAGCCTCACCTCATTGACTTCTATTTCTCTTACATCTTTTTCTTTTCCACTCAATTGTCTAAATTACTAAATAATTGTTTCTTTTTGCCACTAGTCTTTAGATATCTTCAACCTGTTTCCTGAATAAAGCTACTGAGAGGTGGTTTGAATCCATTGTCTAACAATTCACCCATTACATTATTAAATGTTAATAATGTTCCTTTCCTTCTAAAATTTCTTAAGCACTATACTATGTATTGCTCATTGTAAAAACAATGTCTTTATAGACATTAAACACTATGAAACCTGAATTTGTGTCTTGTTTATGTGGACATTTACACATTTGATAGTTCATACACAATATAAAATACATTATAAATTAAATATATAAGTTAAATGTTTATTTTTGTACTTAAGGATATTTTTTACATAAAAATTTTAAAAAGTTAAGAATTATAACAAAAACAAACGCAAAGTAATGTTTATCAAAATGAAGTTCTAGTAAACAGATTATATATTGGGAAAATGCTGAATTCTTTAATATTTGTGAATTTTGTCTTGTAAATAGTGCAAATACTGTATAATCACCAACATCAGGCTACTAACATGACATTCTTCAGGCCAACCTAGAAAGAATATGCAAATATTTTGCTCTCACAGTGCATTATTAAACAGATTTTCCTCACTACTGCCTATATATAAATAAATAAATAAATATATATATATATATATATATATGTAGGGAGCCGAGGTAGGGAGCCGAGGCGAGACTCCGCCCACTCCCTTGCAGTTTTGAGGATTACCACTCCAGACGGTGCTTGGCGGGACGCCTGGGCTGTGCGCGTGCGCGAGCCCGGTAGTGTCCCCAGCCAATCCCATGACACCTGGTGACGGTAAAAGGCAGGCGACCAACAATAGAAAAGACCCGTGTTCGAATTCCCTATATAAGCGGCTGTGTTTCGGGTGCACGCTCTCTCGCGCCCAAGCTCTATATCACTATTTACCTCTTCCTTGGTGCCAGTAGCTCATACTTATCATCCTATCTACTCAGGAGGATGAGAGCCAAGATTGCAGTTAGAATGTCACCCCGGATGGAGGTGAGATTTAGTGAAACTTCCCTTTAAAATAGGAACTCTTTACTTAGGGTCCTTGACTTGATTGTAGAATAAGAATTTCTGGACAAGTCACAATGGTGAGAAACCAGATAAAACTTTATTGGATATGTAAACCAGCAGGCAAGCAGACAGACAGACAAAACAGACAAATAGAAGGACAGAGGCACACTCTAGCAGTGTGGATACTCTCATAAGGAGATAGAGACAAAGAGAGACAAACACAAACAGATCCAGACCCAGACCCCCCCCCCCCACATACACACAAGGAAACACCCAGAGAGACACACTGCTCCTTGGGCTGTTAGGATATTTGTATCCTAAAGATAAGGGATCTGACAATAAGTTATTCAAAGCTAGGTGCTTTGTCTTTGCTCTAATCACACTGTTGTTAATTCTTGGGGTGAGGAATGCATCCTTCAGGAAGGAATGTATCCTTTTGTCTCTGCAAAGATAGCATTTCCAAGTTTCTAAATATATTCCTCAGTTGCTTGCACCATGCCTCAGTTACCTTAAGTTATCCTATTTCATTTCCCCTAAAATGACTTTTGTTTCTGTTAGGTTTTTAAAAAGAGGTATCCGAGTAAGAACAGCACCAGCACGCACATGGTATTGAGGTAAGGGGTGGGTTTATTCAGTAGACCTGCTGGGACCAGGCAAGGTTGGCACTCCACTTGGCTGGGAAAGGCCTGGGAATGAGAGAGAGCTGGGAAAGAGAGGAAAGAGAGAGGAAAGAGCTAGAAAAGAGCAGAGAGAGCAGAGAGAGAGCAGAGAGAGCTAGAAAAGAGCAGTGAGAGAGATAGAGAGAGCTAGAAAAGAGCAGCAAGAGCAGCAAGAGAGATAGAGCTAGAAAAGAGCAGCAAGAAAGAGGGGTAAGAACAGTAGCACTCACATGGTATTCAGGTAAGGGGTAGGTTTATTCAGTACACCTGCTGGGACCAGGCAAGGTTGGCACTCCACATGGCTGGGAAAGGCCTGGGAATGAGAGAGAGCTGGGAAAGAGAGAGGAAAGAGCTAGAGAGAAAGCAGAGAGAGCTAGAAGGGAACAGAGAGAGAGCTAGAATAGAACAGACAGAGCAGAGAGCTAGAAATGAACAGAGAGAGCAGAGAGCTAGAAACGAACAGAGAGCAGAGGTAAGAACAGAGAGAGAGAGAGCTAGAACAGAGAGAGAGCGTCTGGGCCTGCGCTAGGCCTTATCTAGGGTATGGGCAGGGAAAGGTGTGGCCACATCAAATTCAGATGTGACCTCAGCAGATGCAGATGTGACCTCTTCCAGGTGTCCCAGTTGTCTAGGTAACGCAGGTACTGGGTGGAGACTTAGCTGCGAGGAGAGTGGAGTCTGCTAGCCATCCAGGAGAGGACCTTACATTCCAGCCTTTTAATAATCATGAAATAGGGCAAGGATTCTCTCTGGCTACTTCCTGCTGACAAGGGGCATCGACAATAGGGGTAAAAGGCTGGAATTTGGTGCCCTCCCAGAGAAGGCACGGAGCAACAGCTGTCCCTTGGCGGCGTGAGTCCTTAGATGAAATCTGGAGAAGTCTCATAAGCACTGAGGGGCTGGAAAAAAGAGAGCAAATAAATGACAAGAGGAAGGACTTGGGGCTGACAATGTTGGTAGAAATGTCCCTAGCTACTTCTGACATCTGGCGACTAGGTAGAGAAGTCAGGTGACAAAGGCAAGAATATAAAGTCCTGTTCAGTTAATAGATAGACAGATATAGACATTGGATGGGCAGGCTTCTTACGTCTACTGACCTCCCGGCTCAGGTTAATTTTGAAAGGGCAGGCACAAAGTTGCTTATTTGACATCATCTCTTACTCCTCTCCATGGTCCCTTGTTCCCCAGACTGGCTGAGTCTAGGTGCTTGTTGCTGGGATGGCTTGTCCCAGTTGGTATTCAAGGAGGTTTGAATTCAAGGCCTGGGTACTGTCCCTGAGCACTTCTGCTCAAGGCTAGCACTGAACCACTTTGAGTTATAGTACCACTAGTATTCAAGGAGGTTTGAACTCAAGGCCTGGGCACTGTCCCTAAGCACTTCTGCTCAAGGCTACTGCTCTACCACTTTGAGTTATAGTACCACTAGTATTCAAGGAGGTTTGAACTCAAGGCCTGGGCACTGTCCCTGAGCACTTCTGCTCAAGGCTAGCACTGAACCACTTTGAGTTATAGTACCACTTGCAGAGTTTAGCTGGGAGATGGAGTCTTAGGGATTTTTCAGCCCGGGGTTGGCTTTGAACTGAAATCTTTGCCACAAAAGCCCTTTATTATTTCCAATTAAAGCAACAAGGAGATCAAGTAGAATAAGTAGAGCTTACCTGCACCTATCAAGAACTGACCAACAAATATTGTGCAATGACAAAACTCATTAGATGTGATGAGAATTTTAGCATAGATATGCCCAGTATTTTAGAACCATGTATTCAGCAGTAGAATACACAACACATAACAAAAAAGGCAAAACTTAAAACCTAAAATTTTGACATTTAGAAATCTCTGCTGACAAAGCACATCAGATGGTTGGGCCTCAGTTACCAGGGCCTGTGAAAAGAGCAACTTGTTAGCAAGGCACCTTAGAATAGATGGAGTAGTAAACTTAGTGGAAACTTAAGGGTCAGACGGGGCCAAATCCTTAACCCACCACGTGGCCAAGATGGCAAATTCAAGATGGCGAATTTCTGAAAGAATGCAAAGAAAGCCTGAAGAAACAGATCAAGCCTACATTGGCTAGCCTTTGAGAGGGAACCTAGAGGGGAGTCCCTGGGACCCAGCCTGCATCGCACTCTTCAGGGCACAAGCCAAAAAGTTGTAGAAAAAAGGGCAGAAAGTTGGACATGAATGGCAGAGAGAGAGCAACGAGAGCCTGAAATTAAACAGACTTCTTACCATTTACCATTGCAGTAGCAAACTCTCTGGCTTTCCAGGGAGCGCAGGAGGCATTTCAAAGGGGTTTCACGGCTCAGGCGTGATTCACAGCACCCCATTAAATGAGTAGAGTCAGTCTGGTGAGTGAAGGAGAGCTGACCAGGCAGAAGCGGCGTCCCGACTTCCCACAGAGCCCTCTAGAGAGAAATGGCCAAGCCCCCAAAGCCAAGCGTCCTCGGCTTCAGAGGTGACCGGCCTTTCAGCTAAAGGCCATAGGAGCTCTCTGGCGTGGTGCCACGTCTGGACAGAGACTGAGCAACAGAGAGCCATAGAGTGAATAAAAAGGGCTCCTGCTCCTGCCCCTTCTATTCCAACACTGACCTCCAGGTATACCTGTTCCCCCCTTAGGCCTACCAAGGTAAGGCTGTCTCGCATCCCTGAAGATCCGGCCCCCTGCCTGAGAAGACTTCCTCCAGACTTCATCTAAGAGACTCACTTCTTGCAGACATCATGGAACTGGCAGACCTGGAAGCAGTCACCTTCTCCTACTAGGTCACCCCTCTTCCTCTCCCTCCTTTCCTTTTTCAGCCATGCTTCTCCACCATGCTGGGTGAGGCAGCAGTTCAGTCAAATTAACTTCTTTTGCTGCCTGAATAGCGCATGGTGTTCTTTTCATCAGGTACCCAATAAAACCTAGAATTTCCTAACCACCCCTTTTTTGTGAACCAAACTGCCTTGACACCATGTGAGATTTTTCACCAATACCATTTCTGACCTTCACATCCACGTCCACACCACTTCTCTACTCTGGTGAGTGAAACTACTCTCTATGGCTCTCTGTTGCTCAGTCTCTGCCCAGATGTGGTGCCATGCCAGAGAGCTCCTACAGCCTTTAGCTGAAAGGCCGGTCACCTCTGAAGCCGAGGGCGCTTGGCTTTGGGGGCTTGGACATTTCTCTCTAGAGGGCTCTGGGGGAAGTCGGGACACCGCTTCTGCTTGGTAAGCTCTCCTTCACTCACCAGACTGACTGCAATTTTTGGCTTGTGCCCTGAAGAGTGCGACGCAGGCTGGGTCCCAGGGACCCCCCTCTAGGTTCCCTCTCAAAGGCTAGCCATTCTAGGTTTAAAAATTGTCAGTTTCCATTTGTTCAGGTTTCTGTCAATGCCTCATGAAACTTCTCCAAACTTCGTCCAAGAGACTTGCCTCCTCCAGACTTCATCAAAGGACTCAACACCCAAGTGACAGCTTCAGCCTGCTGCCTTCTCCCAGCATGGACCACATCCCAGCCTTTTACCCCTATAACGCCCCTTGCCAGCAGGAAGTAGCCAGAGAGAGTCTTCACCCTTTTTCATAATTATCAAAAGGCTGGAATGTAAGGTCCATTCCTGGACTGCGAACAGACCTCGCCCAGTACCTGCGTTACCTAGGCAACTGGGACACCTGGAAGAGGTCACATCCTCATCTGCTGAGGTCACATCTTAACCTGATGTGCCCTCACCTTTCTCCCACCTGACTCCACTTCCCTTTACCTGGACACACCCTTCCCCACCCCCTACTCTATATAAGGCCTAAACCAGGGCCAGACGTTCCTTTTCCTTTGCCAGCCGCGTGGAATGCCAACTTTGCCTGGTCCCAGCAGGTCAACTGAATAAACCTACCCCTTACCTGAATACCACGTGCGTGCTGCAGTTCTTACTCAGTTACCTTAATCTTAAGGGAAGTACACTAAGGAATATCTCCTGTATTTACTGTAAGCTGATCATACCTCCTTTTCCTTTATTCTATCTGGCTTCATTTCTCCTACAATGACTGTGTTCCTTAATCTTAAGGTAAGAAGATGGACAAGCTTTAAGCTTGAGTCTTTGAATCCCTGATAGCCAGTTGTCATACCTCATTTTCCTTAGGTTATCCTGCTTCAAGAAGTCATCCCAGGCAGGAAAACGCTTATCTCCAATTAACAAAAACAATAACAAAAAAAAAGGGAAAAATGTCAGTACTAGTGGTGTGGTTCAAGTGATAGAGTACAAACCTTGAGCAAAACATTTCAAGGACAGTGTCTGGGCTCCAAGTTCAAGGCAAAAATTCAAGGACCAGCTTTTAAACCAATTAACCAAAAACAAAAAACAAAAAACAAAATAAAACAAAACAAACACGACCACCACCAACGAAAACAGTCCTATTTATTTGGTGTATGTTGAAAGTGAGAAAGTTATAGTGTCTTCAAACTTAATAAGCCACTAAATACGTTCCCTCTGTTTATTCTAAAGTGAGGAAACTGAGTCTAAATAATGGCATAGCCTTCCCTATCCTGGCTAGGTGATGGGGCTGTTGCTATCACAGCCATTCTGGTGCCTAGTCAAGAGTTGGGAGCTGTGCACTAGCTCTAAGGCCTAGAAGTGAGACAGGCCATCCTTTGAATTGCAGTTGCCTCCAGCAATGGGCAGAGTTAGGAGGGTCCTGCTTTGAGGAAGATGTAGATTCATTGTGTTGTTTAGCTCCGGGGGAGCCCTGATCCTGGTGCTGTGTTTACCTATAATGCTTTGCTGAGGCTTAGTCTCCACCCAACATGTGGTTGTTGTCTTTAAAAGTTTGGTTCCAGCTTTGTTTGGGGCTGCAGTTCTCTGTGATAATTGCCTTCCTGCAGACTGCTAGCACTCCAATAAAGACTCCAAATTAGAATTCTCAAAATGTGGCTTTTCTGTTTCCTCGTGAATGGATTTGTATCTAATTTATGGTAAAACAATTCTCGTTTGATTTTTCTGACCTATTAGAATGCATATGTTTTTAAAATAAAATGTTTTTTCCCCCCACAAACCTAGACAGATAATACATTGACATCATTAAATGCTTAACATGAGTGAAGTCGTCTCGGATAAACTAAAAGGGATTTATTTTGCATGGATTTTTTATTAGAATTAAAGCATGTATTACATTTTTAAAAATTTTGTGGTATCGGGGCTGGGAAGGTGGCTCAGTGGTAGAGCACTTGCCTTGCATGCATGGGGCCCTGGGTTCGATTCCTCAGCACCACATAAGCAAAAAAAGAAAAAAAGTGGTGCTATGGCTCAAGTGGTAGAGTGCTATCCTTGAGCTGAAGAGCTGAGGGACAGCTCCCAGGCCCAGAGTTCAAACTCCACAACTAAAAAGAAAAAAAAGAAATGAGGTATCTTCAAAGGACTCTAAATATAAGCTTTGGTATTTATCCAGATGAAATGGACTATTATGGAAAGTAGGAAAGTCACCAAAAAGTTAACACACAAATAAACACATACTTCAGACTGCCTCTGCTAAGCACCTGTTGGTAAATTAGGCAGACACATTTAGCATTCATTTGTTCTGGTAACTTGCTTACATCAATAACTTCATTTTAGCCCTGTGTCTTCCACCCTTGGATATTCCAGATATAAGTGCTCTCAAACTAGCTTTGAAAGAAAGGAAATTCATGGCTTATGGTCAAGCTTTGCTTCACCTTTGAATGGTGGTTGTTAAATCTAGAGGAAGCTAGGTCCAAAGAAGTGTAAATATTCCATCTTCAAAATCACTAAGATTTTCTGGCATATTTCATTCTCCTTTTCAGAACTTTCATCTAAAGTCCTTTTCTCTCCTTGATAATTTAATCATTGACTTTCTGTATCACTTGTAAAATTTCTTGTAATTTATTGAAACATATTAGAAATTCCCAGCACTGATAATGAACAGCCTCAATCTTACCTTAGGCAGCAAACAAATGGATGGGGTAAAGGTTACATTTTAGTGGCATAATAAAATAGATCTTTGTCAACATAAAACTAAAAGAATGAGTCATCTATTAACTTAAAGCAAAGTAAAATCTTAAAAATAAAACTGATCATTATGCACATATGCCACATAATGTAAGTGAAAAATGACTTTTTGGTTTTAACTGAATGAAACAGCAAGCCAGTGATATTTTGCAATCGGCAGAAGTTTTGCTTGCACTTTTATGCTTCAGTAATCTAAAAGTGTCAATGTGGACTTCAAATGGCTAATTGTATAGTTAGCAAATCATTTCTGCATTGGCCAAAATATTTTTAGTAAATTTTAGCTTATGCTATGTTCTATTATTTTGTTCTCTTACATAATTGAGCCTAATTTTAAATGGTATTATAGTTAGATTGTATTAGTAATTATAGTACAGTTGGTAAGGCCTCAGGCTATTGATCCTAGGGATATTTGTACTTACCTTTTATTCAGTGTACTGTTTTCAAAATGATTTATTATTGCCTGAGGTTAGTGTTGATAAAATGAATGCGCTGAACTTAGAATGTCCATTAACAGCCTTTTGGGACCAGCCTGAAAATCTGTTTTGATCTTTGTCTTAAGATCCTTGTAAACACAGTAATGAAGGGAATAGATTCTTGTTTCCTATCATTTCAAATGTGAATGGTTTTGTTTTAAGTAACTAGCAGGAAAAACCAGAAGACAAAGGACAGAAGAGAAAAAAAGGTAGTAGAGGGAGAAGAAAGAAAGAAAAACAGTAAAGGAGGGAGCTGAAGACAGAGGAAGAAGAATATAAATTTATGACATAGATGGAGGCAAAAAGAAGCAAGAGAAAAGAAGGGACAACAAGTGGTGGTAGAATTTTATAGTTATTTTAATTGATGTTAGGCACTATAACTTTCTAACTAAATCCATATAAATGGACAGTTAATTTTTTCCCCTGTAAGACCTATTTCCAAATAAAGATAAAATCAGATTTTAGGTATGATAAATTATAATAGACTAATTTATCTCTTTTTTGGGGGTGGGTCCGGTTGTGGGGCCTGAACTCTGGGCCTGGGTGCTGTCCCTCAGCTCTTCAGCTCAAGGATAGCGCTCTACCACTTGAGCCACAGCACCACTTCTGTTTTTTTTTTTCTTTTTGCTTATATGGTGCTGAGGAATCGAGCCCAGGGCCTCAGGCTTGCAAGGCAAGCGCTCTACCACTGAGCCATCTTCCCAGCCCCTGTCTCTTTATTTTTAAGGCTTATATTTATTTGTTGATTCCCATTGACTGATTGCAAAATATTTAACTATTAAAAACTATGAAAACTTGTATTCTCTAAAGATATTCACAAATACTAGATTGTTATAATTTTAATCCTGTAACTGTCTCCTGGATGCCTTAACTACATTCCAATTACAGAAAAAAAATGATATTGAATACAGAAAGGAGTGGTCAATATTTTATGCTAAAAAGCAGTTAAATAAATAGGTATATGAAAGGATCCATCACATCCATCCCACAGGACCACGCAGAGGCAGGCAGGCACAGGAGAAAGATTATTACAAGGTTTATTAGAGAAGCCATATTTGCCCTGGAGAGAGAACACATGGCGGCCTCCACTATCAAGGTAGCAGCAGTGTCTGGGGGGTAGGAATTGAGGTAGATGGGAGTTCAGGTTGGTCTGGGTGGAGAGAGGGAGAGGCCAGCTGTATGGTTGGAACTTCAGGGCAGGGAGAGGCTCAGGTCTGGGTGGAGCTGAGGACCAAAGGTGGGCATAATGCTTACATTCCCTGCTCTGTTGTTTAATAAAAATAGGGGGTACCAGGCCAGGGGGTATGGGAAGAGGTTATTTCTTCTGGAGCTATTTCCTGCTGTAAAGGGGCAAAGTAGACAGGGTCTCTGCCTCATTGCTTGTCTGGGTAACATCCAAGAAGCATCTGCTTGACAGTTTGGTTGGTAAAGTTCTTTTCCATCACAATAATTATCTAACATCTAAGACAATTAACAAAAGACATAATTGCTGTTAAGGCAAAAATTGCTGTTAGCAGCCTAAGAGAGGAATATGCCATGGAAGGACTGATTCCCAGAAGGAGCTATCAAAGACTTGAAATTGCTTTTATTGTCTTGGATTGGAGACATAGCATGGTATCTGATTCCTGGCCTCCTGGAGAAGGGGGAGAAAGACTTTTCCTGCTTTAGGTTCACAGTAACCTAAGGAGGAGATAGCAGAGATATTTAACGGTACCAGAGCCAGCGTGTGTCATGGGCTCTTTTGGCTCCTTCCTGCTGGCCTTGGAGCATCAAGGAATCCCTGGAACTTGAGTTTTTAGGGTCCAGGTCTTTGCTAGGCAAGGCAGGGCAGTGTAAGTGATGTCTCCAGTTGTCTGTAGGAACAGGACGGCCTTGACTTATACCCAAGTGGTATCCTGGGCAGGGGATGTTATCCTGTTGAAAGAGATTTTGGAAAGATCAGGCAAAAAGCTGACAAGATCAGTTAACATAAATGACATTTGGAGTATAAGCACAATTGCAGCTGATTAGAGGGAAGGAGGAATAACCAGACTTGGGGCAAAGAAGGCAGAAAGGGTATCTCTGGCCTTTTGGGCAATTGAGTAGGGGAGAGCATAATGGACTGGTTGGGAGTACTAGTCAGAGGCTACTATAAATTCAAATAGCAGGTAACAAAAATTTTCTGTCCAGTTAGATGGTAGTCAGGTATGGATATTAGGTGGGCAAGCAACTATTTCTCTCTATCTCCCAGCTCTGATTAATTGAAAGGGCCAGTATAAGGTGACTCCATTTAGGATATCATCTCCTCTTACTCCTCTCCATCGTTTTCCATTGTCAGGGCTGACTGACTTTTTCCTGACAGGTGTCTCAGTGTCCCATTGCTGGGATAGATTGTCCCAGTTGGTTTGGACTCAAGGCCTGGTCACTGTCCCTGAGCACTTCCACTCAAGGCTAGTGCTCTACCATTTACAGTCACAAAGCCACTTTTAGCTTTCAGCTGGATACTTTGTGGTGAGTCTGGAGCGGTTCCGCCAGCCTGGCTCTGTGCTGATTAGCTAGGAGATAGAGTTTTAGAGGGATTCTTTGTGCCTGGGTTGGCTTTTTTTAAAACTGTTTTTTATTGTGAAAATACTGTACAGAGAAGTTGCAGTTACATGAGCAAGGTAATGAATATATTTCTTTTTTTTTAATAAGTTTTTTATAGTGAAAATACCATACAGAGGGGTTACAATTACATGAGAAAGGTAATAAGTACATTTCTTATCAAGCACTGTTGCCTCCTCCTTTGTTCTTCCCCTACCATCTCTTCCCTCCCATCTCCACAACTACACTCCCCACCCCACCCCCGCCTAAATTGTAGAGTTTGTTTTTCAACGTAGCATCTTGTACATATCATTGTTGCAATGAGTCAACCTGTATCCCTATTTAAAAATTTTTTTTGTTCCCTTCCCCTCCCGAAATTATACCAACATCAAATACAGTGAAAATAGGGATCATACTGCGGGGGAGGGACATACAAAGCAAAAAAAAAAAATCACATGATACCTTATAAATACATTAGAAACAATAACAAGAAAGAGAAAACCACTTGTGTTCTTATCTTGGGGCTTATTTCACTTAACATCATCTTTTTTTCTTCTTCTTCTTCTTTTTTTTTTTTTTTTTTTTTTTTTTTTTTTGTCTGTCTTGGGGCTTGAACTCTGGGTTTGAGTGCTGTCCCTGTGCTCTTCAACTCAAGGGGAATGATCTACCACTTGAGCCACAGTACCATTTCCAGTTTTCTAGTGGTTTTTATTGGGGGCTAAGAGTCTCATGGACTTTCCTGCCCTGCTGGCTTTGAACCATGATCCTCAGATTTCAGCCTCCTGAGTATCTAGGATTAGAGGCATGAGCCACTGGCTCTGAGCTTCACTTAACATTATCTTATCTGCACTTTTCTGCTTGTCTCAGATATATACTAGTTATTGCAAATAAGGGAAACCATGGGACCGATGTTTCTTTGGGCTTGGCTTACTTCACTTAATATAATTTTTTCCAAGCCTTTCCATTTCCTAACAAATGGGGCAATGCCATTCTTTCTGATGGAGACATACAATCCATTGTGCATATATACCACATTTTCTTGATCCATTCATCTACTGAGAGGCATCTAGCTTGGTTCTATGTCTTAGCTATGGTAAATAATGCTGCAATAAACATAGTTGTGCTGGTAGCTTTAGTATGGTCTTATTTGTGATCATTTGGGTAAATGCCCCAAAGTGGGATTGCTGGGTCATAGGGGAGCTCTTGTGGAGTCTTTTAAGGAACCTCTATACTCTTTCCAAAGTGGTTGAACAAGTTTAGACTCCCACCAACAATGCAGTAGGGTTCCCTTCTGTCCACACACACACACCCAGCATCTGTTGTTAGATTTCTTGATTATAGCCATTCTAACTGGGGTGAGGTGGTATCTCAATGTTGTTTTGATTTGCATTTCTTTTATGGCTAAAGAAGTTGAGAATTTCTTCATGTGTCTATTGGCCATTCTTATTTCTTCAGAGTTTATTTCCCTTTAAGTGTTTAGCCCACTTATTTATTGAGCAGTTGTTTCTTTGAGGATTAGTTATTGGAGGATTTAGGGGTTTTTTTTGAGTTCCAGGTGTATTTTAGATATGAGACCCTTGTCTGTTGTATGGCTAGTGAAGATCTTCTCCCAATCCGTGGTCTTTCTATTCATCTTGTTAGCTATGTCCTTTGCCATGCAGAAGCTCTGCAACTTCATGCAATCCCATTTGTCCAGCCTTTCTTTGATTTGTTGTGTTTCTGGGTCTCTATTAGGAAAATTTCGGCCTGTTCCAAGGAGACCAAGCATTTCTCCTATTCCTTCTTGTAATATTTTCAGAGTATCTGCTTTGACTCCGAGGTCTTTGATCTATTTGGAGTTGATTCTCGTGCAGGGTGAAATATGAGGATCTAGCTTTAGTTTTCTGCAAGTCATTAACCAATTTTGCCAGCACCATTTACTGAAGAGACTGTCTTTCTTCAATTCTATTTTTTAGCTTCCTTATCAAATATTAGATGGCTATAGGTCTGTGGGTTCATTTCTGGGTTTTCAATTGTATTCCCTTGGTCCTGAGGTCTCTTCTTATGCCAATACCAAGTTGTTTTGATTACTATGCTTTGTAGTAGAGTTTGAAATTTGGTATTGATATTCCTCCAGCACTAGTATTTCTGTTAAGGGTCATTTTTGCTAATCAGGGTCTTTTATTGTTCCATATGAATTTTGGATTGACTCTTCTATTTCCTTGAAGAATGAGGTTGGAATATTGATAGGTATCACATTGAATTTGTAGATAGCCTTGGGAAGTATTGCTGAGATGCCTTTTAACTATGGACAAAGAAGTCTTTTTTTTTAAATTTCCAATTAAATCAACAAGTAGATCAATGAGATAGAATTTGCCTATAACTTGTTAACAATTGACTAACAATTACTTGCCAGAGTTTTTAATAAACCCCAGTAGATGTTTTTTAAACTGGGACTGGTTGGCACTCTAAGTACCATCCATTGCATCTGTAAAGCCTGTTTAATGTGGTTTATATCTTGGGCTACAGCAGGGTAGCCTGTTTAAAACTCTGGTTTATAAAAGCCTTTTTCTGGCTGGCTGAGGAACCTGATTCAGGCAGATCTTAATAGGGACATAATCACAGGTCTACAAACTTTTTACTTAATACTTTAAAGAAACCTTTAAGAGAATTTTTTTTTTGGGTCAAGTCATGGGGCCTGAACTGTGGGCCTGGGCACTGTCCCTCAGCTCTTCAGCTCAAGGCTAACGCTCTACCACTTGAACCACAGTGCCACTTCCGGCTTTTTTCTTTTTGCTTATGTGGTGCTGAGGAATCAAACCGAGGGCCTCATGCATGCAAGGCAAGTGCTCTACCACTGAGCCACCTTCCCAGCCCCCCTATAAGAGAATTTTAACTTTAAAATTGAGAGGTCCAGCCACTCCCTACAACTTCCCAAATTTTCACAAAGGGGACACAATTTTTAATCCCTTTTTCTAAATTTACTTTTAATTTGCAGTTAAATGCTTCATTGAAACACTTGGGCTACACTCTTTACCTCTATGCCAAAGATTATACTGACTGCAGGAAATTAGCAGTTTTTCTTACTAGCACTGTAGTATCTCTTTTCCTTTAGAAATACATCCAATTGTAAAATAGCATAGAAGTCAACTTATACCCCCCCTTATGGTCTAACTTGTGGAGATTAACATTACAGAAACAAATATCTGAGGTGGCTTGTGTTTTACCCCAAATTAGCAGGCTTTTAGTCATGTGTAATGGAGCAAGGCCAGAGCTTGGTCAAGGCTGTGGCATCTGTCGCACTTCCTGCTGGTTACCTGCAAAAATTTCTAAAGAACTGGTTTGCACTTGCTTTTGCAGGCTGGTGTCACTAGTTTCACTCTGGTCCCTTGATCTTAAAGGCAGTTGATAGCCACAGGGGAGATAATGGAGAATTAAAACCTTAACCTTAGTTTACTAGCCATGGTCAAAAGAACAATATTTAACTCTTAGCATAGATGTACATAGGATTGACATAAATCACAGCCAACTTATTACCAATTTCATTTACTTTGTAAAGGAAACCATCTTTTCTAACTCCTTTCCCAAGGCCTTTTAAAAAATCTGTTTTTTCTTTGTCTTATAGTCAGTTCACAAAGTTTTAAAGCAATTTAGATTAAATCACAGCTTCCATTGACAAAGATTTTTAGTAATCAGAATACTTGGTAACCTTGAAAACACAACCATTTACATATAGAGCAATAGACAGACAGACATGTTTGTGCACAGATTATAGAGCATGCTTAGATTTTAAAATCGGCTCTTTAACGTTTTCTGGAATTACTTTGCCTAATTATGGTGGAACTACATGATCAGTTTAAAACACAAAACTTTGCCAACAACAAGAAACTTTAGTGAACAGGAGACAAGACACGAACAGACATGGACATGACATGATATAATGGTGACACTGGTAAGTTGAGACAGCATGAAATCAAGTTGGCACAAAATCAAGTTGGTGTGAAATAGCAGCTGAGCTCCCATGATGCCAAGATGGCACACCCACCACATGGTCAATGCTAGAGACAGCTAAAGATTCTGACAGTGAGGGTGCATTGCTTCTGGCACAACTGGAGCTTAGGTTCCAACCCCAAATACAAAGGTAGAGGAGGAGTCCCATAGGGGAGGGATTCTGCAGGGGCAGGGCCTCACAGAGGGAGGAGCCCTGCAGAGGGGGCCACAGATGAGGGGTCCTGCAAGAGACTCTGCTAAGGTGGGGGAAAGCTGCAAAAGAAGGGGTACATTGAAGGGAGTCCACAAAAGAAGGGGTACCTCACAGTGGAGGCTGCAAAATAGGGCGGGCCTCATAGAGGAGGCTGCAAAAAAGGGGGTACCTCGTGGAGGAGGCTTCAAAGGGGGTGCCTTGTTGGAGAGGCTGCAAAAGAGAGGGTGCCTCCCAGGGGAGACCACCTTGCAGGGGAGGCCACAAAGGGGATGGCTTGTGGAGGAAAGGGCCTCACAGGAGAAGGGGTCTGCAGAGGAGCAGTTTAAACTTAAACTCATCCATACTTTTTTTTACCTTCAGTTGGAAGGGAGTGGTTAAGAGAGAGAGAGAGAATTCTACCTGTCCGAGCTCACGTAAGTGGAGTTTTAAATTTGGGGCCAAATTTGATTGTAAGGAAATTTAGTTCTGTTCTTTCCCATGGTAAGTGATGGTGAACCAAAATCTGACTGTGAGCATCTCTGGCAGTGAATTTGGCTCAAAATATGGGAAACAAACAGTGGGAAATGTCATCATATTTCTCCGCAGAGCCCCTCAGCCACAGAGGCCATCAGCTAGGTACTTGGCCAAGTTCTTTGGGGGGGGGGCTGAGGCCCCCCGACAGAGGCTAGGAGCCTGAAGAGTGATCACTTACCTGGAGGAAGGAGTTAATTAGCCGGTGTTGGGAAGCAGATAGAGTGCTTGGTCAAGAGAAAGTTACCTTGTTGGTCCTCTGGCAATTGGACTGTAGATCTCAAGCTAGGTCCTGGGGAAGCTGGTCGGACCCTCATCTGAAGTGGAGGGGGGTCAGGGAGCAAATCCACTGGGGAACCTATCCCCTTAGAGCTGCCAACGAAAGGATACATCACAGGATGCCTCATATCCATCCAAGGGGACCATGCAGAGGCAGCCAGGCACAGGAGAAAGATTATTACAAGGTTTATTAGAGGAGCCATATTTGCCCTGGAGAGAGAACACACGGTGGCCTCCACTATCTAGGTAGCAGCAGGGTCCGGAAGGTAGGAAGTGAGATAGATGGGAGTTCGGGTGGGTCTGGGTGGAGAGAAGGAGAGGTGAACTATATGGTGGGAACTCCAGGGCAAGGAGGGGCTCAGGTCTGGGTGGAACTGAGTGCCACAGGTGGGCATAATGCTTACACTATAAAGTAATGGGAAATTTGAGTTTTGTGTTTTTGTAATCTGGCATAAGTAGTAATCTGTAATCTCCCATTTATTGTTCATGGTATTTAATTTTAAGTGTCAGATAAATAGAATGTAGAAATAAAATATTCCATTAGTAAATTAAAATTATGTACCTCAGTACAATTGTAAAATCCTAGTAGATTTAGTTTAATAAAATTAAATCTTTCAAAAAGAACCTAGTAGATTATGAAAATAATCTGAAAAATTCAGTATTGTCATAAACACCTTAGATTTTATTTAAACATCAGCTCTGTTACTATCCCCACCTTTCCTCCTCCACCTAGACCTGAGCTCCGCCCTGCCCTGAAGTTCCCGCCCTACAGCTGGCCACTCCCTCTCTCTGTCCAGACCCACCCACCCACGAATTTATCTCACATCCACCCTTGCTTTCCGCAGATGGACCCACTTGGATGGGGGCAGACACGATATCTCACCTCCTGGACCCAGCTCGCCTCCCCCCCCCCCCCCGCCCCCCACGGAAGATATGGCCCCTCTAATGAACCTTACAATAATGTTTCTCCTGTGCCTACCTGCTTCTGTGTAGTCCCCTGAGAGGGTCCTGAAGGATCATTTCAAGTATAAAATTACATTTCATTTTAGTTTTTTAAAAAATTTATTTCATTGTAAAAGTGATGTACAGAGGGGTTACAGTTACATAAGAAAAGTAAACAGTGTTATTCTGTTTTAAACAGTGTTACATTCTTTCTCCTTTTCTTGCACTTTTCCTCCCTCCTGACTCCTGCAAGTTGTAAGTTTCATTGACTACTTAGTTCACCATTTGTCCTACCATTTCTGTGATTCACCTTCCCTTCCTCAAATCAGATAAACTATATATAAAACAAAGAGTACCCAAATCAGAAACAATGAGCACAGGGAATAAACAGGTGAAAAAAATGAAAGATAAAAGAAATAACTACAATAGTACATGAGCAAGAAAGATAAATAAAACAAAAGAACTCTCTTGCTTCCATATCAGGGAATATGGTTATATATATGAAGCTATAGAGCTATTGTGATCCTCTGCTAGGACTACTCTATGGATATATTAATGATTAAAAATGAGGGAAATCATGGAACCTGTGCTTCTTTGAGTCTCTCTTACTTCAATTAATATGATTTTTTTCCCGTCTTTGCATTTTCTTATGAATGGAGCAATGTCATTTCTTCTGATGAAAGAGTAGAATTCCATTGTGTACATATGCCACATTTTTTTATCCGTTTATCTACTGAGAGGCATCTGGGTTGATTCCATATCTTAGCTATGGGAAATATGCTACAATGAACATGGCTGTGCCAATGACTTTACTGCAGCCTATTTGTGGTCATTTAGGTAAATGCCCAGAAGTGGGATTGCTGGGCCAAATGGATTCTGTATGTTTAGTGTTTTGAGGAAATTCCATACTGCTTTCCAGAGTGGTTGAACAAGTTCACATTCCCACAAACAGTGTAGTAGCATTTCTCTTTGGCCACATCCCTACCAGCATCTGTTATTATTTGTTTTCTTGGTAATGATCATTCTAACTAGGGGGGTGTGGAATCTCAATGTAGTTTTGATTTGCATATCTTTTATGGCCAGAGATATTGAACATTTCTTCATGTATCTATTAGCTATTCTTATTTCCTCTCCAGAAGTCTCTTTCTAATTCTTTAGCCCACAAATTAGTGGGGTTGTTTGTTTGAGGATTTGCTTTTGGGGGTTTTAATTTTTTTGAGCTCTAAGTAGATTTTGGATATAAGGCCCTTGTCTATTGTCTAGTTAATGATGATTTTTCTCAATGTTTGGGCTTTCTATTTATCTTGCTAGGTATGTCCTTTGTCATGCAGAAGCTCTAAAGTTTAATGCAATCCCATTTATCTAGTCTTTCTTTGATTTGTTGTGTTTCTGGATCTTTAGTTAGGACACTTTCATCTGTGCCAAGGAGCCCCTAGTGTTTCCTCTAACCCTTCCTGTAATATTTTCAGGGTATCTGCTCTTACCTAGAGGTCTTTGATCAATTTGGAATTGATTCTTGTGCAGGATGATATATCAGAATGTAATTTCAAGGTTCTACATAAAATTACATTTTAACTCAACATTTTTATCATTATTACATATGATTTTGCTCCCAAATCAAATGTCATTGAATGACATTTTCTTTATTATACTTTCCCTGAAAACCAGGGAGTGAGCTGTTCTTATTAGACAGTACCCACAGAAATGGTGGGACAAAAGGTCAACAAATGCAGCAGTGACACTTATTAGACATTATGTTGAAAATGAAGTACACAACTTGTGTAGGAGGGGATTCAGGAGGTATAAATTGGAAGAAAACAAGAGAAAAGATGGTACTCTTCAAAAAAGTAATGTACTCATTAGCTGACTTATGTAACTATAACTCCTGTAGACATTACCTTTTCAAGTAACAATTTTAAAAATTGAAAGTTCTAGAGTTAATTAAAAGTCCAATTTTTTTAAATGACACCAACTCTTTCACCAGAATTATACAAAAAGAGAGACTCCTATCACTGAAGCACAATGGCACATAGTGACCTGAAATCAGACCATTGTTTGTTGTGGTATGTTGTATGCATCAAGGATCCACAGGTGAATCTCGAGGATTCAGCTCAGCTGTATTCCTGTGTAGACTAAACTCTGGGCCCAAATTGGCTCTGTATCCTTAACTGGAACTGACTCTGCATTTTATCATCTACACATTTATATTCTCTGAGTTCACAACCTACCTGACTCTCTCTCTCTCTTTCAGTCTCCCCCTTCAGTTTTTCCAAGGCCTCTTTGATCCTTGTAGCTGCTTTGACTCTTTTGTAGCTATCCAACAACCTTTATATTATTGTGAAATGCACTGTATGATGTGAGAATCTTATAATAGTATTAGTAATTAAGATTGGCATAAACCTAGGCTATCAAATGACTTTAGTAGTAATTAATGCCAACAAAATTGACATGGCTTATGAATTTGTTGTTATTCAATAACTTCTGACATTGCAGAAAGACACAAGCATACTTGTCTGTTTGTAGCATTGCTTTCTTATGAAAATGAGATACAGCACATAGAGGATAAAGCACTGAGAAATAGTTCCATGCTTCACAGGCTTTCCCTGGTGTATGTGCTTGTATTTAGGATTTTGTTCTTTTTCATGGTTCCTTTTCTAGACATAAAGAGAACCATATATTCCCTTTTGCTAAAACCTCTTCAGAAAATATGGATGTGGTTGATTTGGAAAGTACATTTGCTCCTAGTACAACAGAACTTTTGAGGGTAAAATCATACTTTCTAGAATTAGAGTGAAGGATACTATAAAACCCCTTTCTACAATTAGCATGTCCTTCAACAACAGCAAAAACAAAACAAATTTTAGGAAATTGAAGGGAAAACAAATGTAAAGAAAAGAGTCCCATGAAAGGATTCAGAGAACAGGCATGCAAAATAAAATCTTTCATTTGTCCCATCTTTGAGTTTTAGGAATAAGGGTAATTATCTGTTAGTATTGATTTAGGTCTATGAGGATACTTACTTGCAAATGAGTCCTGGGACTTTTATCTCCTCCCGTGGTAATTAGCAAGAAGATTTTTTAAGGTGGCTGTTTTGTTTTAGATCAAAGCTACAGAACTAAGTCATTTCTGTAAGGAATTGACTTGAGTTTTTGATTAAAAAGCATACCTGTCATTATTTGAAGAGGAGGAGAAACTAAAATCCTTTGCCTTCAATGAGAACATGTTCATCTTGGAACTTAAGAGAAAAGCCAGAGGGGTCTTAATTTATGTGGCAAATGGTATTTCTAGATGGGAAACTACTACCCCATTATCCAAGAAATGAAACACCAAAGGACCATGAAATTATACTAATGAATTGAATATAAGAGAGGCTAGAGTAATTTTCAATCGCATTTGAAACCAAAGACAATTTACTAGTTGAAATATGGCAAGCATATATTTCAGAGCAGGAAAAACAATTATCTAAGGCAGAGATGCTAGATATAGAAAAAGGTAAAAGCTTTCTAAATGTAAGTTTTATTTAACTTGCTTTTGAAACATATAAAGGAATTATAAGTGAAAATTAACATTAAATTTTAATGAAAAAGGAACTAGAACACTTCAAACACTTCAGTGCTTCTATATTACCTAACATGGCACAGATAACAATGAATGCTCCCATTTGTAAGAAAGTTTATTTACTTTCTTCATATTTCCCAATTCCTGTTTGTATACCTTTGTCCTTTGTCTATTCTTTTAATTATTTTTTCCTCTACCCTTTAAAGTCTTAGAAAAGCAGATTCCTAATTTAAAAACATACTTATTTTCATAATAAAGTTTTTCAAATTATTTGTTACTTTTCACAGTATTTGATATTGATTTGTATTTTCATTTTAATAAATATTTCCCATGCATAACAATATTTCCTGAAATTGTAATTAGCAGAAATGTGTTGTGCTTCGGGACAAACAAGAATTTTAACTACTAGCAGGATTATTTTCTGCTATCAAAAGGAAAAACAAGTAGTGATCAATCAATTGGCATTGGATTTGAAATTTCAGAGTACCCTGAGCCCAAAGAAGGTTAATTAAAGGCATTTTAGCTTTGGCTTAAATACTGCAGCATTCACAAGTGTCTCAGAGCCATGTTTATCTAATTATTTTTCACAGTACTTTTTTCTCCAATCACTTGTTTTCTTTCAAAACATTATTTTTTCTATTAGTGAGGCTTCTACAGATTCTTTTGAAAATTGGTGTAGAATGTTAACCCTACTCTGAAAACTATTCATAAGGCTTACTCATGCATTGAAATATATTCCTTGCCTGCACTCTTCAGATAGTTTGGCAAGATTTCTTCCTTTTCAGTATTTAAGTCTATTCACTTTTCTTTTTAGGAAATCCAAGATTAATTTGAAGTGCTGTGTTGGGTCTTTGTCCATCCCACGAAAGACAGATGGGGTCTGAGGAAAGGTAGGTATGCCCCTTGCCCGTTCCTCAGCCTCCCTTAGCCCAGGAGACAAGCAGACACAGCAGGGAGTTAAGTCAACCAGGAAATCATTTATTACCACACAGCAAGCACTTTTTAAAGCAAAAGACCACGTGGAAGGGGAGGAGAAGGAACCAACTAATCACTGTAAAGGTCACATCCTATCATGCATCTAAGCTTCCATGAGCTGTTTATGCACTGAACATAAACAAATTGGGCTCTGCCCACTCAACTTCCTCTCAGGGCCATCTTTGCTGCCTGTGTGCCCTACATATTCCACCTTTTTGTTTTAATGGCAGAACCACCTCCCAGTTAGTTATCCTTTTCCCCTCCTCCGTAAAGGTTATTTTAACAGGATTACATTGGTAAGAATAGCATTGGCCACACAGGGGGTTTGAGACAAGTCGGAGGCGAGATTCACCAGACAAGAATCCCCACCTAACACAGTAATAAACATCAGTCCCATCAGTTAGAAATGTCCAAAGCAGTTCGATTAATTCTGGGGCATATATAAAGTCAGTATCTCATAAGGTCATCCTCTTCAGAACATGGGAGCAGCCTGGGTATTGGGATTTCCACACATGTGGCACAGTGCATCCTCATGGGTCCACTCAGGTCATTCTACTATAGTCCAGAAAAGCAAAATTTCAGTAGAGAGTGCAATAAAAACAAGACAAGATCAACTGGTTGAAAGTAAAACAAACTCTGTAGACATAGCAAAGCAATCCTGGGCACCTGGTGTCTTTTAAGTAAGCCAGTTTCTTGTACGTGTCTTCAAGCAAGCACAGGGGTCAAGATGACCTTTGAACTTTACTGTTGGCTTCTAACACCCCGTCTTTGTTAAAAGAAGCAAACCCTCCTGTCTTAGGTTGGGTGGGTCACCTTGTCTGCTTTACCCGTCATCGGGAACTTCTTCAGAGTGAAGCTGAAGGCCTTGTCTTAGGTTGGTCAGACTGGCACTCCTTCTTACCCATCTCTGGCTGCGGTTCCTCCAAGGGCAAATGTATTCACTTGGAGCTTGATCTTATGTAACTGGCTGGCTAAACTCATAAGAGTTTTGCAGTGCACGTATAATGCAAGGAAGGCATAGAAAAACCATCAGCAAAAGCATTCCCAGGCCAAGCAATGTCATTAGCAGTCCTTTAACATTAGTCAGGGATGGGATATCTGTCTTTGCCACTTCAAAGTCCAGAGGTGGGGCTTATTCTACAGCAGGTTTTAGACATGTTTACAGGAAGCATAACAAAAGATGGTTGCTTAACAATATGTATAGATTCAGTAATGCCACTATACAAGCAATTAGTAAAAGGACAATTAGAGCAGGTAACATTAAAATAATTAGCTCCTACAGAAATATTAAATGGTCCATACATAATGAAATAGGGTGGTGATCAAAATGAAGATCAGGCCACCAGGTCGAAGGGACAGTTTCTTTTGTGGTGCTATTGATGATTTCTGCATTGCCAGCGCTGATCACTGCCCAGATTGGCCAGCCCACAGCTGGAGTATCACCATCTGCAATTGTTAGAGAACACAAGAGCTTTTCAAGGGCTGTTTGCCCTTGGGGATGCTTTCCTTCCTTTAAACACAAGCCTCGGCTACCATAGCCATTTTCTTTTCTTGTTGCTTAGTTTATCCTTGGGCATCCTCCTGTATAGAGGAAATGGGTAAAAACTTAAGGTTCCTGGCAGGGATCCAAATGGGGGCTGTCTCTCCTATGGGAAAAACACATCCAAATCCCCTGCCCATGGTAACTAGGGGGTCAGGTCCTCTCCATTGTTGTGTCAGGGGGTCCTTCCACCTGACTATCACTTGGAACTTAGGGTTTAGTTGTCCCCAGTGCTTCTGAAATCTGGATTCATTTTTCCCTTTTGAAAAATTTAAAATGTTAACTGTATATGGGGGCTAACTCCCCCTTTTTGTTCCTTAAGACAATGGTGATTTCTTTCTATAATTGCTTGGCCTTGGGGATTATAGGGAATTCCTGTAGTACGATTAATATGCCATTTGTCAAAAAAACTCTGACATTGCTTTACTAACAAAACAGGGTCCATTATTAGTTTTAACTTGTGCTGGTAGACCCAAGATGGCAAAGCATTGAAGAAAATGTGCTTGTGAATATTTAGTTTTTTCTCCTGTATGTGCTGTGGCCCAGCATGCTCCTGAGTAGGTATCTATAGAGACAAAGATATATTTAAGCTTACTAAAGGCTGGGAAATGAATAACATCCGTTTGACAGAGGACGTTGGGTTTGAGGCCTCTGAGATTTACCCCTGGTTGTTGTAATGGGGGTAATGCTTGTAGGGCAGTAGCTAACTGGTCCATCCAATTATTGCCTAGGGATAAAAACCCAGGAAGTTTTGAATGCCTTCTCAAATGTTGAAAATGAATAGGGGCTCCCCGCCCTTCTAATAGGCCCTTAAGGGTAACCATAAGAGGGAAAATAGGATATTACAAATTAAACTGTTTTTGAATGTCCTGAAGGGCCATAATTATGGCCAGCATTTCTTGATATTGTGCTGACCCTTGACAAGGTTGAAATCTTTGTTGGCTCAGGGTCTTTTGTTGTTTCTCAAAGTCTGTATATGCAGAGCCTGCTTTACCACCATCAGTAAAAACATGGAGGGTGCCAGGAATAGCATCAGCAAGTTGGTCTACCTGAGGTGTGCTTCCCAGGGGAGTGTTAACCCACTCTAATGGCTCTCCCCTTTGAGTTAAAACTGCAGAAATTAATGTGACACCCACAACCAAAGGGAAATGGGCTCAAAAATAGCTTTAGGGACACACGGGTGATAAGCAATGTCCTGTAATAGGGTCTGGGCCCAAGGAGAGTTTGGGCCATCCTCTGCCACTGCCTTGTGGAGCTCTCTAAGATCCTTAGCTTCCCATGGATATCATTCCAGGGGTCTGTTAGTTCCTGGTGCCAGATTGACTGGATACATTTGGGAAAGCAAATCCTATGGTCCAGGGTCTAGGCTCCCAGGTGGCCCTTTCTTTACAGGGTAGGCCTCTGTGTAGGTTACTTCCCCAGCACTCAGCCCCTCTGTGGAAGGTCAGTAAGGGTCCGGGTCTCACAGGTCCCTCTCGCAGGTAGCAAAGGGCACCGTACCTCCCCACCCAATTTGGGGAATAGGGTGGGGGCCTAGGACCATTAGGGGCACCCGAGTCAGAGTGGGTAACCTTCACCCTTGTTTTGACTTTGACTGTGCATGTTTCAGTGCGTTCTCGAATTTGACCCATTCCTTTTCCTTCTCACTTTCCAAGTCCTCCTTTATACCTTCTAGGCCTAATGTTGCCTTCTCCTCCTTCTTCTGTGACATAGCATTACCCATACTAAGGGTTTCACTTATCCTGAGAGACCACTTAGCCTCAGCTGGTATGTTTTCCTTTCATGCCCCACATTGGGAGCCAGGTGTTGGGTCTTCATCCATCCCATGAAAGACAGACGGGGTCCAAGGAAAGGTAAGTGTGCTGCTCGCCCGTTCCCCAGCCTCCCTTAGCCTGGGAGATAATCAGATGCATCGGGGAGTCAAGTCAAGTAGGAACTTGTTTATTACTACACCGCAAGCACTTTTTAAAAGCAAAAGACCACGTGGGTGGGGAGGAAAAGGAATCAACCAATCACTGCAAAGGTCATACCCTATCATGCACCTAAGCTTCCATGAGCTGTTTACGCACTGAACATAAACAAATCGGGCTCTGCCCACTCAACTTCCTCTCAGGGCCATCTTTGTTGTCTGTGTGCCCTACAGTGCTGTAAGTAGAAGACTTCTGAAAATCTTCAAATCAAGTTGACAAAAGCACATAGTGACACAAACCTAATTACAATAATATATAATCTTTCTTTATGAAGATCACCATTTCTTAGATGTAGTATGAAAAAGAGATCTTTTTATTTGTTTAATGCAACCCTATGTTACTGAAATTCAGTCTTTGTGTGTGTGTGTGTGTGGTTCAGTCATGGGCCCTGAACTCTGGGCCTGGGTGCTGTCCCTCAGCTCTTCAGCTCAAGGCTAGTGCTCTACCACTTGAGCCATAGTGCCATTTCTGGCTTTTTTTCTTTTTTCTTATGTGGTGCTGAGGAATTGAACCCAGGGCCTCATGCATGCAAGGCAAGCACTCTACCACTGAGCCACCTTCCCAGCCCAATTCAGTCATTTTTGCTAGGAATACAAAAATTTATGTGTCTTTTCTTATTTGTTGGTATTGTATGGAAACAGCTGTTACAGCTATTAATTTCAGCTTACTGTTCTCCTGGGAACTAGTTTATGTGTTCATGATGGTTGGATAAAGATGAGGATTATAGCCCTTGAGCTATGTTGGTAGCCAGTATTCCATTTGGAAAATAATAAAACATTGCTCCATTAATTGCCTTGATCAGATTCTCTTGTACTTTAGGAATATTTTTATCTTGCAAACTTACTGAAACAGAGATGTTTAATTCTGTAAAATGTGTTCAATATACCCCAACTTTTAATAAGTTTACCCAGATGTGGATGACTCTCAGAGGGAGAAAGGGTGACCAAATGCAGCAGTGATAACACTAAACACTATGCTAAAAACGAACTATATCACTTGTAGGAGGGTGGGAAGGGGAAAAACTGGGAGAAAAAAAAAGGAAGAGGTGAAACTGTTCAAAAAGAAGCCTACTCATTACCTGACTTGTGTAACTGTAACTGTTCTGTACACCCCCTTTACAATAACAATTAAAAAAGGAAACAAAATAAGAGAAGGGGTGAGGTAGGGAGAGATGCAGAAGTATAATGAATGGGGAGCCATGAACCAACATTCATTATATTTATATACCACTTAATTGAATGGCAACGTCTTTGTACAACTAGTTAAATATAAAAATAAATTTTAGTAAGTATATAAAAATAAATAGAAATAAATAAATCAAACAATGAAGTAGATGATAGTAGAGACAACATGTGAATTAAGTGTACTTAAAAGTCAAACATTTGTAACCACTTGCATGCCACCCAGTGCTTACTTATAGATTTATAGACACATTCTAGCTAACATGATGAAAGAAGTCATACAACTTGTGTTTTCTCAGTCTACCTTACATCATTTAATATAATTTTCTTCAAGTCTTTCCATTTCTTTATGAATGGTATAATATCAGTTTTCTGCTGCATGAGTAGAATTTCATTGTGTACATGTACCATATTTTTTGATCCATTCATCTAAGGAGGGACATCAGGGCTGATTCCATATCTTAACTATTGTAAATAATGCTACAATGAACATGGTTTTGTCGGTAGCTTTATTGTAGTCTTGTTTGTGCTCTGTTGGATAAATGCTCAGAAGTGCAATTGCGGTCTTTGAGTAGTTCTCTATGGAAAACCCAAATAATGTAATTTAGAAAGACTAAGTCAAAAGGGAGGAGTATGGGAAGGGATGGGAAGGAGAAACAACGAGGAGGCAACAATCTTGATAAGATATGTACATATCTTGCCCATGTAATTGTAATTCCTCTATATGGTATTCTCACAATTAAAAAAAAAACTTAAAAAAAAAAAAGACTAAGTCAAAGTACAACAAAATCAATACTCGGAAATAGGTACATGTAAGAGGGGATGGTAGGGTCAAGGGAAGGGGTAGAAGAATGAAGGTGGGAAGGTAGAGAATGCAGGCCAGAAATCCTTATTTACTACACAGAATTGAGAAAAATAAGGAAAGGGGTAGGCTGAAGGAGGGTAAAGATGAAGAGATGACATAGATCAAGATGCATTGTGTACATAAACTTCTTTGTTAAACAAAAAAATAATGCATAACCTAATAATTAAAATAAAAGTGAGGAAGAGGTGGGTTGGAAGAGGTGGGTGAGAATGTTGCAAGGAGCAACATTGATCAAGATGAACTGTTTTCATAAACTGTTGAATGAGAAATACTTTGTACCACTATTTAAAGAAAATTTTAAAAACAAAAATAAATTTAAAAATCAAACATGTAAAGGATGGAGAGATAATGAAGACAGAGAGAAAGAGGAGGAAGTAGGGAAAGAAGGAGTAAAGAAGAAGAGGAGGAGGAGGATGTGCAGGAATGAGGAAAAGCAGAGAATGAGACATGCTTGGAGGGAGGGAAGGCTGGCAGACAGGCGGATATGCAGGCAGCCAGGAAGTCAGGAAGATGGGAAGTCAGGAAAGGAGGAAAAGAGGAAGATAAACTTACCTGTTAAAATTATAGGAAATTGGGGCTGGGAAGGTGGCTCAGTGGTAGAGTGCTTGCCTTGCATGCCTGAGGCCCTAGGTTTGATTTCTCCGCACCATATAAGCAAAAAGAAAAAAACCCGGAAGTGGTGCTGTGGCTCAAGTGGTAGAGCGCTAGCCTTGAGCTGAAGAGCTGAGGGACAACGCCCAGGCCCAGAGTTCAGGCCCCACGACTGGTCCCCCCAAAAAAAAATTATAGGAAATTTCTTTGTTTTTAACTAACTTTACATTAATTATAGCTCCCAAATATGAAAATAATAAAGCACAACTGCAACTATAAAATATATCTCAAATAAATTAAAATTATTATCATTTATCAGAGTATCAAATGAATATCACCAATCTCTAATTTTTTTTTATTATTTTAAACAATTTTACTTCTTCCAAAATACTTACTATGGACCCAATGTATTTCTCCAAACCATATATGACGGGATTTAGAGGCTGAGCCATGCAGGATACTCAAGTGTGGGTCTCTGTGACTGGTGGCTTTGTAAAAGGAGGAGAGACCTATGCTGACACCTAGATCTTGGCATATAAATACCCTCCAGCATGCATTATAATGCAACATGAAGGACTGAGAAGGCAAGCTGGACTTCCCAACCTTTACTCTTCTCCTTTCCATCCTCTAGAACTATGAACTAGAATTTTATTATTGACTGACTGAGTGATTGATTGATTGATTAAATGTTCAATATTTAGGCTTGAGCTCAAAGCCTGGGTGCTGTCCCTTAACTTTTTGCTCAAGGCTGGAAGTTTAACATTTTGTTCCACTTTTAGCTTTTTGATGGCTAATTGAAAAGTCTAATGAGCTTTCCCGCTAGTGATGCCTTCAAACTCTGATCCTCAGATCTTAGCTTTCTGAGTACTTAGGATTATAGGAGTGAGCCACCAATGCCCAACTAAATTATATTTTATTCTTTATAAATTGCTTTATCTTAGATATTTTTATAGTAACAAAAAAGACTAAGTTAATACTTATCCTGAAAGTTTGTTGAAAAACAGAAACAAAAACTATATCCAGGATGAAATTTAAAATGTTTCATCTGTCAATATGTTTGAAGGCTTGAACTCCATCCTATTGTCCCAGGCCTATACACACAACAGGCACAATTCCACGGATGTGTGAACTTGTTTGATGTGCTGACAGGACAATCCACTAAGCCCAGCTGTAAACATCCCATTGTAGGTCTAACTGTAAAGCCCCCACCTCCCTTGACTAGTGGCTTTTTCATTAACCTCTGCCTCCTTGCCCAGACCTCATATGAAAACGCAGCTCCTGTCCCAACTCTCTGGCACAACCTCCAAACCCTCAGGAAGGTTGGTGACCCTCCCTGTTCCTCAATAAACAGTCCTCTCCTGTTGAAGATTGAGTCTGGCCTATTACTTTTCTGTTCCCCTTCATTTTCCTAACAGTGTTTACATTTCTCTTATATTCCACTACTTATACTTTTAAATTGTGTATTTTTCCTTTTCTTAATGTAGAGGTAATGTACAGAAGGATTACAGTTACATAAGTTAGATACTAAGTACATTTCCCTTGTTTTCTCCTGCTTTCTTCCCCCCCCCACTCCCCTCCAAGTTATAAAGTTCATTTCTAACAGTGTTTAGTGAGTGTCACTGTTGCATTGATGCACTCCTTTTTACTTTTAAATTGTTAATGTTTTATTTGAGTAAAAAACATCATTTATATCTCATGAACTGGTTTTGTAGGTCACCTTCCTTTTAAGCACAAATCAGGAGAATAACTTTACTGAGCACAAATCAGTTCATTAAAAACTGTTCATAAAGATCAAAAATAGTTATCGGATCAAACCCAGGGGTGGTCTGAGAGGGTTGAGTGAGAATGTTGAAAGGGGTGATAGTAAACAAGTGCATTGTGCTCATAAACTTTTTTTTTTGGAATGGCAATTACTTAAAGATAATAAAAAAAACCTTGCTTCTTTAAAATAGTTCTTACAAATTCATGTATTATGATTTAAATTTCATTTGTAATGTCAAAGAGAAAGATAATATGAATATTATACCAGAAATAAATGAAATAGTTTTTTCTAAAATACACTTGTTGCTATAGAAATATCATTCAATGGTTAAAATGTAATTGAAAATTTAGTTAATGTTCAAGCAACCCCATAGAAAGAAAATATTTGAAACAATCTAATGTACAATATATTGCCTAACTAAAGGTAGTAGAAGTAGAGATAAAATTGGACAATTATTTGTATAATTAAACATTAATGTTTTTTATTCTTCTAACTGTATGTGTCTGTGTATGTATGTGTGTGTGTGTATACATGGAAGATGTATTGGAATAATATTTATATGATAATTAAATAGAACAAATATATTTCAAGAATCTTACTAGAATTGATTATGTAAATCACAGATGTACAAAAGGGTCTTCATTATGGTAATCTTTATGACTTGAAAGTAAAACAATAAATTACAGTTTATAAGTACATAAATTTCAAGATGTTCTGAGATATTTGCTATACTGAAAACTATGAAAGGTGAATTTTACATTACTAAGTTGTATACTATTTTAATCAATGTGTTTCTGTAGGTAAATAAACGTCTTGACATTTTATCAACAGTACATAATATTTACTACTTGCTGAATAACTCAACCATCTTTAAAACTATTCTTAGATGTCAAGCATTTATCCTGTTCTAATGGATAAAATCAGACTTGATACAGGACATTAGTTGCTGTCTTTTAGAAGGTCATGCCCCAAAGGAGGAAATATTATGCATGAGAGAAGAACTGTGAGGTACTTTTTAATTTATAAAATAATCTCTTCTATACTTTCATATTTAATGAAGTGTGTATACTGATGACTTCTCAGGATATGTCATGTCTAAGATCACACATATCATCACTTTGAAGTCCCTCTAATGTTTCCCTTTTCTCATATTGGTGATTTTAAGGCTTCACATGTAAACTGATGACTGGTCTCTGTGAGTATACCTGGATTAAGAATTTCTCATTTTAGGGGCTGGGAAGATGGCTCAGTGGTCGAGCGCTTGCCTTGCATGCATGAGGCCCTGGGTTTGATGCCTCAGTACCACATAAGCAAAAAAAAAAAAAAAAAAAAGCTGGAAGTGGCACTGTGGCTCAAGTGGTAGAGCGCTAGCCTTGAGCTGAAGAGCTGAGGGACAGCGCCCAGGCTCAGAGTTCAGGCCCCACGACCAGACCCCCCCCCCAAAAAAAAAAGAATTGTTTTACCTCTGCTTTGCAACCAGAATAACAACCACTGAAAATCTTATATACTCCTACTTCCTTTTAGATAGTGATTTTTTTTCAAGAAATGTCAGACTGTACATCATTTTAGGTACAGGCTTATATTTAAAAATTCTTTTTGGTAAAAATAAATGTCATCTATAACCAGAAAAGAAATATTATCTTTATGACAAGAAAATGAAATTATCCCAAAGGAACAGCAAAGCCTTGAGGACAGACCACCCTCAAATGAGGACAATTACTTCTTTTCTTTTTTTTTTTTTTTTTTGTCGGTCATGGGGCTTGAACTCCGGGCCTGGGCGCTGTCCCTCAGCTCTTCAGCTCAAGGCGAGTGCTCTACCACTTGAGCTACAGCACCACTTCCGGTTTTCTGGTGGTTTATTGGAGATAGGAGTCTCACGGTCTCTCCTGCCCCGGCTGGCTTTGAACCGCGATCCTCAGATCTCAGCCTCCTGAGTAGCTAGGATTACAGGTGTGAGCCACCAGCGCCCGGCGAGGACAATTACTTCTAATGACCAGACTGCACTCTGGGGCAGAAGAACCATCTCATGGGAATCAGATTGTTCACCTCAAGTGATAACAATAATAATTAATTACTTACTCTGAATCCCCAAATGCTAGTAGGAGATAATGACCAACCAGGCTGTAAGCCAGGCCCAAAGAAACATATCTGCAATAACTAGTATATGTCTAGGATAAGCAGAAAAGTTCACAAGCTATGTACATATGACCATATAAGATGATGTTAAGCAAAATGAACCCAAAGATAGGGACACAAAAAGTTTATCTTTGTTGCTGTTGTTTATAATGTACTTACAATGTTCTATGTGATTTTTTTGTTTCTCTTGTATGTTCTTCCCCCATGGTACATTCCTGTTGTCATTGATTCTGGTGCCTACATCTTGTATATACATTTGTCTAATTTGTGGAGGGGAAGGGAAATAACAAAAAGCTGAAATGAAGATATTAGTTGACCCATTGTAACAATGAGATGTACAAGATACTATGTTAAAACTTCACAACTTTAGGGGGGAAGGGAGGAGTTGGGGAAGTGAGAAGGGAAGGGATAGTAGGGGAAAGACAAAGGAGGGGTGAAAACGCTCAATAGGAAATGTACTCATTACCTTACTCATGTAACTGCAACCCCTCTGTACAATGTTTTTACAATAATATATATACATATATATATTTTAAAAAATCAAACATTTAAAAGTAAAAAAAAAATGACTAACCAGCCTACAGGACTGTTTAACTGGGTATACTTTTGCTCTGTCTCCTAATTCTTTACCTATTTAACCTAGCATTCTTGACTGTATTGGGAAGATGGCTGAAAATGAGCTGAAGTGATGACAATTTTATGACATGTTCCTGTTATGACTAACTCTCCTTTATCCAGTCTTTACTGCATCTCTTTTTTTTTAAATAGAAGACAAAAGCCCAGAACAGTAAGCAGCAGGACCAGGAAACCTGCTAATTTTTAATTACAAAATTAGAATATGAAAATGAAAATAAATTTTCTACCTTTTTCCTAAATCCGACTCATTTCAGACACAACTACTTAAAATATCCCTTCTGTTATTTTATGTTGTAAGTTTTAAAGTTTGTTTATGTGAACGAATTAATTAAATTTGACTAATAAATAATTATTTAATACTAATTAATTAATATATAATAATTAACTAGCTGTATTAGGAAGGAATTTTTCCCATAAATACATGTAATATAATTTGACCATACTTAATACCTCTATTGCATTTTTTAATCTTATTCCTCTTAAGTGGTCCATTTTAAACTTTCCTTCAGAATATTTTAAAATGAGTTATATTGTGTGAAGGGTTACAACACCTACGATCTTTTCCCTAGCTATAGTTAAGTGTTATGTGATATATTTTTTGTGTGTAGATAAGCATTGGAAACACAGTTATAGTAAGGCGTTCAACACCATAAACAAGTATCTTAAGTGGTTCAGCAAAGATCTAGTGTTTACTAGAGACTTTTCTCACACATCCATTCCCATGAATTTATTTTTAATTTCTTTTCTTCTTTTAGGATATTTCAACTTTCTAGTCCATCTCCTTTCAATTTTATCTTCTTTCTAGGGAAAATTTTTTCTTCTTTCTAGGGTGCTTGGATTGTTAAAGTTTTTATTCATGAACTACTATAGATACTCAAATTTACTTTGTATGAGGATGGTAAATTTCAACTCTTGTAGTTAGGAGTTCAGATTGTTATTTTATTGTAACTTGCAAAGTTTGAATCATGGTATCTACTCTCCAGTGCTGGTGGTCAGATAACAGATTTTTGTTTAATTGTTCTCACATCTTGGTGCAGGTCACTTTTTTTTCCTGGTATCTTAGAAGATCTCTCTTCATTTTCAGGTCAGGTCACTGATATTTAGGCATTGTCTGTGAGTCTCCCTTCAGGAGTCAGTGGGTCCCATAAACATAAAAACTTATACCTTCTCCATCTCATAATGAACATCTTATTAAAGTGTTTTATCAAATCTAATGTACTGTTAACTCTGCATCACGCCAAATGGGGGTACTATTATGAAAAAGAAATTGCTGTCAGATAACGTGAAATTTCCCAGTGCTTGCACAGAGAGAGCAAAACTGTAAAACAGAAAATCCATTCTAGAATGAAGAAATACGATGTTACTCTTCACTGTTGTCCATATTCTCTGTCTGTGTATTGTCAGTTAAGGAAAATACTCGGTAATTCTGTTCTACATAGCCACCTTTTTCATTACTCAACCTTTTTTCCTCATTAGTACTATCAAATAACATTGCTTTAAATTATTAGCAATTCATTATGTGGTGTCTCTTTTGTGGTAAACTTTATGAAATGTTTTATTTTTTTACCTCACAGGAAGTCTATTGTACCTCACAAAATAAATCCTATGTTTACTTAAGATGTAAATGTTAAAAGATTCTAGAAGAAAAAAATATATGGAGGATTCTATAAATTCATGTCAGTTAAAGTACTTTTAAAAGCACTGTTAGCCACAAATAATCAAAAAGGGATACAAAAATATACACAAATGGCTACTAGTCATATGGAAAAATGCAATATTGCTAATCATCCAGGAAATATAAGCCAAAAAACATAATGAGTTTTTACCTCATATTTTTCAGAGAAGAACAAGTGTTGAGACAAATGGCCAGAGATGTTGTGCATTTCTTCATGTGTTTATTGGACATTCTTTTTTTTTTTTCTTTGTCAGTCATGGTTCTTGAACACTGGGCCTGGGCACTGTCTCTGAACTCTTTAGCTCAAGGCAAGCGCACAACTATTTGAGCCACAGCGCACAGCGTCACTTCCAGTTTTGTAGTGGTTAATTGCAGATAAGAGTCTCATAGACTTTCTTGCCCAGGCTGGCTTTGAACTGTGATTCCGAGATCTCAGCCTCCTAAGTAGCTAGGATTATAGGTGTGAGCCACTGGTGCCTGGATAATTAGCCATTCTTATTTCCTCTTCAGAAAAGTCTCTCTTTAAGTCTTTAGCCCACTTATTAATGGGGTGGTTATTTCTCTGAGGATTTGCTTTTGTGGGATTTAATATTTTCAGCTCTAAGTATATTTTAGATATGAGGCCTGTTGTATGGTTAGTGAACATCTTCCAATCAGTGGGTTTTCCATAGATCTTGCTAGCTATGTATGTCCTTTGCCATGCAGAAAGCTCTGCAGATTCATGCAATCACATTTGTCCAAACTTTTTTTTTTGATTTGTTGTGTTTCTGGGTCTTTATTAAGAAAATGTTGGCCCCTGCCAAGGAGATCTAGAGTGTCTCCTATTCCCTCCTGTAATGTTTTCAGGGTATCTGTATTCCCTCAAGGTCTTTGATCCATTTGGAGTTGATTCTAGTGCAGGGTGATATATAAGGTTCTAACTTCAGTTTTCTACAAGGAGCAATTTTTATTATATTCAATTATAAAATAGTCTAAAGCTCAGATGTAAAACATTTGTTGTCTGATCCCATAATTATTACTTCAGTCAAGTTGTACTTGTTTCTTAGAATATATGTTATTTCATTCATATGAATTCTCTTATAAGTGCTTTGACACATATTGGAAAGAATTCTGGAAGTGTATCTTCTGAGTCACAGTTAATTCTTCAGAAGAATTAGCGAGTTGAGGGAATACAAGGATTCCCAAATTACTGAGTATCTCCAGATTATGTGATTTTTAAGTGTTTTATATAAGCAGTGCATACTAACAATGGTGTACAGTACATTTACTTACATTGTTTTAGCTTGTATGTGGAATCCAGAAGTGGTTTAATTTGTCAAGGTGGAGGAGAATAGATTGTATACAAATACACTGGTTCTCATGAGTGATCTGAATATCCATGGATTTTGTTAATCATAGGATACTGGAAAGAATTTTCCATGGAGAATCCAAGACAACTGGGTTATAAATTTTGCAATCTGAGGCTGGTTGTTCTTTTTTATTTTATTATTATTGTTCAAGCTCTTCATAATTATTCTTTCTCTCCTGATTTAGAAATTACATTTAATTTGTGCACATTTGAAAAGAAAAAGCTAATATTGTATACTTTATATATGCAAACATGTTTCTTACAAATTCAGAATAAATATTTAATACCATTTTGAATGTGAGACAGTGTTGATGTTTCCTTCAAAATAGGCATGTGGTTATTAAACATGCAGTGCTATTTTTCAGAGAAAATAAATTCAGAGGTTTCATTGTTGGGTGTCCTGGGCCTATTAGCTGAGAAAGTTTGTTCTATTTATTTTGCGTCTGTAGTAGAGTAGGTAGAACACATCCGCATTCAAACTCACATGACCATTCTCTGGTAGACCAAATAGAGTGGGATCAAGAAGATGCAGATGTCTGGGCTGGGAAGTTAGCTCAGTGGTAGAGTGCTTGCCTTGCATGACTGAGGCCCTGGGTTCGATTCCTCAGCACCACATAAGCAAAAAGAAAAAAGCCAGAAGTGGTGCTGTGGCTCAAGTGGTAGAGTACTAGCCTTGAGCTGAAGAGCTGAGGGATAGTGCCCAGGCCTAGAGTTCAGGCCCTTCGACTGGAACCCCCCCAAAAATAAATAAATAAAAAGGAAGATGCAGCTGTGATGCTCTTGGAATCACACAGCCTTTACTTGGGCACACCTGCTCCTAAGCCCTTTGTTTTTTCTTGTATTCACAGCTACATACTAAAAGACTTCGTGAAGTCTCTGGCACTACTTATCAATTCCATATCCATTATAGCCTTCTTCTTTAGTAATGGAAACTACAAAACTTTAGTTAGGTCACAAAATGCATACAGCTAAACAAAGAAAAATGAAACTGTTTCAAAGGCATTCTTCTGAGAATTATTGCTATAGTACAAACTTTAGGCTGAAGAGCTGTATATTAATGGAAATCATTTGAAAATAAGCCACCTAACAAAGGTTACTACATTGTCCATTTCATTATCTCTTCCTTACTGCTACTTGTAGTATAGTCTTCATCTCTGCAGGAAGAGACATAGTACTACTTAGAGAATGAGGTCCTTGAAAAAGTTCCAGGAAGATGGCAGAGGAGAAGCTGGAGGGTAAACAAGCTCTCGCATAGAAAGCATTTTTAGTGTTCCAGTGAATAGTCCTAGGCCAGAGAATCATACCAAGTGTGCCATCACAGTTCAGAGAGTTTGGCCAAAGAAGGAAAATCCAGGCAAGGAGACAGATCTGAGCACTTGCCAGTAACCTGGGCTGCAGTAGCTGTGGTGGCTGTGGTGGCTGTGGTGTTGGCCATAGCCACCATACCTACAATACAGAGAGTCTAGGACAAAGGCACCAGACACAGCAGGTAAGTGGATTCTACTCAATACCAGCAAGAACTGATAAGGAGCAGAGATCTTCATCCTACAGATCTCAGACCAGAGACAACCCAGGAACCAACACTCTAGCATGAGTAGAACCCTGACAACCTCAACTCTTTCTAAGGGGGCAGAGGAGGGAAGGCTACCCCCTCCCTCTCCCCCATCCCACTACCAGAGATCTCCATCTTTGATACTGACAAAGCCCCAGCTGAGCAGCTAGCTCTAACTCAAGCCTTGGAAGAAAACAAAAGAGTCATTTAGCAAGTCACAGGAACCTGACCTGACCTGCCAGACTAAGCTCCACCCAGGGGAAAGTCACCCAGCCCAGGCAGAGAAGCTCCACTCCAGGAGGAGGGGCTTTCTTTTGGGGTTAACAGAGCCAGAGGCTGCCCCTCCCTACAGCAGCCTAGACAATCAATTGAAATTCAGTAAACATAAACACTGAGAATGGCTCCAGGCTGGGCTCTGTGAGTGTCTCAGAAGCTAGTCCCTCAGGGAAATACTACTGTTTGCTCAAAGGCCTCACCTCTACCCAGAACCTAGCCTCATCACAGCATCTCCAAACTAGAGGAAACAGCCATCTCCCTCTTTTGTGATGCTCAAAGCAGATCTCCCTCCCACTGAACTAGCCTGGGAGGAGGATCACAAAATCCTGGGTAAAGCAGAGCATGTATCTGCCTGCCCAAACAAAAAAACCAATCTAGCCACAGGAAAACAAAACACCACAAGCAGACCAGAGACTCCATAAAGAGACTGGTTACTGACACAAGGGAGATACAGGATTTTCCCATCCTTTCCCCTAAAAATCAAAGAATTTTTTGTACCTTTTTTAAAATTTTTAATGTTTTTAAAAAATTGTTTTCTATTAATCTTTTTTTTCCTCTTATAGCTTTTATTTTAAGTGTATATTTGTGTGTGTGCTTTTCAAAAAATCTCTATTGACATTTTGGTCCTTTTTTTTTCTTTCTTGCTTTATCATTCTTGTTACTTTTTCTTCTCTTTCGTTCTTTTCTGTGTGACTTAATTTCTGTTCTGCTCATCCTCAGGTATACTCCTCATCGATTATTATACCTATCCCCCATTGTGTACACACTAAATCCAGAAATTTATTACTCAATTCAAAACCTCTTAGGCATAATTCTTTAATAGCAGTATTATCACTTTATACTTATACAATACTTTAAGTATTTTTATTTTTTATTTTTCCATGTCTCCTTGCCATTCCTCCCCTCCTCTCTTCCTATCTCTGTTTTTCTCTCAATATTACCTCTTTAAACTTGCATAAATTTTGTGTTTCACTTTTAAACTTCAATTTTTGTTTTTCCAATTTTTCTTGTTTCTATTTTTTCTTTTTCTTCTCTCCCTCCTATCATTCTATCCAATCATATTTCCCTCTTTGAGATTAGGACTTGGTAAATTTCACTCTCCTTTTACCTTTCCACATACCTCTAACAATAATTTTGTCCACATTTCACCTAAACCTAATAATTTGTGGTTTTCTAACTTCTTCTTTGCTGTTCATAGTTAATACATAGTTATTTGATGTTGAATAGACTGTATCTGTTGAACTAGGTTTTATCTGCAGACTTTTGATTATGCAATTACAGGACTTTGGTTGACACTTGCCTTAAAATAGTGTTCTAGCACAAAATTGGTGTTACTTTCATACCAAATGGGCAGAACAAGCTAGAAAAACACAGGAAAAATGGCAAGTCCGGATATATCAACTCCCAGTCATGATAATCAGGAGACAGAACAGATAATGAATAATCCAGAGGAGAGTTCCCAAAAGCTCTACAAACACTACTGGCAAAAACGGTGACTGAGAACATTGAAAACCTCCAAAGGATTCAGTGTGACCATGATAGAGAGAGAGAGGAAGCAAACCAAAGATCAACACAGGAAGCTCATGAGCATGAGGAAGCTACTCAAAGATTGATACAGGAATCTCATGAGCAGTTTGAGAACACTCAAAGAGAAATAAAGGAATTGCATGAGCAGGCTGAGAACAGTCAAAGAGATAGACAGGAATTGAGGGAGCAGGCTGAGAACAGACAAAGAGATAGACAGGAATTGCATGAGCAGGCTGAGAATAGTCAAAGAGAACTACAGGAATTGCAAGAACATGAGGAAACTAACCAAAGAGTAATACAGGAATTGCAAGAACAGGATGAGACTGGACATAGATCAATAGAAGCATTCATGGAATCCAAAAAGAGACAGCTGAAAGAAGTCAGAGAGACAACAAAGGAAATACTGAATGGCGCCCAACAGAAGGAATGGGAGTCCTAGGAAAACATAATGAATGAAATAGGTGATTTGAGAATAAACACTGAACACCAAATTAAGGAAGTAAAGAAGTTCATACAAGTTCTAAAACAAAACTCCAACAAAGAATTTGAAGCCATCAAAGGCGACCAAGTAGAAGAAAAAGAAATGAAAAAAAAAAAAAGTAGAAAGTCTTGACAGTAGGTTAGACCATGCAGAAGAACGAATCTTGTGGATTGAAGACAGCCTAGATATTATAGAGAAAGAAAATACAACTATCCAAGACAAATCCAGGAAACGGAAGACACCATTAGAAGGCCTAATCTGAGGATAATGGGTGTAGAGGAGCACCTAGAGACGTAAGTTAATGGTCTTGGAAACTTGTTTAGCAGGAACCTAGCAGAAAACTTCCCAAACATGCAAAAAGATAGGCCTATTCAGATACAAGAAGCTTTTAGAAATCCAAATAGACCAGACAAGAACAGGAAATCCCACTGTCACATTATAATCCACACAGGGTCAATTCAGACCAAGGAAAAGATCCTTAATGCGGTCAAGGAGGAATGATCAATCACTTATAAAGGGAAACCAATTAGAATCCCCTCAGCAGAGTCAATCAAAGAAAGAAGAGCCTGGAATTATATAGGCCATGCCCTAAAGACAAACAACTATCAACCAAGAATACTGTACTCAGCTAAATTCTCCTTCATAACCGAAGGTCAAATAAAAACCTTCCATAGCAAAGAAAAATTGAAACAATATGTATCCACCAAACTAGCCCTACAAAACATAATTAAAGATGTCCTACACATAGAAAACCAACAAGACCACAATAAAGGCCAAGAAACTACACCCAAACTGAGAATCCAAGAACCATAGGAAGAACCCAGTTTTCGCAGCCCCCAAGAAGGTGGGTTAAATGGCAGGAAGTCCCAAATACCTCTCAGTCCTATCTCTCAACATTAACGGAATTAACTCTCCAATTCAGCGACATAGACTATCTATAGTTGGATTAAAAAGCAAGCTCCATCTATCTGCTGCCTCCAGGAGTCACACCTTGCCCATAAAAACAAATACATTTTGAAAGTGAAAGGCTGAAACAAAATCTACAAGCAAATAGCCCCCATAAACAGGTGGGAGTTGCAATACTAATATCAGATAAAATAGACTTCAAAGTAAAATTCATGAGAAGTGATAAAGAAGGTCGCTAAATACTAATTATGGGATATCTCCTTCAGGAGGATATTACAATTCTAAATATCTATTTGCCAAACAATGGAGCACCCAAATTTATCTAAGAAACACTACTTTCCCTCAAATCTCACATACATCCAAAGACATTAATTGTTGAGGACTTTAAAACACCATTATTCCCACTAGATATATCAACTCGGTAAAAACGCAACAGAAAAACCGCAGATCTAAACAACTGCATAGATCAACCAGATTTAACAGATATCTACCAAATATTTCACCCAGCAGAATACACATTTCTATCAGCAGCACATGGAACATATTCCAAAATAGACCACATTTTAGGTCACAAAGAAACCGTGTCCAAATTCAGAAAAATTGAAGTTATACCTTGAATTCTCTCTGACCACTAGGGAATAAAATTAGAACTCACACAAAAAGCCACCAAAGAATGTCCTGTAACACATAAAGGCTGAGCAACATTCTATTTAATCCCCAGTGGGTCATGGAAGAGATTAGAAAGGAAATTCAAATGTACATGATATTCAACAAAATTGAGCATACAAATTACTGGCTCCTCTGGGACACAGCAAAGACAGTACTCAGAGGCAAGTTTATAGCTCTGAGTTCCTACATCAACAAATTGGAGAGATCTAAAACCAACAATTTAATGAGATATCTGAACCTCCTTGAAAAAGAGCAGCAGGATAAACCCCAATCCAGTAGACAGAAAGAAATAATTAAAATTAAATCAGAATTAAACGAATTAGAATTTAAAAAAAAACACAGAAAGGATCAACAAAACAAAGAGTTGGTTCTTCGACAAAATTAACAAAATTGACAGACCCTAAGCAAATCTTAGAAAAAGAAGTGAACACACTCAAATAAACAAACTTAGACATGACAATGGAAATACCACAGAAACAACCAAGATTCAGAATATTATAAGGGAATACTTCTCAAACCTTTATGCTAATAAGTTTGAGAACTTGGCAGAAATGGAACTTTTCCTAGCAAATATCGACATGCTGGAACTAAACCAAGATGAGTTTGAAACCATCATAACAGGCCCATATCAAGCATTGAAATAGAAACAGCAAAGAGATCTACCATCTAAAAAAAGCCCAGGATCAGATGGATTTACAGCAGAATTCTACAAGGCCTTCAAAGCAGAGCTCACACCAATACTCCTCCAACTCTTCAATGAAATTGAAAGAGAAAGTTTACTACCTCATGAGTTCACTAACTCATTCTATAAAGCCATCATAACCTTCATCCCACAATCAGGCAGGGACTCATCAAAGAAAGAGATGAACATTGATGAACCTGGATGCAAAACTTCTCAACAAAATTTTGGCCAATCGACTTCAACAATTCATCCAAAAAATCATACACCACCATCAAACAGGATTCATTTCAGGGACACAAAGCTGGTTCAATATACGCAAATCAATTAATATAATTCATCACATCAACAAAGCAAGGATAAGAACCACATGGTTATCTCAATAGATGCAGAAAAAGCATTTGACAAGATCCAACACCCCTTTATGATGAAGGTTCTGGAAAAACTAGGAATCCAGGGAGCATTCCTCAATACAATAAAGGCTGTATATAACAAACCTACTACAGCCAGCATTATACTTAATGGTGAATAACTAAAGCCATTTCCTCTTAACTCAGGAATGAGACAAGGATGTCCACCCTCTCCACTTCTCTTCAATCTAGTATTAGAATCCCTCGCTATAGCAATAAGAGTAGATGTAAACATAAAAGGAATCCAAATAGGGGAAAAAGAAGTAAAACTTTCCCTCTATGCAGATGATATAATTTTGTATTTAAAGAATCCCATGGACTCCACTCCCAAATTACTCAAGCTGATTCAAAACTTGGCAAATTAGAATTGTATACAATGAAGCCTAAAAATTCAATGGCTTTTCTGCAGACCAACAATGAGAAAAGCATAGTTGAAATCAGGAAAGCATCTCCATGTGTAATAGCCTACAAAAAATAAAATACTTAGGAATTAATTAACCAAAGAAGTGAAGGACCTTTAAAAACCTGAAAGAGGAAATCAAAACAGAACTTAGAAAGTGGCAAACCCTCCCATGCTCCTGGATTGCAAAGATCAACATCGTGAAAATAAATGGCAATACTTCACAAGGCTATCTAAAAATTCAATGTGATACCTATCAATATTCCAACCTCATTCTTCAAGGAAATAGAAGAGGCAACCCAAAAATTCACGTGAACAATAAAAGACCCAGAATAAAGGGAAAAAGATCCTTAACAGAAAGAACAGTGCTGGAGGAATATCAACACCAAATTTCAAACTCTACTACAAAGCCATAGTAACCAAAACATCTTGATAGTGGCACAAGAACAGACCTCAGGACCAATGGAATAGAATTGAAAACCCAGAAACGAACCTACAGACCTATAGCTATCTAATCTTCGATAAGGGAACTAAAAAAATAGAACGGAAGAAAGACAGCATCTTCAGTAAATGGTGCTGGCAAAATTGGTTAACTAATTGTAGAAAACTTAAAAGAAAAGAAAAGAAAAGAAAAAAGGTACCAAAGAAAGGGTTATTTGATTTTTTTTGGGGGTGGTGGTGGATGGGAAATTCCTGTATCTCCCTTGTGTCAGTAACCAGTCTCTTTATGGAGTCTCTGGTCTGCTTGTGGTGTTTTGTTTTCCTGTGGCTAGATTGGTTTCTTTGTTTGGGCAGGCAGATACATGCTCTGCTTTACCCAGGATTTTGTGATCCTCCTCCCAGGCTAGTTCAGTGGGAGGGAGATCTGCTTTGAGCATCACAAAAGAGGGAGATGGCTGTTTCCTCTAGTTTGGAGATGCTGTGATGAGGCTAGGTTCTGGGTAGAGGTGAGGCCTTTGAGCAAACAGTAGTATTTCCCTGAGGGACTAGCTTCTGAGACACTCACAGAGCCCAGCCTGGAGCCATTCTCAGTGTTTATGTTTACTGAATTTCAATTGATTGTCTAGGCTGCTGTAGGGAGGGGCAGCCTCTGGCTCTGTTAACCCCAAAAGAAAGCCCCTCCTCCTGGAGTGGAGCTTCTCTGCCTGGGCTGGGTGACTTTCCCCTGGGTGGAGCTTAGTCTGGCAGGTCAGGTCAGGTTCCTGTGACTTGCTAAATGACTCTTTTGTTTTCTTCCAAGGCTTGAGTTAGAGCTAGCTGCTCAGCTGGGGCTTTGTCAGTATCAAAGATGGAGATCTCTGGTAGTGGGATGGGGGAGAGGGAGGGGTGGCCTTCCCTCCTCTGCCCCCTTAGAAAGAGTTGAGGTTGTCAGGGTTCTACTCATGCCAGAGTGTTGGTTCCTGGGTCATCTCTGGTCTGAGATCTGTAGGATGGAGATCTCTGCTCCTTATCAGTTCTTGATGCTGTTGAGTAGAATCGGCTCACCTGGTGCATCTGGCACATTTGTGTTGTACTCTCTGAGTTGTAGGTATGGCGGCTACCGCCACAGCTGCAGCTGCTGGCAAGTGCTCAGATCTGTCTCCTTGCCTGGATTTTCCCTCTGTGGCCAAACTCCCTTTACTGTGATGGCACACTTGGTGTGATTCTCTGGCCTAGGACTGTTCACTGGAGCACTAAAACTGCTTTCTAGGTGAAAGCTTGTTTAGCTTCCAGCTTCTCCTCTGCCATCTTCCCGGAACCTCCTAGAAATATTATTTAATGTATGTTTTACATTTAGGGCCACATTAATCTCTAATATATACACATACACAATCTCAAATACACAGTGAAAGTTCCACTTTAGAAATACTGAAATGCAATTAGTGTCACTCACAATGTCTATTTAAAGAGATAGAGAAATTTCTCTTTAGTTCTATTGCTGTTATTTTGTTAGTCTGGTTGTGTGTGTGTGTGTGTGTGTCTGTTTGTGTGTGTGTGTGTGTGTGTGTGTGTGTGTGTGTGTGTGTGTGTGTGTGTGTGTGTGTCTATTAATGCTGTATCTTGAGCTATGCCTCCACTTCTGGTTTTTGCTTGTGTTTTTGTTTTTGTTTTAATCACTTTCGTTTTTGAGATGGATGTCTGGCTTGTTCTCCCCTGATTTGGATCAGGTTTTCATTCCTTCATCCTGTGCAATGTCATGGGTCACACAAGTTTTTTTTTCTGTTTGTTCATTTGTTTGTTTTCTCACATATAGCAGGACAGTGTCTAGGGTCCACATTCTGTTATGTTGGTTTCTTTAGTGTGAGAAAACAGCATTTAATAAATCAAGCTATAGCCACGGTCTTCATAGACACTAAATTCTCCCTCAGTATTTTTCTCTGCAAAAGTACATGGTTTATTTGTCTCTAAGTCTTCCATTTAGCTTTTTATTTTTAAAGAACAAATAAGAACCAGCTTATCAAACAAAACAAATGTAACTAAACAAGAACTGTCTGGCCTTGGACTCTGATTATATCATATCAGTTAGAGATGTATTCCACTATTGCAGTCTTACCAACAATTAGTAGCAATTTACATATCAACCTGTAGTGATAACTCATTCCAAATTTAAAGGTACCAGTACATTATTTTATTAGCTTGTAAATGCATTCAGAAAATCTGACTTCAACCTTTGCCTGAATTTTTACCCAGAATTACCTTTTTCTTACCCATATTTAAGAGTTATTGAAAATATTTGGATAATCTTTCATCTTCATTTATGTAGTGTAATAAACTTCTATTTGATTATTATTTTATAATGTAATGTCGGTTATCTTTATTGTGATATGGTATTTTAGTGTTAAGCAAATTTAATTTATAACCCTTTTCTGTCAATAGTTCATGTTTTAGTTTTAATTTTTATTAGCATACATTAATGGTAAAAGGGGAGTTTTACTGTCAAATTTCCACAAATGTAAACAATGATCCTAAATCAACTTTACTCCCTCTAGTACATTCCCCCATTCTATGTTCTTTCTCAAAAAAAATTGAACAGATTTTATTGCACTACATGCATACATGCAAAATAAACTATAGTAACCAAAATATTTGTCCTTATTTATCTGCTTCATCCTTCTAGGGGCTCCCTCCACATCTGACTCTTTTTCACTTTTTTGTCATTCACTGCTTTTTTATAATGTATGCATTAATTACACCAGGGGATTCCATTATTATATTTCAAACGTTCCTACCTGGCAGTATATGTAGCTGGGATTGCAGACACAAACTATGCCACCTACTTTGTTAATTGAGATGAGATTTCACTAATTTTGTGTCTGGGGTAGATTCTTCTTGTGATCTCTACTTCTTGATTGGTAGGATTACAGATATATTCCACCACAGTTTTCATATGAATTCTAATTTGGGTTTTATCTTTTGTGCAAAATTATTTGGAATTTTTATTAGAACACATTGAATGTGTATGTCAGGTTAGAAAGGTAATATCTTAATAGCCTTAGTCATTCAAACCACTAAACTATATGTTCATGTTCTTCATTATCTTATCTTATTTATTTGATCAATATGTTTTTATTTTTCAGGCTAGAGATATTATACTTACCATAACACATACATTTTTAATACTTTGCATTTGATATTATCTGTATTTTGTGCATTTGTTAGGTATTTGGGATAGCATAACTAGATATTCAGTTTAACTTTTGTGAACTAGATAATGGATTATACATTGAATAATTTGCTAATGATTTGGTAATAATTTACTACTAATACAAAGCAAATTTAAAATAGTTATGAGATTTTTTTTCTTTATAAAAATTTTCTGGATGTTGTTCATATATCCTGGTTATAGTCAAATAATTCTTTTTTTTAACTTAATTTTACTGTCAAGGTGATGTACAGAGGGGTTACAGTTGTATACATAAGGTAATAAATATATTACTTGTCGAACACTGTTACCCCTCTCTCGTTTTGTTAGCTTCCTGATTTATGTGTAGTTTTTCCCCAAACACGTAGAGGCTTCTTTGGATTTATTTCAATGAAACATATTTGTTAAAAGAGTTTGGAAAGTCAGGCTTGTCTGTGGCTCACACCAGTAATGATAGCTGCTCAGGAGTTGTATATATGAGAATTTCAGTTCAAAGGTAGTCCTAGTGGGAAAGACTCTGATATTTTACCTACAATTAATCACCAAACAGTGAGAAGTGGAGGTATGACTCAAGTGATACAGCTCCAGCCTTGAGTGAAAAAGCTAAGATTTGCCATTTGTCCTTGGCCTCACCATTTTATGTTCCCTTTCCCTTCTCCAATTCCAGAGACAGTAGGAGATAAACCAATGGGGGGGGGTAATGAAAGAAACAAATAACTTCGCACAGTACAATAAAAATAACAGCGATACTTAACAAGAATATATGTTTGAATTGAACTTTACAACTTTAGAGGGGATTAGAAGGTAGGGAGGGAGAAAAACAAGGGAGGGGATAACAAGGTTTGCCAAGAAATGTACTTATTACGTAGGTAACCACCTCTGTACACTATTTTTACAATAAAAAGTATTTTTAAAAAAATTAAATGGGAATTTTTTTCCTTTCGTTGCAAATGCATCATTTACAGGTAAAAACAACCCTTTACACTTCAGAAAGAATTCATTCTTAGTAATTTTTATCTATTAATTTAATTTTACATTTTTATATGATTAGACTTGCTGGAAAGTAAACTTCCAAAATTTTTGTGAAATACATACCTTTAAGATTTAGATTTCAAATATTAACAAAACAAAAAGGCCATTATTTCTAAAATTAGTGAAGATTCTTATTTCTTATAAAAATTTTATCTTACTCTGTTTCAAATTTAAATAGTTCTATAATTTATAAAATTAGCTATTTATATTTTATATTTCTACATTAAATAGTAGCTGTTGAGTGTAATGTGAAACAACCTCTGAATAGCCAGTCTTGGTACCATGGAAGGTGGAGGAAGCTTGAGGAGGCAAAGCCTATGAGGGGGAAATGAATTCATTGGAGGTGTACTACTGAAAGAGATTTTAGAACTCCAGCCTCCTCCAGTCTCTCTGTTTGCCTCTTGGCTCCCATGGTTTGAGTTACTTCTTTTGCAATCCTGAACTGAATTGTTTTGCTCTGTTATGCCTTCCTGTGCCACTAAATGAGCTGCCTTCATGACTATTCTTAGTGACAATAAACTAAAATCTATAAAGTTGCAGACCAAAATTAATTCTTTCTCTATTTAAATTTACTTTCTTAGGTATTTTTTCACCATGAAGGAAAGATGATCACAAAAACAATCAACTCTATCTATATAAAAATATTTGAGCAAAAACCTCACAATACAATAATTTAAAAAACATGGTGAATATTAAGAAAATTATACACAATGAGTACAACAAACATTTAATGATATCAATTTTAATATGTTGGTTAGATACTTACAGCATACCTGTACAGTATCATTAGGTCTTTTGTTGAGTAACATCTTTTCTTGGCTATCACAAACTTTTTGTTTTAGGTGTTTGTATCTCCTGGTCAGAGCTGAGAAACCAAGGTAGCTGAGAGGCATGACAGGATGAGGTGACAGTGGCAGCACATTGGTAGAGTCAATGCATTTGTGAAGCAGTGAGATGGACTTAATTGGCCAAGTGTCATCCTTAATTAACTTCATGCTAAAGTCAATGAGAAGTCCTTTACCTTAGGTCAATATTCAGTACTGTGTATATTGATATTCCCTCTTCATTGCAGCCCTAACACCAGTTCTTGAGAGGACAAGACAGACTTTTTTTTCATATCCTGCATCTATCATTATGCTGAAGGAGAAGACAAAGCACAAAACCCCATCCTTCATAAGCACAGGTGTCCCAACTGCCACAACCTCTTTTCTTCATGTAAAAGAATGCCTGCCTTATTCTTCTACATGCATCGATCATTTAGGTATCAGCATTTATCTACCAATAAATATTTCAGCCTTTTATAAAATTACTTAAAGTTATTCCTTTTTGAAACTCACTTTTTCTCCGAAGCAATGTTTATTCCTATATTTTAAGCTAGAGTGTGAAGCATTGGGCAGTTTCATGTCTCTTCTTTTGTAGGATATTCTTTGAGACTTTCTTGTCACCTCCTCCACCTTTTTCATTGACGTTTTACCCCTATTTGCTACTCTAGGCTAGTTATCAGGGGATGAAAAACAGTGTATAGGTTATTCTCTGTTGTTCTACTGGGCTACAGTCCAGATGGTTCCCCTTAGTGATCCTTTCTAGATTCTGCTCTTGAACTCCCAGCTTTTTTTTTTCTCTTCCCTCACTTGCCTTTAACCTCCACATACTAAGGACTACAGTGTTTCTGCCTTTCTCTGACTAGATTTAGGCTTTGCTTCATTAATACATGGGGAAGAAGGATGGATGGGCCTCCTTGTCTCTCACTCATGGGCTGCTGTTCCTCTCTCTCTCAAATCACAAAACATTCTTTTAAAAGGGGTAATTTGGATTAAGAATTTTCGAAAGTTACTTTCACTTTGTGTTGGAAGGAGCCATTAGACAACCAGTAAAGTCAATGATCAAATGAAAACCAGGAAGATATCACAGCTCAATAGAGAACATAGAAATGATAAATAACTAGAAGAAAACACATTTAAATAATTATCAAAGAAGTAAAATTGTTTGAGGAATTAATACATATTGTTACCTAAAAATATCTATATTTTTAAGAATACCATGAAAAAAATTTTAAATGTAATAATCACACCATGGATTTGGGCCTTTTCAGAAAACATATGTTAAGGAAGATATTTTCTATAGACATATAAATATGTTGGCTCATTCCCAAGGAAGGCTTTTTACTGGTCTTTCAGAATCCTATGATATACAATGAAGAGGTGTGTCTCTGACATTTCCTATGATATTACAATGAGCAGGTGTGTCTTTGACATTTCTTTCCTATTCAGCACATACTAACCCACAATTTAGTGAGAAGTATCTACAAGTCACAAATTTTCTAGATATAGGAATTTTATGGAGTGATTAAATACAACAAAGCAATATGTCAACTACTATAATCTTATTTAAAAAGAGACAAGACAAGCAACTAAATAGAGACTATGACATTATGTATTGATAAGAACAATGAACAAGTAGGATAAAGTCTAATTCAGAAGTAGGAATGATGGAGCATGTCCTGAGATTTGGTACTGGAATATATAAAGTGAAATATAAAGATATAAAGTGAAATAAGGGAACAGATGAGGATACATTAAAAAAGTATGTCCCAAAGTAGAGAATCCAAATATCCAAGAAAAAAGCAAACAGGGCAAGGCAAGAATTGCAGGAAAAAAATGTAATAGAAAAAATGTAAACACCTTTAATAACACTACAAGATAAAACTGTTACTTATTTACAGATGAGAAAAGAAAAACTTTTTAGTAACTCACCCAGGTCACACATCACATAAATCCCTGAATTTCAGTTCCAATCTAACCTGCTTCTAGAGGCATTGGCATTAGTTCCAATGTTCTGAACTGCTTTACCAAGTTCATTCTTTTCCTTCTCTAATCAATCAGCGTGCTTTTAGAACCTTGTTTCATCAGGGTCTGTATGTCAAGGCTTATTACTTTCCTGTACTATCCTTAAATTATTCTTCACACTTATCACACTTATGCAATCTCTAAAAGCCTTTACAGATAGCTCTGAGGGCCTTGTGACACTTCTACAACACCTTAAAAATTACCTATTTTGATATTTATTTGTTTATTTTCTTGCTTGTATTTATTTCAAGGAAAAAATGAGTTTTTCTGCTATAGCTAGTTAAAGCATATTTTCACACATAAATATTTGAATTTAATGTGGGAATGAAAGTATTTGTACAGTATATATAGTTCTTAAGATTAAAACAAATTTAAAAGTTGCAAGGTACATTTGGATGGTGGTGAGTATAGCCTGAGCAATGCATGGGGAAGGGAGGTGGTACATGTGAATCTGTGTGGTGTCTTGCAGGAATTGTGAGAGCATACTATAAAACATGCCCTCAGAGATGCAAGTTTTAAAAGTATTTCAGGGTGAAATTCATTACGGATGAAACTTGTCTTGGAATGATGGCGGCTTCATTCAGAAGACACATTGTATTTGTTATGCTACTGAGAGTGAAACCCTGACTCACAAGGCCAAGGGGAAAAAGAAGACAAAATTTGAAAGTTCAAGCACCTGCTAGTGAGGAAATGTATGACTTCAAACAAATACTATATTCCTAACTCAGATAATAAAATATGGAGTTAAATTGAATTTTTTTATCTGATTATTTTTCTTGTTATACACTAAGCTTTATTCTGCAAGTTTTATTCTCTGCCTAGACTTATTCCTGTTACTACAAACTATGAATTATCAAAACATTTAATGTGCAATCTATAAAAGTAGCTATATAAGGGTCACAGATGTGCAATTGCATAAGGAGTTTTCCAATGATAACCAGGACAAAAATTAAAATCCTACATTGTATTAACAAAGAAATTTTCATTATGTCTTCTCAACCTAGTAAGATTAACATTACAAACCATGTCAAACAAGATACTTAGTTGGCTGGAGTCCGTGTTACTGTAGGTGTGGTCCTTCTCAGAGACTTCCCTTTCAGAACTACTAGTATGGTGGTGAACTGTGCTCAGGGTCTGATGTGTCTTAGTCACTCAGAGCTTCTCTGAATTTTGTTACTGCTTTGGAGCCTTGGCTGAGCTAAAGCAGTGGCCTTTACTGAGAGAAAACAGAGGACCAACATTTTTCTGATTAGTTTCTTACCTCCCAGGAAGCTGGCCTGTGGTAATTGCCATCAACAATGTAAGTGAAAGCAGCAGGGGCCGGTCAAGACCTCTTAGTATGAAGCCAAACTAAGAATTCATAAGGAAATGGAAGACTTGGAAAAAATCATATTAAGTGAAGTGAGCCAACCCAAAGAAATTTAGCCTCCATGTTTTTCATTTGTAACAATTAGTATATGCCTAGGATAGTCCTAGCAGAGGATCACAATAGCCCAATAACTATGTATATATGATATAAAATGATGCTAATCAAAATGAACTCCAAGAGATGGAAACAAACGGTTTATTCTTTTCTTTTCTTTTAGTGTACTGTTTGCCTCATTATTTCTACCCCTCCTCCCTTCACCCTCTGGTTTATTCCCTGTGGTCACTATTTATGATTTTGGTACCATTTCTATTGTACATACGTTTATCTGATTTGGGGCAGGAAAAGGGAGTCACAGAAACAGTGGGACAAAGGATAAGCCCATGCAACAGCGATACCCACTAGACATTTGTTGGAAATGAACTTTATAACTTGGTGAGAGGGGGAGGGAAAGTGGGAGAAAATGAGGGAGCGGGTAACACTGTTTGAAAAAAAAATGTACTCATGACCTTATATAATTGTAACCCCTCTGTACATCACCATTACAATAAAATAAAACTAAGGTAAAACCACTTATTCCATATTGGTCAAAGCAAATCATCAGAACATTCCAGACTTAGAAAAGAAAAAAAATCAACTCTTCAAAATACATCTACAGATTACTCAGCAAAGAGCATGCCCCAAAAATGTATATCACCTGATCTTCCAATCTATCATAAATGGACTTATATTCTTTTGCATTTGCACAAAACCTACTAGCAACATCCCTAGACTAAATGCTCTGAAGTTTTTCTTTAAAATCAAAGGCATTTTATTTATAATACCATTGCATTGAAATAGTTTATCACATGCAATTTCACATTATTTTCATATCATTGCTTTTCTGCTATCTCTGTGTAATATTAACAATGTGCACCTGTGGGTTTTGTCTCTTCTGGACATTCCTAACCTTCATCTTTTTTTTTTTTTTGCTGTAATTGAATTGTGTTACTTGTCACCCTCAGTGAAGATCATCCTACCTCTGCTTCTATCTTGGCAGGAATCTAATAGTATTTAAAAAAAACATAACAAGTACTCAATCGCTATATTTGGTTTTGTTGTTTTCTATTTTTCTCCCCTTACATTTTAATAAACAGAGACACACATCAGACCTTATAGTAACAAATTAGAATGTCTTCCCTTGTAAGTAAGTTATTGATAGTGAAGTCATTAACCTTTCATTAAGACTTGGTATAAAAATTCTTCCCTCCATATATCTATATTTATTACTCAAACCTCAAAGGAAAAGTATATCAAACACAGGATACTTTGTCTTTTAAAAACCTTTTGCAAATCAGAGACTCATAAAATTTGGAATTACAGAGCTGGGAAGGTGGCTCAGTGGTAGAGGGCTTGCCTCACATCCATAAGGCACTGGGTTTGATTCCTCAGCACCACATAAGGAGAAAAAAGTCAGAAGTGGTGGTGTGGATCAAGTGGTAGATTGCTAGCCTTGAGCTGAAAAGCTGAGGGACAGCGCCCAGGCCCAGAGTTCAGGCCACATGACCAACAACAATAAAAATCTGGAATTATCTCACTTTCCTTCATGCTTTTCTATATCACAATGAAAGAGACAAAGTGATACCTACTGTGACTCACCTATCTTCAGGTAGAATAATCTAAGGTACAGTTATGTAATATGCAAATACAGAGCTGTGAATAAATCTTACATATCAGTAAAATGTAACTTTTTTTTGCCTTTTAAATCAATGTCATGCCTAAACTTTACACATGTCTTATCACTACTGCTCTATAACAGCATCAACACATACTGCTGAAGAAACTCAGTGATTTTAGAACAGGGTAGCCTACATTTAAGATAGTGCCATGATCTTTGTAAGCCAGAAAGGCATATGCCTTTTCAGAGGAGTCTTTCAAAGCTTTTGTGCCGTTACATTATTCGGAGTATTAATGTTTCTGTGATCAGCATACAGCAGTTGACCAACACACAGGCATAATGTTTTACCCTGCCTTCTGTTTTGACTCTACTTCTCTTTGACAGAATTCAACTTCCTGCGACTGCAAAGAGCAGCAGATTCTTTTGATGATTATCAAGTGGGCTATGTTGCCACTCATGTTATTGCCAGATCAGAGTCGGTGGCATCTATCAATCTCTTCTAAAGTCAAAAAGGATCAAGACCAAGATGACTAGGATCTATTTCATTAGCATGAAAATGACCACATTTTCTACGCCAAAATGTGCTCATTCATTAAACATAATAGTGATGAAGGCCACAGCAAACACTCAGCTCATCTCTGTTCTAACTCCTTCACATTATTTATTTGTTATATTGAAGTTGGTTTGGGAAGGTAGGGCTGGTACTGGAGTTTGAATTCAGGATCTTGCACTTCCTCAGCTAGCTCTCTCAGCTGTTGCTCTGCCACTTATGTCACATTTTACAAGCTGGCTTTTTGATGATTATTTTAGAAATGGAGTTTACAGACTTCCAGCCTGAACTGATTTTGAACTACATCCATTGCCTTTTCCCTGAGGAGATAAGATTGCAGGCATGAGCCACCAGTACTTAACTTCCTCCTGCACATTCTTAATAGGAATAACATAAATCTGGAGCAATCTAAATTTGAACACTATGTTATTCGTACAGGCTGATGATTGATTATCATTCTTAAATATAAAAATATAGGTTTCTTTCCTGGGTGATTTATCAGGCTTTGCTATTTGTAAATGGTAAAATTTTATGATACTTTCTGTTCAGGTTTATTGATAGTGAGAGTTGAACATTGCAGCATCCATTGAGATAATATTCATTAATAGTGCATGCTGTTGCCACCTATGATGAGAAATACCCCTGCGCTTTAAGGAGAATTATGAGGTAGAAGGCACTAAGTTCTCTTTGGAAGGACAGAAACAGTAGAGTAGTGAAGTGAAGCTTAATTGAGGTGTGTTGCAATTCCTGGCTATGGCATTCATATTGAATACCACATGAGATCTGAAGTTTGACTGTGAAAGGCAGAAAGACAGACAGTATGTGAAGATAAACGATGAACTTGGCAACACGTGTATAATGGCAAGGTGATGAGGCAGTGCCTGCCTTTGCAATGTGTATAAAGAAAGGAGCAGAACAGATATTGATTAATTGACATGATGGTGCTCTATACAAATGAAAAAAGTTTACAACAGAGATAAAATACAGTAAATGAGACTTGGGAAAGTATGGTATAAATCTGTTGAAGTATCCACTACTAAATTTTACACCAACCCTAGGGAATGATTACATAATTAGAAATGATATTTGAAGTTGACCAATTATTCATTTAAATGATTCAACTAAAATTTGATGCTATCTCCTATTTTCCCTCTTACAAAGGGAAAGAAACACAAAAAATAACATAACCCAGAAAAGACTAAAATTGATATTAGAAGTAATAAGAATTGTCAATTGATGTAAACTTATCTACCAAACTATACATTTTTGAGTTGACTACTTCTTATTGTAAGAATTAAAGTAATCTTCTGTTATCAAAGCAATTTCTACTTACCACAGAAACTGATAACTACAATAATTATAAGTAACTATGAAGTGTGAGAGCAGTTGGGAAAAGTGAAAATCTACACATACTATATTTAAAATGGTAGGAGAAGCTGGCTGGGCATATTAGCTTTATGTCTATAATCCCTACTATGCAGGATGATTGTTATTTGAGACCAGCCTGGACGAAATGTTAGCAAGACTCCATTGAAACAAATAAGAACAACATGAGAGTATATACTTGTGATCCTAGATATCAAAAGAATAAGTAGGTGGATTTTTGCCTGCAGCCAGCATAGCAAAAAATTGAAGATTCTATCTGAATAAACAAAGCAAAAATGGTTGGGGCATTGGCTCAAGTAATAGAGCAACATCCTGACACCTGAAAGCCCTAATTTTAAAACCTAGGACTTGCTTTTCTCAACCAAAAAAAAAATAGTATGAAGAGCTGTTGATTTTCACTTTGTTATAAGAAAGCAGGTTATGTATTTGTGTATATATATGTATATTTATTTATTGTATATATTGTATATACTCATTTGTACATGTGTGTGCACACGCACGTGTGTGTTGTATACATATTAGGAATGGACTAGGCCTTGGCTTCAATCTCCAAGGGAGATAAAATAATTGATACAGGCTGCAGCTATGAACAATGATTTGCAAATTTGAGACAATCTTCTTCCTTATATGGAAACCAATGTTTAATTCCTGTACTAGACAACTGTCTTTTTCCACTTCTCATTTAGAAAAAAAAATACAGAACAAATAAGGAGCAATGCCTGAAGAACTCACTCCTCTGCAAGGTGAAAATGTCTTTTGATCCCTGATGACCTGAATTGTAGCTTTGTTAGGAAACAGAAACTAAGAGAGATCTTCTTAACAAGTATTCATTTTTTCCCTACTCTGTCTCCACAGTTTTATAGGTACTTTAAGAACAAACACTTTATCTTTGATCTGTAGACGTAGGTACAATAAAGATTCACATGAACCCAGTGAAGAAAATAGTACATGGCAAGGAACAAGGTTCTAAATGACCACAGGAAAGGGGGGAAATGTGCTTGAAGAGATCGTTCCCATGAACTGTACATGCACCAGACTGCACATAGAATTGAGTAAGAACTCCACATAAAATTGTATGTATATATCTCTACAAATGTATGTTTTTTTTTAATTTCAAGGACACATAAGTGCCTGTCTAGGAACTATAATTTGATTATTTCCACCTATAGAAGTTAAAATATTTTCTGTCAGAGTGATTCTTGACAGAAGCACTGACATTTTTAAGATTAGTCACCATCTTAGAAGAAGCTATTTTAATTAGGCCACCTCCCTTGTTTCCTTAACAAGTTCC